>NC_031972.2:27953166-28603542 GCF_001858045.2 Oreochromis niloticus
CTGTATTGCTTTAATTTATCCTTCCTCCCTGCTGGTTCGTGCCTCCAGAACTGGAAAGTTTTGGATATTTTATCTCAAGGATAAAGCAACTGAATTTTATGATTATGATCTAGAGTCATTGGCAAAGGACGTGTTAGAATACTCCACATTGTCATTTCCTTTCTATGCTTTGACAAGTAATATATCACACTTGTGATGCACAGTGACCAGTTCTAAGCTGAAGTGGATTTAATAACTGTTACGGGGAAAGGTCACATCGAATTTTGACATCTGCACAGAATCCAGGATGAAATATATCCCTTTAGACAGCTTGTGCAATTCAGACTTATTATGCATTGCCTATGTTATTATAATTGGTAGCATTTTGTTTCTTCACATTAGCTTTGTGCATGTTTTTTGTCATGGGCAACATTTTCAAAATTTCTTTCAAAAAGGTCATTTAATTAGTTTTCCAGAAGCAGAATTGATGAAAAATTCAGTATAATCATATTGTCATAATATGGTTACCACTGAATGATCTCAACCAATGCCTTTTGGCAAATGTGATACATTTTTATCTACCACAACCTTCAGATCCATGTTGAATCCACCTGAATGATCCAGTGCGCAACATTTCAAATCTTTCTTTATTCCTTGTTTTCTTTTATCAATGCATGCTGTCTTTACCTCAGCAAAATAACATGTTACGGGCACCCTTTCACATTTACTAACTGACTCATACAGTACTGAGAAAACACAGACAGTATTCGTTTCTTTTTTGAAGTTTTGCAGGCACTTATACTCTTGCTGACATTGCCAAGAGCTGAAATCTTCCAGCTTGGCTGACAGGGAGCCTGGGTTAGATCGGCTTGTGCACAGCTGGTGTTAGGAGGACCTGATTGAAACCATGTAGCTTAAAGTCTCTGAGCAAACATTCCATTAGAATAGCATTACAGTATTAGTATGAATCACTGTTATTCTGCAGTAGCCCCAAGATGTGGCTGCGTAAAATGCTCTATCTTTTGTTAGTTCTATGGGTGTATACGGTGTGTGCGTTCGAGCCTCCTACTTTTGCTTTAAGGTATTCGCAGTTCGTGCAGCTGCCTGTTTGACCTTTCTCAACTAGTTTATGTGTGTATCTAAAGGTTTCTCACTGTGCAGAATGAGTCTTTGTGCCTCCATAGTAACGTGACACCTTTCATAACTCTATAAAGAGAACGTGGTTTATGTAAAAAGACAGCACAGTGTGCTCCTGCACAAAGCTCCTGGCTGAATTAACAATGATGGCCCCGAGCTTTACAGGCCAGACACTTTTGATTTCTCTTCGTCTCCCTGCCTGTCTCGCTGTGTATCTGTCTGTCTGTCTAGCTTTGAATCTGACAGCTAAATTTAAAGGGAGTCAGCTGTTTCGATTCAGACATCAGCGATTCGGGTGTTACCTGCCTCTCTCATGGCTCGCTCTGGGAGTGATGGCAGTTAGCTGTTTGCGCGTTTGGCAGACTGACACCTCTGATTGGTCAATCCCGGGTTGTCACTCATTACACCATCATGGACACATCAGCTAAGAGGCAATTGTCGCTGCAGTGACAGGACCTCGGGCTATTATTGCTGTAGTGACACAGAGCTTTACCTCTTAGCGAGTCTAGAGACATCTCAACTCAAGTGCTTTACAGCACTCAAATTTTAGCTTTGCACAGTAAAAGGCTACCTGCAAGTAAGACCCTACAGTGAAACCATCTGAGTGGTCGATAAGACTAGAAAAGTGCTATATAAATGCGGTCCATTTATGTACTGCTTACTGGAGACAGGATTTTGCACTGATGGAATAGCAATTTCTAGCTTCATTTCTAGCATGATGTCATCTTTTCTCTTTCAGCGTCCAACCATCCATGTAGCGTTCTCTTACTTTGCTCCTTACTTTGAGTTCAGCTATTCAAACGGCTGCTGACAATATTATTTAATTTGTATGAACAAAAAAACCCAAACTACATAGCAGGTTCATAATTTATATTAAAGTATAGAAAAGAGCTACAAAGAAAGGAATTACACTGATCAAATAGCGTACAAACATGGGCAGAGCCGCAGAAAATAAGAAATATCCCTTCCATTTCCCACTTGAAACAGAAAAATTATGACCATTGCAATGCCTAAATTTGTGTCACCCTGTCATGTGTACAATTTGACATGCTGCTGGGCTCAGTCCCCTGCTAGGCAAATTGTTTGTTGTGCTGCGGCTGCCCTGGCAAAAACAATCTATAAGCAGATCTGCTCTGAGGCATTCAGTCACTAGAATAAAAGGCTGAAGTTTTTCTTGGTTAAGTGTGAGGGAAAATAAATGCACACATATTTATTTTATTTTTTTTACTGCTTTTATTTTGTTTCATTTGTCCTTGCAGTGCCAGACCTTTGCTGTGGAAGTTGTGCACAAGCTGGAAAAGAATTGGAAAAAAATAAAAGTTTAAAAAAGGTCCAGGCATGTGAGACTACAGCTTGAAAAGTTGAATTCCAAGTTTTACTAAGAAGATTACTTTTAAATGAACAAATCACTCATGAATGGCACCGTGCTGTTTCCCCCAACTTTCCTGGCAATCTCCACTGCACTTTCAAAATAAATAATAATGAAATATGGCCAGAATGAAGTAGCATGAAAGGAATCCACAGCCTCTCATAAGCTTCTGTATTTAAGGCTGCTGGTTTGTGCAGAGTTCTGAGGAAAGTCAAGAACACTCAGTGGACCAAGTCATGTACAAGTTAAAAAAAAAAAAAAATCACATATTGTGGATGTAAGTGAATGCATTTGTGCGCTGTTACTTATTATTACTTATTGTTTTTGTTGGCAGGTGTGAAACCTGACCTGTCATCACCAACCTTGGTCATAAGACATTTTCTTCTTGTAGATACAATAGATAGTGAGATGTTGTTTACAGGCGTGAATCTTCTTGTTATTCCTGAGCTTTGAGCAAGATTTGTGATGTCAGTTGGTTAAGTACATGTGCGTGTGCTTTAGTGGGGGTGAGAGACTGGCTGCAGGGTAATTTAAGTGTCCAGGTATAATGGTTGTCTTCCTGTGTCTGACCTTGAGAGCTACAGAGGTCAGTGCAACCCTTTCACCACCTCCATGCCTTTTTTTTCTGTCCTATTTAAAAGATAACGCTAGGTTACTACAGCTTATATATCGTGGTTAGATAGCTGTTTCAGTTGTTTTATAATAACTTTGTTATCAGAGCTTATTAGTGATGGATAAGTATGACAGAATCTTATTATAAAGAGCCAAAATACATTATTTAAAATAATAACCTGTTTGCATCACCTAGTTTCTCTGCCTTCCCCTCTCTCTCTCTCTCCTCGTCCCTTATCAACTCCTGATGCTCTCATAAGGTATCCGTCCTCTTTTCATTCATTCATCCCTCACACACGGCTGTTTCCAATTGGCTCACAGACATTCCTGGAATGCCAAGGCATCATTGTGTTGTGCAATGTGTGTGTCTATGTGCGCGCTCGCACACCCGCTGCCCCTCTATTCACTCGCTCATGTTAAGAAACAGCTCTAAACCAGGAGACTGCTGAGCGAGAGAGAGTGGTTGGTAGGATGAGAACAAAGATGGATACAGGAGGAAAGTAGAAAAGAAGCAAGAAACAGAGAAGAGAGCTGAGTGTGCACTGCTGAAAGTTGTTGATGCAATACCATAAATGATAGAAACGTGGTTCCACGTTCCACTGTGGTGGGGTGGATCGATCTCTGATTCCTCCAGTCTGCAAGCCAAAGTGTGGGCACAGATAAAAACAAAAGCATGAATGCGTGTGTAATTGGGTGAATGGGACTTGTAGTAAGAAAGCACTTTGAGCCCTTATACAGTATAAGTGACAATCCATTTACCATTTACTTTTAAAACATCAACCGAGTGGAGGTTATAAACAGTCAGCGTCAGCAGTAGCAAGCAAACCTTCGGCAATCACGCTGCAGTTTCCTCAGAAATATTTCAAATCTAGAAGATGCCCAGTAAAGGCACACAAAAATGTGTACATATAGTCTTTTAAAAAAGTTGGAGGTGCTTTTTAAAAATGCGCTTATCATAACTTCAGACACAAACTTTTAGTGGTACACAGAAGCGCACGACACGCAAGTGCAATATGAACGATATTTTTAGTACTCCTGCACTATTGTGATTATGTATATATAAAATTGCATATTCTCATTACGGACACACACATGGCACACAAACGTATGCACACTCGTGTGTCCGCGTACACTTTATCATAGCTTTGGAGTGGCAGTTAAAAATATTACACCACAATTACATTACCGTTAGCCAAGACAGCTGGTCTGGACAAAAAGGCACCACAGCGTCTATGACTTTGTTCTACAGTTTTATTTACATTCCTTTTCCTCCCATGACACATGACTAAGCTAATCTAAAATGCAGTGAGCCTGGCATTGGCAGGCTGACTCAAGCAGAGACCAAAGCCATCTGCCTAAACAAGTTATGCCATTCAGACCGGTACAGACTCCAAGAGAATACAATTCTTTCCAACAGGATTTCTAAAAATGTAATTTTTACACTAAAAGAGAATTTAGACAGTTGGAGGGATAGGTAGTCGAATAGTTGGATTTGTTTGCTATTGTAACAACACTGGTTTGTAGTTTGTCAAATTGATTCCAGGAAAGCAAAAATGGAATCAGGGAAGCTTGATAAAGTTGCAATTTTGTGTTTTTGTCAGGTGTATAAACCACCATGTTTATTGCAAAGCGAATGGATGGAGAAATTGGAGTAAGGGAAGAAAATGCATTCATTTTTGTTGTCGTAGTCAGAGAATTCACTCCAAACACATACACACACTGCACAAAATGAAATGAATTGGGATGCATATGAACACAAACACAAAGCAACAGGGAGGCTACCAACACAACCAAATAGCATTTACTACAGTGTCTGCAGCCTAGCAACCAGGCAACTGGATGTCATTGTCCCTCATCACATTTCTGTGTTTGTGTGAGTGCTCCTGTGACAAAGATCCTCTTTTGCAAGTTCTTGAATTTTTGTGTGACAGGTTTAGAATAGTGGCAGAGAAGAAGAGAGAATATGGGGAGAGAGAAAGAGCTGCAGTGGTTTTTGGCTGCTTATCAATGAAATGAACAAGCTGCTGCCCCCCAACCCCCCAACAAAAATTGATCAAATTCCTGACTGACACCATCTCACTGTAACTTTAACTGGGTAATTCAGTTCAATCGA
Source organism: Oreochromis niloticus (assembly GCF_001858045.2). Taxonomy (NCBI): domain Eukaryota; kingdom Metazoa; phylum Chordata; class Actinopteri; order Cichliformes; family Cichlidae; genus Oreochromis; species Oreochromis niloticus. The sequence continues at coordinate 27,958,377 of NC_031972.2, forward strand.
AATAGAAGCTCTATACTCTTTTATGGGTTTAGTACTTTGGTTCACAGTTTTTAAGTACTTTTTTTCAGTTAACATTATTAATAACTCATGAAGTTACCTTTCAAGAACAAATCTGTATGCATTTCTGCAACCTATTTCCATTAAAAAGTAACCCTTCTACTCGAGTATGCACACATGTGGTTTGTGGTTCGTGAGGCTAACAAAAAGCACCTTCAGAATCACGTTTGATTTAGCAATTCAAACCAGATGATGAAAGCGCACTAATTCAAATACCATTTATTCATGAGCGGTGTCCTGTGTGCCATTGGCTCAGGTGATATGTCACAGAGTGGTTCACACACACACGCACACACACACACAAATGACCGCCTGCACAATGTAATTTTAATTTCAATTATTGTTTTATTTGCTTTAATATTTATGCTGCCTTTGTTCTACAGGTGTGTGATCTCTTGTTCTTTTAACTCTACTTTTATGAGATTCATTGAAAGCTTTTGATGTTGTAATATTATTGGAGAAACTGTGCAGCAGTTCTTTGTCAATGCACATGCATGTGTGTTGTTTGTGCTTTTTGTTGTTGTTTTTGTTTTGTTTTAAGGGCACATTAGTATAATATGATGAAAGAATGCTGTCTTGTGTCATATCCTCTACGTTTCCCTTTATCTTTTGAGCTATTTCCTCTTTACTTCCACTCATGCCAATCCATTTGTTCCCTCTTTCATCCTTCCTCCTCATGTCCTCCTTTCTCCACTTTTCTATTATAGACCCCTGACCTCAGTTTTTCATTACATTTTAACAGTCTTTGAGAAATCACAAGTATTAATTATTAGCTTAACAACCTACATGTCAATGAAATAGAAATTAAAATTAGAGCCCTTTTTGGGGCAGTTTATATATAAAATGTGTATAAATGTAAGAAAGAGATGGGAGAAATTCCCTTAAGCCTGTTGATATGTTGATGTTGATAGACTGCACAACTTCCTTGTTTTTAAACTGAGTTGTCATAGTATCTTAGTAAGGCTAAGGGTGGGATAGGGGCATATCTTTATGTTCCGTGAGTCGACCAATATATTGCTTTTTCAAAAATCACCAAATATCAATAATAGTATCAGTCCCAAAAATTCTATATTGGCTGGGCTCTATTTGAAATCAAATGGACTTTGAGTTAGTTATATTGGACAGAGGTTAATCACTGTATCCACATTAGTCCCGTTTTGTTTGTGTTCATTGTTATAACTGTGTTATAACATCTGTCTCCTCACACACATAAACCGTGGATTTGAAAAATGTTTAGTATCAATGGGTTCAGACACATGGACACCATTGTGGTAAAGTGGTTAGCACTGTCACCTTACAGCAAGAAGGTCCTGGGTTTGAATCCATCGGGTCCATAGTGTGTGTGTCAGCCGTGGAACAGACTGGAAACCTGTCCAGAGTGTACCCCACTTCTCACCCTATGATAGCTGGATTTGCTCCCAGCGATCGTGGATGGGTAGATGGTTGAGATAACTTTTCTGCCTCCTGATAAGCCATACATCAGCCCCCTTTGAAGAACCCTGCAGTAGAAACTGCCCTTTCAAGGTGTTTCAGTGGTAGTTTGACTGACACTACTCACATCTGGGAAAATGAACTAAATTAAAGGCGCAAACACTCCAGAGTTCAAACAAACCACTACAAACACGGCTGGCATGAGCACACACACCTATGCTCATCTTCTTTACACCTGATGTCTCTCGCCAATCCACACAATTTTTGTCTTTCAGCTTTCCTCTTGCTGCTTCTCTTTTCTCTAACAGACTAATCTTAAGCTACTCTGTTTGAGATTTTCCAACTTCGTAAAAAGCCCTTTTGACTGATTATGGATGATTCCAGGAGAATGACAGCAGCCTCAGTTCTGTGTGTGCGTGTGTGTGTGTGTGTGTGTATGTAAGTGTGTGTATGCGGGTCTGTACTGACAATAGTGTGTGGTGATATGTCTGTGTTTAACATTGTCTTTTCACGACTTTGACTGAAACTCTCAGATGAGAAGCCAATTGATTGAGATGGCCCCAATTAGTCTCCACGATTAATAGAGTGTGATTGGATGTCGTCCATAGCACCTCATCATTAGACGGTATTGACAGTCTAATTAGTTGCCTTGGTGACCGTTTAAACACAGTTGATTGTGTGTGACAGTGAAATGACCCCACCGCAGCCAGTCATGCATACCTCTTGCTTGTGTGTGTGTGTGAGTATGCATGTTTGACCGAATACACCTTTAGGGAGGTGTTCCAAGACATTTACAAGGATGTTGCAGGAAAAAAAAGAGATCAAGATGCTGCTAGATTATGCTTAATATTATTATTGTTGTTATTATAGCCACCAAGTCATAATAAGTGTGCATCCAGAGAGAGAAAGTGCTGAGATAGGAAGAAAAAATATTTTTGGTTTTGAAACTGTGGCCGCAGATTAATTACATCCACTCAGTAATTATAAGTGGCGACAGGAACATTAAGAAACAGTGGATAAATCACACAAACAAAAGTGGTACTCACGTCTGATAGAGTAAGTCACTTTGCATCTTTTTTTTCAGACCCAGGGAACGTTTGCCGCTGATGAGATATTTGGCATTTCCATTTATTTAATCAAAAATGTAACCATTATTATAAATCACTTCAAAGAGTGATCTCAATTTAAATAGGCTATCTAGCACTGTGCAAAAGTTTTAGACATTTTAGATTTTTTGACTTTTTGCTGTAGGAATACTTGTGATTGATCCCAAATTCACTCTGTAGCATGATGCAATTAACCCAGACGCACAGCCAGAGTCCTAAATAACTATTTTCAGCAAAGACGAGAACAGTCAATCCTGAGATGATGTCAGTTCCACAGAGTTTAAGTGTATCTCGGAGAATAAGGGCTGCTTTGAAGTCAGGCCAGTCATACTGGAAATTTAGATGTAGATTTTATTTAATAACAATAAGGACTGGATAATTCACTTTAAATAAACTATGGTTTCAGTAACTCTACGTAGTGTTGAAAATATACATTTAATTACATTGAATTAAAGTAAAATAATCATTAAAATAAAATAGAATGTGTTTTGTTTCTAAATTGGACTATAACATAGTGTTTATTACCACTGTACTGACATTTTAAATTAGAGTTACACCATCCCAGCATAAATCATCCCAATAACTATTTTCCCAAAGTAATTTCAGTGACCTCTTTCTAAATCTTATCAAGGTGCTGCTGTTTGAAATATTCAGTTTCTTCTCACATTGGTCAAAACATTGATCTGAGTAATTAGTGTCTTTTTTTCTGACCACACCCAGGAAGGCATGGACTTAAACTGTGTACATTACTGAAGAAGGGAACAGTTTGAATATGGATTTCAGACAATCTATTATGTCACTGACTATAGACTATACACACACACACACACACACACACACACACCACAGTAATCTGAATAACATGTGTGATAACATGAAATTACAAGCCATAATTTAGATCAACATCAGCTAACTGAAAGCAAAAGAAGGATGATTAGGTAAAAGGAAAAGACAAACTTCACAAGGGGGAAATAATGAAACTTGCCAAGATTGGTTTTAGCGGCGGAGCTGTGTCCATGCGCTATATTAGCTATAACAAAGGTAAAATGTTGAAAAGTTGTGGGGAGAGAGAGGGAGTGGCAGACGAGTACATGGTTGGCTAACCGTGAAAAAGAACCCTAATCTCAGAGGAGGTTAGAGCTGGTGTAACATCACGTTTTCTTGCCAAACTCTTTTATTGTCCTTGTGCTCTACGACTTCAATATCCTCTGTGTCTCCACACAGAATAAGCACCAGCACCCCAACACCAATCCCCCAAACACTGCAACCCTTTCTCCTTTGTTTTTTCATCATTTCCCTTACTCTATAAACATGATTCAGACAAATAAAAAACCAAATCACCACAAGTTATTTACTTCCTTCTTTTCTTTATTTTAATTGCTTTTTTTGATTCTCTCAGCCACAACAGCAAACAGCACTGATATATTGAAATAAATTCTGTGTTAAACCTGACCTAAAAAAATGACTGAAGATATGAAAACATCACATTTAATTTTGCCTGAGATTAACTTTATAGAAAAGTCATACTCTAAAATTTCCGTGATTTTAATTACACTTCATAAAATTTTAATTAGTCTTATTAAGTATTTAAATATAGTACGCAACAACAACAAAATTAATTAAATTTTCAAAAAACTTGGCAGAAACATGTCTTAATTTTAACTGAATAGCAGCTTTTTCAATTAAACATTTGATGGAAACTGAATTATGCAGTAAGTTAATGTGTAAGGCACTGTTGCCTTGCCTTTGAATATTGCAATGTGCATTAATCTGATTGTGATCCCTCCTCTTGGTATGCCTCTTTTCATGTCTGCCTCAGCTGTATACATGTAGATATTAATTAACCGTCTTCCCCTCCCTTCTCTTCTCATTATTCTTTCTATAGTTCCCCCTCTGGAGCCTACTATCACCTGTAGGTCCAACACCTACCCTCAAGGTTTTTACTGCAGCTGGCACCAGCAGCATTCAACGTACATCAACACTACATTTGATGTGGAAGTACAGTAAGTGCATTTTATGTGTATATAGATGTTTCAGGATGAAACCTGTGGATTTCTGAAGATTATTTTCTGGGGTTTTTTGTCATTATAATAATAAAACAGTAGGAGCGATATAATCATTTTGGTTCATATCTTAGTCCAACATGGCAAACAAACAAGTCTCGGTTGTCTAGATGAGTTTTAGCATTTTAGAAGTGGGTCTCTGTCAAGTTCTCTTTGAGACTCCCAGAGTCCCACAGCCAACTCCATGGCAGGTGCTTTCATTGAAGGTGTAACACTAATATTATTCTCTTTGAATAAAGATGAGGAATGGGCCGTAACTAAAGAGACTGATACAAAGATTAACAGGAAGCCCATGTCTTTAGTGTTCAGATAGGTTTTAAAGTGCAGTAGCATGCAACCAGTGTACTGCTGAGTTATGCCTAATTCAACATTTTATATCCTCAAAATCTAAACAGCCTTTGTGTTAAGTATCTGTGTTGCCCAAAAATGAGTACTGCATCATTCAGTCTTTAGTCTACAACGGTTTTACCAGGAATTAAAACTCACCACATTAGTCTGTAAGAATTGCCTTTAAGCAGAAAAGCTGCAACAGCTGTCCCTTTTTTTCCTGTTCTCTCACCTTTTTCTCTTCAGACATAACCAGCGTTCACTCGAGGTGAAGAAAGATTTGTTCCACAAGAACCGCTGCCATGTACGCTTCCCGGAGGTTTTCTCCAGCTTCCCCTACAAAGTTAATGTAACAGCCATCAATGCTTTGGGGAAAGCTTCTGCCACTAAAACTTTTGAAGAGTCCAGTATAGGTAAGACATGTATTGTGTCACGATTTTTACTCTGCGTTATGCTTTGTGGTTTCTGTTACATTCTCTTTTCCTGTTCCTTCACTCCGTTGCGTATTATTAAAGCACTCGTGAAGTCGCGTGTGTTGACCAAATGTGGCTCGAAATGAATTACAGGCTTTTTGCTGCACAGAAAGGAAACAGTTGTGCTTTCTTATTAAGTTTTGCTCACAATTAGAGGGTTCCATTAAGCCCTGAATTCAAAGAGTTTAAATGAAACCCACACTGACATTTTGAAAATCTTACAAGTATTTGCTCCTAAACCGTTCCGCTCGCAACAAATTACCACTTTTTCATTAAAATCGTTATCCGCACATAGTTCAGGGACAAATGTAAAATGTTTTTCCCACAAAGATTGACGGGTATTTGGCAAAGGAAAAACAGAACTAAAATGCCGAGTGTCAAGGCATCTCTCTGTGTGTGCCAACCACCGAGCAATGTTAATGCATTTGTTTGCCCACAGATGACTGATTTCATTCATTTCTGGTTCCCTTTGGAGATTTGTTGCACACACAGCAATGCTTGGTGCCAGGAAGACATAGAAAATTGAAAATGCAATGGCCAAATAAATGTCACCCAGCTGATAGCAGAAGTGTACAGTTTTGGTTTTTTTGTTGTTGTTTTTTTAACCCGCAGCATAGTCCATTAGCGAGAAACCCACTGACTGTGCATCCGTGCCATTACCAAAAGCAGCAGATAATAAACAATCGACCTCTGAACCTTTTCTGCAGCAAACAGTATTTAATTGAGGTTTGGACAGGATGTGATGGTCACAAATCAATGGTCTGGTTTCCCACTTTCCCTCAGCCAAAACACCAGCTGCCATATCAGCACATTTCTAATCTAAAAACAACAACAACAAAAAATCTGCCATAAATGTCCTTCAAGGTTGATTCTTTTTAACTTTCAATTAAAATCTTCATTGTGTGGCGAGTAGTTTCAAAATTAAGTTTGAATTGTGAAGTTTTTCTTCGGTTAGTCTACCAAAGGCCACATAATAACAGCAATACTCTTGAAATTCACAAGCAACTCTGACTGGAAAGCAGTGAAGAGGAGAAATTCATTTTAAAGAAGGAATGAGGAGTACTTTGATAGATAAGGGAACTGCTGCCAGCAGTCCTCAGCTCTATTGCATTGCTTAGGGTGATATGGGTGTGCATGGTGCATAAACACACACAGACACCAATGGGGCTGTGAGCGATTGTGCGGAGTGTCGGTTGAGAGGGTTAGGTATTGAAAATGAGAGACAGAGAGAGAGAGGAAAGAAAGAAAGTCTGTGTGTGTGTGTTGTCCGTGTGCGAGTGTGTGTGTGTGTGGCTGTGTGTGTGTACACATAAGTAACCAAATGAGGTAGTGACATGCTCTGCCAAGCCCCGGACACAGGACTCATGAAAATGCTAATGGTAGCCGGATTAGTGCTTTGGCTGAGGAAATATCCCTCAACTATTGGTAATAGCAAAATACCCCACTGCAAAATACCATTTAATTCTTCCTTCTCTTCATTTCCTGTAAAGCCATCGTGTAACTTTGCTCTTCTTTCCCGCCTCCATTTCCTCCTGTTTTAATCCCTTCCCTGTGTTATCTCTCCCTCTCTTTTGCTATTATCAAATGATCATTTTATTTCACTTATTTTTCTGCATTTTTCATCCATGCTTTTGGTTGTTTTGTTTTTTTTAAGCCTTAAAACAAACGTAGTTGCTTACAGCTACATAGGTGTTATAGTGTTTTACATAGTCTGGTCTGAATAAAGTAAAGTTTGCTTCTTTTGAACTGTAGATCTACACGCAATCACTCGCTTTTCCTCCTGGATAACTGATACAGCTGTCATTGATCCCAAAAAGAGGCGGTGGCTACAGAAACTTTCTGTCACTGACTCTAGAAAACAAGCCCAAACCTTTGCAAAGTTGCAAAGTTTGCAAAGTTGCTAGTTGAAAGGCCAAAACTTCTAACAAAGTATGTTTTGAAACTTAGCCCTCCTGTCTCTCCTCACCTCATCTGTTCTTCGTTCCTGCATTGTTAAAAGTCTTTCTTATGCCATTCTACGATGTAAGTCACATTCATTTTCAGGGACAACGAGGCAGATCGTAAATAAATAAAACAATTTCATGCTTCCTGGTTCACTTCTGAATTCTGAGCGGGAGTAAGACGGTTCTCAACTGTCCTTGTTCATCCGAGCAAAGCTGGGGCGGAATTAGATGAGATGAGATGTGTGTGCTTGCGTGTGTGTCCCTACATGTGCGTGCTGTGGGTGAAGTTACAAAGAGAACCCTCAAGGAAGCTCCACACTCATCAAATGATAACTTAAAGCTTTCTAGTGCCAAGATGATCAAACGCTAACTGATCTTGCCGAGCTTTAAAGGCTTCTACAGTTAAAGTATTTTCACTTACAACAAAGAGCTTTTTTTTTTTTTGCTGGCAGTTCTGACAGCAGCCCACCTGAGCACCCGCTGTCATTCAGCTTTACTACATTACTCATCCAATGAGATGAAAGACAATATGTTGTAACCTAATTCCACCAGGTCAGAGTAGCTGCAGTAACTGAAATCATCTGAAATTATTTGTTACCTGTGTCATTCTTTGAATTGTTTCTTAGAAGAGAGGTCTTCATTCAGGTGTATTAACTTGGGATAGTTTGTGGGGGCTACAATAGTTAGCCAGAAGTAACCAGTCAAAGTATATTTGAATCATTAAATGTAAACAGACTAAACAGCAAACAGTGTTCTCCAAAACACCAAATGAGTATCCAGAACTGAGATTTTCAGATATTTTCACCAAGAAGTGAGCTAATTAAACAGAAATTAACAGGAACAATACCACAGACAAGTGCAAATGCAGTCACTTAATGGAGTATTTAGATTTGTCAGATGCACATCTTTAATGTGACTCTGCTGTTTCACCATATGCTAAAGGTGCTTTTTCGGCTTGAGATCTGGTGACTTATTTTGAAGTTCAATAAATCAGTTTGAGATGATTTGAGATTTGAAACATGGCGTGTTATCCAGCTGAAAGCACCTATCAGGTATACTGCAGTCATGAGAGGATGGTTATCAACAATATTCAGCAAAATAATCCTCACACTATTACACCTGGAGGCAGCATGGATACCTGTTTTCATGTTTATACCAAATTATGAGCCTACCATCAGGATTCAGCAACAGAGATCGAGTCTCATCAGACTGGGATTTTTTCTTTTTTTTCCAATCTTCTGTTGTCCAGTTTTGTAGACTCAGGTTCCTGTTCTTAGCTAACAGGAGTGGCATCCCCTTCAGGGTTTGACACATTGTGCGTTCAGAGATACCCTTCTGTTTCCTTGGTTGTAACAAGTGGTTATTTCATTTACTGTTTCCTTCGAAGCAGTCTGTCTGTTTCCCTCAGACCTCTGACATCAACAAGACATTTTTGCCCAGAGAACTGTTGGACACTGGATATTTTCTGGTTTTTGGACCATTGTCTGTAAACCCTACAGATGGTTGTGTGGGAAAATCCCAGTAGATCAGCAGTTTCTGAAATACTGGCCCATCTGGTACCAACAACCATGCCATGTTCAAAATTATTCTTTACCTCAAAGCTGCGAAGAAGAAGCCTCTTTGTAAAATTCCTCTTGGAAGAAAAAAAAAATGATACCAGCTATAGTAATAAGATCTTGCATTGTATAACTTAAAAACCAACACAAAATGAAACTTCAAAGTTTGTGTAGCTTAAACAAATTAAAACCACAGTCGTGCAAAGCTTAGTCCTTAAATTCAGCCAGCAGAATTGCTTGTGCTTTGGCTTTTGACTCCCTTTCTCGCGTGCAATCAGTAAATTTAACAAATTAAAAAACAGGCTACTTTCAGAAACGAGATTTTGATTTGGGACTTCATTACAAAAACTCTCAACTGTCATTACACCTCAGACAAGATTCAATGATCAATGTGCAAGATAACACTGCAGATCGATTTTCCCATTTGTGCAAGTGCACTGCTAGACGATGTCATCCAGCACATCAGTGAATTGATGTCCAGATTTTGTTCTTTCTGAAAAGCCTATTTATTTGAAGAAAAAAAAACAGGCTACACCATTAGGTGAAGGGAACAGACACATGGCAGTAGTGTTAGAAACACTAAATCAGAGCATTTCAGAGAAAAGGAAAAATACATGCATGTATAAATAAATGCACAGCACTCTTTTGCAGAATTTACCCTTTTTATGCTTAAACAGACCACATGTTGAAGCTATATATCAGATACATTTTCCACAATTTTTTAAAGAAAAAAATTAGTTTCTCACTCGCCTGTGAAAGATTAGATTTTTATGTTACAGTACATCAACAAAGGGGAAAATAAGGGACTGCAGTTACTGTGCAATATGAGACTGAGGATAGAGGGCCAGTAATGTGGACACAAATATGAAAGAACAAAGCTAAGGCTGGAATGACAGGAGCTTTCAGGCCAGGCAAGAACATATCAAACAACGGGATGTCAAAAAAATTGAAACCCTGTGATCACATTTTTTGTCTTTCTTTTTGTTTATGTTTCTATAGCTTGCTAAATTACATGGTTCATTTTATCTTCAAACTAATTCTGGGCATATAGCTGACAATATTTTTTTCCTGGTATTAGCATTGCACAAATCTAAATCTGCATTTGCATCGGTCAGTAATGTCCAAACACTTATTGTCTCGGTAGATTTCACACCCTTCTTTTAAGTGTAAATCCTTTCTTTCTTTTATCTCTCATATAAAAAAAGCACTCCTTTGTCACGCCCCAGTTGCTATCGCAGAGGTCATCAAGTGAAGGATGTGTTCATTACTCATGCAACACAAAGCTAATAGTATATGTTTCAGGTCAGATGGATACTTTAAAAACCTAAGGGACGCCCCACCCAGACATATTTCTCGCTGTTTTGTTCTGTGCTTGCACATGTTTTTCCTCTGTTAGGTGCTGTTGAACAAAGAAAATTTATTCTCTCTGGTCTCCGCTGACTTTACATTGCTCTTGCTCTGCCAGCATGCAATTTTCTTTTTCTTTTCTTTTCTTTGTGTGCTTCCCTAGTTTTTGGGGGATTTTTAAAATTTACTTGAAAGTCACAAAGAGATTGCTTTCTCACTCGAGAAAGAGATGTTAACAGTCTGTTTGTATGTGCCAATAACCATCTTTTATATTTTCACTCATTAATTGTGTGCTGCCTGTTTATGAGTCTTCATAAGTATGCATTGCTTTTTTATCCACATTGCTTTCATCCACTGCTGCCGTCAGTATGTTATCAGACATTGAGATTATTACTGTGGTTTTCCATTTGCTTGTGTAATGCTATGTTTGCATCTAGATGGGAAAGGGTTTCATGTAGCTTAAGTGGCAGGCCGGTGTGTTCCCTTGTGGGAGTGATCTAACAAAGACTGGGTCATTCAATATCATCTGAAAAGCTTTCAATTGAATTCTCTCAATCTCTCTGTCTTGGTGTGTTCCTCAGTGGACAAGTATTCAGACACACATGCCTTTTCATTGGGGAGTGATGGCTTCTCAGCTTCTGTCTTGCCACAGATACCTCAGACACTTTTTTCAGCTAACGCTTTTTTTTTTTCAGTTCGGCCTTATTTAAAGTCTTTCTTGCATTAGAATACATTGCGACCTTAAGCATGTACTAATAATAATGGTAGCAGTAATATTAAATAGATCCCTTCTATCATGTCAAGACTTGCAAGATATAATAAAAAAATAATAAAAATTCTAAATCATGTTTCAGAGGCTGGAAGATCCTAAATCGTGAACGTATTCAGTCTTCAATATCAGGGATGGTGTAACAGGTGTTTCTGTTACACCATCCCTGCCTGTCTTTTCCCCTTCCTGCATGTTTCGAAGCTCTCACTTTTCATTGCAAGTTTTTATTTGTGCAGATATCTGCTGGACAAACAGTGTTGCAGGTCTTTGGTGAAAGTTCATATTTGTTGTTCTCTAAACGGACATTTCACGCATTAACCTTGAGAGTGCAGCCAATTACTGTTGACCGCTGCTAGACTTGAAACTATGAAAATTCTTGTTATTCTTCTAAAATAAAAAGAAAGCGTGCAATGGTATAAATAAGTATCACTAAAGTAACAAGTTAATGCCTTAACTCCACCTTTCTGAGCTATATAAAACATGATGCAACTGTCTGAGTGACCTTAATATTCCCCTCTAACTAACTGTTTATACCCACTTCACAGTAAAGCCAGACCCCCCGGAGCGTGTGACAGCGACCCCGATCCGCTTCAACCCTCGGAGACTGGAGGTATCCTGGCACAGCCCCGCCACGTGGCCTGACATAGATAACTTCCCTTTAAAGTACTTCCTTCGATACCGGCCGCTCATCCGAGAGCAGTGGCAGCATGTGAGTACCTTTTACACTAGTGCTCACAAAGCCCCCCAAAATGAGCTGCGATTATGAGAAATACGATGTGACGTGTTGTTATGCCATTATGAAAAAGGTTTTATCCAGTGGAGCAGAGAAAATTAGTTTTATTAGTTAGCAACAAGTAGAAAAGTTTTGTTTTTCTTTTCTTTTTCAGGAAAATTCTAACTTACAAATGGAATATCTGGCACAAGCCAAAAAAAAGAAAGAGGTTATAAATGGTCAGAACAGTTTGCTCAGACACTGTTTTCTCAGTGTCTGCAAGTCAACACTGAGATACAAGTTAATTATTAAGTATGTGACCTGGAACCCAGAATTGGTGCGCTAAAGAAAAAGGCTCTCAGGTAGTCTCAGACAGTTTGAAGTTATCACAAAAAATCATCCTCTAAATGGAAACGGCATAGTGCTTATTTTCTTAAAGCGCGAGGAAGTATCGTTGCACATTATAATCTTATTTTACCAAGAAATGTTTACTTATCTGGCACTTTTATTGAAACACAGGGATAAGCCTCTTTTTTCTTCTACATTTGATCAATAGTATTCCCCAAGGTAAACTGAACATAGAAATTGTTAAAAAAAAAAAAAAAAAACCCTGTCAAGAGATGCCTCTGAGAACAATTACTGAATATTACGAAAAATTGGAGTTTGATCCCTGGTCAGACAGACACAATTGCTCGGCCGCTTTGGTGTATGTTACTTAATCTGAGTATTTTTTTGTGGGTTCAATTCCCTGAGGGCTTCATACAGTAAAAGCATATGTGTCCACTATAGGATTCCTGGGATAAAAGCTCTGTCTACCAAGGTCTAACATTACAGGGTTATTAACATGTCAATGGTTTGCTAAGGTGTTGTTCCAAGAGCTTGAGTTACAGAGCCTGGCTTGGAATCACATGGACACACTAACACACACGAATTATAGACCAATACACCTTTTTTTCTCTTACTTCATTCATCTCGTCTGTCCTTCAACACCTTCTTGTGTCACTGTCTTTGTATTTCACTCCCCCACCCTCACCCCCAGTTTCTTTGTTTTACTACTTTTCCTCTCAACTTTCTTTGGTTTGAACTACAGAAAAGTTCGTCTGATGGTACTTCTTTGTTTCTTACTTATTCTACATTTCAAATAAGAAGAGTTTTGGCAAGGTTGTAGTTCTGTACTGCAAACCTTAAAGCATTTTGGTGTAGAGTTATTTCGTGATAGTGAGTTAGGTCTATTCGGCCTCCAAACAGACCATCATGAGGCATACAAGAAAGGGGAAAACAACTGCAACGTCAACAAACATTCCAGGCGTCCTTTATTAAACTCTCCTCCTGATAAGCTGGCTTTAAAACCCTTCACAGCAATGAACTGAAAGTCTAAATAATTGCTCAGCTGAAAATTAATTAGAGCAATTAGAGCAAATGGTTTAATGTTTCAAATGAGTCATGAAGTACAAGAATTGCCAAGTCCCTGCTTCTCAAATGTGGGGATTTGTTCAGTTTTGTATAATTGACTGCCAAATTGCTTTTAGGTTTTAGGTAACATAATAGGTATTTGGTTTTAAAGAACAGAATGTGAACAGCCAGCAGAACCAAGTTCACTTAGTTATTAACACATCTCTCACGTCCTTACAAACACAAAGAAGCAATATCAGACATAATATATAATCTCTTTGTGTTACATCTTTCTACAAATCTTCCGTGACACAGTCACACATATGAATGGCAAAGTGCTATTTTATAAACACGTTGACATTCAGTCACTTCCTGCCTCTCTGTAGTTATTATAAAGCCTCAGATCTTTGTGGTTCCAGCTGATGATTAAATCTGACACACACACTCAAAGTTTTTCTTCTCCCCCTTGCTGCTAATCAATCAATATGTGAACCGACGCGTGACCTGAAAGTTGGGAAACCTTAAGTCAATATTTGGATTGGGTAAGGACACATAATTTGGAAATTGCATAAATAGAGTCGATGACAGCTGAAAACTCCAAGGTTTTCCGTTTTTGCGGCATTCTTTGATGAATGTTATTGTGGTCACGGTTTTTATTTTTGCAGCCGTTAGTGTGGTTTTCTGAAGGGGAAATTCCGACACCATCACCTCTGGACTTGTGAGCACTTTATAGTTGTGCTTCTGGCTCCCTTCGTTAACTGTCGGTTAACCGTGTTGGCACTGTTCTCAATCACACAGAAAGTGTGTGCTGAATTTGTATTTGTATGAGTTGCCTAATTTCTCCACTAACTTTTACAATTATGCCACTTCATTGAAAAAGTTGAGTGGCAACCAGCAGATAGCCTTGTCATATTAGAGTACCATTTATTATTAGAGATGTTATAAATGTAATACATTTGTCTAAACCTCGGCATAACCTTCTACATTTACATTTTTTAGCAATTCTAATACGCTGGTATTGAGCTTATTGACACTGGTTTGAGTAAAAACACACCCAGAGTAGGTTGATTGAAGAACAAATGACACAGCAACCAAAATTGCAGCTTCGGTTCCAAATATTTTTGCTTCTTGATTACTTCCACACCGTCTTGTTTGAAGAATAGTAAATAGGGCAGACAAAGCTTCTTTCAGATAATTTTGAACCCGACTGTATGCAAGTGAACCTACTACTTCTTCTGCTGCTCCCTTATGCGCAAGGGGTCGCCACAGCAGATGGATGACTTGGCACAGCCCTCCCAGGGATTTGTGTCTCTTGTGTCTCTTTCCAAACTTGAACCAGGGATCTTTCATGTGTTAGACCACATTATTTAAAAGTTACTACCACATCGTTGCAGAAATTTAAAATACACTGAATCAAGAACTGTACTACTATAAAAAAAAACCTGTTTATTTTAGAAAACACAGCTTTTGGCTTGCTACTGCCCTTGTTGAGGATGGGTTTAATGACTATCTATGGTAGTGCGCTGTAGCAGCAGACATTTGGATTTAGAACTATCAAGCTGTGACATAAATCAGTAATTGAAGTTTAATGAGGCTGCCAAAATAAAACGCACTATTTACTGCCCCCCATATATACTTGATTGATCATAGTATCAGAGGTTGAATACAACTTGAAGCGCTTAGTGTTGCTTAGGAATTCTCCTTTAATGTGGTCGGACAGCAGAGCTGGGTGCGAATGGCTTTCACATGTTATATTTTGAAATGTGTTTTCAGTCAGAAATGAAAGCGGTCATGTGATCAGACTGATCCTCAGAAGAAACCATCCATCGTCCTGAAGAATGAAGGGATGACTGGGACAGATAGGTAGAGTGATGGAAAGTCAGATGGGTGGAGGCAAATGAGGAAAAGTTTTGAAGTAGAGATGAATGGAGTGCATTAGAGAGGGAGATTGGGCGTTAATGGAACGCAGATGCTCATAGATACAGTAAAATGAGACACATAAATGAGATAGACATGCATAGATACACAGATGCATTTGAACTCGAGTCCAAGACAAGGGTGACAGAAATATAATATAAAGTCCACATTTGAAAAGATGTAAGGTGAAATTGAGCATATAAGTCTGAAACCATATTACTTGATTATGAAAAGTGACAGAAGAATGGATGGTCAGGGAGAGAGGTATGGAGAGAAAAAGAGAAATTGCCGTATGGAGAGCAGTGTGACAGATAAATGGATGAAAGTTGGAGAGACGTAAAGAAAAAGGGAGCACAAGAGGCTGCTTTGAAAGTGAAGTTTTATAGGCTATTGGTTACCTGGTGTTTGAAGTTTAAGGGAGGTAGATGAATGGTTCATTGGGGGGGAAAGAGAAATGGGGATGAAAAAAATATATCTGAAACATTTTAAGCCTTAAACTAGTGGAGTGAATGGAGAAAAGGGGAGAGGGAAAGGCTTTAGACTTAGCAGAAACAAGTCCATTAGGGAATTGCATTGTATATATATTTTTTTAACCTTTAAGTAGGTATACCAGACACATAAACAGCTACAAAAACAGTAAAAACCAACAGAATGGTGCTCTTATTGAGCTAGTGGTGATTTCTAAATGGATGTAGTGCAAAGTAAAGTGCAGCATTAACAGTGAAACCCCACCACCACCTAAATTTTATTTCTCTTAGATGGTTGAACTTCATGGCATGGAATAATTTACTGCTTTGCTGGGTTTCGAAATTAGAACACTTTTCAGCAAAATCAAGGTTTTGCTGAAAGGGAATTTTTTTTTCTGTGCCTGCCAAACAACTGAATTTTAAAGTGTAAAATAACAACTAGTTTAGGAGTCTTGGTACTGAGCTTTTTTCAGATCATGAAGCTGCTATTACACATTTGAAACAGAGCACAGTCATTTGAAAAAGAACGTTTTTGCAGTCCTGTGAAATCCTAAATACAGCCTAACTGCTTCCATAGGAAATAGGAGGGCAAGCAGCATCCAAGTGCTGCTAATTAAATGACCTCGATCATCAGTAAGTGTGACCCCCTCTTTCACGAGCACGAGTTTGAAGGATTGCTACATCCTAAAGTCAGACCGTGCAGTCCAACAGCTATATCTCCACTCGACTCAAGTCCACAGGCCTCAGTTAACATGTTAAATGCAAATAAAAAATTTAAAAAAACACTAAAAAGTAGCAAAACACTGAAAAATTATGACTTGTTTGGAAGTTTTACCAAGAGAAAGACTTTCTTTCGCTGAAAAGAACCTGGTTGTATCTGAATGAACCACCTGAGTTGTGGGACAGTGCCCTTTGAACAGAGGAGTCCAAAGTGGAGTTGTTTGGCCGTAATGCATGGTGCCATGCCTGGTTAAAACCAAACACAACATATTAGCACAAACACCTCATACCATTCGGCTGAAGTGCTGTAGCAGGACCTTAACAGAGCTGTATATAAATAAATGCCTTCTTGCTTCTATGAGCTACCTAACCATGAGATGTACTTAGTTTTTCACAGCATAGAGTAATGTGATTTGTAACACACACATATTACCCATAGGAACAAGTAAGTCACTCATATGTGATTCCCTTGTAGTTCAGTAAAAGCAAAAAACCCCCAAAAACATTAATTATTGATCAGTAACTCGCTGTAAAACAATGTAGGTATAACAACATCATGATGTGCGTGAGCTGGCATCTTAGTTGTTGGCAGATACTTCATACACATCATTATCACACCGCTGTGTTATATCCCTAGATTCATCAGTGGTCATTTCACAACAAGGTATGCACACACTTGCTCCCAACCCTTTACTGACTCTTTGTCATCAACAGGTTTCAATTATTACAAATTAAGCAAGTGAGTAATCCTGTTCATAAAGTTGAATTTCTTTCATTTAGTGTCAACTAAAAACACCTTAAATTCAGAGAATGACCGCATCCGCCATTTCACTTCACATTACGTCAGTACACTTTGTCAAGAGCGAATTATCAAAATGAGAACGGAAACAACACATGAAAATGCATCTGCATATCTCTAAATGATCGGTGAATTGTTTTGTTTCCCATGGCCTTGTGTGCATTGTTTCCTCACGCTCCCTTCAGACAGAGGTGAGCTCATACACTCACAGCAATTAAAGCAATGGACCAGTAACTGTGATAAGAACAATTTCAGATTGCTCAATATTCAGTTCATGGTATGAAACTGCATCTGCTGTGCTGTAATTGCCCTTTGGGGATGATGCTGAACTCCAGGCAAGTGAAAACACAGATATTTTCATGCAGGCTCGGAAACACACACACAGACAGATACGCAGATATGCAATTAAATGCTGGTATGCATATAAATCAATACTCACATATATCACTGCACACATACATTCTTGTGCTTCATAATTACTAAGCCTAACATGCATACAAATGTTGTGAAATCTCTAGAACATGCATGTGTGTACATGTAAAAGCAGCAAACACATAAATTATCGCTTATATTGATAGACTAAGTTGGTTAGTATTGGCAATATGCTGAAATAACCTTTTGCATATCTGCAAACACCATGTCCACCTACAAATACATACAGCATTCATACACCAGACATAGTGGAAAACAAGAACTGGACAAAAAATAACCACCATGTTAAATACATAAATTCAGAGAAACTGATGGAATAAATGCAGCAGTCGAAGCAGAAAGAAAAGAGGCCGACCTAATTTTTTTTCTTTCTTTAATCTTCATCTGCTTGACCAAAACAGATTAGCCTTTCATTCATTCATTTATTCCACATGTGTGCTGCATCCTCTCTCTGCCATTCATTCTTCTCCCACCTCACATTTTGTCAAGCCCGTCTTTTTCCTTTCAGTTTTTATCCCTCCTTTCTTCTCCTCGCTCCTCCTAATTTTTTTTCCAGCTTACATACCATATTGTTCCCGTCTTGCCATCAGTCCTTTTCCACCTCTCTCCATCTGTTCATCCAATGTGTGTGTATGTTTGCCAAAAGTCTCTCTCATCTAGCAAGCACTTAGATGGATCAATAGTGAGGCACGAGTTGTATTTGTGTGTGCGTACTTTTTAGTTTTGATATTGGAACATAAATCTGTTTACACAGTCATACGGTATTTCGGGAGGGGTCAAAAAGCAAGTCATTAGTAATTTTAAGGTTGGAGTCTTGATTTAAGGTTTGGGTAGTGCTAGGCAAGAAGTAGTAGTAGTAGGGTTAAGGATATGCTCTAAAGGATTTAATGTAATCTCTTTGGAAGTGATGGAAACATGAAGTCACAATTCACATGCACTGCTTATAGTGAGCCTATTTGATTTTTCTGTACATTTTTTATGGATATGGTGCGTAACTACAGTACTGTATTTTCATGAATAACATTATCATGGCAAAGAAAAAGCAGAGATTGGCACTGAATAAGAACTTACTGATGTGCACATCATGAAAGTGAAAAAGTGCTTCTGAATTTTCTCCATCTTCTCTTTATTTCCATCATTTCCCTTTTTATGTCCAAAGTCCCACCTTTGTGTTTACTTTTCACCTTTCCCTCCCACTCTACCATTAGCTTCTATTTCCAGCTTCCGCAATGTCTTTTTTTCCCCTTTCACCCGCTCGTTCATCGACATATGCACCCTTCCACCCATGCATTAAGCCACCTGTCTAACCATCCGTCCCTCAAGCCATCTATTTGTATCTATAGGTGCACATGATAAATGTTTAGACCTTGTTTGGGAAAAACATCCCATCTAAAGGACACTGCCACAGACAGATCATTTATCAAACCCCGTCATCCTAACACGCAAGCACATAGACCCACAAACTGCACGTTCAGTGCCATCGCATGTAAAAGTCACCATCATTAGGTTGTGCTGTCAAAATACATTACAGCTGGATCGAAACCTTTTCATTTACTCAAAAACATTTTGCACAGGGAGACACTAAAATTACATAGAGTGAGTGGCGTGGTCTTACACTGTGCAGACTCTTAGCATTTTATTAATTTGAACTAATTATTTTTTATTTAATAATTGAATATGACAATTGCATGTATTTCCCACAAGAGAAGCCTAAAAATTCTGTAAGTGAGAGAGGGGGGGCAACAAGTTAAAAGGGGGCATATCAGTCATCCAAGAGAGACGTCTTATCTTGTGTCTGTTTCCCAGATTGCAGTTGGAATATTTCAGCATTTTCTATTTGCAGTCCTTTAGATGTCTTACTGTGTAAGGGTGAAATGAAGATGAATGGGGCCACTGCCCTCTCTCTGCCTCTATTGATTTCTATATCACTGTGTCAGTCTGGCCTGTCACACACATATCTATCTGCTCTGACTTGGCATGATGCACGCATGTCACGCACTGACCTCATCTCAGGGGGTCTCGCTTCTCATGGTCAATATAGTTCTAATTAAATGAACATGACAGATACCAAATGAAGTCAACAAAGCCGTGTTAAGGATTTGGAGAAAAATAAATACCTGTATTATTGTTATCATCCAGCAGAGACCACAAAAATAGCAAGGATTTTCAAATAGTCCTTTTGAGACTAACCATGTAGCAAGTTAAAGCGCTCATTTATGAATAAATGAAACTAGCAGAAATATAAAAACAGTCAGACACAACATTGTACTTACCTGTATTGTATGGATCCCTCTTGATAAAATGACTTTGACTCATTGTGACATGGACCAGCCATTATTTGTAGTACTGCGTACACTGTGTTGTTCTCAATCAGACCAAGTTTTTCAGATCAAGCTGAGTCCAGAAAGACTGAAGACTGGCTAGCCTTGTCTCTTTAAATTCCTCCTCAATTTGTTCCTGAGCACTTTTTGTGGTGTGGTAAGGTTCATTGTCATCACTGGGGAGACTGCTGCCATTGGGAAGTCTAGAAAAAGTCTAGGGTCTAGAAAAACTGAAGACTGTGAGGTTTGTTTTACAAGGTGGGGCAACTCAGAGCACAGAGTGTCTGAAGACTGGGTAGCCTTGGCTCATTGACATGTTTCTCCTAAGCAGTTTTTTTGAAGTATGGTAAGATTTCCTGCCTTGCTAAGGGAGACTGCAGCCATTGGGGAGTGCCTTAGCAATGCAGGTAATGCTTTATCAGCTGTGATTTTTATATGATGGTATGTTTCAAAATAACACACCATGTGGTTCTAATAAGAAGGTAGCCATTGTTGAGCAGCAGTTGAACAAAGCTCAGCATTAATACTTTGTTTTCTTATAATTAATCATTTTAATCAGTCCTTGGTTCTTTCCCCCCTTTTAGAATTCACATTGTGAAACACTGCATCCTAATATAATTAATGCTATTTGTCATTTGTCTCGTGGTTTTGATTATTTGAGAAATCAAAACATTATTTAATGGATGTCTGACTTTCCGTTCCGCACATGACAAAGCAAAATATTCAAAGCTTTAAAAATAGTTGTTGGCGCAAATCTCACATTTAAATAACTCCTCTTCTGAGCTCATTCAGTTCATCCAATGACAAGTCTGTGTAAAACGGTAAAGCATGTCAGCTAATTCAAGGTTGAGGGTTCAATGCTTGGTTTTGCTCACCACCATACTAAAATGGCCTAAGCAGGGAAACTTGCCATGAATTCTCTGTGCGAGTGGAGAAATATAACACTTACTGCAAAAGTGCTATGCAAATGCTGTTCATGGACAATAACCCCTTTTTCCAGTGTAAGACCATGATGTTCCATTTACTGCCTTAATGTGTGTATAAGGTGTGACATGTCACAGCATCTACCTAAGGATATGTGCATCTTTAAAAAAGGGCAAGCTTTCATTTGATCAGCATTCAGAAAGACAGGATTATGAGCTGATAAAGACATTCTGGAAATGTGACTTGAGCTTTTAAGAGTTTCTACAGTAGCGGAGTAGGAGGGAGATGAACTCTGATTTTAGGTTTTATGACATGTTCATGTTTCACATCCTTAACACGCTGGCAGATAGCATAAAACAGTGTTAATACAGAGCCAACTCCACCTCCTGTGTTGTTCAAATTACCACACGCTTTTTAAGGGTGTAAGGTCTAGTCCGGGATTTTCGATTGGCTTGGGGGGGCTTTAGCTTCCTTTTACAGTAATTGCTGCTATGGTGATTGGGGCTTCAAAGAGAGAAATACTGTCTGAGAAATTACCCCTGGACCTAGTGTTCGTGTCTGTGTGTATGTGTTCTCAAATGGGAGGAGAGTGCGGCGGAAAAATGGGAGCTGTCAGTCAACCTAATGAGACCAACCTTCTGAATGCACACACACACACACACACACACACACACATACACACAGAGCGCCATCGGGCCAGTGGAAGTGCCATATAATTGGGTTTCCTTTCCAGGACAAGAGACATGCTCACTGGATTAGATCTGACCACCGACGCCAATTCCCTCCATGTCTCCTTCTTTCTGCTTTTTCTTCTCTCTTTTGCATTCTGTTTCTTTTTTGCATCTCACTCTTTTCTCAGCCTCTTCATTTTTTCCCTGGTTTTTCTGTCTGGTATTTCTCCTTTACTGCTCAGCATGTCTTATTGCCCTTTCCAGGTCAGCCTACAACCTGTAGCTTTATCACAAATGGCCTTGCAGATAATGTGTACAACAAAATATTATATCTTAGCATGCATTATCTCAATCATACGAGTTACAATTACAACTGTAATATTATACAAAGCCCGCCATGATCACTGGAATCATTTGGAGTTCCTCTGTTTCTTTTTATTTGCACTTCCACTTCACAATGAATGTGAACCTGTGCACGTTAAGATGAGAGTAACTTTTATTGATTCTTCATGGAAAGTATTGTTTGTAGTTTTTGCAACACTGAACAAAGTACTAGATAAGACAAGAGCAATGTGGGGCAGAACAATTAAAGAGGACACAAGAAAAAGGAGGCATGAAACAAAATAAATGAGATTGGCAGAGACGAGGAAACGCAAAGGGTCACTTACTTTCCTTGTAGTTTCTTATGCAATCCCTAAGGAATGTTCACAGCTCGTCTCTCTGCCTCTCCCATTGTCTGGGTTTTTGTAGAAGTTTATTGTGTGTGTCTTTGTGCATGTGTTATAACAGACTGAGAATGGCACAGTATTTACAAGCTGCTGTGAATAAAGTTAGAACAAAGAAACAGAAAATATAGAGTGCGTATATATTAGCTTCATTTTCTGTCTTAACTACTAATGTAAAGCTTGTCGTGCATTCTGGTTTTATAGAATGACAGGAAATTAGATGTGTACTGTATTGATCCTTACACAATACAGTCTATCCAGTTAAGTTTATCACAAGATTATTGCTCAGCAGTAATAATAATGTATTATTTGGTTACTAGAGTAACCTGGGACCAAACTAAACAGAAGCTCCAAAACCAGCACATTTGTCTAAGACAGAGTCCTCTGACCTTTTTTAAAGCAACCTATGACCACCACACCAGGCATTCTCACAATTATCCATTTAGCTATTTGTAGACACCGCTGTCAGTGTGATACAGTACTTGAACAGGTTTTTTGTTTTTTAATTTCAGGATTTATTGTCTCATGCTTGAATTATATTTTAGTTAGGAGAATATATTTTTCTTGTAAGCAGTTGTCATACAATACAACTTGATTTAGCTTGTTAATCAATTAGTCAGTGTTGCTTAATTGGTTATCTACCTGTACCACTTTTATTTATGGCGCTTAACAAGCTTGCCGCCCACCAGGCTCGTTAACTTGCTAGGCTGGTTAGTAAGCTTATTTTGTGAAACGCAGGGTCAGTGTTAGCAGAAATCAAAAGTAACCAGAGGGTAGTGCTCTCTCTTCCTTTCATCTTCACTGAGATATGTGGGTTATTTTGCTTTGCTTTGTTTTGGAGGAGTTTCTGCTGAGAAATGTCCTAAGAATGTAAATGCTGCTTCAAACACAGTTCATTCACTTTGAAACTTGCCAGTAACAATCAGTAGACACGACCCACCTTGGGAAGATGGCGTTAGCGGCGATTAAAGGTGAGGTTTGGTTACCGTTGTTTTCTTGTAGCATCAACAAGTATCTTCAAACAGCCATGTTTGCATATGCTGTGTACAAACAAAAGACATATGTGTTTATTCATTAAACAAGAAAATGTAGTAATATTTTAGTAATTACCTCCAAAATAGTCCATTCTGTGGTTAGTCTATTATGGTTGAATTATTATCATATTATATCTCAGGTTAGTGAATATTTACTCTGGCTTAATGAGACATGATTATGGCAAGATAAATATATATGTTTTTAGAGTGGCATTTTGTGTGCGCTTGTGTGCGTGTGTGTGCCTGTGTGTGTGTGTGTGTGTGTGTGTGCCTGTGTGTGCGTGTGTGTGTGTGTGTGTGTGTGTGTGTGTACCTGCTTGCCTGTCTGTCAGTGTGTAGAACTGCACATACAAATGTGTGGGCACACTTTTACATACAATTTAAATGAACACTAAACAATTTTAATGAGCGGTAAACAAGTCTGATGAACAGCTTTGAACAGCTCTATTTACAATAGATCAGCCCTCAAGACACATGTGAAACACATATCCCCCCCACCCACACACACACGCAAACACATGCACACAAACACA
The DNA here is from genome assembly GCF_001858045.2 of Oreochromis niloticus. Taxonomy (NCBI): domain Eukaryota; kingdom Metazoa; phylum Chordata; class Actinopteri; order Cichliformes; family Cichlidae; genus Oreochromis; species Oreochromis niloticus. Next base: position 27,982,096 of record NC_031972.2, read on the forward strand.
CACATACACACATAAATTTACACTAACAACATTAAAACCACTGACAGGTGAGGTGAATCGCGATGTTTATCTCCTTACAAGGCAGTATTGTGCTGGGAAACCTTGGCTGCTGGCATGTGGATGTTACGGGACATGCACCAACACATAACAGACTTAACACACCCTCCAATGCACCCCACTGCACAGCAAACAGTGGTCAAGGACGGTTCAAAGAGCACAATAAAGAGACTAATTTCTATGCATAAAGATTCACAAGGTACTTTGCATTAACCATTTATGGTTAAATGTGGAGATTTAAAGGGGCAATCCAGAAATGCACATTTCCAGGTGGACTGCCATAAAAGGAACACTGTGTACAAGTGTGTATGAAAAAATTGACTTTTTTTGTTCAAATAATTGTTAGTCTTTTCTGCTTACGCACACTTTTAGTCTGGATTATGCTCATTTTTTTTAAGTAAGTCTGTGGGATCACAGAGACCTACATAGGTCCAGGCAGGTGATTCTAATCAGTTTGGCTGATCACTGAACCTTCACCACCACATGGCACATCACACAGATTTGGTCTTGCAGTGTGAATGATCTGATAGTGTTTTTTGGCAGCAATAGCAAAAGCCCTTTCCAAAGTGAATCGCCTTCCATCTATCCTCAGCCCCTCCTCGCCACCTTCTTTTACTACGCGATATTAAGTGCTGCTTTCACTGCTCCCTGTTAGCCACTTGGCAACACGGCAACACATCCATCTCTCTGGAAATGTTTATTTGCAAGCTGTTTACTCCATTTACTCCTCCTCACATAGACATACAGTATATGTAGTTCATACACATGCTGATGTACGCATCCGTCGGTTCCGGTTCAGCCTCGCAAACACAAACAATAATGCAACAGACGTGTGCAGACATGAGAATAAATACGCGAATACAAAGAAACGCAAACACAATTGTACAAAGGCATATTTGCCTAAACTGGTGTATGTGTGCTTTCCCATATCGAATGTAAGCACCGACACACGCACAGGAAAAATATAGAGAGATAGGGATAATAAAAAAAACCCAACACATACACACATAGTCAAACAGATGTGAGGAGATTAACATAGACATCACTATCCAAACATACACATACAGATTGCAGTCACTAAGGAATGCTGATAGAAGCAATGGCTGGATATGCTGGTTGGACAACATCTAAACAATGGAAGTTTTAGCCTCAAAGCCAGCGCAGACGTCTTTTAACCGATCCATATGCACACACAATATACACTGGAGTCTAACCACACGCACATGCTCAAATGATGTTGTTATTGCATTCCACTAATGAAATTAAGCCTATAAATGTAGCGCTTGGTTAGGCAGATAAAGACTAAGCTTCCTTCCAAACAGAGAGTGAGGGTGCGAGAGCTGAAAAATAGGAGCAGATCGAGAGAGGCTGCTCAGTTCAAGGCAATGTGGAAAACAGAGGGGTCAACTTTACATAGAGCGTGAGCGATGAGAGACGGCTTACAGAAATAAAGAGAAAGCAGTGATGCTGGGGGTGTTTCAGTGGGTTATTTGTCAGATTGACTACAGGTTTTCATATCCTGAAGAAGTGGAGAAGTAAAGGGGAAACTCTAGGCTGAGGCTTGGCTATGACTGTTAGTGGCTGAAAATTATATGGTGGCTGTGAGGGAGTTTTGATCAAATCACAAGACTCTTCAGAGCAGCTGCTAGTGATATCTCGAATATTCTTATTTTTTTATTATTATCACTATTATTATTTACTCCCCTACTTTATTTTGACTGTCATCCTCATCTGTTTTAAATTATTTGTTAGCGAATCAAAGCCAAAGAGAAAAAATCACATAGTTTGTAAACATCCATCCATTGCTGGTTATGCTCTGCCTTAGTGCGCTCCCAGGTGTTTTCAGTTTTGTTTTGTTTTGTTTTTCTTTCTTCATCATAAAAGAAGCAGTTTCGAAAACTTGGCTAAGCTGTTGCCTTGTTGATATCCTCTCCGTTCATCTGACTGCTGACTTTTTTTTTGTTGTTTGCTTGATACTTTCACTCTTCACTTTAGTGAAATTGCTGCATTCCTAAACATCAGTAACATGTTGTCAAAACATAGAAACAATAGCCAGAGATGCTAATGAAGAACCTAAATTAATTGAATGGAATAAACAGTGAGCTATGAGTTTATGGTGAAAAGAAAAAAAAATGTTTGGATATTTTTTTTCCTTGCTGCTGCAGGTGTTGATGACATTCATGTAAATTTCTGTAATTTCTGTAAAAAGACTGTAATTGCGGTCTTTTTTGACATTACTGGAATTCTCACCTAGATAAACATTACCATAAATATAATTTAGAAGATAGCTAAGTGGGCATCAGTAGCACGTGTTGTAGTTTGTGTTGCAGAGTTGGAGTTATCAAGATTACATGATTGCATCACCAATCATTTATCAAGTACCGGACTATATTTGTGTTCTCCAGCAGATCAGCTGCCTCTCAGGGTCTTGAAAATCTCTTTTCTGACAAGTTTTATTAACTTGTCTAGCCAGCACAGGTTACATGAAATGTACAGTCATTGTCCTTGGCAGGTCTTAAAATAATGTAAATGCAACCTGAGCTGAACAATAATATGGGACATATTACACAGTGTGATTATTTTTTAACACTAAGTCAAAGATGGAGAACAATGTGTAGAAAAACTAAGTGCCCCCATGCTTCAGTAGCTTCTGAAATCACTTTTAGCAGAAATAACTTGAAGTGACTTGAAATATTCATCGTCTATATGACTTTTTCAGTCTCTCACATCATTGTGGAGGTATTTCAGTCCATGCTTCAGTTACTTCAGTTCACTGAGCTTTGCAGGGATTCGTTTACACACAGCTCTCTTAAGGTTCCACCACATTTCAATTACTTTAAGATCTGGGCTTTGACTGGGCAATTGCAACACCTTGATTATTTTCTTTTTCAATCATTCTGTTGTAGATTTGTCCTTGGGATCATCAAGCTTTAGCTGTTAGACAGATGGTCTTACTCTACAGTACTTTGGTATACAGAGGAGTTTATGGGCAACTCAATGACTACAATGTGCCCAGGTCCTGTGCCTGCAAAACAAGCATTAATCATCAGTCTTCCACCACTGTGCTTGACAGTTGGTATGAGATGTTTGTGTTGACATGCTATGTACGGTGTTCTGTGCATTATGACCATTGTTCCAGAACTCTTGTGGTTTATTCAGATGCAGTTTTGCAATGTTAAGCTGTGCTGTCTTGTTCTTTTTAGAGAGAAAAGGTTTTCTCGGGCAACTTTCCAAACATGTCAGTCTTTTCCTAATTGTACTATCGTAAACTTTAACGTGTCACATGTAAATTTGGCTTACAGAGACTGAGATCTAGTGCATGGGTTTTTGACATTTTTTTCTGAGGATTGCACAGTGTGATCTTTGGGTGAATTTGGTGGGACGTCCACTCCAGGAAAAATTGGCAACGGTCTTGAATGCTGTGAACTTTTGGATAATCTTTCACACTGCAGAATGTTGGGCATTTTTGGTCAGTGACCTTTCCAAGATTGATTGGCAGCTACCATTGCTTCTCCAAAATCAGTGCTGATGTCTTTCCTTCTTGGCGTTGTGTCAAAAAAACTGGAATGTTTCAGACCAGCAAACAGCCAACCCCTCTGCTTCTATGTCCCAATAGATAAAACCTTAAGATTCAAATTGAATGCACTTTCTTTTTATCATATGTATATTCCTGTTCGTTATTTTTCAGAATGTGCATTCATTATATTGTTCTTTAGATGAAATTGCATCTACTTGTTAAAGTAGAGATTTCAAGTAACCTATCCAGTATCCCATTATCCTTAACATGTGTATGAGTGTGTGTGTGTGTCCATCTGCAGGTGCACACGTGGTTATATGTCTCTTGCACAAGGCAACAGGCACATCAATAAATCATATATTACGACTTCAGGAGAAACAAAAAGAGGCAGCACCCTCCCTCCACCTAGTTTTCCTTCAGTCCTTCAGACACACACACACACACACACACACACACACACACACACACAGACAGCACTAACCGTAAATTACAGAGGAGCAGCAAATCATTCTCTCATGCACTCCTCTGTAACTCAAACATTTAGTTAATTCTCTGTTTCGCTCTGCAAATTAAAGTGTGCGCAAAAAGGCTTTCAAATGTTGGCATGCATAATATTGTGTCATAAAATTATGTAGCATTGATGCCAATGTTTTCTGGTATAATCATCAATTATGCAGCTGGTATTTTACATGTGTGTCTGACAGTTGGTATGCATGGAGTGTTGCGGCTGCAAGGCCATCAAGGTCCAATCAATTCAATAATGTAAAACAACACAGGGATAAAACAATACACTTGACCTATGCATAGAATAATGATGAACGATGTGTTATCAATAAATGATCACTGCAGAAACACTGTATTCAGTAAGGCACAGCTGAGGCTTCCATAAAACATTAAAAGCTCAAGCTTGGATTGCTATACAGAGATCATAATTTATGGGTAGAGCTGTGGGTAGAATGGCAGTTGATCCAGACCAAAAGTTAAATTGGGACCTCGCAAGTGTCTTTTTTAGCCGAGAATTTTCATAATTCATAATGTTGGAGCCGTTCATATCCCCAGGGCCATAGAGACCATATTTATCAATAAGGGTATTTGATAACAACTTTAATATACTGCAAAAATAAAACAGGCAAGACACACCCTGCTGTAACCCAGGGAAACCACATTTCGCTGTTTTCCGATCCAGACTGACTCCATGCTCTTTTCCGTTTGATGTTTAGGTGGAGCTATCTGACACTACATCCCATAACATCACTGATGCCTACGCTGGGAAGGAGTACATCATCCAGGTAAAGATTTCATACTAACTAGCAAAGAAAAATTAGGGTTAAAAAAAGGTCGTTTCAAGATCAGCTCCATACTTTATGTAAGTATTGGGTTCAGTATTATGTACATTCTACTGAAATTGCATTCATTTTACACTTTTACTATTAATTTTGAGTGTTAAGCTGTCAGGCAGGAGGAAAAGAGGGAGACTAGAGAGAAGATTAATGTAGTGAAGAGGATATGTAGAGGGTCAGTGTGACAGTGGAGGATAGGAATAGGTTTGGTTGGAGGCAGGTCATCTGTTGTGGAGCAGCCAAAAGAAGAAGGAGGGTTTTGTAGAGTCTTTACTTTACAATATAAAGCGCCTTGAGGCAACTGTTGTTGTGATTTGATGCTATATAAATAAAACTGAATCGAATACTTCTGTTATCCCTGTGCTCATCAGGTGGCTGCCAAGGACACAGAGATTGGAACATGGAGTGACTGGAGTGTTGCTGTCCATGCCACACCCTGGATTGAAGAACCCGTGCCAGTTGTTTCCACGACTGAAGTGGAATTTCATACTGGTATAATGACGGCTGGTAATAAATAAATCCTCGTCAAGGAGGATGAATGCAGCACATAACCTTAAATCGTAGAGGTAGCAGGGTGACACATCATGCTAACAGTTCGCTATCTTAACTCTATTTCCTAACTATATTTTCAATGGCAGTTTTTCATGACACCACCCTCTAGTGGTGCAATATTGTATATAACATTACAGAACACAGCAACTGGTAAGTTATAGCCCCAATTTCAGTCAGAGGGAGACTCGTTTTTATCATGCAGATCTTTCTTGGTTGGAGGCTGTTCAGTGCGTAAATGTACTTTAACAGACGTTTTCAAAATACATGAGTCATTGTTCCATGAAAAGATCAATAACAGGGGACAATAAAACATAATGAAACCCAAAGAGGAGTCTACAAATGCGCTGGCAGCTCAGTGAGACAGTCCTTTGAGCTAATGCCCTGATGTCAGGTTGTTAATGACAACGTTGCTTCGCAGGTTTAATATTTCTCACATTCAGCAGCTTACTCTAATGAGCTACACCACTGGGATGACTGAAAGGACAGAGGGATAAAATAAAAATAATAGCAAGTAAAACATAGTGGGCTCAGTAGTATGTTAACATGTTAAGATGGCTCATGTGTAGTTGTGAAGTTAGTAGTGAACAAAGGTTAACGCTAAAAGGAAAAAAATCTAAAATGCTCTTTTTTGTGTTTTTTAAGTAAGATTGTAGTCTGTTGGCTGGAGGAATCATTGTGATATAGTATTCCAATAAAATTCTCAACATTGTTCTTCTTGCCTGTGGCTGTCACAGTAAATTTTCTGAAGCATTTAGGTATGAAATTAATTTTGGTTAATAACTTTCTTAATGATTAAACAGAGGACACTATAAGCATTTGATAGCTCTGAATTTTTATTACAGTCTAAGCTATAAGACCCATCCGCCTCGAGACAAATCGACACACATCAACCTAAGTACCTGAGCCCTTCCTTAGAGAAAAAAAAACAAAGCAAAAAAAACTGCTCTTATGTTGTCAAAAAAAGCGTCAACTTCTGGCAGATCATATATATAAAAAAAATTCATTGTGGATATTGGATTTTGTGTCTGTGTGTGCATGTATGTGTGTTGACTGGACACTATACTCAGTGACTGTGACAAAAACAGTCTCTGGAAATTATCTACTTGGCACCACTTGAGCATATAGCAAAGATAAAGGACGGCTCACTTGTGAAATTATATCTTCAAAACTTTCTGAAGACCTTCAACAAGACACCTATTCAAGGCCCAAATACTTGTCTGTGCACCATCTTCACATCACACTGATGGAGGAAAGAAGAAAAAAGAAACGGATATGAAGCAGACAAGGATTTGGACGATTTCTGTTTTAGTCTTGCAGATGTAGCGAGTATTTACTCACCAGATGAGTGTTCAGTCAGGACCACTATAGGACATTAATTTACATTTGGTGGTATGGCTCAGTGACTGTGATCTCCTTATGACCTAACTGCCCTACCACAGAACACAAAAAGGCATGAAGCAAAATTAGCAGAACAAAAAATTAGAGCAGAACATGACAGCTGATATGACAGATACAGCATGAAATGTGGGGCTGGTGTGAAGGTGGGTTGCAAAGTAGCTTATATTTGTGCAGCACCTGTGGGCACACTAAAGCAGCTTAAATTGCTTAAAGTGGGCACATCCATCAATGCCCTATATTAATGTCAAAGGACACACTATTAGTATACATCTATGTTACAGCAACAGTACTTTTAATCTTTTGAAGTTAGCAAAAAAAAAAAGACTATTCTTTAAATGTCATGCAGAGAAAAACTGTATAAAACTGGAATATTACATTGTCTGTGGACCCTCTAAGCTGAAGTGGCTATGGCAGAAATATATCCTTAGTAGGTCTACTGGTAATGTGTACATCTGCAGTATTAAATTATGCAACTTAAAAGAATGTACTCATGAACGCACTCAGGCTGATGAGGAAGTTTCTATTATCCATATGTTACATCTTGAAACTAACCACCAAGATCAACTTTAAACTAAACCGTGCGTACTGTATCAGACAGGCTAGCATAGACATTGATGCAGGTCTACAGAATGTGTTGGATTACTCAATAATATGAAAATATATTACTAGCCCTAGAAAGTTCATAACAAAGCTGATAAAATATTAATTTAAAAAAACAACTCATAGACTGTAGCAAAAAAATGTAAGGTTTCTATTTCCACAATTGTATGTAGTATAATATAAGTAGGATAGTATGATACTACTACTACTATTATTAGTAGTAGTAGTAGTAGTAGTAGCATTACAACTATATAACTCAGTAGAAACTGACTTAGTTCTTACAAAATGTGTAGAAAAATGGACACAGCTTCCTCAAAGTGCCTCAAACGTGCATTCTTTGAATGACCAGCAGGGGGTATCTGCTTCCAAGAAAGATGTCTGACTTTGCGATTTATGATCGAATAACCCTATTGCTCACTTGATCTCCGTAACATTTTCCTGGTGAGTTTATGGTCTTAATCACTAGTTTCAATTCTTATTTAATACTGCATGATATTCATTTTCTAATTTATGGTCCCATTAAAAGGTATAAAGATGATAAAGTAGGGAGTCTTCAAGGCAAGCCAGCTATGACTCTGACTTCTTGCTACTCTCTGAGCATGATGGTTTCTTAGTTTCTAACTCAGATACAACCTTCTTTGTTATGTCAGATTTCCATAAACAGACAACAGCCTACATGCTTCCATGATTTAAAGAGTCACTTAATAAACCAAGTCAAGAGTTTTTGTCCATATAATCTATGGTTCTTCAGGGACTACAATGCCTCTTTTTCTTCAAGAGTAGTAAAATCATAGTTTCCCTGGGTCAAACTGCTATTTGACAAAAAAGATAATCCTCACATAATGCTGCTCCTTGTCATCTTTACACCCAGTGTAAGCAAATGAGATGTGTGATAATTAGCAAGCTGTATTATTACATTGAACAGGCAATGATAGCAGTATTGATCATCTCAGCTAACTCTGAGGCGGAAAGCAAATAAGCACATTTCCTAAAATGTCAAACTATTCCCTCAATGCTCCACATGAGGAAAGCTCTGAATTTATGATATATTAATTTAGTTTGCTGTAATTTATTACAGAGCACTCACACCAATACACTACAGAAACTTTAATTTTCTTCCCCCGAGTTTTCTAAACCATAGCGCTATAATGGTTTGGTGGATGTTGTTGCATTGTTGGGTTGTTGTGTTTATGTGCATTTATGCATTTGTATTTGTCTGTTTAAAACATTTTTAATGTGTGTTTACCATTATTTTCTTTCACTCACTTCTGAAGCCAATAATTTGACGCTAATTTCTCTAAGGGGCAAAGTCTGTCTGTCTGTTTTTCTCTTTGTCTTTCTGAAAGTCTGTTCAAATGTAATAGTTTTACGGTAGAATACTGACTCCTCTTGGCAAAGAGTAGCACTGCACAATCATCGTCACATTCAGCACTAAATGAGCTCACACATACCTGGCAACACACAAACACTAATGTTGAAAGACACACTCACAACATGCAGCCTCCTCCAATACTCTGTGAGCCACAAACACATCAACACAAACACACCCACACACACAGAGAGTCCTTCAGTTTGATAACCTGTAGTGTATACACACACACAGACGCACACACACATATAAACACCCAGTCAGTACACAGTGTATTATTCTTGGTCTCGTGGAGACGGAGAACAGGAGGTTATTGGGATTCTCCTCATGCTCCTTCTCGATCCAGCTGCCGCTTCTCTGCTTCCCTTCCCTCTCCCCTTGTCCTGTTTCTCTTCCCCTATCCTTCTCCATCTTGCCTCTAGCTCTCTTTTTTCTCTCCATTTCTTTTCCTTCCCTTCTCACTTCTCTCATATTCTCACTCATATTAATTTCTAGCTTTTCTTTCTGGCCTTTTTCTACTTTCCTTTACAAATGTTACTTACTCGATCACTAATTACATTCAGGTTTGGCTGTTATTCCAGCGGATCTGTGATCTGTACGCTGTTCTTTGTTTGCTTGTTTGTAAAAACTGTAACAGATTACATAAATAATGAGTTATATAGTCTTTTTTTGGACACTTTTTTGTAAACTTGCCTCTGTACACCATAAACACTGGATTTAAAAGCAAGCAAACAAGAGATGATTGAAGTTCAGACTTGAATCGTTTTTCTAAAAAGTGCTCCCTATTCAGAGATTCAAAAGTAATTGGACTGTTCACTGAACAGGAGTTTAATGGCCAGGTGAGGTCTGCTTCCTTGTCATTTCATGATAAATCAAATGTATAATTAATGTGAGGTGATGTCTTTGTGAGGTTGCATTCAAATTTGGTATGCATTCTTAAAAGAATGAATGCACTGGCGAGCTCAGGATTACCAAAAAGCCCTGAAAAAAACACAGAAATCAAGTGGATGATCACAGAATTCTTTCCATGGTTAAGATTTATTAATGTTAACAAAGAGGGTTTACAACAATGCGCAAACCACTGGTTACACTCAGGAACAGAGAGGCCAGATTAGGCCAGAAAATGTCTGAAAGAGCCTGCACAGTTTTGGAAAAGAAAAAAAAAGTGTATGAATAGGGAAAAAGCAGCAATGTCACGCCATGTGCATGAATGGCTGCCAATGGAAAATGCTAGTATTTACTGATGATGTGGCTGCTGATAGAAGTAATACGATGTAATGTCCAGGCCAAGACTCTCTGCTCAGATTCAGAAATGCTCAAATACTGTGGAACTGATTGTATGCTGCTTCACAGTGCAAATGGAAAATGATGCAAAGCATGCTGCAAAAGCAAAAACAAAACAAAAAAACAAAGTTGAATAGCAGTCCAGAACAGCAGAATGGGACTACTGAAGTAGAACCATGCAATGAGGCAATAAGGAAACAGAGACGATATCTGATTCCTGTCTATGATTCGTAAACACACCCAAAAAAAAAATGTAGCCAAGGCCTGCTACTCTTAGCTGACCAGCTTGTTAACATCTCCACACTCACCAATATTTTCTGGCTGCTCAGCCGAATAGTAAATCAACAGACTTCCTGTGACTTATTGATTGTCTTGCTCGGAGTCTTAACACGCAGTTACACATTCTCCTTTTCTTCTCCACCGTGCATGTACCACATTTTCCTGTTCTCCTTTGCAACACCCCACCCCTCCCCCCAACAACAGAAAGTCACCTATACATCATGCAAAAGTAGCTGCCAGTTGAACCTAAGTGGCTGTTCTGTTTCCCGGCATCGTCACAGAGCAGCTTTGAATCAGAAGGATAACATGGGGGCAGGCGAGAGACATTTAAGGATCCCATCCTCTGTGACTGGGCCATTGCTTAGCGACCACATTCCAAGAAGTAAAGAGCGGATTAGCCGAGGCATTACATCTAAGATATAAGTTGGTGCCTCACCCAGCGTGCGAGACAGAAACTGGACACTGTCTAGCACTGTATATTAGTTTGTGTATTTCAAGTCTGGGGCTATTTATAAATGTATGGCTTCTGTTTCATGCCTTATAGTAGAAGAGGAGTATCTATTAAAAGGCAACCACGCTGAACCCTGCAGAAATGCTTTAAGATCCTCTTCTTCTGTATACCCACTCTGAAAAGCACTACAGTTTGTGTAAACTTATAGTAAACATTGCTAAGGTAAAGCAGAGTGTCAAAGCCAACAGATAGTGTTGCATAATCTGTTCGAAAGTGATCCCCATGTAAATATAAAAAACATATGACATAAGTTCTTTACAATAATATCGAATCACAGCTGCTTTGCCATTCTAAACTGTTTCGAGGATTCATAATTTAGATTCATAATTTATCCCACCTTGTTTGCCACTCTGCTGAAATGACTTCATTGACCCACAAATACAGCAGCAAGGGGGACAAAAAGCCAAATCTAATCTCCAAAACAGAAACTCTACACTTCTGGATGATAACAGACACCACTTTCATGTGTGCATTTTGGATTAGGATATCCTAGCGCCTCACACATCAACGGTATTTGCATAAACAGGCAGCGTGCTTGGAGTCGATCAGCAATTTTCTCATCTCGTTAGCTTTTTGTCCTCCTCGTCTTTCTGCTTTTTCTCAGCCCCTTCCTCCATTCTTCTTCCCTACCAGTGCTGATCAATCCTCTCTCCTCATCACATCACTGTTTCATCTGCTATGTTTACCTGTCCTCACCTAGCTTGTTACATCAGCATACACCCCATGACTGTCTTTCCTTGTCACCGGCACATTATTTTCTGCATAATTTTTATTTTCTCTGTCACTCCAAAGCACAATGTTTTGCTCCAGGCAGGAAGTATTGCACTGAGCTGCTGAACATGTTAAATGCGTCCTACTTCCCCCCTCCCGCCCCCTTTTTTTCTCTCTCTCTTGCCATTTCACACCTGGCTGCTTCCTTCGAATATCTCCCAACTCCCAACGCAGTACTACACAACAGTCATTAATTGCAAGAAGAGGGAAATCATATTCTCTCTTCGCTAAAAAAAGAATGAGTGCAAACATTGTGCACCAGTTAATATCTACTGTGCTGCCTGCAGCTGTAGCAGAGGTCCCGTTTTCTAAAGCATTAAACTGTGATATTTTTATTTGTCGAGCAATGAAAAAGCGAAGCACTAAAAAATGCCTAAGCACATAGTGATTTTCAGCATATTTATGTTTGCCACAAGATGTTAAGTGCCTCTCTCACTCTCGTACGCTTGAGCGTAATTGGATTAGCTGAAAATATACAAGAGTATCATAACTTTTTAATGTTTCTGTAATTGAATATACACTTTTTGCACTCACCAGACTGTACAAGTCAGTAGATCTTTTAAGAAAATTGCGTGCCGATTGTATTAAAATTCACTTGCTTCTGCTACTAAGCTGCTGAGACCCTTTTTTCTATCTGTCTTTCTCTTTTTTTTTCTTTTTTTTAATCTGTACTGATTTGTTATTCTTAAATTGAAGCCATGCAAAGTATTAGTCAAGCGCCGGTGTAGTCAAAAGAGTTTTTGTGAATCCGGTTGTTCTACGGCTTTGTATTACAGTTGGGTATAAATGGATAGATTTTCTAGCTGTGCAATTGACTGTTATCAGCAATACATTAACTACCTTATTGCACATTTCCTTTATTTTTCACTCTTTCTATCCACCTCCTGCTGTATTCCCCGCCTGCTTTACCTCAGGGTTTTTTACCTTGTCGTCTGTTTCCGTTCCAGTTTCTCCATATTTCATCTATATACTTTGTTCCCCGTCCTTTCTTTGCCCCGTTTCCCTGCGGCTTTAGCATGAAGGAGATTTTTTTTTTTTATTCCAGCTCACTTCATAACTGCCTTGACAAGTTCTATATTGATTGCTTGTGCAGATTACAATTGATTTTGCTCTTCACTGTATTTTCCTTTCTGCTTGGTTCTTCCTGGTGTGATGAGCACTTTTCAGCATCCATTCATCAGCATGTCATTTTGTAATGTTTTTTTTTCACACATAGGGACAAAAGTATTGTGCACTGTGTTAGCCCCAAAAAATTAATAAATAAACACACAAAGAAATGATAAAACTCACCAAGGATTTCAATTGTTAATTAAAATCTGTTCCTAAGGTTTATTGTGTCTTCTGATAAATTTTCTACAGAGACTAAGACCTCCCCCATGCCATGCTCCAACGCACCACAGAAGGCTGAACCTCCAGTGGGAGGAGCTGCCACGGTCATCACATTTTTCTCCCGTTTGCTGTTAGGAATGCTGCTTCTGCTGCTTATGTGGTGAGCGACAACACCCGGATACACACACACATGCAGATATATACTCATCACTTATAAGGAGTCTACATGATCCAATTTTCATATTGATTAGTAACTCAATCGCTCACTCATGTATTGGCAGGTCGATGCATGTCTGTTTATGTGTTTATATGACATATATTTATATGTTCTGTTTATATGAGCATGTTTAATGGACCAGGAGCTGTAACATCTGGTTGGTTTAACTCTTTAAATCCTGTTGAAATGGTAACGGTAAAGGTTTAGATTTCTTATTCTTCTTTTGGCTGCCCAGTTTAGGGGTTACCACAGCAGATAATCTCCCTATCCATAGTACTTTTTTGTCACACCAACCCTCAGCATGTCCTGCTTCACTACATCCATGAATGTTCTGTCATGGTCTGGCTGGCAGACCGTGGGGATGTGGGGAAAGGAGGACCCAGTCGCGGTACTCTGTGATGCAAACGGTGCTCTTTATTTACAGTGAAAACTGTACACACAATAATACATCCCCGTGTGCTCCCGTGACTCCCGTGTCGTGTCTTCTCTAAAAGTCCGTGCTCCGTGTTCTCCACTCTCGAGTGTCCACACACCCCGTGTTTGCTGCCCTCCAGTGTTCCACGCTCCTCCTGAGGGGAAATAACAGAGGCAGCCGTCAAGACACTAAATTCCAGTAGGCATACACTCACAGACTTAACTAAGCTGAAGACTAACGTGGAGTCTCATGGAATGATCCCGCGTCGGTGGGAGCTCCAAGACTCTCCTAAGTAGCTCCCCCGACGAGCCCTGATCAGCGGCAGGTGTGTAGCTTCGGGTGTGGCCAGTCCTCTAGCAGGGCCACACCCACCAGGCCTGAAGGCGCCTGTAAACCAGTGTACAGACACACCTGCACCCATACGTGCACACACACACACACTCACATCTACAAGCATGGAAAAGAGCAGCAGCAACACCAAAAATACATATACTATCACCAGTCCATGACTGCCCAGGGATCTCAGACCCAGGACCCTGACATGTTCGCTATGGTCTTCCTCATCTTCTCCCACCTGGCCGATCCATATTCAACATTCTTTCTCCAGTATATCCACTATCGCTCCTCTACACATGTCCAAATCATCTCACCCTTGCCTTTCTAACTTTGTCTCCAAATGGCTCGACCTGAGCAGTCCTTCTGATGAACTCATATTTTATCTAAATGCTGAAAAATAAATATACACAATCTAAAATTAATGAAACTATGCGTAGAAGTTGCATTTTTTCTTTTTACTTTAATCAAAAGATTAGCGACAGCTTTATACCAATAACACTTTAACAAAAATACATTAAACATGGACGCTTCTCCAGCTGAACACCTGCTGCAAGTGGAGTGGTTGAATACGATTAAGGCACTTTCATGCCAGTTCCCCTCCCATGCAGCCTGTATGTGCAGGTCCAAATGGGAATCTGTTCTAATTTGTTTTAGTGTTACAAGCACACTCCATTTCAAAAGATGTCAACATTTCCATGTCAACAGATACACACCAAAGGATTAATAACTCTATAACAACAAAGGAAAGCAGAAAGGCCAACAGACAGATTAGATGGCACAATTAGAAAACACTCTGGAAATATGTAGAGAGTTGTTGCAAGTTATAGGAAATTATTATCGTTACGAATATATAGTATTGTGTAAAAGTCTTAAACAACTTCATTTCTATAGGAATTGGAAGCAGGTGCTGCAATTTACTGAAACGTGCAAACATGAAAATACAAAATATATAAGGAAACAAAAGTTTGTACAATTGTAATGAACATTTCAAGTTACTTTATTCTTTAACACAGCTTGAGTTCTTTTAGGCAATGTTTCTTCTAATTTCTTTAAGTAGTTTTGAAGTAGTCTAGTTCTCCGGGCTTCTTAAATGACATTTAAAGCTCTTCTTTTGATGTTGGCTACAAATGAGGTAATAAAAAGTGCTTTGAGTACTTATGTCATGCTTTTCTACTCCAACTAAGTACCATACCATTTATCAGGTCTGAGCTCTAGGAAGGCCAATCAATGACTGGTAGTTTTCAGTTATGTATTGTTCTATCCACGTATGCCAGTATTGCACTGCCAGCATGTTTGGGATCATTGGCATACTGTACTACTATTCATAATTATATCAGTTTTTGACAAGCTCTCTAACACCATTGGCTGGAATACAGTCTCAAACCATGGCAGAGCTTCCACCTTGGTTTACACATGACTGTTGAAATTGTCATATCCCTCTCCTGACACTCTCCAACATATCGAGTTGAACCAAAAGTGTCAAATTTGGATTCATTACTCCATAAGATTTTCAATACAGTTCTTGTGTATTTTGGCATTTTATCATTAAGAGTGGCTTCTTTAATGCCACTCTTCCACTGACACCATTTCTGATGAACCTTCAGTGAAGTAGATGGATCAACTGAAGTGTCTGATTCATCTGTCAGATCCTGTGTCAGGTCTGTACTTGCATTTTTCCTATTAGTTAAGGACATGACTTTCACACACTGTTCATATGGTGTAGGCAGCTTTTTAGGCCTGACAAGTCTCTTGTACTCAACCTGTCAAGTTTCCTCAAATTTTTTAAGGATGCACTACACACCTTGTGAGGATATACCAAGTTTTCAGCTAATAGCTCTTTGGGATTCACTTTGTTGGTGCAGAAACATTATTTAACAATTTAAAATTGGTTCTTTACTAAATTGTCTGGAGACACAACATTGGTTCATCCATATTAGATACCTTTTTTATGCTTGAATGGTTCATAGATTAGTGTTAAGTGGGGGGAAAACCCTCTGAAAATGACATTGGGTGCTTTTTTTCACTCATTCTCATCCCAATCCTTGTATCAGACTAAAAATAAGGGGAAAAGCACCCATGTCCAAAGAAAAATTTGAAAAGAGCTTTAGAAAGCCTGGAGAACAATTTTGTGAGTGTTTTGTTTTGTTTATTTTTTAAATACACAAAAGTCGGTCTCCCTGGAAGCAACGTGTGAAGAAATGAGGGCTGGCTCAAGTTTGAGTCCCAACATTTTTGGTTTCTTACACAAAAGCTGTTAGAAGCCCCTTATTACATTTTAGATGGTTGAGTTGCTGGCAGCTCAACCAAAGCGCAGTCTTGTGTAGTGTTTAAAAAAATGAAAAGCAGCTAGTAACATTACGAGCTGACGCTGTTACTGCTATTAAGGATTAATCCCTTATGTTACATTATATCATAACTTACTAAGGAAATTAAGTCATTACCTTTCCCAAACTAATAGCTTAATTGACTTTGGGAGCATTATTCTTTTCCTTGCCACAAGCATTATGGAGATGTGTTTAGCATCAAAGTGATTTTACAGACACTAGTTATGACCCAATGCCCAATATGCGTGTCACTGTGATGTTGTTTTTGCCCATTTCACCCACTGATTTTAAATGTGTAATAACTTCACACAATGCAAAGAGAGAAAGGCTGTCCTCTTTTGCCATCCTGCCAGCTGAGCCGCATATGTGCACTGACACAACAGGATTGGAGAAGTCCCACTAGTGTGCAGGTACCTGCCAAGAACTAGAAGAGAAACACAAAAAAATGTGTAGGGGATTTGCATTTTTTGCAAATAGAGTTACGGCTAAGTCAAAAAAAAGTCCCACTGAACCAAATATAAAGGCCAAAAAAGCAAACAAATTAAGAATAACATATAAGAGAACGGCAAGAAGACAGATCATTCATATTTTGATGCAGTGCAGCTTGACGAGGCTAATTTGTGTTCCTCTTTCTGCAGATGTGAATGTCTTATTGCTGAAGGCTGATGTGAAGTAGGAGGACAAAGAAGAAGAAGGAGGAGGCTGGTATTTTTTCCTGTTTTGCACATGTTTCGAGGATACAGTGCATTGATCATTTCGGTCCATCACACAGTTACTCACCAAAATTATTCAGACATTAGACAACGATAATGCGACTCAGCATTTTGGGATTATTTGATTTGCTGACAAAAAAACGAAGAATAAATCTACAGAGGAACTTTGGAAGATTGTTATCGGTATCATCACCAACAGCAACAGCAGCGACCTGAGAGGCAAACACCAAAACAAGATTATTGTCTTACATTACCCCCTGGTGGATTTGATGAGCCACTTTAAACTGATTTGTCTCAGTTGGGTTTTAGAGGCTCCTCTTCGGCAACAGAATCAAGGCCACAGCTGACATCTCTTTTTACCTTTTTTTTCTTCTTTTTTGTACTCACTCTCTTCTTAAGTCGCAGTGAAGTGTAGTACACACACAACAGACACACACACACACACACTGATATAGGGCACGTGTATTTGTGTGTATACTTACAGCCCCTTATACAGCTTAATCATCATGCCAAAGACTCCAATACACCCCCAACAAAGTGGTTCCCACCCAAGTCATTGAGCTTCCTGAAGCCTGTGCCTGTCTTCATCATGGGATGAAAACCCCAGAAAGTTGGGCGTGCGCACGTGTATGCGTGACATCTAATGGATGCTGAAACCCATTACAGGAATCAAACTGGGGACAAAGCCCTGCAGCCCATGTTTGTGTCAACCCGCCAGTTAACAAAGAAGTCACAAATTTATTCAGTCAGACTCTGAGTCTGCACATCTCCAACAACTGACAGAGCAGAGTGTTGTTTGTTTTTTTCTTTTTGTTTGTTTGTTTTTGTTTTTTCAACAAGAGGACTAACACTTTGGAGAATTCAATAACCATAGTCTGGCTTATTTACACAGTTAGCTTTACATAGAGCTTTCAGAAACCGGCAAGGACGACCTGAATTGTAAAAAAAAAAAAACAAAACCTAAAAAACAACAAAAAAACCCAACAAAAAATAAATAAAATAAAGTGGATTTGAGACTGAACCATTCTTTCCCCACCGTTGTTTTTTATTTTTGGTTTGACTTTGTATTGATGGCAGCAAAGCTGGTTATTGGAACTCTGATACAAGCTATGTTGGTTTTCCATTCTGCTCTGTGCTGTAAAATACAGTAACACAAATCAGTTTGCTTTCTGACTTCTGACGCCTTTACAAACATTAGAAATGTCTTTTTGCAGTTTACATTTCAATGGCCAATATCAGTTACCAGTTAATATTATGTTATTCACAGGAATCTTGAAGTGTTTATTGTATTTTTTATGGACAAATAATAAAAAGACACGTATAGGAGTTTAGTTTTTTTTCTTCTCTTTTTTTTCCCAGACATTCTTAATGGCTTAATTCTCTTTGATCCTATTTTGTAAACTATGATACAGTATGTAACTTTAACAATGAACAAAAAGTTTATTATTTAATAATAATGTATGTATTAGCCGTAGAATGTCGTAACCTGTACCTGGGGTCTTTTTTATAGATGTATATACAATGACAGGTTTCAACCATTAAATGTGACCATTTCACAATGAATTACGATGCACTGGCCTCATGTTCATTTTGTGAACTTATAACACATCAGGGCAGACTAACGCCTCCTGCTCCGTCTGGTTGATCCTGATGATTTTCTCCTGACAAAACAAGATGAAGGTGAGGTGTCAATGGGGGATGTTAAAAAAAAAAGAAGATGCAATAAGTTTTCATTATAATAAAAGTAAAGACAAATTACTTCCCAGACACGGCCATAAACACACAGTGCCTCATTTCAGGTTTTACAGATCGATACTTTTGACCTTGCAGAGGTAACGTTGTTTGCTTCTCAGTTTGTTTCTGAAAGATGAGTGTCTGCAGATTCTAACAAGCTCCACTGACACTGCATGGAGTGGTCATAAAGCTTAATACTTTATGGGCATGATGCATTATCCTTGATATACTTCTTCTTGTTTTCTTTTTTATGGGGGAGATATTCAAAATCACGAAAATTTCAAGATAGAGGATCTGTGTAAATTCTGAGAAAGACACTGAGAGCAGCATTGATTTGAGCTACCTTGACAAGTGCATTTTTTAAAAGTAAAAGTCAGTTTCGTACTCAATACACAGAAGAATACAAGGAAAACAAAACTAAGTTTAGACTCCAAGAGATTCAGCAGTGTGTTTACTTGAATGCCATCATCAGCATGCTGACAAGGTCACAAACACATACTGATCATTAGTAGTTCTGTATGCTTTTTTTGTCTTTGTGTGTTATTTTAGCATGCTAGTATGCCAAGTGCATTACACAGCCCACATCAGAGAGAAACTGGGATGATGTTAAAATAGTTTTGCAGATATCAAAAGTGTTGGACAAACTGACATGACTTGATGATTGTGCTATATCCCATTCTGGGAGCCGAATGTTTAGAAAGGTCAAAATGAAATGTATATTTGTAGAACTGACTGAAAAATATATATATATATTTTTTTAAACTATAAATAATTGCACAAAATGGATGGCTGTTCATCCAGAAATATATCATGTGGTTTTGGTGTATGCATGTGGGTCAGACTGTCCGTGCAAAGGGAAGCACACTCACAGTTCACAGACAGAAAAGAAATAAAGTTACACTCGATCTCCTATACCTCTCCTAGCAGAGAGGGAAGAAAAAAAAAACAGGTGGCAGGGGATTTGTGTGTGTGTGTCCCTTTCAGCCCTGTCTACCAATAAAGCCAACTGTCATTTCCCAGGGTTGCATCTGTGCACTTATCTTTCTCTGTTCCTCACCAAACACGGTTCTCTAATTAACATTTGAGAGCGAATAGATGAGAGCTTCTCAAAGGAGAAGAGGATGTTTTGATCAGTGCAGCAAAGGTCAACCTTATATGCAAGCTGATTCTGCTTGGAGAATATACACGGAGATAAAAGTGGAAAATATGAAATTTCCTCCACAATGCACCCTGTGACTATGAGTTTTCCCTAATGACTTGTGTCATCATTTTAATCTCTCACAATGACATGCCACTCATAGATATAACGGCTGAGTTCTGTGAACGCTGCAGCATTGTCGAAAGCCGAAACGTGATGATCGGACAGGTTGTAAACAAGTAACAGTTTCACAGATACATAACATCAGCACTGATGTGCGTGCAATAGGAAATATGAGCAGAGCACTGGAGGTACGGCTGGTCAAAATTTCCCTTTTGACCTTTAGCTTTCACTCTGGCCGTCTCACCGTCTCACTCGTCCCTCTCTCAAGCTCTCTTTCTTCCATTATACTGACAAGCTCTGGCAGGCCGATTTGGAGGCCGAGGACAAATCAATACACCATCTAACAGCTGTCAGCTGCAGTTCCCTGTGTGTGCGAGAGCAGACAAGAGTGTATCTGCTTGTGTAGTTATCGCATTCATTACTCTTTCTTTCGTTCTTTTCTTCTCCCCCTGCTTATACTGATCTGCCCTTTGCTTTTTTTTAATGTCAGTGTCAATGAGGAGTCAATTAATATTTACAATGACAGTGCATGACTTGAACAAGGAGGGTACACAACCAAGGAGGTTTCTGTTCTTTGTGTTCTTTGCATTGTTTTTATTTTATAGCTAAAAATAATTCTGTATGATGACATTTCGTTCTTTATAGCTTTAATTAAATTACAGATGAGTTTTTAGCCATGCTCCCTTTGTCCACAACCATGATGTGATTCATATTAACCTCAGATATATTGAGAGTGTGTGTGTCTTTGTGTGCATGTGTGTGTACCATCCAGAGCCTGTCAGTTCCATCCGCTTTGCTCTGCTCTAATGACTAGTTTGACCTTTCACTGAAAACCGGATGAATGACATGATCTCTGCGTCCATATAACTTCGGATCTGGCTTTTGGCTCTGACCTCTTTAAACACTCAGCTTACTGCCCCTCTATCCATGGCCTCACTCAGTCAAACTGTTTTTGTCCATCTTCCTAATATTCTAACTTCCTCATTAAGCTAATATTTCAAGACGTTTGCACACCCAACTTCTCTCTGAGCGTTATTTCACCAGTTTTCACACCATTTTCAAGCCAGATGAACATCGCTGCACACGACTCGCTGAGCACACTGCTTCTGCTTTTGGCAGCAATGTGTTGTTTGCTCTTCAAAAAGTCTCTTTTCAAAGGTATTTTCTTTGTGCCAGATATGCTAACAAGGAATACTCCAAGGCAGCCTCTCTTTAATATACACTCACTTGCTACTTTATTAGGCACATAAGTAAACTGTGTTAGGCTGGCGTTAATTTAGCAGTGCTTTGCCATCCACATATATGAAAGAGAAATATTATTAGACACATATTTCATTGCAATGCAGTCCTGCACAACACCACTGCAACAAAAGCTGAAGCAATCTGAACTTCACAAAGGCAGAGTGTGTGCCAGGGATGGACTGCAGGAAAGAACATTTTCCCATTATTTTAAATTGGGTGCCAAAATTAAAACTTTTTGACTTAAAATGATCTTGGAGTGATTTATTTTACACGCAGTGAAAGTCTGCCAAATCGAGTATGCAGAGCTACCCGCTGTGGTGACCCCTGTGAAATTTTTCTGTACAGCTAACCCATCTGTTATGTTTCTCAGGGACAGCAATGATGTCCCTGACTGAGTTTGACTCAATAAACATTGCATGTTTAGTTATCTAAAAGGGTTAGAGACCAAAAATCCCAATAAACAGTATTTATACATAATTTGTCATTCCATTACAAACCATTTCAATCACTATGTTGTGCATTAGTGTTGTTTACCTCTCACAGATAAGGGTTGAGAATAATTCACCTGTTTTTCATAAAAAATAATATTTGATAAAAATTTGTTTTAATGGAAAACACTGGAAAAACCTCCATGTTAAACGCAGTAGTTTTACATGACATTTTCTTTTAATTTTATTTTTAATTTTATTTATTTTTTCTGGATTTTAAGTGAACTTTACATGTTACACTTTACATGAAGCTGCATCTGAGAATCTGGATGAGCTGACGGACACTGTGACATCATACATCAGTTTTTGTGAAGATGTGTGTGTGCCAACCAAGACCTTTTGCACATACAACAACAATAAACCATGGTTCACTCCTAAAATCCAGCATCTTCTTAAGGCCAAGGAGGACACCTACAGAAGTGGTGACAGGGCCCTGTACAAGCAGGCCAGGAACACATTGACCAGGGAGATCAAAGCGGCTAAAAAGATCTACTCCCAGAAGCTGAAAGAACGGCTCTCAGCCAACGACCCTGCGTCAGTGTGGAGGGGCCTGCGGGAAATCACCAGCTACAGATGCCCCCCACCACCTGTTGAAGCAAACAAACACCTGGCAGACGAGCTGAATACATTCTACTGCAGGTTTGAGACGGACAGACTCTCACCCCTCACCCACCCCTCCCCAGAGACATTGTTTCAGACACTGACCCCCAACACACCTCTCACCCCTCCCCCTCACCCTCCCCAACCCAGACTCAATGACCTCCATCACACCTCCTCTCACCCCCTTTCCCCCTCCCTGGAACTCAGAATGCACACTCAGGATGTGAGCTGACTGTTTCAGAAACAGAACCCAAGGAAAACCCCCGGACCAGACGGTGTTTCACCCTCCTGCCTCAAAATGTGTGCTGAACAGCTGGCTCCCATCTTTACCCGTATCTTCAACAGATCCCTGGAGCTGTGTGAAGTCCCCTCCTGCTTCAAACGCTCCACCATCATCCCAGTCCCGAAGAAACCCACCATTACAGGACTGAATGATTACAGACCAGTCGCCTTGACGTCTGTGGTCATGAAATCCTTTGAACGCATGGTCTTAGCCCATCTGAAGGACATTACAGGCTACCAGTTGGACCCCCTGCAGTTTACCTACCGGGCAAACAGGTCAGTGGATGGCTTTTAATACCATCCTGACAGACAGGAAGCAGCAAGTGAGGCTGGGGGAGATCACCTCTGAAACTCGGTCCCTCAGTATTGGTGCCCCTCAAGGATGTATCCTCTCACCACTATTGTTCTCCCTCTACACCAATGACTGCATCTCCAAGAACTTGGCTGTTAAGCTCCTGAAGTTTGCAGATGACACCACCATCATTGGCCTCATTCAGGATGGTGATGAGTCTGCATACCGGCAGGAAGTTGAGCGGCTGGTACTCTGGTGCAGTCAGCGCAATCTGGAGCTGAACACGCTTAAGACTGTACTGATGACAGTGGACTTCAGGAGACATCTCTCAACACTGCTCCCCCTCACCATATCAGACAGCCCGGTGTCGACTGTGGAGATCTTCAAGTTCCTGGGTACCACCATCTCCCAGGACCTGAAGTGGGAGACCAACATCTCCTCCATCCTCAAAAAGACCCAGCAGAGGATGTACTTCCTGAGACAACTGGGGAAGTACAGTCTTCCACAGGAGCTGCTGATCCAGTTCTACACTCCAGTCATTGAGTCTGTCCTGTGCTCCTCCATCACAGTCTGGTATGGTGCAGCCACTAAACAGGACAGGTGCAGACTGCAGCAGACTGTACGGGCAGCAGAAAGGATCATCGGCGCCCCCCTGCCCTCCATCCAGGACGTGTACCTCTCAAGAACCAGGAAACGGGCAGGGAAAATCATCACAGACCCCTCACACCCTGGACACAGACTTTTTGACCTGCTGCCCTCTGACAGACGGTATAGAAGCCTGCAGACTAGGACCACCCAACATAGGAACAGTTTCTTTCCCCTTGCCATCTCCCTCATAAACAGTCGAACTGTCACACTGCTCACACATCTAGACTGCAACTGCACCTTATGTACATTCTGTGGTATTCATTTCCTTTCTGTCATCCTGTATTTTATGTATATAAGATTTAGATTGGTTATTTTTGGTTGGTTTATACAACTTTGTGTATGTATGTGCGCATATGTGCATATGTATGTTTATATATATATATACATACACATAAGTGTGTGTGTGTGTGTGTGTGTGTGTGTGTGTGTGTGTGTGTGTGTGTGTGTGTGTGTGTGTGTGTATTGTTGTGATTTACATTGCTGTGCTTGAGAGTCACCATCTACTGGAACCAAATTCCATGTGTGTGTTTGCGCATATACATAACCAATAAACGTGATTCTGATTCTGATTCTGATGTCTCTTGTGTTAATTTATTAATTTCAAGCCACAAAAAGAAATGCAAAAATAGTCAACTTTACTTAAAGAATTGTCATGCATTTGTCCACTGGATGGCAGCATAGGCAGTGCGCCTCGCTGTGCGCTGTCTATGGTCCTGAAACAGTCAAAACCCAAGTGTTAGGTCTCTGCGCGTCACCCCATGGTGCTAACTGAGTCAACCCCACCCACATCTCAGGTTCATTATGCCCTCTGTAATTGGGTGACCTGAAACATCCAACACTTACACACACTCCATTTGTTCAACAGAATTTGATTATGAGGCAAAAACAAAATGCCATCAACTTCTTGTGATCTGTCCTCAAAAACAGGTCATGATTGTTATTATTGGTGCTTGTTTCATGTCACAGCAGAGTGACTTGAAATGTTGGATAATGAGGAAAAGAAGGAACGTTTCACCGTGAGAAGTGAATTTCTGCACGGCAAGGTGGCTGGAATCCCAAATCATGTTCGCCTCTAGAGTCCAACCAATCACAGGCCTGCTCCACAAATTGCTTGTCAACCTTACACATCGAGCTCACACATGCTGATGACAACACTTGACAGCACTGACGTCCGTGAAGTACTGCAATTGTAAGTCAGTGACACAAAATGAGAGGTCATGTTCAGCACAGCCGCTGCTGGAACATTGCGGCCCAATACTTCTGCCAAGCACTGCACTGAAGCCTCGTTCTCCTCAAATTGTGGAGATTCTTGTGATTGTTAGGATCTTGGAGAATTGAGGCATGCCTTCCATGAACAGATAAAATTAGGCAAGATTTAGATCATTCAACGAACTCACTGCACAAGCTCGATGACTCACATATTGTGAGTCTATCCTATTAGCAGCTGTCTGCATTTCCTTCCTTAAAATCCGCACAGTACATTGTGAAGCTGAACAATCCAGAGCACTTCACAAAAGGTTTGTGTTTTCCAAATGAGGATTTGTGTGTGCAGCAGAATGGTCTGTCAAATGTCAAAGCAGACGCGCACTGCAGCACCATTCAATACTCAAAAATGAAAAAAATAAAATAAAATAGATAAGTACATGTGCAAGTGGAACTCGGTGTAACAAAGGGAGGACAAGAATACAAAAAGGGCAGACAGAGCATAAATGTAGAAAAAAACCCCAACACATCTAGATTGAATTTGAAATTCTAAACGCCTATCTACAGGGATACAATAAAGAGAAACTGGCACATTAAAGACATTCCATTAAAAGAGATTAGACTCTGTCGTCACAGATCTAATCTCGGATCTTTAATAGAGACATTATTAAAATTGGATTTAATATGAGTGGTGAAATTAAAATTTATTGCATGGTAAGTTTCAGGATTTGAACTGACACACCTATTTAAATACCTTCCACTCAGCAGGTTTGCCTAATTTGAAATATGAGAATTAATATTTTCTGCCAGCCGTGGTTCAATATTAGAATTATTCTGGCTGTCGGATTCACCCCAGAAATGCACTTTTAATTAAACTTGAGCCCAAATGTATTTTAGAGGCATGAAATTATTATTTTGCAGGCTTTTTTTCATCTTTGGATTATGGTGTATGTAATGGAGAAGTCTGAATGTAACAGTGTGATAAGTAAGAAATGATTATTTTAATAAAATTCCCTTTGGTGTTTATTATTATTTGGGTGTGTGCTCGTTTAAAGTGTTGAGATATATTCTGTGGACTCTTTCTCCCTCTTGTGGCAGCTTGTAAAAACTAATATTAGCAAATTTATAAGGAAAGGAAAGGAAAGGAAAGGAAAGGAAAGGAAAGGAACGTTTTCTTATATGTCACTCTGATCTCCTCTCTAAATGTTTTGATATTTCTGCAGCACCAAACACAGTGAAACAGTGCTTGGTATTGTTACCTGGAAGGAGTTGGAGTGAGAGCACTGTTAAATCCCTGGTTTGCTTTTTAGTTTGTTGTCCCTCTGAAACAAATGGCACTTGATGCATGCTTAGTCATCCAGGTAAAGGTTCGGTTCATTTCACAGTGTTTACAGTTGGAACAGGAAGCAGTGTGTTCACATGAACTGAATCACCTTTCTGCTAAAAGGTATTTCTTGTACTTGTGTTATGGTACTCTTTTGTCAGTCTGTTGAGTCATCTCCACCCACTCCACCCTGCCTGCACTCTCTTTATCATCTCTCTTGTGTACTGTCTGTTGCTTATGATGGTTGACCCCAGGTATTTAACCTCATCTAACTACAATACCTCTGCTCTTTGCATCGTCACTGTTACACTTGTCTCACTCTCATTCACACACTTGTAGTCTGTCCTGCTTTTACTGACTTTTATTCCTCTTCTCTCAGAGCATGCCTCCACCTCTCCAGGCTTTCTTCCACCTCCTCTCTACTCTCACTACAGATTACAACGTCATCTGCAGACAACATAGTCCACAGAGACTGCTGGCTGACCTCATCTGTAAACCATCGCGAACAAGAAGAGGCACAGAGATGGTCCCTGATATAATCCCACTCCCTCCTGAAACCCATCTGTCACTTCTACCCCAGAACTCATCACTCTCTTGCTGTCTTCATACATGTCCTGCTCCCCCCTGACCTGCACTATATTACCAAAAGTATTCACTCACCCATCCAAATAAATCAGTTCAGTTGTTCCAATCACTTACATGGCCACAGGTGTACGAAAGCAGGCACCTAGGCATGCAGACAAAGATTTGTAAAACAGTGGGTCGCTCTCAGGTGTATTCCAGCATGGTACCATGATAGGATGACACCTGTGCAACAAGTCTAGTCATGAAGTTTTCTTGCTACTAAACATTCCACAGTCATCTATTATAAGCAAGTGGAAGCAGTCCTCATAACTTCATGTGGCCTTCAGATTATCTTAAGAAGACTGCACAGAGAGCTTCATGGATTGGGTTTCCATGACCAAGCAGCTACATTCAAGCCTTACATTGCCAAGTGCAATGCAAAGCCTCAGATGTAGTGGTGTAAAACATGGTGCCACTAAACTTAAGAATGGAGATGTGCTTTTTGAAATATAAATCACGCTTCTCCGTCTGGCAATTCATCAGACCAGTCTGGGTTTGGTGGTTGCCAGGAGAACAGTACTTGTCTGATTGCACTGTGCCAAGTGAAAAGTGGAGGTGGGATGGTCCTAACTTTCTGGAAACAGTTTCAGGATGGCCCTTTCCTGTTCAAACATGACTATTGGAACAGAAAAGGGCCATCCATGTTTTGAAGAATTGTTGGTGTGGTAGACCTTGACACCTCTGCACAGAGTCCTGATGCACAACCGGACAGAATACTTTTGATCTGACTCACAAATGCGCTTCTGGAAGAATAGTCAAATTCCCACAAACACACTTCTAAACCTTTTGGAAAGTACTCAGAAGCACTGGAGCTGTTGTAGCTGCAAAGAAAGCATGCTTTCACATCATATGTGATGTCAGTCAATTTCATATGCGTATGAAGGCAGACGGGCAAATATTTTTGGCAATATAGTGCATTTGAACCCTTCTGTTCTTCTAGCGATACTTTACTGGTAGGTGCCACTCATGCCCTGCGGGTGGCAGCAAAGCACCGCCGAGCGTTGGCGCTACAACAGAACACAACACAGCAGAAGAAGTGTGAACACTTAGTAGATTTACGGATGCAGGGAAATGGGGTGAGTGTTGGTTTATTTTTCAAGCGTTTCATCAAAAATGATATAAAAAATCTCTTAGTGATCGGTTATACATTTGTTCTTCATTTTAAATCGGGGACGAAGCCTGTCATGGCGTGCAATCCACCGCTATTTTGTCAGAGCTAATCGTGACAGCTGCTGTCCGCCTACACATAGCAGCATCTCTGTCACTGCTAGCCACGTAGCGCCTAGCTGTGTCTGTGGTGTTATTTTAGCTCGCTTATATGGCTTTAATTAAGATGTCTTTAATGGAGAGCCGGCCGAATGTCAAGTCAAACAAACATGACGCGGACCGTAAGGAGCATTGCAGGCAGGGACTTCAGCTGGAGCCGCTAGCCGGTGACAAAAATAACCAGCTAATTAAATTTTCATTCATAGGAGCATCTTCAAGAGAAGCACTGCTGTTGCATCATCAGCTGGTAGTAAAAGACAAAAGCAGGGCGCCTTTTGAGTCTGTCCTACATTTCACTCAGTTGCATGAGACGCATCAGATCTATTTTTGAATGTCCTCATGGTCCAAAAAAATTAATCTGGGTGTTTGAGCGCTGTGGATTTTCAGGCAACTCAAACTGTCTTGTGTGTGTGAACTTTGTATTTGTTGTTCAAATCCTCCACAGTACTGTATTATGTGTTGTTGTTCTGTGTGGAAGGTGCGGGGTGTTTTTTGTTTTTGTGTTTAATACTATGCTCTTTTCATATAGGTATGATCTGTAACTGAAATATGTACACTTACTGGACATCTTATTCGGCACAGCTTGCTAGTATTGGGTTGTTCCCCCTTTTACCTGGTATGGATTTAACCTGGTGCTGGAAAAATTCCTCCGAGATTTCCTTTAATTAAATCTGTTGGACTGAGATCTGGCGACTGTGGAGGTCACTTGAGTACAGTGAACTCATTGTCGTGTTTAAGAAACCAGGTTGATGATTTGAGCTTGGTAACGTAGCGTCTTATCCTGCCAGCCAACAAAAAGGGACAGACATGGTCAGAAACAATATAGGTATGAAAATTTAAATCAATCAATCAATAAATAAATAAAATAACAACATTGAAGTTTGTTAAATGACCCCTTAGTTTCATTTATCGGACACACATTTTTCAGGTGTTTTTTCTGCTTTTCATACATGAATTATGAATTAATTTAAAATTAATTATCCTTTATTTTATGCCTTTATATTCAATTGTTCATCTCTCCAGTTTCATATGCACTGATTCATGTCAAATGAATATTTTTCACCTTTAAAAGGCAATGTTGTCCACATTTGAAGACAGGATGGGGGTGGTGGTCGTGGGAATTTTACACTTCAGTTGGATTGTTTTAATTGTTTTTTATTATCATTAAGAACTCGTTTATGTTTTGGCTATAAAAATGCCCCTGTTAGGTTTGAGTTGCAATACAGTGGAAGCTGCTTTTAGAAAGCCCTCAGGACGGCTGACATGTCTCGTCTAAAGAATCTAAATAAGACACAAAATATGCTTCCTATTAAAATACATCAGTGTCAAAGTCTGTCACCAAAAATAAATAAGTAAATAAAATAAAACTTGTGTCCATGAACATGCATTAGATTTTGTGTGTGTGTGTGTGTGATTGCTTCACATTTACTCACATAAGCAGTGTATGATGAACATTGATTTCCTTTACTCCAGTCTGCCTGAATCTTGCTGACCTTTAATGCTGACTGGCCCCTCCAGCCATCTAACAACATGCAAGGATTCTACTCCAAGCTCGACTCCTCCCCTTCTTCGTCCCCCTTGTTGGGGCCTGGCCTCAGGGGAGATGGTGCTCCCGTACCTCTCAGCCTGGCTCTGGAGACGGAGAGAGCTCAGGCCCTACTGCAGACTTTCAGTTCCGCCTCCCTGCTGGCGTCTGCAGGACTCGGGATGTTCTGTGTGGTGGCAGACCACGCCCTCCAGCTGTCTGTCATACAGCAACACTTGTGGTTGCGTGCTGTCTTGGACAACGCCACGCACGGATTGGTGGGGCTGTGGTCATGGGCGGTTGTTATTGGACTGAGGAAAA
The DNA here is from genome assembly GCF_001858045.2 of Oreochromis niloticus. Classification (NCBI taxonomy): domain Eukaryota; kingdom Metazoa; phylum Chordata; class Actinopteri; order Cichliformes; family Cichlidae; genus Oreochromis; species Oreochromis niloticus. The sequence goes on from NC_031972.2 coordinate 28,011,918, forward strand.
AGAGCGATTTATATGAGGTGTTACTCGCAGGGCTCCTGGCATCAATCATAGACCTGGACCACTTCTATATGGCTGGATCCTTATCACTCAAGGTAAGACCTTCGCCATAGAGGGTTCATCTGAATGCTTAATAAGCTTACAAATGATGGTGTACAAAGTATTCCCTAAGTCCTTCACCTTTCTCTTGGAGAGCTAATTATTTAGTCATTAAGTCTTAAATGCACCCATATATGTGCCATTATAGTAGATTACAGGACACAATGTTCATTATAACCTTCCCACTGAGAGAAAACACTGAAACAACCCATGCAGAAAATTTTAATTTCACAGACTTGTTTTTTTTAACCCTCATAACTTGCTATTTATCAGAGATTGTAGGTGTTTGTGTTTGGCAGCAGCCATGTTTTCCTTGTAAATGTATTCAGTTTCTTTATCAGATAATTCCACGGGGATGCTAAATCAAACGAGCGAGCCAGGAGAACCAATGCTGGAGTGCAAATGGTTTCTACTCCAGATGGTCCAAATGGCCACTGAAGTGGATCCTTATGAAAAAGATTTTTTATTTTTTTTTTTGGTATTTTGCCTTTGTTAGATAACAACAGTGAGACACAGAAGAAATGATGGGATAGTAAGTGGCATGCAGTAACAGGCCTGGGGCAGAATTCAATCTGGGCTTTTCTGGTATGGATTTTAGGCCGGGAACATAGCACAATCCACAGGGTGAGCTATGGTGACGCACCAAGAAAAATACTTCATTTTATATGTATATTAAAAATGAATGTCATCCATTACATCATTGCCACATTGAAATATTGACTATTCCTTTGGTCTTTCAGCCAGACAATGTAGCAATGAATCAAAAATTTAAATTGTATCTTTAGACACTTTCACTGGCAGCCGATCACAGAAACACAGCATTGGTTCTCATTTCTTTAGCTTCTTTAGCTGAATGCATTAATGCATTTAGTAACTTCTTTTATTGTGTTACTGATAGAGAACACACACACACAGAGACAATAGATAACAGTTTAATTGACAGGCATAAAATTGTATGTCAGCACCAACAAAGTGATTCTCAAAGAGCAATTAGCTAAACATTTGATATATCTTAGCATGGTGTGCAGTGTGAAAAAACTGAACAGCATCTATAAGTCATATAAATACAAAAAAGAAATACAAAAAGTTCCAGCAAAGATCTAAGAGATGCATCTGACCTGTCAGTTGATCCATCTACATATACATATGTAGGTATGTATACATATGCATACATACATACATATAGAGATGTACCTCATACACACACATATATATGTATATATATGTGTGTGTGTGTGTGTGTGTGTGTGTGTGTGTGTGTGTGTGTGTGTGTGCTGGAGCATGACTCATGACTCTGCAGGATCCCCACAGTACAGGACACTGTTAACATGGATTGACATGTTTCCAAAGAATGTACGTGGTGCTAACGCCGTCTCTCACTACTCTTCCAGGCTGCTGTCTCACTCCCTCAGCGTCCACCGCTGCACTGTTCCTCTCTCATTCCCATCATCTGTCTCACTCTCCGCTTCCTCATGTGGCTCGGGCGCCTCAAAGACGCTTGGTGCTCCTTGCCATGGATGCTTTTCATTTCCATGGCGACGCACCACGTCCGGGATGCGGTGCGCCACGGCCTGTGGGTGTGCCCATTCGGCAACACGGCACCGATCCCATACTGGTTGTACGTCAGCACCACGGCGACGCTCCCTCACCTGTGTTCAGTGCTCATGTACCTGACGGGAACCAGAGATGTGATATCCACTAAACACGGGGTGGCCATCGATGTTTAAGGCGTCACCAACTTTGGATCACCTTTGGATAAAAATGCTCTTAGCTATTTAAAATAATGATCAAGTACCTTTAAATTCTGAAGAACACGTATATATGGCTATGAAGACATTTTTCAGTTCATGTGACATAAATAATGAAAACTTTTTTTTTTCTTTTCTCACAAAAGGATGAGAAAGCTCATTATATTATAATGAAAAAAGTAAACGTATGACTTTTCATTGGTGGAGATGGCTGTAAAATATTAAATTAGCTTTTTGAAATGGGAACATCCCAATATAAGTGCCAATCTCAGTTTTGTTTGTTTGTTTGTTTGTTTGTTTTCCTTTTCATGGCATGGATTTGTATCAGAATCCTCTTCAGTAACCTGGGGACTAAATGGGAAGATGTGAACCCTCTTTTTACTCATATTTTTTTTACCAAGGCTTGCCCAACTTTTTGCTCACCTACACAACACCTCAGAGACTTAAACCCCGATGGAGGTTCATCACTTTTACTGTCACTATCCAGCCTCATTCAAAGGGCGCTGAAGGAAACGTCAACCAAAGGCAAAATCAACTCCAGGCTCTGCAAGACTTCTTTCAGTTTCACTCTTAGTGCACCTCAAAACTGTTTTTCTTTGTATTGCATTAAAAATCTGCCCACATGCAGTTCTTTAATTCCCATGTCTATTACCAGCAGCCAAACAAAATGTTGTCTTTGGCTGTTAATGTTTGTAATATCCAGCCAGCTGTCAACACACTGCAACTTTCATTTTCCTGCCTGGAGAAGCCTTAATGTGCACTCAGTCATAACTTTTCCTGTAATGGTCAGTTTTTAGAAATCAGTTTGTAGTGTAAGTTGAGCCAGCCACAGAAATGGATAACATCAAGTCTCCATAACATGCTGGTGTTTTGTTTTGTTTTTTTAAATTTTACTAAAAATTATTTTAGCAGCTTGATATGGCACCTGGATTGTTTTGATTTTGCTGACATAGACACTTCCTTATTCCAAAGGTGAAACTTTGCCAACAGTGATTTATCTGTTGCTCAGAGGCTTCTTTACTGTGCACGTCAATCATCACAGGAAGGGAATGATTCCACTTTTAAGACATGCTGTAGTAAAGATGCTCAGGTTTTGGCTTCCTGCTGTTATGGATTTCTTTGACGGCTTCAAGCTCGGCCCTCGTCGTTTGAGCAAAAACTATGACGGATGAGTAAAGTCGGTGTGATTCCGTGTCCTGACTGACATCTTGTTTTTACACTAAACATGAGCAGAACAGCGGACAGCATGGAGTGAAACTTGAAAAGAGTTGAGTTTAGATTTAGTTAATCAAAATGGCAGAAAGGGGACATGATGTGTTAATTATCTGTGCATGGTTCCAGCATTTTTCCTCCTATAATGCTGCCATATTTATATGGCTAACAGAGTGAGGTACAGTCTGAATCAGGGGTGTCCAACTCCAGCCCTCGAGGGCCGGTGTCCTGCAGGTTTTAGATCTCACACTGGGTCAACACACCTGAATCAAATGATTAGTTCATTACCAGGCCTCTGGAGAACTGCAAGACATGTTGAGGAGGTAATTTAGCCATTTAAAATCAGCTGTGTTGGATCAAGGACACATCTAAATCCTGCAGGACACCGGCCCTATAGACCCGGAGTTGGACACCCCTGGTCTATATGCTGAAATTTAGCTTTTCAGCGGTGAAACCAGGGTTTGCAGGACTGTTTGTTTTCACTCATTATAATTACTTTGCTGCATTATCAGCAGCAAAGATATACCACATATAGAGATTTTGTCATTACACTGTTTTTAGATGTAGACCAAATATATAAACACTCATTAACAGTCTTATACACTGGTTTAAATGATGCTTAGTAATATGTTGTGTTATAGTGGGTTTAGAAATGGGTATTTGAATGTAAGCAACATGCATTCAGTATAAGAGAAGGTGGACTTGAATTGTTTGTTTCCAGATGTAAAACAGGGATACATTTTTGTAAAGCTGGTGCTTGGTGATTAAGGTTGTAGTTGTGCCTGTTGTCCACTAGGTGGCTACTGTAGTTTCACTTTTGATGATATTTATTTATTTATTTATTTATTTCCATTAGTAAGTGGAGGTAAGTCAGGAATATTTAGTTGTGATTGTGAAATAAAATAATGGATGAGGGGAGAAAATTTGAAAAGTTCTCATTGTTTGGGGGAAGAAAAACAAACAAACTTGCTGGTACATAATAGTTTGAAGTGCTCTTTTGTTGATTTATTACAGGCTTGTCTGTTTTGTTGCTACTTTCTTGGAAGGGTCACAGAAAGGATCGGAAACAACTGTTTGAGTAACAGAAGCGTTGAGTAACACTGGAGGTTCGAATTAAACAAAACCAATATTGAAGACAAAGGCATTGTAAAGCTTTGCTTATGACTACCAGGATGCGGGAAAACAGCTTTAACAGTGGCGAACACAGCACCACCCTCCACTTTACACCTATTTAACTTGAAGTTTAGTGCTTATGGAAGGAATTTACATGCTGCCTGTTGTCCCACTTTAACTGCCAGTGTCATTTTCTCTTTTATGTTTACCACATGACTTTAAGTGATGCAATATTTTTGTTGGATTTTGCACTATTTAAGTTTTGTGCTTTAAAATGATGTTTTGTATTTTTGGACAAATATGTTTTTGTTTAATAGTAAAGTATATAGTAACAAGATAGTTTTAATGTAGTGTTCTTTTATCTCAATAAAATGTATCCTGTGTATATATTTGCTGTGTTTTTGTATAATGACTTGCATCTTTCTGAAGTTCTCCAAGGGCTCTGAAAGTTTTTCATCACGGGGCAAGGGCTGGTTATTTGCTCAAAAATAAAGGGGATCGCAGAGGATCCACGTGTTTGATTTGGCACTGATGTAATGTCCTGACACAATCCTCCCATTTTTCTGGGCTTTCGTCCAGCAGTAGGAGTACACTAGCTCAGGCCTCCTCCGAGATCTTTTTGTGTGAAAGGCAAATGTGCAAACTGCCAATCCAGGCGCCATATTTAGGTGTTTTTTGTGTCTTAACCTTTCACCACCAGGAGGCAGCATTTTACCAAAAGTTTCAGTGAAGTGTCCCAGAAAAACCAGATAAATGCAGCATTTGGTCTAATAAGACTTTGGTTCAATGGTTAGTACTGTCACCTTAGAGCAAGGAGATTCTGGGTTCAAACCTTACAAAGGAAGTTGGATTCAAAACTGCTTGTGAAGGATTGATGACTTTTTCAGGGCCCTGCTCCAGCATAAGTTACTGTAGTGACATACCCTGATAAAAACAAACCACCTTCATAGTACTAAAAGCCAAGGTTAACCCTGGCATTACCGGAATAAGACAAAATCCTGCTTCACAGTGCATGCCTGGTGGGATAAAAGTTCTAAGATCCCCCATTAAGTGCAGTTGAGTGCACAGCTATGAAACACTAAGCATATACAGTAATTGTCTGGTCTGAGATACATGAACCAAAAGGCTTACTTGGCAAAGCTCACTGTTGGTAACATAAGACAGTTACCTCCATTTATAAACTAACGATGGCAAACACGAGCAATAACAGCTTTTATCTTTCTAAGTGGTATTGTCTTAAACTGACCTATAGGGTCAGTACAAAGCCCTTGTGCTGATGTGCTAATACAATACTGTGTGTATTCCACTCACAGTACGTTTATACTTGCTCCAGCTGATTTACACTGCTCAAACAGAAGCGCTGATTGGAAAATGAATCCATGCATTTTTTTTTCCTTTTATCACCAAGATTATAGCTCTTTATTTGGCTGAGAGTGTCAAGCCCGACTGATATTTAAATATCAGAGGTTTCGGCGCTATAATGTACGGCTGTTATGGTAGGTATAAACACTGAGAGCCACAATGAAGACTTGTCTTATTTGCACCACAAACGTTGCCTTTTATGTTACATTTCCTTACATGGTGTAGAGATATTCATCACCCTTCTTTGACTTTATTGGTAGCACCACCTGGCAGTTTTGTCCAACTGATCTACTCAAAGAACTTTGTCTGGCTATGACAAAGTATCTTTGCGCTAAACCCCCCTGCACCACAAATAAGACTGTTGTCAAAGTGTGATCAGAATATCGGGGTTATTTCCTTCTAATTATTAATCTTAAAATTCCTTGTCACAAAGACAAGAAAATGTAGCTTAAGCATCTAGACGTCAGAAAAACTGCCTCAAAGAGAAAAGGCCTTAAGGGGAAATTCTGTCAGCTTTTACACAATGAAAACGACCAAACAATGACAGACATCTTTTGTTTTTTTGAATAACTCTAGACAATTGGATTTTTTTCACCAACCAACCAAAGAATAAACTGTGATACACAAGGAAGTAGATAAACTTTATAAAACAAATGTGCAGCTGTACTGAAAAGATAATGGACGTTTCAGACAAAAGGTTAGTGAACCATAACATTGAATTTTCATGGGAAATAAAAGAGGAAAAAAAAGGAATAGAAGTGTGATAAAATAGTTTTTTTTATTTCACAGACACCAGGACAGGAAGGAAGAAAAAAAAAACAGCTTATGGTGATATTTGTTGAACACAAGGAAACAAAAATGACTATGTACATCTGAGAATGGATGCCTGAGTTTCATCTGAGTTGCAAGAACTAAAAATCAACAGGCTCCTCTAACTATCACATATCGCAGAGGAACATAGACTGTAAATGAAGTTTGTCCACAAAGAAAAAAACAAAACATATCAGAAAAACACCAAGAAAGACACAGAAAGAACTCCATAGGCATACACTTACAGAAAACATGTCACATTGAACCCTTAAAAACAAAATGGACAGGGTGAACAACAGTCACTGATATAATAATAATAATGATAATAATAATAATAACACATTTTATTTATAGGCGCCTTTTAAAACATATGGCACTGTGCCCGGAAAACTGAATCTGATGGATGGTTTATACAATTGATCAAAGTTTACTTTGAATATTTATCATAAAAATATCTTTAAAACAGGTATTTCATTCACTTTTACATTACTGTGTAGATTGGAAAAATATTAACTTTATGACCTGTAAATCCAGCAATTATGGCAAAGTGGCTCTTATGTTATATTTACTTTTTTTAATTCCTAATTTGGCTGTATAAAACTGAATATTTGGTATAAAAGTCACACAGAGAGCAGGTAGTGGGTTCAATCTTGATTAAAGTTTTTTTTTTTTTTTGACTGGACCTTGGAAGGACAATTCAAGCATAAGAAAAAGAATTTACTATACAGATACTGAATCAGCTACAAAGATTTTTTTAAATGACAAAAAAGATGACATTCATTGCACCAATAGTGATATTAAAAAAAAAAAAAAAAAAAAAACAGAAGAAATTAAAATCCAATTTGTGTGCACATCCTAGTACAAAAGCTCCAAATGCATCCTTTTATATCTCACATCCATCAGAGCCCCGAGTTTACTGGAACACAATTTAAACAGGAAGTAAAGGGCGGGTTCTCAGATTGACTCTGTGAATAATTTTAAAAACATTTCACTGTCTTTGTGAATGTTGCCACCAGAATGGAGGAAGGAGTGTCAGTGAAAAGAAAGCATCCACTTGTGGTTCTATTTTTTTTTTTTTTAAAAAGGAATTAAACATTGGATTGAAGGACTAACTCAGTAAACACGTTGTCCATACAGTAATCGTACAGTAACACAGCTTCATATAACTGGGGGGGAATAAAACACACATACACAATGCTGGGAAGACTCACAAGAAATGGCTTAGCTCAGGCTATTAATACTATTGAAGTCTCCCTTCAATGACACTGTATTCACTTCCAATTCGTCCAATCAGTTTTAGTATTGACCTAGAGTGACTGACAGGGAGCATGTAATGTATTTACTTATGTAATATTTGTTTGGAATGACAGATTTATTAAAAAGAAATGTCCTTAACACAAGACTGAGCTAAACCATGTCTGTCAATCTACCGATGATTGTTTTTTTTCTTACATATAAACATCACATATAACATAGGTATGTATTTTTTTTAAAGTTTGATATACAATAATATACAAAAAAGCTTCAACTGGATCCATGCATAATATGTGGAGCTAGCTTGAGAGACAATACAGTTGTCAAACTGGGAAAAAGAAAAAAAAAAAGTTTGACTTAGATGCACCTTGTGTTTCTGAAATGACAGCCAGCAAAAGAAACTACACAGCCTTAGATGAGCAGAATGTAACCACCAAACCAGCAGAAAGAAAGAAAGAAAAATTGCTTCTCAAGCAGAAGAGCCTCTCGCTTCCATCTGTGGCAGAAAGCTAGCAGGACACAAGGTTTATAGGCACAGGTGTGAAAAGCAGGACTAAAGCAGACAAGCTGTATCGGAGGTATTTTTAAGTGCTGGCCACCCAGAAATCGAGTGTTTTCCGTGAGGCGATGGGTTTTGAGACAGATGTACAGTGAGCGAGGGTTACTCTTGTCAGTTTATTGCGTGCGTGCTCATCTCCACCACCGCCCAGCATGCACTGATCTACCTCATAAACTCAAAGGTTAATTGAGCAGCTGATGCAGGTGGTTCTTAGATTTGTACAATCTCTGCAGTTGATGGCAACCATTCGATCTGTGCCAATGCCCCGCTGTATATTTCCTCTCCCCAAATGTCCCCTAAAAAAACAAAAAACAAAAAACCCAAGAAAAGCATCCTATAACCATCATTTACATTCATTTTACTAACTGCAGTGAAAGCCTAGTGCTGCGTACCCCTTTCGTTGTTAGTTGCTATGGTGAACAAGACCGTAGTAACCACCCAGAATGCGTGCGAGTACACAAATGCAGCACTTTCTGCATCACTTTCCATATTTCGTGTTAAATAAAGCAAGCTACTTTGTAGCTTGCGTTTGTCCCCTCAAAGGCATCTATCTAAACCTTTGCCCTCATTTCATTAGTAACATCACTCTAATCTTGTAACTTATTAAAAAAAAACAATAAAAAACATGATAAGGAAACTTTTTTTAATGGCCTCATTATGTCATATTTTGTCTTTAAAAGGCTGACTACACCAGTCAGTTTATGTCAACAATTTTCATCTATTCCAATTAAATTTTAAGTTCCAGCTTTTCAGATTTACTACTTTCCTCTTTTTCTTATGATTTCATGGTTTGACTTAATAATGAATCTGAACAAAACACACTCCCATTTTTTTAAACACAATGACCCTGGGGTTATTATTATTGGACTCTAGACAAAACGGCTGAATATGTATGCTCTAATATTCTCTAGATGACTAAGAATCCATGTATTTTCATAATGCTGGTGATCTGTGAAAGGCCAGTATCTTTCCCTCTTTCTCTTATGAGAGTCTTTCATTCGCACACATTTAGAAACAGTGAATGGATGGACAGAAAGAACTACAACAAAAGAAACAAAACCTTTACTTAATATGCCAGACAACATAACAGGGGTATCATGCAACATAAAATCACTTGTCATAAATGAAACAAAGTCTATTAAACCCCGGACCTCATTCTCTATGTCCATATTCTCCCTCATGCCAGTAGCAGGTGACAGGTTGGTGCCTGCCTCCTACCTGAGCCCATAATGCCCATCATTGCTTCTTTGGCATCAGACACGCACAGAAATTAGCAGAAGTGTTGCTTCCTTCACAGCATTGAGTCGGTCGATCAGTCGATGTGAGAATGAACACACGCTATATGTGTTACCTCTCACAGTGATTGAGAATGTGAGGAGTTCTGGGTGACGAGTTGTTCCAGAAACAATGTTCCCCTTTGCTCCTGTTTGGCAGCTGCACTTGTTTTTCCTTATTTGTTGCTTAAAAGTTAAAAAAAAAAACGTTTGGGGAGACTTGACAGAGCACTGGTTATGAGTGAACTCAAATGTCCCTGTGCAGTGTCGCTCCTACAGTCTGCTGAGTAGTAGTGTGCATTGCTGAAGTGAAGAGGACTGTCCCTATACCCATGGACGGCAGGTAGGAGTCTCATGTTGCATTATGGGTAGTGCACTTGTAGTCACTGAATATGTCCAAGGAAATCTTTCAAAAAACTGCCCATCAGTCAGCCGATATAAACTGGTAATGACCTTACTTTGTCAAGTTCTTTACATTAGTTCCTGCTGCCTTGGATTCTGGATGGACTCGTGAGTGACGCTCTGTGGTTAATGTAGCCAAATATGGACGGTCAGCATGTTAACAGCGGGGAATGGTACAGGCTGACTCACTGGTGAAACCCCCAGAAGGGGCTGATGGGTTGAAGATGTTTCAAATTAACCTGAGATGAGAGGAGAAAAAGCTGATGAAAAAATGAAGATGGGAAGGGAGCACATGAAGGAGAGCAGAGTAGAGGAAAGCAGGAGGGAAAAGGTTTTACAAAACATGTATAAATCAAAAAGTAATTAACCACGGGCTTGAAAGCACAGATTTAAATAGCAGAGTTGGATGACAGATATGCAGCCATACTTAGAGGGTTATAATCTGTGTGTGTGTGTGTGTGTGTGTGTGAGCCTTATAATCACAAGTTGGCTAGCTATCTGAAGGGTTGTCTGAATGTTGTTTATAGCATTCTTTTGAACCGTTTTGGTTCTTCTTTAGGCAGTGGCTCACTAGCTTAGTGCTCTTTTGAGGGCATTTTGCTGTACTTATACAAATTTGAAAGAAGTGACATTAATTAGGAGTTTAATTATCTCCTTGCCACAGAATCTGTTCACCATTCAAATGTCTGAAACTGTCAAAACTCCCAATTGTGCTCATCTAAACACAAAAACAACCAGGTGTTTGAGTTTAACATGTTCATATATGCAGCATAGTTTATGTAAGGGGGGAATAAAAATGGCAAAAAGCCGGTAAAAAAAATAGTAACAGTCTCTCACATTAGATTGGGATGGACTTCATCTTGACCATAGAGGTGAGCTCTTGTTTGGTGGCATGATCACGTCGCCTCTGTCTCATCCTGGATATACAAAATGAAACATCAACACTGTCTGACAAAAACTTTAAGAATGCCAGGCTTTCAAAAAGAAAGAAAAAAATCTTACTCAAACTAAAACAGAGACACAGACCACACAGTCATGGCCTGTGGATGTGGGATATGCCTGTGTGTGTATTTTTCTTACCACACAACAAAGATGAGGGAAAAGATGGTGGTGAGGATGACCACGGAGAACAAAACCAGGAGAATCACCAGACCTAAATTACCTTCATCCCCGTGTTTAGAACCTGGGTGGGAAGAGAAGAGGAGCAGAGGAGAAGGGAGGTTCAGCAAAACAAGCAGGGTGGGAGGTACAGAGAAGGACAGATGACAGAATTCACACAGGACATCGCAGAGACGAACGCACACATGATGGAATACGCAGATGTAAAAGTGCAATGAAATAAATACAATAAAAGTCAAAAATGGCATAACATGGGGAGAAAAAAAAAGAAGTTTACACATCTATGTGAGACAAAAATGGAAAGAAAAAAAAGCTGTGTGTGTTCCTGGATTTAATTACTCCCTGGTGAGAAGCTAATTTGAAATCTGCCATTATGGCTTTTCACCCAAACATGCATTTATTATACTGAGAGGAGTAAACAACTCGCTTTCACACACACAAATGAGAGAAAACATCATCCCCAACTGTAAAAGTACCAACACGTCCAAAAACGAAAAAGCAAAAGTGCATATCACCGACAGCATTAAAGGATGATTTATGAGCACATCTGCAAACGACAGTGCTTTCTCTCACATGCTGACACAAATAGAAGAAGACATCTGCTTCACAGGACACCAGTTTAAATAATCCAACAGCACCAGTCACAGGCTTTTAGCCTGTCCTCCAATGCCAAACCTGTAGTTGTCTCGTTGTATATACTGCATGTGGGTGGGTGTATACTTGTTGTGCGTATCCTGCATGTGTATATTTTAGATGGCATGCTTGCAGCTGCAGGCTGCTTTTAACTCTGTTTTTTACCCATGTATACCTGAGCTGCCATGTACTTTGCTTTCATCCAGTGTGCACACAGCATCGTAGAAAACATGACATCCCACAGGTACCAATTACTGCAATTATATGTAATTTGGTGATGAAGCCAGGCACAAGCTACTTGCACTGTTCTGTCAAGTAACAAGTAATAACCATAATAAATGCCTTCCTAGAGATTGCTGCTGCATCAATGCCCGATGAGCCTTCTCAACGCCACCAAAACACAAGGTAAAAACATCTTGTCTTGCGCTTATTAGGCTATGATTTACATGGTTCAGTGGTTTTCAGTCATTTTCATCTAATGTATGCTCAAAAGGCCCAACAGATACACTGAAGGACACCTACACCATTAAAAAAAAACATATTTCTCTTTTTTCCCCTCTATCTCAGTAACTGTTCATCTGATCCACTTCAAACTTGTTGGGTGTGTTGCTGGAAACTGGAGTAAGTGCAGTGTCAAGTGCACTTAAAATCACTTGGATAAGAGGTGCTCATATTTTGGCTAAAAATTGTTCTCTGATAGTAGTATTTCCTCTACAGTGACTGCTGTCTGCCCCACGCTATGTGTGAGGAGGAGGACCACACATACACACAAGGGAAATGTATAATTGGCTGTCTTTGTGATGACATCGCAGACATTAATGCATCCCCAAGCCTCTTACCCTTAAGTTTAACGACCACAACTACGTGCCAGACTACTCTCCGAACCTAACCCTGAGTCTGGTAGTCTCGAGTTAAAAATGTCTCGTGTTTTGTAAAACTTTTACAAAACGTAAGGTCAGGCCATCCACACTAATTCAAGGGGCTATTGGGTCAAAGAACCAGAAAGACCTTTCTAAGTGCTATAGGAAAGCAAAATGCATATATAAACATAATTTTCACTCTACTGCTATGTGTTTAATTCCTCTAATAACTGTAAATAATGCCTCAGCTTCTCAGCTGTTGAAGATAGCTGACTAAAATCTAGACAGAGGGAGAGAGGAAAAAAAACAATCAAGAAACATCAGTATGCGAGAACTGATCCAAGACTTGAGCCGCTACACTGTTGTGATACCTGCTGCTAAAAACATGCTAATAAATGAAAATCATTTATGATTAAAATTACTTAGTAATGAAATGGTAATAGTAACTATTACAGAGCAGGTCTAATATTAGTAGTGCTAAAAGGGGTTGTGGTAATTGTGGTAGCAACCTAGGTGGTGTAGTACTAATTTAGTGACATTAGCTGCACTCTAGTTGACCCACAACATAACCACTTCTGATTGTAATGGCAGTTTTCATTTGGTGTAGCACGAGTCTTACCCCGTGACTTTGGAGTGGAGGCTTCAGGCTTTGATTTGGTTGGGAGAGTAAAGATGTCCTCTGGTTCCACATCAGGCTCAGGGGTGATATAGTCTGTAAGGCAAACACAGGCCCAGAGTAAGCTTTTTACTTTAGTCAGTAAACAGGAATAGTACAAAGACTTTAATAAAAGTTCTAATACTACTCTTAACTGAATAAGATTCAACTTCAAGTGTATTTAAAGATAATTATTTGATCGTGTTACCTTTTAATTAAATCTATATAATGCCTTAATTTATTGATCGCTTTTTGGATTGTAAATTTGCTCTCAAAATAAAATGACTAATACGGACTACTTTAATTTTTCCTCCTACCTTCCCAGGGCCTGCCAAATAGCAGAGGAGACCATTCACTCCACTGGCTCTCCGCGTTAATTTCATCACGGGTTCGCACCTGAACCTGGTGAAGGTGGCCTGCCAGAGCGTCCCATATTACAATTGAATTATCCAAAGAGTAAATCTGGTTAAAAAGAGAGAGAAACATGTCAGGGAAGGAGCACACACACACCCATAAACAAGATGGTAGCAGTGAACTTAGAAAGTTAAAACAAAGAAACCGCAGTGCAGAAGTTCATGACCAACACTTCCCCCCTTGTGTTTAGCTGTAGTGTGTTTAAAGTGACTTAACAAAACAAAAACAGTGAAACAGTTGTGTGGATTTAAATGTTTTATCTCAGTATATAAAATCAGAAAGTTGTGCTTTATCAGCTGGAAATCAAAACATTTGAAACATTTGTTATATTTTCTCCAATGTACATGTTCAAGTTTATTCCTAACTACAACCCCATCGACATTGAAGTGAAAACAACGGTCTTGCTTACGAACCTCTGACCAGAACATAGAGCCCTGTGGCCTATATCTGATATGAAATATCAAAGGGAAAGCATCATGCTGGGGCCAGGAAGAGGGAAATCTCCATGAGATCAGTAGCTTCTTTGGATACCCTTCAAGTTCCTTCACCAACACTGACTCTGGAGGGTCTGGTTTTACTGGAAAAGACAGGATTAAATCAAATTTGATTACGTATTATATTTTGTTATTTTCACTGGGCAAAAAACATACAAAATCTCTCACGCTGTTTTACTTTGATGTTACTATTGGTGATCAAAAACTCTAAAATAATGACGTTAATGAAATAAAGTATGTTGAAACAAAATCATGACCTGGTACAACTGGTACAATGAATCCAATTCAACTTCAATGATTTCATTAACTATCCATTAAATATTGTCATTGTTTTAAATAATGGCCCCACCTGTGTGTTAAACAAAATGCAGAGAATGAGAAAAATGGTGAACAACATCTAATGGCCATTCACAGATCTCAAACAGCTATGAACGCCTGTATTCGAGAGCAGTGAAAGTGTAGACAGGGATGTAGCAAAACAGGATGAATTAGGTCATAATATGAGAATCAGAAGGGCATGGTCGTAACAGCAGTAACAAAGACAGACGTGTGTCATTAGATATCATGATGCAGTATCTTCTGTACAAACCAGTTTGCTTTAACTTTACCTGTGCATGTGTGAAATTCCACTTTGTGTTCCCAGAATTTGTTTTGTGTGTTTAATAATAACGCAGGTAATATTTTGGAAATTGGAAAAAAAAATCCTTAAAAAAAGTAAAGGCCTCTTTGGCTTGTAATGTAATGTATATGTAAGGTCTATGTTACACAAGTGTGTTTAGTGTGATCTTACATAGCTCGTGTAACTTAACACTGGCAGTTGTATTCTTAGACCCAAGCGCATTCGTCTCTGTGATTCTAAGGGTATGGATGGGCTGCCAGAAAGCAGGGTGAACTACATCGCAGTGCTTCTGGGTGACGTCCACGATGCATGGGCTCCACTCTTTACCATTGCTTAAAAACACACAAAAAAATGCTATTTAGACTTAATGACAACTGAAATATGTCCTAAAAACAGCAAACATAGTACAACCAGTTCACCACAGCTCAATACTGAAGCCTCTAAATAACTGTCAGGCTGATATAAATGTAGTGTGTACATGTCAGCTCTGAGAGTCTGTTCTGCCAAGGCTTATGGTGTTTACAGTGAGCAGATAAAGCTGTGTAGTGAGTGGTCAGTAAATTCCAGATGAATTATTAAGAATCAGTCTCTTCTAGTGTTTCCCAATAAGATTTTTTTTTTTAAGTGTGCCAAACATTTACCAGTGAGACAAAAGACAAAAAGAACAGAAATGACAATGGCACAAGTGAAATTATTTACCTCAACAGCAAAAAGGTAACAGATCTAATAGCCCTTTTGTGGTTCAGTGCGTCAGTATGCTTACATCTCAGAGTAGAAAAGTCATATTGTGACTGTATTTGTTTACACTTATTATTTACTTGTTGAATTGTCCACCAGCTCAATGTCTAATCATTACTCAGCAGTCCTTAAGAGTCTGTCTTGTTCCTGCTAGTGTCTACTGCAGTCCATGAAAACACTTTAAGTGTGTATTGTTTCCTGTTTGAGAACACTACAGTTTGCAAAAGTATGCGTTCCCAGGTTAAGAGCCATATGACAAGTTGGAGTAAGAATGGCAGACTCAAAGAAGGATAATTTGATATATACTATATATTAGCATACTACTCAAACTATACACATTGCATTCAAAATTCAACTCTGTGCAGTAACTAGCTCTTACCTGAAGGAGGCATTATACTCTGCTGGCAGAAAGGTCTTTACAGTTTCTACCCAGGAGCAGCGAACATGTGTGTGATTGGGCACTTGACAGGAAATGGTCAGCCGCCCAGGGGGATCTGGGAAACAGTAGTAAGGCATAGATCATTTTCAGGATAGAAAGGGAGTAATGTTTTTCAGAGCTCTGTTATAAGTTGTTATATTTTTTTAAAGTTTATATGGCTTGTCTTCAAGTCTAAAATTAACAGCTCGGTCTCTGTGCCCTAGTTTCCTGCACATTAACCAAAATATTGAATGACCAGTACCATGGAAAATTTCGCTGAACTTCAAAAGGAAGCCTACTTAGGGAGATGCTTCCTGTGCAAGACAGTTATAGGAAGTGGAGGGCTTTGTCTAATTGATGGCCGATAAGACCAGTTTCCTCTGAGGACCAGCACTGGTGCTCTGATTATCACTGTTTCAGTAAGTTGTCCTGTTAAATTCCTTCATTAAAAATGTGGATCCAGAGGGAAATAAAAACATGTTGAGATAAATTTGTAAAAGAGATGAGAATTTCTCAGTGGCACAAACATAAACTTCCTCTAAGATCTTTAGGGGATTGGGAGACTGAATGTATATATGAGGCCTGTAACACACGGATGCAAGCAGTTTTCTGCTTAGAAAACTGAATTTTTGAAGGCTGCAGTCCCATGCCAAAAGACTGGATACAGAGCAGACCTTTTAATGGTGCTAACCCATAACTTAAGAGCAAGCTTAACAAGTCACAGGAACACTTACGGCCCAGCCTGAGTTTTATAGAACGGAGGAACCGCCCACTGTTGTCATAGCAGCTGTAGGTGCCCTGCGCTGAATGGTTGGCATGCAGCAGGACTAAGCTTCCATTTGGTGTCACTTGATGCCATGGTAACACTGTGCTGTGGCTGAGATGCCACGACACAGGTAACCTAGTCAGGGACATGTTAGACTTTGGTTATTATACTTTAGAGGACTTTGTCTCAACTCCAATCCTAGATTAGAACAATAACAGTAAGCACCTAATATCAAAAACATACATGTTACAACATTCATTTATAAAGAAACCACAACTAACACGACATCAGTACATTCATTTTTATTGTGCCAGCTCCCCTTTTGTTTAAAATAAAGAAGTACATCTTATTACTTTTTTTGAGCAACACACTACTTTCTTCTGCTACATAAGTCAAACAATAACAAAATGCACAGTTTGTTAATGCCATTAAGAAGCCGTCCTTATTCATGTCAAGCCATGTACATTATTTAGCTTCATTATGACAGAAAGGTGCAAGTAAAGTTAACCAAATTAATGATAACTGTTAACTTGCAGCTATTGAAGCTAATAGTAACTGTATGGGCAGAAAACTACTGTTAAACACGCCAGTGCTTTACTCAAGCATGACAAGCATGATTAAATAAGTGTTTACTTCTTCCCACTCCCTTTCAACATGTAAATTAATCAGAACGGCAGCTATATTGAAATGTATTGATTTTTTTGTACAGTATTTTTTTTCTCTCTCTTATTTTCTTTTCTAAATGTACCTGTAAATTGTTTACATGTTTGAAATAAATTACCAATCAATCAATCAATCAATCAATCAATCAATCAATCAATCAGCATGAAGGCACATAATATTACACACAATGAACACTTTTAGCAGTAGAGTAAAGGCATGAATATACCTGAGACTGACCATTTGAGCAATTAGGTGTATGCCATATAAAGATAAGGTTTATATAGTCCTCTGGACGACACAGTATATGTTTGTATAATCAACTAATTCTTCAGAATGTCTTCTGATGGAATTTGCTGGCATTATGCTTCAGTTATGTGTATTATCTTATTTTTGTCTCATCTCTGTATAGCTTACTGGTTTTTCTTTTAAGTAAGATATCTGCTGCTAAGTTTCTTTATTACAATTAAGGCCTCAGTCAAGAAGGCCTAAAGACCATTTGGCAACCTCCAGTCACTAGTGAAAAATATATTCCTAGTGGTTGGCAAGTGGTTGTTGGCTAAAATTGGTTGAGGAAGGAGCACTAAAAACCTCCTTGTGATTGCTTTGGGCGCTAGTGGATTGCCGTGTTCACCCATGGTTCACCCAAGACCCTGGCCTATCTGCACCAAACCACCAAATGGTAGTAAAACTTGAAAGATTGTGCTTTACAGCTGAAACCAGCACATTTAAAAAGGTGCAACATTATATTTTCCTGATTTGCACTGCATCTTAGCAAGTGAATGGCAAGTATTTGTGTGACAATTCGATATCTACCCTACATACTACAGGAAATAGCAGCAAACTGAAGTGACCAAAGTAATCAGAGGAGGTTTTGGGGGCATTAACATGTACTTCTTTGCAACCAATTTAACCTGGCAAAAGCAAGCAATTTCCTGCAACTGCTCTGGGAATACACGCACAATTCCCCAGCGACCAGTGGTTACCAGTGACTGACTAGCCTTAAGCCTGCATGACTGAGGCTTAGCGATTGATTTCACAGCACACTCCAGCAACACCTCTCTAACAGCTTCCCTAATGACTGGTAGTTAACAGATGGTCGCAAACTGGTTTCTAGGCCCATGAAAATGGGGACTATGGCAAACTTCTTTTGACACCAACATTAAGAATGAACCTTCTGAGTAAGTAAATAACTTAGAAAAGCAATGAGTCTAACAGTTTTTCAGTATATAAATTAATATCATCAAAACCTTTATGACAAATATGCTCTGTGTGCAAATGCATGGAGACGCTATACTGAAAAACGCTTTCAAACACCACAACAAGTGTGCTAGTGTGTTGCTCTTTTTTCTTCCTTACCTGATTTCCGAATTATTGCATGCCAGTGTCACATTCGACTCCAAACGCCCATACTGCTCGCCTGACACTGCAAACACAGACATCGCATAAAATATTAAAGCACTGTGTTGTCTGGCTTGCAGTATCTGCACATTGCACAATCTAACATACCATGTGTCAGCATTGTCTGTATTAATGTGATTCAAGCGGCACCATTTACAGTATATTCTGCCGTGTCACAATAACATGACCATACAAGGCAAGGGATCCTGCAGACACAAGGCTGAGGAGACTTTGGCACACAGTATAAAGCTGCTCCATCATTAAAGTAATATTACTGTGTATCAGCAAATCCACTCTGGGAACCTTTTAATAATGGACAGAGGATCAGTGAAATGTTTTACCAAAATACCAGGAACATCCTGTCGTACTGGCTTCTACAAAAGGAGACAGTGCGGCAGGTCGTGTGAGAGTTTTGAACTTGGAAGTGCTGTATTATGAAAAGTGCTCACTTTCTACAATATGGAGCCTTCAATTTTCTTGTTGATAACCCTCATTCATTGATTACAGAAGACTCAAAATCACCTTGGTTTCCCAGTCTTAACTTCACAAAGACACAGTAACATATTTCACGGTGACTTGTATTTATTTCTATTTCAAATTACTGCTGTATTGAATAATGGAGATAACTTAAGTTTTATCTGCTGAGATTTTTTAGCTCTTACCTCTGATATCCTCCTCTTTGCCAGCTGTGCTACAGCTATGCTTTAATCCATAGACAACTATGACAACCTAACAGTTTAGGACTTTTTGGTATATTATTTATTAAACAATGTAAGATTAGATACAGATGTAACCTTGTAGTTTTAAAGATAATTCTCCAATTTAAATCCAGCAACAATGGATACTAATGACTGTGGATATGAAATTTCGATATCAGTAATATTCTTTGTAATCTGCAAAACTACAACATGCTGTCACACAGAATTGCAGGGTGGCGCAGATTTGAAGGAATACTAAGACTAGTGTATACCTGAGCAAATATTTGAGGTGACTGTAGTGATTTGCAAACTTGATACACTATCTCCAGTATATGAGTATCTGTGTGTATGTTTAGCTTGGCTACAAAAAGTGAATGCTGGCATTTATAGTAGATCCAGAGTGGAGAAAAGAAAAAAAACAACAAAAAACCACTTTGACTGCCAGTCTGCCACGAACACACCTTCATTAATTTTAACCTCAATCACTCAGGCATGCATACTCCCTGCCGACCTCTCCTCCCTTGGTAGCAAACAATCTACCCCGAGTTTGTGATTCTGCATTTTTCAATAATTCAGCTTTTTTGTATCTTATTATCTTGTAACAAACTGAATAAAGTGGCTTCATTAAGTTGAAACCTCCTTTTCTGTTCAGAAATCACATGCAGAAGAAGAGGCATCTTAATGTTGTTACATATATTATTTTTCCTCCTCCCATGACAACTGCGTATGCCCTTTGGGGACCAACTAAGTAAATCCTAAATTAAATTTGACACATACTCAAGATGAAGACTTTACTGACAGCAGTTCCAATATTTGGTTTTCACTGGCACTCCTGCTGTTAGTAGCTGTGCAAAATGAGACAGCTGGGAAAAGAGGAACAATGATCCACAGTGACTTTGTGGTTGCATTTATATTTTTGAGCGTAGGAAATAAATGCTCAAAGAGGACAGTACAAAGCTGAGTGACATTAGAAACAGAGCTATGATAGAAAGATACATCTAAAACTTTCAAAATTAGAAAAACCGCTCTCCAGTTTCAATAATGGAAATAAAAATAAGCCTGCATCTTGTTATTATATTTATTATTATTTATTATTTAATTTGATCAGTTTAATTGCTCTTCAATCAACAACTTAATCAGTAAGATCTGGAAACATTAAAAGAAAAAAAGATTGTAAGGGTACAGGCAAAACTCAAACAAACAAAAAAAAAAATCCAAAAGACAAAACTACAGATATCTGAAAAAATAAATAAATACTTTACTTTTATGATTGCTAGATCAAGGTCTTAGAGACTTGAAGGCACAGAATCCAAGGTGTTTGAAGTCCAGACGGACATTTCTGCAGTCTTTAATGATTTGGCGTGCCACACCATCTACCGATGTTGGTGGTGGTTGGTTTTATCCAAAGTCCAAAGTCAACTATTTCCTTTTCCAGTAGGACTTGGCATTTCCCCATGGTGCCCAAACTACTACCAAATTGTTTCCTGATGCCACTACTGTGCTTTGTTGGACAGCCAGAGGTATTTGTCCAAAAGATGAGAAATAACCAACTCCAAAATACAGGTGAGCTGAGGTATGCTATCAAAGCTACCACAAGCAAATAATGAGTGTATATTTTTTTAAGACATACTTTTTAGAAGTTATATATTTCTTTATTGTAAATCCTGTTTTGATTGATCTTAGTAAATGTTCTAATAATCTGAGATAATGGATTTCTAATTTTCATGTGCTACAAGTCATAATCATCAAAATAAAAGAAAAGATATGCAACATTTCAATTTATGTGTAATGAATATATTGCATTGCAATTTCTTATTTTAATTATGCTTTTCGACTTTCCGCCTTGATTAGATACGTGTGCATTGTGCAGTGAACAGGAAACAGGAAAACAGGGAGAAAGTGTGTGAGGGCAGACATGCACCAAAGGCCCTCGGGTCCAAGTTGAGATTGGGCTGCTGCATTTAGCCTTTTGGGATATGGGTACCTGCTCAACCTGTGAGCTAAACCAGTAGCCATTTAACTGTACCTTCTATATAAAAAGGTTTAATCATTCAACCCCACTTGTGTCCATATAACAAAACAACCACAGTAGGTTAAATATTACCTTTCACCTTTATCTTTTCGTATTGTTTCATCTTCTGTGTAATACTTTCCTTCCCTCCACTTTTGTTCTTGTAGAGCCTCTCCCAACAGCTTTAACCAGATTTTTCTTTTCCCCTTCAACCACTGAAAACACACACACACACACACACACACACACACACACACACACACACACACACACACACGCACGCAGACACAAAATCCTCCCTCTGTTTCTGCGTTTGTGAATGTGTGAGCATGTATGTTTCCTACCTAGGGCCTTGGTGCAGCTCAAAGATTTGGCTGGTCTGAATGTGTGTATTCATGTTTTATTGGCAGTGAAGTACATTATTCCCCAAACCCGCAGCGTTCCACTCATATCTGATTCTGCCTCTGGCAAGAGGACCCAGACATGTGCACAGGCGCACACAGACATAAAACCACACACACATAAATGTGCATTTAAGTACACATACCCACATACATGGACACGCGTGCATAGACACACACACACACACACACACACACACGCACACACACACACACACACACACACACACACACACACACACACGCGCGCGCGCACACACACACACACACACACACACACCAATGTACACGGGAAGGTTGCAGGTTTCTCCTAACATTGAAATCAGATGGCAGGGTGGACACAGAAATTGCAAGCTGTGTGAAACTTAGTATTTTCCAAACAATAAAAACTGAGTGTGGAATTGCTGCAGGGAAAAGAAGGGGGAAAAAAGAAGAACTGAAAAGGAAACATTTTGACAGTTTCAGCTGAAGGTCTATGGGCAAGCTGTTCATTTTGTTGGAATAATTAAGAAAGAAAGAAAGTGAGAAAGAAAGAATCTCAATGCCGTAGAAATCCGTGCAGTAAGGCCAAAAAGGCTCAACAAGAAAATTCTTGTTGGAACAAAAGAGAGTAATGAGAAGTTCTCTGGTCAAGGCTCTTCTAACAAATGTGTTAGGATTTCATAGTAAATGCACTGGGGTTTTTAAAAAAAGAAATTAAACATATGTTTCCTTCTTCCATTCTGTTGCAGGAGCTTTATATCTCATAAGTACTTGCAGTCAAGATAAGTCAAGAGAGCCAAAAATAGCTGACACAGGAATCTGTCCCTGATCCTTAACACAATATGTGTGTAAGTACATGTGTTTGCACGTGAATTTGAACGTGCACTGTCACAGATCTTGTTAAAACAGAAAAGGTCTTTCCGCAAAGTGTTCAAATGCAGTTTGTGTGTGCGCATGTGTCTCACCTTCATCGGTCCAGATCTGAGCACAACTGGGACACAGTGACCACGATAAAAACCAGATGACTGTCAGACACAGAGGGCTGAACAAAAGGCCTGGCATCTAGAAAGAGAAAGAGATTGAGTCAGGAATAGAGGTGGCATTATGATTAGGAGTTATTTTAAAGCATTAACATGAGCAGCAGCAGCAGCATTATCATCATCATCACCACCATTCTGGGTCCATTTTGTACAACGAAATTGGTATGAAAACACAAATGTGGCATAAACAACCTGAATTTTCCATTTCTTTTGTCAATTTCCTCACAGCGGAAACTACATACCGATGTATAAATGGCTTAGAAACATGTTCCATGCAATTACTTGACAAATCATGCCATACATGCTTCTTCCTTATTACTGAAAATTCTGTATCAGAAACTATCCAAGTCCAAAAATGGATAGAGCCTGCCTGGCCAAGACCACTGTTTGCCTCCATCTCTCAGTGGTGGAACTGTTGAGAGATTTTTTTTTCCTCAAAATTAAAAACAGATTTCCCAAATAAAACAAAAGTGAAAATATGTTGGAAAAGACTCTAGGTTTCCATTTGCCAAATGAAAAAAAAAAAAAAAGATCGTCAGCGCCACATGTGTTGGAGAAGTCATCTATCTTCAAGTTTTCTATAACTTCTCCATTTCTTTTCCCAGATGTTCTGAATTTAAGACAATGAAGGTTCAGTGTTTAGGCTCCAATCACAGTGATGACTGGAGCTAAAGTCTAATTATCTGCTGGCATGCTTAAACTAAGATATGGGGCATGATGATGTCCGCATCTGCACTGTTGGCACGCTACATTTCCTAATTAGCACTACATGCAAAGTACAGCTTGACTGCAATTTAGCATTGTGTATAATATTAAATCTATAATAATTTTTTGGAACACTATTAAGTGTATTCAAGAGACAAAGCATGATTCAGCCGTGCCACCCGTCACAGCTAATTGACATTGCTTTAAACTGACGGCTGCCAACCAAGAATGTCTCATTTTGTAAAATGCCAGTTGCCTCGACTCCTATCTCCTCGCATCTCTTCCTCTTGTGTCTGAGGTAGGAGGGACTGACGCACACAGAGAGGAGGCGAGGAAAAAAAAAAAATCAAATACGTGGAAACTGCAAAATGAGATAAGAGGATGATACTCTAAAAACTTCCTGTTGGAACTTTCAGAAACCAGATAATTTCAACAAACCCTCTCATCATATTTCACACAATGATTGGTCAGATGTGTGAATGTGAGAAAGTGCACCGAGCTTTAAATGCTTTTATCCTTTGTTACATAACCACAGAACTTGCGACAATTTTACCGTAAACAACAAGACGCAAAACTATGGATGTCTTCCTGTGTAGTGTGATTAAAAAAAGGACAAGACAAGCAAGGACTTCAAAAAAAAGAAAAAGAAAGTTCCAACTCCACACAAGCTCAGGGTCAGTCACATGAACCTTTCCTGACTGCTTCTTTATCTATATGAGACACACATCAGTAAATAACATTTAAACATGTTTAATCAGGCATCTTTAAAAAAATTAAAAATAAATCCAGAAATATCGGTTTGCCCCACAGCAAAGAAGAAGAAGCACAATGATTTTATAATGCTTTGAAAGTTGCTTATTTCTACAAAGTTACTCATAATTCAACTTCACTCTTTTGAACTGCTCAATGTCATGTTTGTATAAATGAAAATGGAGGGTTGATTGTGGGTTAATCAATAGCCTGGTGAAGTCATCACAATGAGGTAAGAGCCCACTTCTTTTATTTGTACAGAAACTGCACTTCTTTCAATGTCAGAGAGAAACACGGTTCATGAAAGAAAATATCAGGGGCAAGTTAGAAGGCCACAGTGACCTTCAGTGAGCTTATCTAACACTTTTTTGTGGTATGAAATCCCACGATAACAAGAAACACAAAGAAGGGGAGTAGGCGAAGAAATCAAGTGCTAGATTAATTAACTGCCACCTCCAAATGCAGGGGAGTATTTCTTTTTTTCAGTCTAATGTACACTGAAGATTTTTCCATGAGTACAAATACTAAAATCAACACCTTGTAGTCAAGTTTCTTTAATATTTATAGTTTTATGGCATGGTCATTACAGAATAGCGTAACAGTGAGAAACATTTCAAAGACAGTGGGTAGAAGTTCTTTGACCTTTAAGCTTATATACAGTGTTGTGCAAAATGCACCCCATTTTCTCGATGTTTTTCTAGGGCTCTTCTTTGGATCTTGGCTGCATTTTGCTTCATTCTTTGTCAAGGTCATCCCACACTGCTTCAAGAATGCCGAGATCCAGGTTTTGGAAAGGCCAATCCATGGATGATAGTGCTCCACTGTGTTTTTCTATCCAGGTATGCTTTTATTGCATTAGCACTGTGTTTGGGATCATTGTCATACTGAAGAAAATGAAGCTGCTGCCAATCAGATGGTTTCCAGATGGTGGATCAAAATCTCATGGTACTTTTCTGAGTTCATAATTATATCAATTTTGATACAATCCCCAAAACCACTGGCTGAAATGCAGCCCCAATCCATGACAGAGCCTCCAACTGTGAGAGTCTACACATGGCTGTAGACACTCACTGTTGTTCCTCTTCCCTCACCTCTTCTGTATATATCAACAACAATTAGAATCAGGCATTTGACATTTGGATCAATCAGTCCTTAACACTTCTTACCACTGATTTTCAATCCAGTTCTTGTGTAATTTGGAATACGTCAGTCTTTTCTCACTGGTGCCCTTTCTTAAGAAGCTTCAGTGAACAGCAGATGAATCAGCTAAAGGGCCAGGTGTATCTCTCAGGTCCTGTGTCAGGTTTTGCTGGATTTTTCCCCCTATTTCCTCAGCTGTAAATAGGATTTTGGCGCAACTTTTTTTGCCTTCCCCTTGTCCAGTTTTTAAGGATACAGTGCACACTATAACAAGATGTCCCAAGTTTTCAGCTAATAGCTTTTTGAGAATCATCTTGTTGGCACAAAAATACTATTTGCCTGTCAAACTGTGTGATCTCACATTTTTGACAGGTTCAACTAAATGGAAACAAGTGTACTTTTATTAAAGGCTGCTCCTATCAAAGTGTCTGGGGAACTATTAGTCAATAGCGCTTTTAAAAAAAATTGTAAAACTGTAAAAAAAAAAAGAAAAAAGAAGAAACAGTTCTTTACAGAGTAAAGAACAGTTCACCCTAAAAAATGAGCTGTGATTCAAGACTTTTGCACAATATTGTATATCCTTTCCAAAGACCACCTTAAAAAAAAAAGCAATCTGAGTCTAGGAATCACTGTTTCATTTCAGGGAAGAAAAAAAAGTTTGTTCCAAAAAGCTTCTGAGATACTTTTTGGTTCCTATAATGACACCTACGGCATGATTTTAGCAATACAAGACACAAAAGCAATGAAATAAACTCTTATTTTGCATCAATGTCTTTTTTTCTTAGTTAATGGCTTTCTTTTTTTTACTGTGCCCCAAAATTTAGACAACAGACATTTTCACTGCTACCTTCTCAATCGTTGTCATAATTCTCAACATAGCATGTATGTGGATTAGACAAACATGAAAAAATAATAGGTTTCTAAATATCATTTGTTGAGACTACAAATCAATTTAATAATGAATCCTATTTTACTTTTGTAAATAGTGGAAAAAATAATTCATAGTTCCCTATGTTACCATCTACAGCAGATTTTGAGGAATCACAATACTTCCATCATAATTTTGTGTTATACTAGCAATACAAATATGTCGATGTCTGTTCAAAAGCACTTTAAAACATTCACCTCTGGTTCTTGGCATCTCAGCAAAAGAGATCATATGTTTGTTTAAACCATAAAATAAATAATCAGCTTTTCATCAGGACAAGAAGGTGTTGTGTTTGGCTGATGTAAGTGCTATGAGTCTGCCAATGTCTAAGCAATGGTTACGATGTGTTTAGTAAATTTTAGACACTGATTTAGAGTGTTGTGAATAAAATAATACAGTTAATGGTAGGACTTAATGTAAGCCAAATAGGACGACGGCTGCATAATGATCTCAGAGCAAAACAAAAGCATAGTGATACACAGGGCAAAACACAATGGTAGGGTGTAGTGGTGTTGAAACACTCACACCTATTGTTTCCCATGTAAACCCACACCATTTGCCTAAAGATACTTAATTATGCCGTTCAGCAGCATCAGTGCAGATCAGCTATCTCGAAGAGATAATGTTCATCATATTCACTCACTGGATTCACACATTCAAGTTACTGTACCAAGTATTGTACAATGTACTTTGTAATGCCTCCATTTTAAAGACCTTTTGCTATCTATTTGAAGTTATGTGACCGAATTTTAAAATATTTTTTAAGTAATGAAACTTATGCAAAACTATAAAGCTGACTACTTTGTCACAAAAGACAAGTAAACTCTAAAAAAAGCAAATTTATTTTAGCTCCACATAATTTCAGATCATCAGAAACCATTTATTTTGATTTAGAAGTCCTACTTTTATATGTTCAGCCATATCTTCTTATTAGTACTGGCAGGTTAAAACAGTTTCAACTAGAGCTGGGCGATATAAGATTTTTTCATATCACGATATGTTTTTTTCATTTCAAGCGATAACGATATATATCACGATATAAGCCAAATAACTATATTTGTAAGATTTAAATGTGCCGTTGCTCACAAGTAAAATGTGAAATAATCACCAGCTTGTTTTGATTTAAATATTTATTTCCCATATTAAGTTCAACAGGGTAGATGTACTTAAGGAACATGAGACTTCAGTTTCAGATAAATAAAGGCAAATATTGCAAACGACACAAAAGGTAGCCGCTAAAGCGTTTAAGTTTCAAAATAGAACAAACAAAACAGACAAAACTAAATTGTCAATTCTACTTAGAAACAAAATATTAATTCTAAAAATAAATCTTAGGTCGTTTTACAGAAGAACAGACAAAATTGACTAACTTTTGTCAATATCAAATAAACTGAGAACTAAAAGGAAATTCTCAATCTCTCCTTGTTGTATAGCTTAGCTTTTCAAACAGTTTAAACAGTTACTTTAGTCTGACAAAAGCCGAATGACGAATTAGCGCTTCAGTCAGAGATTGAGCATGCACCGCTTTATTGTATTTCCAGACTTGCTTTCGGCACAATTTACAGTGCGCGCTACTCTGTTTTTTGTCAGACTTGAAATAGCCGAAATACCTTCACACTACGGAACTTCGACAAGCTCTCCGGCATTGGAACCGTCATCTGTTTTTTCTTCGGTAACCTTCGCTCACGCTCTCGGTTGATTTTTCTGTAGTCGGCAAACTCATTTCCTTCATTACCCGGGCTGCACGGCTGCAAAAACAAATACACATGTGCGCCTTGGCGCTTGTGCTGTACGTAACAAGTCACGTGATGTGACGCTGCGGCTGTGATTGGTTCAGCTCTGCGCTACTTAATTTGGATTGGCTGTTCTTTTTTTTTTTTTAAGAGGACAAGAGAGATGAGGCCTATCGCAATAGTTTAATTTTTCTATCGAGAAAAAGTTATTTCGCAATACATATCGTTATCGTTCTATCGCCCAGCTCTAGTTTCAACCCATGATTACAAACTCATTTATCAGAAATTTACAGCTGATTTAAATCATCTTACTTTTTTTTTCATAACATCTTTTAACAATCAAAAATTAAAAAAAAAAAATCTGACTGATCCGTTGGTACTGCTTCCTTTCTAGTAAGTGTAGCATGTGTGTTTGCCAAAAAACTAAGGCACCATCAGTGTCTCGCAAAATTAAATCCCCTAAAGATGTTTTTGAAAACCAGATAGGGGAGCAGAGACTCCACTTCCCACTGGTGTTCTGTGACTTGGCACAGCAGTGTTACATTCAGTGCTGTAATGTCACACATCACACACTCAGCAAATTTAAACCTCAGACTGCAATCTCCATTTTTACACAGACTTAGCTACATTACTTAGGTGCAGCTACCCAACACTCAGGTATTATAACACTAATTCACATAATAATAGTATTATAAAACTTTACACTATATTATGATTTGCCTGTTGCACTTCAGTATGTGCTGAAGATTCCAATGATGGAGGTCCCGCATTCAAAAGTGTTGTGACAATTGAACCTTTGCACAGCAGTGGTTTATGCAGGTATGGTCTTAAAATATGTATTTTCTATGTTTTACCAATCTTTACTATTATTTAATGAGATACTAACAGCAGAAGGTGGTTGTGATGCATGTATTAGCTGTCTGCCTACCACCACTAAAGAACAAAACAAAAAGAACACATTACCAACTACCAGGTGGAGGACTAGCACAACATGTGTAGCATGCTCAAATCGAATGTTACTGTACTTAAAGACAAAACACACAAAGCCAAAGTCCACTATAGACATCCAAGGATTTTTTCCTTATTTCAAAAAACAAACATAAATAAGGTCTAGTGCAAACTCTGGGCAGCTACTTGAGAATGGATACTGGTGTCTAAAGCTATCACTTTATGAGATCAACAAAGTCAACAATGTTAGGTACACTATGTCTGGAAACGGTTTTAATTTCTCATGGGCGACATTTTCATATTTACTGTTGGCCAATGTGAAAAAAGGTAAATATTTGTTGACAGGCATGAATGGGTAAAGGGAATATTGATTCAGATCCTTGGATAAAACAAATTCTAGCCTGATGATCTCACATGAGGTATTCATATTGATAACTGTCCACCATCTCTAGCCTGCTAGCTTTTTCAGACCTGAATAAATTGGGTTTGGGGTTTTTTTTTTTTAAACTACTTTACTCCTCAGTGAGTGCTTGGCTATACTCTCCACACAGTAAAACATCCATATTCTGAACACATTTGTTTGTTTGAGTAAATATTTCATTGCCCATTCCTCATCATACCATAGGCTGATCTAATATCATTTTGTATAAGTTTTTAAATAATGTTTTTTAACAAAATGTATAAACAAGAAAACTTTTGTACAGTGAGTCATTTAAAAAGTGGAGGTTAAGGAGAAGTACAGCATGCATATCTGTATAAAATCCAGGTTAAATCACCCAGAAATGTCCTTTAAAACTCTATAAAGGAGCATAGAAGCACTCTATTCCCAATGATGGATATAATGTGACAATGCAGTGTTATCTATACAACAAGCTAGTTGCTTACTTTTTGAGACCTTGACACATGCTTGTTTTCCTTACTCCACTCAGCAATGGGACCTTGGCCACATTTTCCACACTGTAAAAAGGCCAAATGAAAATTTGGGACATTTAGTTTAAAGTTGAGTGAGCAAATGTTTAAGAAAACTGAGCCTTGCCAAAATAGTTTATTAACAGCGCAATCAACAGAAAATCTGTGATTGAGCTTAAAAGCTCACCTAACCTAAACTACAAAGTTTATGAATACATAATGCAGTTTCCTAAAAATCAAGCAGGGAAAAATGTGGGATAGTGGATTGGTATCATTTAAAAGCAGGGCATACAGTTCTAAGGCTGGGAAGTACTTTGCATCATGTGGCATTCTTCAAAAAGTGGCCAGTCCTTCCAAGAATTGGACCAACCCATCCAAGAAATTAAAATAACAACCCACTGTAACTATAGTCTTGCTGAAATGGGCATCCACCAAAGGAAATGCTGCCTGTTTCTACAGTAGAACTGCGGTCACAAAGACATTGAGTAAAGTTGGGCTTGTTTTTAATCAACTTTGCACTAATAATTGCAAGAAAAGTAATGCAAAAAGTGACACAAAAGTAAACAAATTAAGTAATGCACAGTTATATAAAATGAGTGATGAGTATTTCAATATATTGTCCATACAGCTTAATCCTCTATTGGAATAATACAGCTGTTTTTACATTCACTTAAGTGCTATCAATTTAACTAAGTGAGTAGATGTAAACAGTACCTCAGATATGAGAAACTTAAACGGTCTTTACAACTGTTTGCCATGTCTGTTTTTTGTTTTTCCCCCCAAGTTTTTCCTGTTTTATAGTGCGTTCCTCAGGTGCTAGAATGCTCAAGGCTTACTATACATAAATATGTCATTGTTTAAAATATCTTACCATATTCCTTGTCCTTCTTTTATCCATAGCCACCAGAGAGCAGATAATGCTGAACTCACTTCCACATAATTTTTTCCATTCACACCTCTTATCTCTGCCTACCCCTCTCAAAACTTTAGAGGTCTCATTTTCTCCCTCCCTGCTCGTGTTTTCCTGATCAGGCATTTTCCATTTCTGTTGCCAGACAGTACAAGGTCCAGTAAATATATTTACGCAAACATTTCTAATTCCTCTTCCCTAATACTTGGAGACAATGCTTCTCCCTGAGACCAAAATGCTAATCTGTCCTCTCATGAATAAGCAACACAATCCTGCTCATTCTCTGTGTTGACATCCAGGACCAGGATTTCAACTACACGAGTAAATAAACAGTATTTGTGGCTGGTTGTGAATGATTTCCTGGGTTTAAAACATTTGTTCATTGGAGAATATTTTCCCCACAACTGTAGTTAACAAGTCACTCATTTGTGGACTTTTTTTTCCCACAAGTTAGCTGTGGTAAATAAGTCACTCTATTATAGAATGCTGCATCACACCCTCGAAACAATTAACTGTCAGAGTTTGAACCCCTAGTTTAAAGTGTGAATCCGAAATTGGTTAATTGTTCCTGAAGATCTTCAAGATGTTGGAGACCAGTCTGTAGCAGCAAGTGCTATTTACTTTTTCTGTTTTCTGCTGGGGGGGTTAGCAACGGTGCCAGATATGCTAGCAGAATCAACAAACTGATTCAGAAGGTCAGTGTCGAGAATCTGGAGGTATCTTGAGTCAGTGGGGGGACGGGATGTCACTGAAAAATAATAGATAATCCATTTCTCCTGCTCTACTCCATGCTATTGAGGTAGAAGAGCTGATTTTCCCTCACACCAATTCAACCCTGTATCCATACAGAATGCTTCTTCTATCTAAATGCAAAGGCATATTTTAAGATACACATGATGATACAGTTAATTGAGCTGAAATCAGGATTACTTTTCAGAACAAGTCATGTTAATCTCTGTTAGATGAAGCTTCTCAACTGAGCTTAGAATTCCATCCTAGTACCTTAAGCTAATATCTTAAGCTACTGTATTACTAGGGATTATTCAGGACCAAAGCTCTTTCCTTAGCCAAAGAAAAGTGAAAACTGATTTACACTGCCCCTTGTATGTTGTTATTTTGTTTGGGGTATTTTTTCCCTTTTTTGGGAAGGTTCCCAGCTGTTTAATCTTATAGTAATTGAGTGATTTGAATGTATACTGCTGGGACAACAGGTAAAAAACAAACAAACAAACAAACAAAAAAAACCATAAGAAAGGCTACCTTTCACCTACAACTGCTAGTAGCAACAGTATAATAATACAAATAAGTGAAACTTTTGAGTCCCTCACCCCTTCTTCTATGCCAAAGTGAAATTCTGTTTTTGGTTACTTTTCAAATGTAAATTATTAGCTTAAATAAATATTTGAACCATCTTCTGAAATTTCATGAAAAACCGTGAACTGTGATGATAAACTACTTAAGGTGAAGCTAAAAGGTACCAATGACAGTTCATTATTGCCACTGAAAGCACAGCTAACCTCGTTCTTCAACCAATCTCTGTGATAATAGACCTCCACAGTTGAAGGAACCTGGCTGATAAAATCTGTACAAGCCCGGGATTACCACAAAGCACTTACTGAGTAGGTTGAAGTTGTTTTCCAAATGCAAAAGTGGAGAACTACGCTTTTATTTAGTGTATACATTATGAGCTAGAGTGAACTATGATGTGCTAAGGTGCTTATTTAGTCTAGTGGTTACTGGAACACAAGTCTCAATGCAAAATTACCACCACGCCTTAAAAAAAACCGAAGGACCACTAAGAGATTCTCCAGTTTCTATTATTTCTTTTCATAGGTCGTGTGTGTGTGTGTGTGTGTGTGTGCGCGTGTATGTGTGTGCGCGTGTGTGTGTGTGCGTGCGTGCATTTGTTCCTGTTCTCTGACTCACCACCACCAGTCACCTTTCTACTGTAACTCTTCCAGCAAGACCTAGAATAGACAGGGGAATGTAGCCATGGATTCTGTCACTAGGATGCACCCGTGAAGAAAGTATTCCCACATGCCCAAAGATGCAAAACAACAGCTGTCTTAAGTCTATCAATGAGACATTTTCTCTTGAAAATGAAACCGCTCCTATTTTTGTAGACTTCTATACCTTTTAGTACATTCCAGAGTGATTAAAAATAACTGGTACAAGGGAACTTGTAGAAATTTCTTCCAACCAATCCAACAGAAATAATCAGTTCAAAGGTGAAAGTCAAAGTATCCTGACAAACAGGCAAACAATAACTGCAACTCCAGTAGCTCTAAAATAAGGAAAGTCAAACACAGATGTGTTGAGGTTATGTGTTGATTAAGTCATTTTCATTCAAAAATATGATTATA
Source organism: Oreochromis niloticus (assembly GCF_001858045.2). NCBI lineage: Eukaryota > Metazoa > Chordata > Actinopteri > Cichliformes > Cichlidae > Oreochromis > Oreochromis niloticus. The sequence goes on from NC_031972.2 coordinate 28,045,043, forward strand.
AAGAGAACTTCATAGTAAAATGAGGCGTGCACACACTGACAGTAAATAATCCAATCCAAAAGGAATCTCTGTTAGCCAGTCCTCTCGTTGGCAGCACAATCCCACATGGTGAGTCACTCAGACTCTGGCATGCCACGGCACATTCAAACAGCTTTACAAGAGAAGAAACGAGACAGAGAATGAGAGAGAAAATAGAGCAGAAGAAACAGAGAGAAAGGACAAAGAGCAAACAACGGGACGCTAACATTTAGGCAAAAATTAACAAATGGAAATAAATGGTGCTGTTAAGTGTAAAAAAGAAATGCACAAAAACTATTAAACACACTCTCATACAGACTCACTGTTTTACTGTCCAGTGACAAAAAAAATATTACAGGATGTCCTGTTCATAAAGACGAGTCACTGGAGTCGATATCATGAATCAAACATTAACCTACATGATGTTTAATTTAGAATATTGCCTGCATTGTTGGGTCATCAGCTTGTATATGAGTACGTGTGTGTGTGTGTGTGTGTGTGTGTGTGTGTGTGTGTGTGTGTGTGTGTGTGTGTGTGTCACTTCATTCAAGAAAACAATGATGACCAACTGAGGGATTACCTAACCTAAGCGTGTATATTGTGTGTGTCTGTGTGAGACAGAGTTAAAAAAGTACACAGTGTGCGCTAAACCAACAACATGGCTTATTGCAAGATGATGGGCAAGGACTACAATGACACTGGTGTTTGCCCAGGTCACTATGGCAATCACTGCACACCCGCTCTGTCTGACCTTTCCAAGCGACAAAAACACTGCCGACTGGCATGTGTGTGTTTGTATTTCCACATGTCAAGAGCTTCATTATGCGCCAGGCTTCCTGTAAGTTTGTGGACATATGTCTTTCAGCTTATTTGTATGCCTATCCATGTAAGTGGAAAATACTCACTGATATGGATGGGAATGCGCACCCATATCAGTGTGAAATAGAGATGCATGCAGTCTAAATGTATCCCAGTCGATTTATTCGTTTGTGTAAGTGTGGGAAACTGGGTTGGTGGTACAAGTATGAGAAGAAGATACTGATGTCCACAAGTGCACCCAAAACAGAAAAGGTGTACTGCAGGACTATGTTTTTGTTGCCTTAGTCTTCATTTATTTTGGTTTTTCTAAAAGGCAGCGCCTTTCAGAGGCTTAAATATTTGATATATTTTAATGTTAGTTTTAAATTTTACCAGCCTGTTTTGTAAGGAGCCAATCATTCCATGAATTATTACTATTATTAAATATACAGTGCTCAATAACTGCATTATAAGTGCTCAAATAAGCTTTTTAACTGAATACATATTATTTAATACTAAAATATACAATTTGTTCTCATCTATGAATTTTTAAATTTACTGTTTTATTAAAAAAAGCTGAAAAAACAGTAAAGCACTTGCATTTTTATTTTATTTTATTAGAGTTAGTGGTTGACTGTCATGCTTGAGTAATTTCTGACTTCTCCGCGTCTAGTCTAGTGGTTGCAGTGTGCTGGCTCAAAGTTGGGAATAAAATCTGAATTCAGTTTATTTATCGTTAAAAACAACTTTTTGACAAATTTTTAAAATATTTGTGTTTTCTTTTTTTATAGGAGTGGTCTAATTGTGAAGCACTCTACGTGGGTTTTTTCCCCCCCAATCTTTTAATTTTTTTTAATTTATACATTTATATTTTTAAATTGTACTTAAGGTCATTTCTAAGGTACATAAAATCCAGGGTAAAAACCAACATGGGTGCTATTAAATGACAATAAGGATACAGTCGCAATAAGGAAAACAGATGTGCAATCAAGATTCTTGCCTTTCAAACGGTCATATCCAAGACAGGAACCAAGTGTGAAACCACTTGAAGTGCGTTGCCATCTTCAAACCCACTTTAGTAAGTCAAGACAACAATACACCAGGGATAAAAGCGCAATAAGAGAGTCAGATTAAAGTTGGCACTTACAGCCAGTCTGTTTGAGATAATACTGTGGCTTACCTTGATAAATCTCAAATCTGTTGGCATCTACAACCGACATGTAGTACTATATTGGAGCTGGGCTTGGATTTGTGAGCTACAGACAATGACGACTCCACACATCAGGAACGACAGGTCAAACCTTCACCAATTATTTTCACAGTGACTGCAGTCACTGTGAGTCGGACAGAAGCAGGTTGCCCCCTGTATAACTTTAAAAGCTGGGGTGTCACCAACCTTTACTGGGGATGACCAGGCACAAGTGGGCTTTCAAGGAACTGCAAATTTCCAGTTCCGAGTTCATTTGCAACCTCTATGATGTTTCTGCTTGGTTAACGCATGAGATATGGAAAAGCCAGTAAGATACCACACACATCTTATTGGCACAGCAATTTATCAGAATTTAAATTTTATCTGATTTGCCTTTATCCTAACACCAATTTCTTCATAGTTTATAATTTTCTTGATGTCTTACATACTCGACGAGTCATACATACAACTTTAATAGTTGACATAACTCAACTATTAAACTATGGAGACAAACCATTTCATAAAAGTTTATCAAATAATACCTAGCCCATTATGATTTTTAGGCCTTTGCATATTCTGTTTTTCCCCAAATTCTTACATTTCTTTTTTGGTCCCAGCTTGCCAGGTACATGCTCTGTCTCACCTTACAGCTATGACTGATCCAAGAGAGATTCTAGCAACTACTAATGAGAGTTTAAAATGAAATAGGAGAAAACTACAAAGATATTTTTAAAAATGCATAGAAGGGAGAAACACTAATGTTATAGGTACCCAGAGAGGGGAAAAAGCGTTCAGTCACGTATCAAAACCAAAACCATATAATGCAGACGTGTCTTGAGTGCACAAGATAAGAAGACAAGTGAAGTGGAAAGATGAGGTGTCATGATCCTGAGAAAGATAGGAAAAGTGATAAGCATGGGAAATTATTCCTTTACAAGGAGGAAAAAAATAGGACAATAAAAGGGCAAGTATATTTTTATTAAAACTTCAATCATTGTGGAGCTGGAAATGAATTAACACTATTCTTCTGCGTTCTGACATCTTTTTACTGACAAACTGAGACCAGGACAGGAGCTCTAAATATAAAGTTGGACTTTAAAATAGCTCAATCCATACATACATGAAAAATAGACCTATTAAATGTGTTACGGTCAGGATGTATGCCAGAGCGTTATTGTACTAAGTTTAGTAATTACAAAACAGTTACAATGTCATTACTTGCATTACAATGGTTCTGCGGTCTGGAGGGGTCTACAGCCTTTAAGGAGTGGAAATATGGATTTTACATTTATTTTTATTGCTAACACTTCAGTTCTTAGCAAGCATCTGCACAGAGAGCATGCTAACGTAATAATAGTGAGGAACCCAAAGTGATCTTAAAGCTTAGTGTTTGCTGACCCCAGCCCAGCAGCCAGAGCTGAACTTTGACAGGTAATAAAGTCAGTGATTAGCCGTCAGCCTTATAGTAGACTCCATTTATGCCTGTAAATGTGTGTAGAATCATTGTGGCAATTACTTCGAAGTCTCTTTGTTTTGAAGGCTTTTCACATACTAAAAGAAAGACAGTATGTGGCCTTATTAGGATAAGAATCTGTGTCAGTGTATGGAACCGGTAATTATGTGAAAATGTGTTTCTGGTCATTTATTCAAATTCAAAGCCTTTATTGTCACTTCATTTGAAAACACAACGAAATCTGAGTTGCATCACCAGAGTGCTGAACAAACACACACAGATGCATGTGTTCCCACATGTATCTGTGTGTGTGTGTGTGTGTGTATTACTGGAGTAATCCAAAAGTAACAAATTACTTTCTCCGTCAAGTAATTAAAGGACAGAAAATTACTTTTAAGAAAAGTAAACAGTTATGTGTAATACATATTTTTTTGAGTACCTTAACTAGTTACAACTGACAGTGAAAACAGAGCATGGGACCCAACAGAAACTAAACCTTGGTAATACTACCCAGCAGTCAAACTGCTTAGGCCTACTTCCAATTTTTACCCAAGCCTAAACACACAAGAAATAATGACTGCCATCTGTGTACAGAGATAGCACCTAGCCAATCCACAGACCAAGGCCTGAGATGGTGTGCGTTTTATGCATGTGTGTGCAAAATAAAGCAAGAAGAGTTCATTAGGAGGAAAGAGTGGGAGTAATTTTTTTAAGTCATTTTGGGTTATTGCCGAAAAGAGAATTTTCCATCAACTTGTTAGTAGTTTCAAATGTAAGATATTATTCTGTGTCCATGACTTTGGCAGAAGTATCACAAACTTGTACTGTTCTCTGTGTGTGTGTGTGTGTGTGTACCCACGTGCATGTGTGTGGCAGCACCAGTATCTTGGCTTCAGTTCTACGACGCTGGAATTTCCTTCAGCACTGCCGCCAGAGCTAGATGGCTACCATATGCCAGCTATTCACACACATGCAAACACACACACAGTTGAATGAAGACCGCAATCCTGCTTGCATACAAGTTTGTAATACTGAAGCCAACCTCACATACAAACAAACACATACTGAAAGGCATAATGGGGTGAAGTCAGAGCTAAACACACACACAAAACACACACACACACGCACAAAGACACACAGACACACATAACCTCACACGTCACTCGGTTTTGTGTACTAGTACATTTTTGTTTGTCATTGTACTTCTGCATGTGGGTGATAAAAGTCACAGTGAAAATTCAAAGACTGTAAAGAAATCGTAAAGTAAAACATGATGCACCTTTAGCTGCTCCTTTAAACTGCTTTGTGACTTAGTTGCGATTTAACAGTAAACAAGTGGTTGTGAAGTGGGTTAACGATGACAGAAAAGCAATGCTAATGCCATAATGTCAAACTGGTTTATAAACACTTCTCCCAGTATGCCATAAAGAAGTTTTCGACATGCAATGAGGAAAAAAAAAAAAGACTGGTATTCTGGTATCGGCACAGCAACAGTTCTTTTGTGAGCACTCTCACTCCAGCGTGTTTTGGGTCTGAAGTTAAAGATCAGGATAAAAACAGTGCCATTTCTTACATAAACAACCAGTTGATCCCCAGGAAATGAATCAACAGTAAATCTGTCAACTGATTATTGTTTTTAGACTAAGGCTGGTTCCAGCTTCTCAAAAAATGCAATATGCTGATATTTGTGTTTTGTTTTACAGCAGTATACAGTCACACAAAAAAATGAACCTAGAGTAAAAACAAAGTAAAAAAATAATAATAATTTTCAGTTTAGAAAAATTCTAAGTGACCTATTTTCTTTTAAAGGTGAAAATAAAAATTACAATTACTTCAGATGGTTGTTATTGTTTGTGTGTCTGGGTTACTTTAATCCAAAATCTGAAGTTGTATCCAAGCCTAATCTTTTATATGGAGGCTGTAGTAAATCATCTTTCCAATCAAATCGAACCAGTGTTTATGTGGCTCAAACGCTGCAGCTGGAGGGGGGGGGGAGCAATCCAGTTAGATACTGATGGATGACCAATAACAGTTTTGCTGATGATGGACCTTTTAAGCCATGTCTAGTAACAAAGCATCAGCTAAATTTTTCTGCTAGTTCTTCTTTCTGTGCACATTTGGTATCGTTATACATCCTGCACTGCTTCTTTTTGAAAAGGTTAGAAGCAAGTAAGAAATCATGAATCTAAACTGTACACTATGGCACCTGCTTAGCCCCAACCACAGATCATCATCACCCTCTTGCACACAACGTGGTGTTCGATCCTTAAGAGGAATTAGTAAAAAATATACAAGCAGTCAGAGTCAGTGTAAACACCATGTGGTGATACTAACCACAGCCAGCATTCAGTCTCTTGGTTAATGCAAGATCATAGTGATCCAAAAAACAGGAGAGATCTGATGAAACTCTTGTGGTTCAAAACCAGTCCCACTGCTAACCGCTGAGGATCTTTAGCTAAACCTTCAAGGCAAACAGCAAACTACTAGCTTGTAACATACTGTCAAAGAATCCATGATCATTTATTTACATGTAACATCTGTCACAATGGTCTGGTCCATACCAGACCAGGTTTATATGCAAATACAACTATCTATACAAATATTTTTATAACCCTTTACCAACTCATCAGTCTACTGAAATATTATTTATGGGACTAAATTAAAAAAGCAAACAAATGATTGCCAAGCTTCCACCATTAATAATCTTGATGATTTCAAAGAACATGGTAAGAATCAGAAGCCTATTCTTTTACAGGACACAAAACATGGCTTGATCTCCCAGACTGATGTCATTCCTGTGACTTAAAGATTTTTCCAACTAAATATCAAGCCTCTCTTTTGCTGGTAACCAACTTATATAAGCCAAGACATTTTGTTCTAGCTTAGCAGCTCTCAGTAGAATCAAGTGACCACAAACATAGTAGCCAAGCAGATGTTGTCCTGTGGAAGCTCCCTGCCAGCACCAGTCAGAACAAACCTTCTTATAGGGGTGTAACTTTATTTAGTTTGAAGCAGTACAAAGTGGAATGAAAACTGCCAGTCATCATGTCATGTACATTTGCTTATCTAAGAGACTAGAAAAATGCAACCAGACACGCATGTGTGCATTTCATTTACTCCTCAACTGTGGTCAGACTTGTCGCCTAGCACAATAAGCCTTTCAATCATAAAATATGGTTTCAAGAATTTTATCATTTTTACTGTATTTTGGAAGCCCCATTGCACCACTCATATACAGTTCAATCAAGTAACGACATGAAAAACACAAAACATATTTGGATGCGTCACACAAAATTCTTTTTCCTATTACTCTGTAAATGTACACATGAGTTGTGCAACATACTTTTTTTAAGTTTAATTAGGTGTTTGTAATGTATATTTGTATCTAGTTGCATGGTTGAACAGTTTCAGATTTTGCCTTTAAACATTAAAAAGGTGCAATTAATCTAAAATAAGACTGTCAACCTAACCAAATCCAAAAAAAAGTTCTGGTGACATTTGTTTACAAGCTGTGGTTTTCTTGTAAATGTACGGAGTGAACCAAAATAAACTGAATACAAAAAGGTGACAAAGAAAACCTTTCCACTAACAAAAATCAAGCATAGATGTGATCTCACCACTCAACATGTTTGGCTGTGCTTAACTACGCTTAACCGTCTGGACTACGTTCAGCTGGAGTCAGCTGGCAGTACCAGAATATTACCGTAAACCGCAGTCTTTTATTGCTGTGGTTTGGAAAATTCCATAGCTTTAGTGTCCTAGTTAGAACTTCCATTCAACCGTATATTGACCTAAACAAACGTCAAAGCATCTATCACTCTGCTAACAAACTACACATCCTAACAGAGAGGTTGCAACAATGAGCTTTTGTATGCTTTTTGTACTGCGAGTTCCAGTTTACACCGTTCGGTCCAGCATCTGAATCAGTACTGCTAGTAGCCAGAAGAAGATGATGGCCCAACAACATCTGCTCTGTATGAGCCAATGACAAGCTCTTTAAACATACACCCACTTACCCTCCCACATCTGCTCTCTGTTATCCAACAAAGCCTTACACACAGACACAGCCAAATGTGATCAATTAGTAGCATACCCAACCCATCATCAGAAACTGTAACAATATGCATAAAAGAGATAAATATATAGATAAACTCATACACAAATATATGTATAAACAGCCAGAGACTAAAGGAAAGGAAGGACGTGAGATAGACGTTTTTGTGACTTTGTGATCAATGCCATTTGAATTTTATGCTAAGTGAACAAGCAGCTGAATTCTACCAGCAATAGAAAATAAGCAAGTCATGTGTCATTTCATGGCTTGCTGTCAAAGACCCAAAAAATATCATACCAACTACACACACATTTACACACAGTGCCTGCACACATATGCTGCTGATGAAAGCTTTATCTAACTCAGTCCAAGTCAATAAGCCAGCAGGTTCGCCGACCAGCAACCACTGCCCAGTTCTGTTTTTTGCCACACTGCTCCGATAATCTGCTGAGAGTTTCTGCATCTGAGTATGTGTGAGTGCGCGTTCATGTACATTTGACTGGCGCCATTCTACGGCTGGGAACAATTATAAAGACATGAAGCAGATAGCTGAAGATGTGTGTTTTGTTCAACACTGAGAAACACACAAGTGGATGAATATACACAAAAAAATTATGATGAAGTGGACTGTTTACACTTTTTGAATATTGTAATTTGTTCCCATTGACACTATTTCATTACAGTGAGAAATGTTCAGATAGCAGTGCCTTACCTCATAACAGGTTAGCAACCCTTGCTTTTTAGAGAATCCTAATCTGAAAAATGATTAGTTAAGAAAACAACTGAAGTCTAATGGAGCAGAAGTTTAGCATAGAATCAAAACACTTAACTCAAGTTTCTTCTTCTTCTAAATATTAAAAAGACCCAGATTTCAGCTACAATGAACATGATGGATACACATGACTCTCTTGAACATGGTAGCACTGCCTGCTTGTTACACTGCAGTGTCTGCTGTGGTAGCGAAACTAATATTAGTACTAATTAGAGATGCAATTGATCATCCAGTGACTAGAACCGGTGAGATTAAACTCTGATATATCTGATACTGTAACAATTCAATTAGCCTGTGCAGCAGCCTGACATGCACATAATAATCCATAAATATGAGTACATGTCTGCTCGTTAGAAATATGCCATGTATATATGTGTAAATATCCAAACATGAAATATTTTGCAAGGGCACTATAATATATTTGCAGAAATATGTAATGGGCTGTGACTTTACCTGGCTTTCTAATAATAGTAGATAGCATTAGCCTGCCAAACAACATTAGCATTTTGCCATATGACTTAAAACCCATGTATAGACTACACTGGTTATTCCACAGGTTTTTAAATGAAATTTAAGCTACCTTTTGTTCTACATTTGTAAGCACCAACTCAAACTTGATTTGCTCCGACTACCTCATGTCATTTCAGTGTTTTTAAGCACTTTTTGGAGTTTTTGAAGTTTTTGAAGACACTCAAGGCAGTATATAGAACCGCTCTACAAAACAGCATTTTAGAGGTGTAATTACAGAGCAACGCAGACTTGTAAAACATGTAAAATGCAGGTGGATATGCTGCAATTCATTTTCAGTTAGATTTTAGTTGTACAAAGATGCACCGCCCAGTAACGTGGGGCACTTAACTTTAGGATTTGTTTAAAACTGAAAATAAAAAAAGTTTGTATACACTGTCAGTTATACTTCTTAGAAAGAAAATTCGAATTTGCTAAAAACAATATGGGCAGGTTGGAGTAGTTTGCAAGTCTAAAAATAAGAAAACACTCAGAAAATACTAAAACTGAGCACAATATACTGGATGGCTGGATGGCATTAAAGATCTGAAGAAATTCTGTGTCTGTGTGTTTTTACGTTTTTATCTAAGAAACCATTAATTAGTCTTTATTGGTATGAAAGTATTGTCAATGTAGCTCAAATATGTGGCACTTGGCAGCATGCATAGCACGGCGCAAACACAATGTCAAGCTAGTTTAGAGCTTCCCATCACAGACAGATAGGAATAATGTTAAAACCCAGTTGGAAGGTGGCTGTGTAACCAACAGTTAACCAGCACTGTATATTAAAAAATAGCTAGGGCTAGGCGTGCACATACCTACTCACCCACTTTCCAACCAACTATACACCCACCCAATTTATTGTTGTAAAAAAAAAAAAAATCTAAAACGGAATGAAAACTCAATGTTTACTATCAGTCAGTTGTCAAAGCATTTCTAATGATAACATAGAGCATATGTAACTGTCAATTAACCAAAACAAATAAAAATGCCCAATAAAACTTAAGAATGTTAAACAAGAGATAAGTAGGTGCTATAAAGCTTGAGTTTTTGTTTTCTTCTTTATGACGCCAATTTATGTTTGCCTGACTCTCACTAACTGATGACCATTACACAGCAAGCAGAGACCTCTAACTTGTTCAACAGGAAGGAAAAACATGAGGGAACATATACGCCCAAACTACACAAACATGTGGACCATACATACCCACCCCCAACACACACCCGCACGAACAGAAATCCCACCCCCTGCCACCCACTCGCATTTCAACCATCCTACACACATGCGCGACCCCTGTTCGCTGGAGATGACTCACTGTGCTGGGAACTCCATGCTTTTCCGATTACTACAGACCGGCTGACTGACTGTCTCAACACGCTGAAAAGAAGAAAAAAAAAAGGTCGATTTTATAGTGTAGTGATAAGAGAAAGTGGTAAAGAAGAAGAAAAGACTAAACAAAACACAAGAATAAGTGTGCAAAAGAACCGAAGAAAAACAGTACCATTCCATGTTAAACCTCAGTGGTTGTCCTACTATACACAAGGGCACAGTGAAACAGCCGGTTTTACCTCCAATCACAACACAGTAGAAACCAAGGAAAGAAAATCCTATGAGTGCTTGAATATGAGAAACTCATGCTTTCTTGATTACTACTGTCTGACTGCCCTTCCAAAAATGCTTCTGGCAAAGAGACAAACAAAAAGAAAGGCACAGAGAGAGAACGATCCTAATGCAATCCACATTTTATATGATGAATGCCTCTCCTGCCAGTCATAAAACTTGACTGAAAAATACAGCAACTGACTATAGGTAAAGATCTTTAACTAAATGCAAAGTCTGACAAGGTTTTCATGGACAGAACTGTTTTAAAAGGAGACTGAACACTCGTATTTCACTTTAAAATGTGTAAGTGCAACACAGGCCTTTACTTGGAAGGAAACTGCCTAAATTGGCTAAACTTTGACTAAACTCCAAGATATCGAATGAGAGAATAGGTAAACAAAATTTGACCAGTACTTGAAAGTCTTCTATCCTGAAAGCAATAGACCAATTACAGCAACTGTAGATAGATAGAAAGAAAAAAAACAGAACTTTAGCTATGAAATCAAAAAATACAATAATACCAATTCATAACAAAAAAGCTAAATAAATGTGCACTTGACCTAGCACCACAGGAAACAAATCACAAACAAATGGAAAAACAAAATCATAAAACACCAAAAAATAAAAAGCTGTTACATTTAGTTAGTTACTATATGCCAGATGTTTTTATTTTTCATTTCTACAAAAGCAAAAATAAGTTGCAGGCACGCATACGTTTCATCATTTGCCTGCAGGGTGTAATTTAACCGAGTGATGGGGGCTTCTTTAAAAAAATGTTCTTTTAAGACTGCTTACATTTAATTCATTGCAGACTGGAATGTGATGGAAGAGCAATTTAGACAGATGGAATGAGAAAGGAGGCAACAAGGAAAATAAGTGCAATGAAAGTAAAGCAGAGAAGAGGAAAAACAAATTATTCACAGCACTTAAAGGCTGGCCCTGAACTGTGATCTCTGGACACCTGCATCAAAAACAACAAAAACAAAGCAGATTGATGTCTGTTTGGAAGTGAAATGGGCTAAAAAGTCAGTATGAACTGTCAATAACTGGGTTAATTTGCCACCTATGATTTTTTAAGTATTATTATGTATTATCCTATACTCAACATCTGCTACGCACTGCCATTAAGAACAGAATGACTGTTATGGTCTTTTTGATCTTGGGTTTTAACAGTTAAATCAAGTCCTCTCAGAGTGGCTCCATAGATGAAGGTTCACACATTCGCCTAACAAGTGAAAGATGCCTAGGTTTGATCTTGGGATGAGACACAAATCCCTTCGGGGCATTAAAAAAAAAAAAAAAAAAATCCCCTTGTTAATAGGGAAACAGCTGAAAGTAGAGCTTTAAATCAAGGTCTCTCAGACTGAATCAGGAAAAAAAAATACAGTAAAATAAACAACAATCATATACAGAGTTCTGCTGCAGTGTACACTGGGAGTTTTACAGTACTCCTATTCAGTCAAGCCAGACACTGGCGTATACAGACCCTATATGTGTCAGGATGAAGTAAATACTCTAAAAGATACAGCAGGCTAACAACCTTTTCTTCCTTAATTACTGGAAGCACTATGCAAGAAACCTATAACAAAGTTTCTTTCAGAATAACTGAGTAACAAAGCCCTCATCAGACTGCAGGGCTCTGCTGCACAGACCTGGATCACAAACAGCAGACTATCAAACGGGTTTTCTTGAGATAGTAAGGCAGATAGCAGGTTGATTTACAGTGCACCACCATGATTTGGTTCCCAAGTTTGTTGATTTTCAGATAGTCCATGTTTGTGTGTTCATGTCTAATGTGTGTGTGTGTGTTTGTGTGTGTGCCTCTTTAGTGATCCAGGAGTCAGATTATGAACCCTGTCTGAGATCAAAGGCAGACGCAGAGGGATTTTTAAAACCAAAAACCAGCTCAACGTGACACCACCAAAAGGTTTTGGGGGGTTTTTTGTACGAGGTTCGATGTCTCCTCTTCCACATACACTATGTATCTGTAAGTTTAGTATAGTGAGGTATAGTTTTTGATCTTTTGATGATAAGATAATTTGTCTCAGTGCACTGGACTTTGTGCTGCCATTTTGTGAAATCAATGTAACACAGAGATTTCTACCCATGCTTTTGCAGTGTCCCTTTGAATGTTATTTAACCTAATGGCCTAATGTTGACTCAGGGAAAAGCCTTGATGAAAAAATCATTTAAACAAACACAGTCCATATGGTCATCAAGTAGTAAGTGCTTGTATAATACAAGTTATAAAGGTATGGTTCTACTTACTAGTAAATTTGGCATTTGATCTAGTATAGTATTTTCTTGCATACAGTTCACATTAATAACTTTTACAAAATGCCTGTATCGTCTTTTCTGATCAATCTCAAAAGCTATGTTATTAACACGTTCCTAAACATGCAAAGCATTTCGTGTCAGTATGTATTCTTCCTTGACTGATGGTCAAAAACATGTATAGAAATATTAAAGCATATATTTGATCTGTTGCATTATTTCCATCCTCCAACATTAATTGACTGTCATCTACAAACAACCTCAATCTGATGTGTTTAGCACTGAAGATTTGCCAAAGTAAACCAAAGTCTAAGGATCATTTATCACATCCATCTACTCTAGATCACTGGATATTTTCAGAGTTTCTTGCCAGCCAATTTTCTTAAGCCCAGAGCAATGTTGTTGAAATGCATTCATGTCAATGGCATTTGCTTGACTCATTGCAACCAACCATGATAAATGGCTATAAAACTGTCTTCAGATGAAAATTACAATTAAAAAACAAAATCCACAAACTGTAGATGGCAGACATTTCTATATTAAGCAAGCTGTGATCAACTGTGCATTTAAGATAAATGTAATGAAGAGAGACTTGGATCTTTATGATTTAAGCCTTTTCTTAGATGAAGGAACTCAAAGAAGAAAAAGCAAACATTTAGTGTTCAAACTGTGATTGTCTCACAGTGAAAGAGCCATTAAACAACTCACAATCAACTCGAGATGTTGAATTATACACATAAATTATATAACTATTATTTATTTATATATAATAATATTACTACAGTTGGATGGGTGGACAAGAACTGGCAAACAAACATGACCTTATTGGTTCCTGAACCACTGAGAATGCAGTGGTTTGTATTCAGATTTTTGTGTTAAGCAACATTTAATTCATCATTAAAATGTATTTATAAAGTTTTCATTATAGCGTCAACATGTCGAGCTGCTGAACTGTTTTTTTTCCAGCTTCTTCTTTATGGCCTTGTATTAACATCGTCTTACTGATGTAGTGACACACAGAAGCTGCAATGCATTACCATTGTTTTCTAAGAACTGACACCTACTACCAAAGAGTTCAGAGTACACATGCTGAAAGGGCAGAGGATCAGGTGTGCTCTCACTACTTCCACGCAGGACAACCACATCTGCTGTGATCCTAGCCCATAGTCAAACTGGGCGATATAGCCTCAAAATTGTATCACATTTCAAGAGAAACTGCTTGTAGGCAGTATCATTTATGTGTGAATGAAGGGTATTTTCCATCAAAGGTAAGCACAACAGTATCCTAGGTAGTGTTTTCTCTGGAATTTTTAAGTAAAACTATAAAATAACTGGTTGACACCAGTTTAACAGTAAGTGAAGCAACTTAATCTTGTAACTCTATACTGTACCATATAAAACTGAAAAATATTTTCTACCTGGGATTCATCTGGGTCAAGCCTTTTAACCAGTTGCTTAAAGTCCTGCCTGCTTTTCTACCATAAACACCATTTGCTCTTCCTGTCATATGGAGTACAACTATCAAGTGTTCCAGTAATGCTCAGTGAAGTTATTTGTTTACATTTAGGTTGTGCATCACCAGCTACTAGCATCTACTCCACCATAGCATGGTAGAACTCAACTGTGTGTTTTTGCCTAAAGTGATGGGACACATTTGCTGTTACTTCCTTTAACGGGAATAAATTTAATGCTGATTTTGCAAAGGACCAGACCTTGTTGGATATTATTGAAACAGTTCTCTTTTTAAGTACTAATTCATCACAAGAGGCTGACTCTTGCTACATGCCCGGCTTGCCTCACTGATACATGCACTATGGAACGTAAATACAAGTTGTTGCTATAGCAGCGATATCGAGATATGGCATTTTTATCTCACGTAAAAATTTAAATTGGAATTATCGCCAGCGGCATCATGTGGCACAGCCACAGTCCATATAATTCAAATGCATAATGTGACATATATTCAACAATCAACAAACAGCAACAATTCCAAATGCCAAACCACATCATCATACTGATATAATAATTACATATTGCAATCTTTATGGTGAAAGCTGATTAGATTCAGCCAGCCAAAGCCTTACTTCTTGACAACAGTTCTCTTTCAGTTTTACACTGATAGCAAGGATATAACCAAAGCTTCATCACCTGCAAAAACAAAGATTTCTGCCTGAAAACTGCTTAAGAAACATTAGCAGTGTATTCAGCTTCATATTCATTTGTTTCTGTCACCTGCCTGCCAAATAAGATAAGATCACCATGCTCGATACACCCATTTATCCTCCTTTCAGACTGCCAACACTCCATGAAAGCAACAACACAGTGGGAGGGGGGTGAGGGGAGGAAATAGATACTGAGAGACAGAGGGCATATAAAACAATAAAACTGGATAGGGAAAGATAAAGCTGAAAAAGGCAAGAGAAATAAGGACAAGGGAGAAACAAAACTAAACAAAGCGGAAAAAAACAGACACCAAAAGGAGAAGACACATTTTATAATTTGGGGGCAAGTTCATACCTACTTGCCATAGACATTCCAACTGAATTATGTCATGACACATACACATACATTTTTGGACCCCAGAGACAGTTTGGCTACATACAAACTGTCATATAAATTAAACAGACAAGTCTATTCATTATGTATGAGGAGACAGGTAAAAAAAAGTCACCTAAAGGGATCAGTAGTGACAGTTTTAGATTTTAGCCTCGTCCCCAGTGGCACAAAGAGGTAAAGGACTGTTTTGGAGTGCGCCAAATATTCAAGCATAAAATGAAACAAAGTCTTTGTTTTGCTCTAACTGATGACAGTTATTGCAAAACAACTTCAATTACACAGTGTAAAACATAAGGACATAGATTTTAATGGTGTTAATACTTTGTAGCAATAAGAGAGTGGCTATAAAACTAAATAACCTAATAAACTGTTTCAAAGTATTTCAGCCCAGCTTCACACTATTGTCCAATCAGCACATACTTGATCACACAAAACTTTGAAACGACATTTCTAATGAAAGGAAATCAAAACTGAAAGTACACAACCAATAAACACCGCAATACGTGTTTTTATAGATGCAAGCTTGATAGCTTGATATATAAAAGCATCAAATTAGCACATTTAGAAAAATGAAAATTTTAACATTTCTGGCCCTGTGACAGACTGGCGACCTGTCCAGGGTGTACCCTGCCTCTCGCCCTATGACAGCTGGGATAGTCTCCAGCGCCCCCCGCGACCCTGAAAAGGATGAGCGGAAGCGAATGGATGGATGGATGGATGGTCAAAAAAATTACGGAAATTATGAAATGATTTAAATGTAGTTGCTATTTATTTTTCCGGTGACTCAACTGATAAATTAAGAGTTTCACCTCTATTCAAGTGATGAGCTTTTCTCGAGAAATGATACGTCAAAACAAATCCCACCCCATACCAACACAAACAAATGAATGGCAATTCACATGTGGAATACACAAACATGACCCCCCCATCCCCGCCACACAGTGGAATCACTGATGCACAGTGGAATCACTGAATCACTGATGCAAATAACTGAACACACAGGGAGCACTAAGGACTGTTTTGGATTATCAAAAACACACATACATTATTCACACCAGAAAATCTCCCTTTTTTAAAAATTTTTGACCGTGAGCTTCAACAACACTACGTTTATCAACTCTACAGGTTACCAAAGCCTCTGCCATAGCCACTCTGGGTCAAAGCCTGAACAACATATGTACATGGCAAACGCTGTCTATGCAAGTTTCCCTTAAGAGGCTGCTGTCTCCACACTGGATTGCACTCAAAATCCATATATTCGTACTCATTTCACTAGTAACTACGATCAATTGCAAGGTGACAAGGTTTTTTTGGCTACCTAACTTATACCCGAGACAGACTTGAAAGCACCACTACTTACACTGACCAAAGGCTAAAATAAGAGCACCAATCATCTCTTTCCCCTTTAGCCCTTGGAGTTCTTCCCTGTCTCTGAAAATAAACCCTGCAGAGAGAATAAAGCAAGAACCTCTTCAAATGCTGAAAACAACAGGGTCACAACTTTCAAAACAATAGTTTTGACATGGCAGACATGTTAAATATGACCACCTGTTCGGTGGAAGTTAGCGCTAAGAAAAAGGTACAATTTTGGTAACTTTTCCACACCAGCTTGTAAATCAATCCACTGTATTCTTCATGATGGCTTGGCAAATAACCATACATAATGCGGAGGTAGAATTTACACCATTGCAATCAATATAGTGTTTTTCTAGAACAGACTAAGGTTCTGCCAAGCACTAATAATCTCCCGAGTGAGCTCTGTTTTCAGAGTCAACACTGCATTGGAAAGAAGAGTTACTGTTTATACAGCTAAACCTAATAGATGTTATTTTCACTGGCAAAATGGCAGCAAGGTGCCAAAAGTACCCAGTTTTTCAGTCACATGGACATTAATATTTGAGATATGCTACTCACAGTAAAACAAGCATACACACCTCACAGCACCTTTCTTCATCATCATAGTAAAAGCACACAGTAAAATTAGGGTTTATCGTTCTGTGTGACAAACAGAAAGCAGTTTCCTGAGAGAGCCTGTCGAGGTCCAGAAGATCATCCAGTACATTTGCAAGGGAAGGAAGTACATTCTTTAGCAGATATCTTCCCTGGAACCACAACCACCCTGCCACACAGAAGTCTCTACAATGAGGCTACCATTGCAAAGACAATGACTTTGCAATGAAATTGCTTTAAAAACGCAATGAATTAAATGAGAATTTCAACCTTGCATCTTTAGGCTTCCACCAATCAGTCATCTGACAAAACATAGTCTTTATTTTGCTATAAAATCTAAAATGTAGACGCTGTAAATACACTCACACACATACCTTCAATCTAACAGCACTGAAGACACAATGCTGCTGGGTTGAGTACAGTACCCTATAATAGTGTCACCAGTTAAGTGTGGTGACTGGCCTAATGTGAAACACATGATCACATTTTTAATTCAAACAAAGTTTGAATTCAAATGTCAGTTCATGAGATTTTATCTTATTAGCTTTTTCTGTGAAATGTTGTTATAATAAGCGGCTTAATCCTTGACACCCCCCCCCAAAAAAGCACAGGAATAGCACAAATTATAAGCGGTATATTTCCTTCACTGCCTTCTCTGTTAACTATACTTAAAGTCAAACCAACAACTATAAATCCTCAGTGGCATGATGACAAGTTTTTAAACTTAGATGTATACCAGAGATGATGTAAAGAGTATGCAACATAGAATGTATTGTGACAATTGACAAAGGAAACAGCTACTTATGACCACAATTAAGGACAACTACCGTATTTTTCGGACCATAAGGCGCACTGTCGATGAACGGGTCTGTTTTCAATATTGTGGATGGATTATGCCAGTTGTTCTCCTGAGCCCTGTTTCAGAAAGCCGGTTTAGAAAACTCAGAGTTAAAAATGATACTCAGGGTTGAGTAACCCCGAACTGTCCAACTCGGAATATTCGGTTTCAGAAAGGCTGATAACAATTAGTTCAATCAACGCGGAGTTGCTTTAACCCCAAGTTAAGCACGCGCATAAAGCCCTGATTAGTGGAGCACAGATTAAGCGAGTCACCATGGAGACGGAGGGAAAGAAGGCGCGGTCAATGTATTTTACAGCGCTTGAGGCCGAAATTCTGATGGCAGCATATGCCGATAACATGCAAATTTTGCGGAAAAAAAGTAACACAGCCTCAGCTGCAAAAGAAAGGGAGCATGCATGGCAATACATAGCCGACAGAGTCAATGCGTGAGTGTTAATTTAAAAATTGATCTAGGGATTTCCACCCATTTAACACGTTATTTTATTATATTTCATTTTATTTTATACATTTTATTTTGTGATGTGATGTGAGCGCATGTGCAACCCAACAGGCCCCAAACGTTCCTGGCAGCAAGTAAAAATGAAATATAAAAAATGTAGAGGAAGAGGGTCCAGCCACTTCTCCAACAAACCTTTCCTCAGTGAGATGTTCAGCACTGATTTACAACCAACCTAAGTAGGCATGTACTATGAATGTCATTTTCTGTGTTTCAATAGCTCCCTGTAAAGCAGCTGTACAAGACCTGTTTGATCAAGAAAATAAAAAAATGCTTTTTGGAAATGGAACACTTCAAGCAGCAGAATGGAATGTGAGTGCCATCTATACAGCCAATCACGCCTGGGAACCCTGAAAATAAATGTAAAATCTAAGTAGTAGTTCAAGTATCACCACATCATGAATTAAGTTTTGTTCATCCTGATACCTGCAATTTTGTGGAATCCCTCTTTGATAAATCTTGTGGGTCTATGACCGGGGAACACCACAAACGAGTACAGGAGACGTTTCAGTGCAACTGTAACATACCTGACTGCCCGACAGACGGTAGCCTTGGAAACGTGCTCAGCGTCACCAATATTATACAGAAAGCTCCCGTTTGCAAAAAAACGAAGTGCAATACAAATAATATGTACAGAACTGAGAGAATGTCCGCGATGTGTCACATGCGCAATATAAGGCCTGAGGATGTTATTCAAATAAATTATCGATTGTGCTGAAAAACGGTAACGTTCACACAGAAAATCATCAGGAAATGATAAAATGTCCAAACACGCTCTAATCACTCTCTCCCGGTGGAGAGCTCTGCGGAGAATTTGGGCTTCAACATCTACTGGCTCTTCAAGTAAGGGGCACCATGTCTGACACTTCCTACAGTCAGGTTTCCGACAAAGAGGCAGAGAAGTTCAGGGTTAGTTGAAGTAAACCTGCTAGGGGGCAGGTTAGCTTCACGGAGTGTGTCGTCATAGTAACTCACTCAGAATTAATCTAAACTCGCTTTGTGAAACCGAAAACCCAGAGTTTTCGTTAACTCAGGGTATACTTACTCAGAGTTTGCACTAAACCGGCTTTCTGAAACAGGGCCCTGACTTAAGTTTGGTCTGTTTACAGCATCCTGCCATGCGACTGCATTTGTCCCTAACCATCGGGAACCCTCACGTTAACTTTTTACCTAGTGGAAAAAAGTTAGCATTCATCCTCCAGCTTCACTGTGTTTATGTTATCCTAACATAGCTGTGTCGCTAGTGATCATGTAGCACATCATTATATACCAGCTAGCCCAACTTCCGTAACCCTACAAAAGTCACTGCTGTTTAGTTTTCTGTCTTCATTTTTGTCGGAAGTGATAGCAGAGCTGTACGTTTTCATTTTTTCAGAAATCTCTCAGTCAGAACATGCTATAACATGTTTAGGTGGAAACTAGCGAGCTAACTTCCTGCTAACTTCTAACTCCGTGAAATTTAATGAATTCTGTTTTCATGGATGCCTGGATGTTAAACTTAATTGTTACATCTGGTAAAGCAGCAATGCTGATCATTTTATTAAAGATGAAACAATTTAGACAGTTTTTAACTCTCAGTGATGCCACAGTGTTCGTTTGACTTTGGAACCTGAAGCGGACGGAGTTTTGGACCCAGATTACTCTGCGAGGCTCCTGACTACAGTAATGCTCCGACAATCCATCAAGTGGTCCGGCTTCGTAGTTTACCAAAGTCGTTTGAGCGCCGCGTACCACATAAAATTGGTTCGAGGTCAGTAAGCACAACCAGAATTCACACATAAGGCGCACTGTCGACTTTTGAGAAAATTAAAGGATTTTAAGTGCGCCTTATAGTGCGGAAGATACAGTAGTAACTATTTTGCATTGGGTAATTGAGACACTACTTAAGTGTGTCTCAATGGCAGGAAACTACTCATTTCCTGCCACTTCTTCACACGGATGGAAAACAAGGTACCAATGGTAGCAATGGTCCAGTCTCCACCCTGCCTAATGCCTATATGCCTAAAGATATAAAACCTGTTCTGATACAACTGATATAAAGAATAAAGATGTTGACAGCCATGTCAAAAATCATGCGTCCTTATGGACTTGCTTTATTTTTTTAATAAACATACTCATAAAAGACTTATGTAAATATCTGCCAGATTTGTTTCCAATATTGATGTGGCATTCAGTTGTATGTTCAGTTCTGCTATCTAAAACAGATCCAGCATACTTCAGCTTTTCAACACGAGGCCCCATTTATCAAAGAGTGTGTATGTTAACATTTCGGGGCATCTGGGTCTCAGATGGTAGAGCGGGTGGTCTATCGGTATGTTTGGGCAAGATACTGAACCCCAAGTTGCTCCTGATGCATCCATCGGATTGCAAGTGTGTGCATGAATGAGTAGAAAAGCACCAGGTTCCAGTCCATTATACATTAACAAGGAAACAATTATTGTAGAACAGGCCCAATTTTTTTGGAGATGAAAAAATCCTTACTGGCTAGCAAATATTACACTTTCACCTTCGCTGTCGCCACAGTATCATTGCCCTTATTGGTCAGCTGACCACAGAAGAGAGTCATAGCTCCTAACAGAGAGGACGCATCTCTCTTAAGCGGCTTGATCTTGTGGCTTGTAGCAGTGGGAACTCTTCCAAAGGCAGAAATTCATAAAATATGTTGAAATGAAATGTTTGCCAGTTTGAAGCTTGCATAATAACTCTTCAAACGCACAGTTAAGCACAGCTCCTGGTGAGTGGGGATAAACTGCTTAAACAGCAGCACTGAGGACTAGAGAGACCCCTATCTAGGCCCCTCAATGTTGGTTTAATATCTGGCTGGCTCCTTCTGCTCTTTCTTTTACTTACACATGCACACACCAAAAGTATGGCCTCAGACCTGGCAAACAGCCTTCAAGTTCTTGGAGCAGCTTTCTCTCTAATTTAAAGTTGATTGCCATGGCCCTCTGTGAGTGACTAGTGAAATATGAGTGTGGAGAAGAGTATGGAGGCTTGGATGTGCGTTTGGCTCCGTGTGCATGTGAACGTGTGAGTGTGCATGCACAAAGCCATTGGATCGTTTACATATATGTGCATGCAGAAGTCTGCGTCAAGGTCTGTGTGGAGCCAGAGCGTATCTGTGTGCGCGTGTGGTTTTTGGCCTGAGCTACAGCAGAGATTGGACTTCCAGCTAAAGACGTCTGCAGGGAAAGCGAGCTGAATAACAGTACCCTTCTCAAGCTAAAATGAGGTGTTAGAAGGTGAGTTCAACTGAACTGAGCTGTACAGAACATGTGATCAAGTGAAGAAAGTTAGACTATACAGTCTGGGATCTGTCTTTATAAACCTGCTGCGAGTTAATTAATGAATACTTCATACAACAATGAGGAAGATTGGGTTAAGTTAAACCTTGTCTCGGATCCTGTGTACTTCTTGAAGGATTAAATTGATTACTAATGTTTTCTATAGTATTTTTAGTATATTTTTAGTATATATTATAGTATTTTTTAGCCAAAACACGCAGGTGTCAGCCACAGTCGACTTGTTTTACTCTGCTCAGGATCCTGGATTTCCCTTTCTTTTTTGGATATGTATGTGGTCTGTGAGTCCAAAAAGCAAATTTGTTCCCACTATTTTTCACAATGTTTAGAAAGCAAAAAATACCATCAAGTTTTCCTTTTATAGAGACAGAAGGCTTTAATCCGTGGGTAGGCCAACATCCCAGAGGTAAACAACAAGGTGCCCGGTGTGCCTCGTTTTTCTTAGTCAGTGTATATTTAGTTTCAGAGTGGTGAAGTGGTCAAGAAATATGGTTCTTCGCAAAGGTGTCCAAACTGAGATGCATCCTCCCGAATGAAAAACAGTAAACACTGCTGTAAGTGACACGCATGCTACGGGGAGACGCCAGGTGTTTGGCTTCTCTTTCCACACAGCCCATTGTGCGTCTGGCTACGACAAAACAACAATTACACGATCTGTCTCTCTGCACAGAATTAGCTGAATGGATTTTAAAGGAGAAAAATAAACAGCAATCAAACAGGGAACCACTGAAAACCTGGGACAAATTAACATCACAAGACTGGCTTAAGCAACCCCGGTTTTCTGTTTTACTCCCACATGGGAGTGAAGCGGAAAAATGGACTTCTATTGGCCAACTGATAGCTAACAGTACAATTGCTTCCACCTCACAAGAAACTAGAATAGAATAGAAATATCCTTTATTGTCCCTCATTGGGGAAATTCACGTGTTCCAGCAGCACAGTGACAGGCAGACGCAGCATGCAGAGTCAAAAGACAATTTGCAACATAACGAAAACAAAATGAAAGTAATAATGAGAAGTCATTTTTTTCTCTGAAAATACAAGATATCTGAAAAGGTCAAATAATAATAATAGCCAATAAAGCAGACGCAGTTTTGTCTTGTTCCTGTCTTTAACATATACTCCTGAAAACAATATCTCCAAGAATTTAACACGGAACTTCTACAAATCATGACCGATCCAACAGCTCTTACTTTAATATTCCTCTTATCCTCGTTTTCAGTACATGTAACAATTCTTTTTGTTGATGGCCATGTACTTGAGCCAGTGGAATCCTTGATCAATAAAAGTGGACTCAGATCCTACTTTTCGCTGCATCCACCTCTTTAAAGAATCACAGACGTACACTGATGCTGGAATACACAAGGTTATTGGCAAGGTTCGAATTTTTCCACTGATACAGAAGTACTGCTTACACTGTGGGCAACTATGAGTTTCTTAAAGCCTTTAAGCTCATAAAGACAGATGTTAGAGCATGAACTTTGACCCACATTTTCCTTTTAGCGGGGCAACATTCGAGAAATGGCTAATTTCAAGCAAAAGGCTCGCTGCCTGCTTTTCTGATTTCTCTCCCCACCTTCCTTCCCTTTCCTACTCCTGAGACACCCCCAGGCTTCATCATTCTGCTTCGTCTGTTTGCATTCCTGTTGAGCTCTATTTAAAAGCTTGATCACTCCACTGGGTAGAGGAATGCACATCTGCAGTGAGACCCCATCCCACTGTCTCTGTCATCTTTTTCTTTTTTTTGTCTGTCTCTCTGTCTGCTTATGCATTATAGTAAGTATTGGTTTCTGATTGAGTTCTCAGAGCGTTAGCTTTTGCTATTGACCTGGAACTTGAACTAATTGCAGATATAAATATACAACAACAAAGGGCAGGATGAAGACTAATCTTGTTTATTACATCAACAAGTGCTTTCAGTGGCCATGATTTCAACGCTTCATTTATACTCTGCCAAGTGAGTTCCCGTGCTTGGTTTTCAGAACTGGAAGCAAAGCATGTCAATGAAAGCCAGTGAAAGTTGGCTTTTTTTTCTTTACATTCATCACACTATATTACTATATTTATAAAATAATTACACAAATCACAAGCACACAATAATAACACAATAATACAAACAGTACACCAGAACCAAACCACACCAATCTACAATCCACCTATCACAACAATATTTACACATTTAAATATCATACAGCACCTTGTTCTCACTGCATCATTTTTAAAGGAAATCTGAAACTAAAACACAGTAACAGAAAGACATGCTCAGTTTATCAATAATAAAAGAACAACACATTGTAACCAGTGCTGTTTGTCCAGGGTACCATCAGTGTTTTACCCATAATTGGAAGGCATGAAGTTAAAATACAACTAGAGGAAAAAAGACTGTGGTATGATGTTTAACAGCCTAAACAGGGATCCACATTGAAGCTAGTACGACAATTCCCCACTGTGTACAACACCAGAGTAAATTTCCCTTCATTCCCTCCTGTCCCGTGTAGTGAGGCGGATTAAACTTTTAGTCCCCACATCCCTCCCCAACCACCCCTCACACACACACAGGCAGTTTACTAGCCGCTAATCCTCTCCCGCCCGGGATAAACACTTTAAATGGCCGGACTTACCTTGGAAACTCTCCCCGAGTCAAACAGGCATTATTATATTGTCGCCTTCCATGGCTGGTACCTCTACGAGTTGTTCCTCGACTCACCGATGACACTAGACACGAAGTAGCGGGGGAAGAGTGCAACAAAGTCGGACAGCAACCAGGAGGAGGAGGGAGGAACGAGGCCGGAAAGTAGGCTGCTGCGCCGTTGGAGGCGGCGCATGTCAATCACCTGGCTGAGTGGGCGGGCCCTAACTGTAAAGAGATTATGGAGGCTGAGCTATAGGTCTGAGGTCTAATGAGGAATGCGGGATGGAAAAACAGAGCGAGGTCTCCAACAGCAGGGTTATGAAAGTTTGAATGTTTTCGTCTGTTTTTAATGTATGCAGGTTTATTTCAAATGTGTCTCTACTATGAAAAAGGGAAAATAATCAAAATTCAACTTCTGGCAGTTGTAACTTATAAAAAATGTACTTATAAAAGCTGCCTCTTTTAATTTCTGATGAAATATATGTATATTAATTTTTTCCCATGGTTTACCTGTTTATTTTTTTATGCATATAGCATAAAATAGGTATAGGTATTCGGAATAAGTATTGCAATATAAACAATATAATCACAACACTTTTTAATGGCAAAGTAATGCTGCAGACAGGCAGGTTTTGATTACAGGTTTCACCAAACTGACAAAAGATTTTCACTGGATATATTAATTGTATTTAAGGTGATTTATTTTTAATACATAATATTGTTAAGTTGGTTCTGTTTTTATTTTATTTTATTGATCTAAATGTTTTGTGACGTGACAATAAAGGTGATTTGATTTGATTTGATTTGATTTGAATAAGCTCTTATGCGTGAAAGTAACTGAACATGTGGATATCGATGGATGCAAGACAGCCTTTTACAGGTTTCCAGCTAAAATGTTGATCCCGTCTCATGAAGTGCACCACTGATTTACTTATTTCTTTTTATATTTGGCTTACCTGTTTGTTGATAAGTAAATAACACATTAAACCAATTAATGGTTCCAGTGCTCTGGGCTTCAGCAGCAATAAATTACATGACAGTAACAGCTAATTATCGGAAATAATTCCCTTTTCGCCTCCCCCATGAATGATAGAGGTGGAAAAACACATCTGTTGGTCTAATGCAGTATATTACAAAACCACTGCTTGTCACAGGGACAGATTTACCACATGACAAAACAACTTTCTGACATAACAAATTCTAGTGCAAAGTCTGTTTTACACTCTTTTTTCCTGTAAACTAACTTTGACCTCTCACCTAGATCTCCTCCACAGAAAAAAACAGCCACTTGTGCAGCTTTTCGTTCAGTTTTATGATTAACAGTCAAGAACAATTAGAGTGCAAACTGTGGCAGTTGGATTCCAGTCCGCTCATCAGGCATACAAGGGTGACATCAATTATTCCATTGAAAAGGGGATTTCCAATTTCCAAAAGCTCAGCCAGCCCCCCTTACTGACCCTGACCTTTTTAGCTGCAGCTTGGAAGAGTTACATTTTAACATGCTCATTAGGAGCAGAAGAGCAGTGATTGCCAAGCATGCGTAAAAGAGATATGAAAGAGTCTGGTTGTCCATCTTAATTTATCAGCTTATCCAGTGTTTACATATTTGCAATGAGATTTTTTTTCTTCTGTAGAGTGTAACTGCTTAATTTTTGTCCTAGAACACTTGTGGAGTGAACTCCCCATCACTACAAGCTTTACAAAAATACTGCTTTCCTGAAAATGAGCATTCACTGATTGTTTGTCTGCTTGTTTAAATCGTGTGTGTTAATTTAAATCTTTCATACTTTTGAAAGAGCAGTTTGTGGCATTGTTGGAGTGTACTACTTTTGCCTTCTGATGACCTATCCATCTGTGTGGTTTGTATCTTCCAGTCTATTATCTTGCCTGGCATCTGTCTTACTACTGCTGGACAAAATGTACCTGTCACTCTGTTCCCATCTGCCTTATCTTTTGTCTCATTGGTTTGTGTGTGTCCGTCCTTCATCTGGGTCCTTTTTCCGTAGCTCATTTAGCCATCTGTTGTGACACTTCTGTATTTTCATGCATCTGAAAACTAGGCTTCAAGTTAGCAATTAAATATCTGTTTCTATGATAAACATATTCAAATTTAGATTGAAATTATACTAGTGTCTTCTCTTTAATTTCGTTACAGTAATGCACCTTGTAATACAAACTTTAAAGTAAGTGTAGACTTTAAGTCTATTATGTAGGCTATTATTGGTTGACAACGACCAATAAACTATATTCAGTTTCTCAAACTCAAATTCTTACATAGAGCTCACATTTAAGCACTCAGTACTCATAATGTGAAATAGCACTAGAGCATCTCGATGAAGTGAATGTTAAAGAAAGAAAACTTTACCTTATTTCTCTACAGTTATATAAAAAAAAAAGTCAACCACTTGTTGCTTTATGTTCTGTGGTACTGATTCCCTCTGCTGGGCCTTTTAACTCATTACAGAGTTCAACAAGTTTAAAATAAGAACAAGATCAGTCATATAGACTGTACATCATCCACATTTTGTATACCACAGTTTACAACACTTTAACACAAATACTCAAGCAAACCAGTGTAAATTCACCAGTGCTGGCCTGCTCGCTGTCAGTAAGTAAGATTACATTAAACCTCAGTTCATATGCAGTCAGTTATTAGATTTTAGCAACACATATTTTTTGCAACCAAGTCTTTACCTCCTTGTGTTTTTGAGCTCTACCACCAGTACACAGTTGTAACTTGTGCACACCACCACCAAAGTAATCACCACCACCAAAGTAATCACAATCTTTCTCTGATAAAAAGCAATGTGTGTACCAAGATTTCTGTCAGTATCTCTCCAAAAGTTGAATCTGTCCATCTGGACGTAGCGTTTTGTGGGAGAAACGTTTCGTCACTCATCCAAGTGACTTCTTCAGTCTCAGCTGACTGCATGTTTCCCCAAACCTTATAAACAGTACATTTGCATAATGACTGAAACCAGCCCACTGAAGGAACAATGGGCTGTGAGGTCAGTTCCTTAATCATAATTATGCAAATTCTCATGACCATTGATCAACAATCACTGACCAAAACCCACTGATCAAAGACCACTGATCAATGGCCATGAGTACCATTCACAGAGAGTTGGGGAATGGCTGCAATCACAGCATTGTAAGATGGTGACAGATGTACCCTTAGGCCCCCTCCTCGATTCAGAGATGGTCTTTCCCTTTTCACGTAAATGGCCTCCTTGACTCCGCGCTCAAACCAGCGTTCTTCCCTGTCCAGGATGTGTACATCCTCATCGTTGAAAGAGTGTCCACTGGCCTGTAGGTGTGAATAGACTGCAGAGTCCTGGCCTGATGAGGTCGCTCTTCTGTGCTGTGCCATCCTTTTCACCAGAGGTTGTTTGGTTTCCCCGATGTATAAATCCTGGCAATCCTCCTGGCACTTAACAGCGTACACTATGTTACTCTGTTTGTGTCGGGGGACCCGATCCTTGGGGTGGACCAGTTTTAGGCGCAGCGTATTTTGGGGTTTAAAAGCCACAGAGACCCGGTGTTTAGAAAAAATGCGTCTCAACTGTTCCGATACTCCTGACATATATGGGATCACTACAGGTTTTCGCCTGGGCAGCGGTTGTCCTTCTCTCCTGGATCGGCTGGAGCTTTCTTTAGGTGCCTTCCCAGCTTTGACAAAAGTCCAGCTGGGATAACCACATTTACTCAGGGCCTTCTTGATGTGCTGTTCTTCTGCCTCCCTGGCCGCTGTGTCAGTGGGGATGGTGTTCGCTCTGTGTTGTAGCGTCCTGATGACACCCAGTTTGTGCTCCAGTGGATGATGAGAGTCAAACCTTAGATACTGATCCGTATGTGTAGGTTTACGGTACACGTCAGCTTTTAGATGTCCCCCATTACTGATGGAAATCTCACAGTCTAAGAAGGCTAACTTGCTAACTTGTTCCTTCAGTGGGCTGGTTTCAGTCATTATGCAAATGTACTGTTTATAAGGTTTGGGGAAACCTGCAGTCAGCTGAGACTGAAGAAGTCACTTGGATGAGTGACGAAACGTTTCTCCCACAAAACGCTACGTCCAGATGAACAGATTCAACTTTTGGAGATTTACTTTCCTGGATGATTGAGAATGCATCAAGACATTTCTGTCAGTACACCCTATGCTTTGAGTAGACATTTTAACCTGGTGGTGGTGCTAAAGGAAAAGCCAGACAATCCCTTAGCACAGATGCAATAAACCATAGGGGCTCCACACACACCCTTCCAGTTTTCTCTAAGGGCATATTTACTCATCATTCTACATGTTTATATATAACATGCTGTCAGAGTGATGAGCTCAGAACTGTAATTATTCTATTGTTGCAATAAATCATTTAAAGTTGTGAGTTGTTTGACTGAACCATCTTAAATAGTTGTTAATATTTCAGTCTGGGTCAAAGTTTTTGTCAAATTGAGCCTCCCATTGCCACATAAGTGATGAGGATTATAAATACTGTGATTTCCCATTTGTATAATTAGAATTTAATGCACTTTCACAATTTTCTCTGATGTCTGACCTGAGGACCTGAGGCTGGTTAAAAACAACACTATTTGATATCCAATGAAAATCACTGGATATTGTTTATAATCGTCTTGAACAACAAAACAAGCTGTCACTCTTTCCTTCTTTCTTTTACTTTTTTTTTTTTTACTTGGTGTAGCTCACTAAGTGAGTAAACTTAGAATATTCCACTTGCTTATATTGGCCAATCTATTCAAAACTTTCAGAACAGTTTTTTCCATGATAAGAGATATTTTGGACCTGATGTGGTTTTGCTGTGTGCTATGGTTTTCACTGTTACTCACTGTATGCCAACTGATGTCATCAGCTGGCTTGAGTTGGATCTCCACAAAGTGGCTTATTCAGTGCTTTAAAACAAAATGAGAAGATGGAAATGCACACATCTAAATAGACACAGACTACACACCCACATGATGCATTCAAAGAGAAACAACAGAGCGTGCACATACACAGACTGCAGCACCCACGGTGTGGGACGGAGAGATTTCGCAGGTCTTTCCTCCCCACTGCTGTCAGACTCCACAATAAAGACTTTTGCAGCTGATGAAACACACAAACCCACACATGTGCAATAAGACTGCTATATGTGCAATTCTTCTTCTGATGAAGTTGTATTTTTGTATTTTCCTACTCAGTTGTATATAGTATTTGTATTTCCATTTTATTCTATTGTATATATTATTCTATTCTATTTTATTCTATTGTATATGGTATTTTATTTTATTTCATTGTATTTTATTGCTTTCCAGTGTTTTCTAATTTCAGCTACATAACTTTGCATTTTGCTGTAACAAAACAAATTTCCCACCTGTGGGACTAATAAAGGTCATCTTATCTTATCTTATCTTATCTTACACACAACAGTGCATGTCAGACACCTATCCGAACTGACTCTTCCACTTGAATATTTTTTTTCTGGCATTCACACCCTAGGTTATGCATGCAGTCATATGTGGTATTAGCTGGGTGTGGTCTTCACTGGCTTGTTATACAGGCCACAGTTGAAAGGCTGAGTAGTCACAGGCATTCACTGACGCCACCCTCTCCCTCTTTCACTCTCCTGCCTCACAGTTCTCTCAGTTTCACCCTCTGTTGCTCCAGCATTCACCAGTATTCAACTTCTTTAACAAAAAGGTATTTATATTTCCACTTTCTTTGTAGCATAAGCTATACGGATGGATAATCTGTATGGATTATATATAGTACTTTGTACTTTTTTCCTTTCAGCTATATCATTTAAAGTTTTATTTCTAGAGTAAAAATCCTCTTTATCTCTGTCCTCATTTGAGTGCTCTCTTTGTGGACCTGGACAGACCAAATCCAGTGGGACATCTGCAAGTTGGTTGACAAGTAAATTGTTCTGCTCATCTGAAGTGTTTTTCTGGAAACCAGTCTTTCTCTTGTGAGGAGCACAGCAGAGTTTGGTGTATAAAGATGTCTCTTCCATTGTCACTGCTGATATGCCTATCAGTTATCCAGCTGGGCTTGGGAGATCAGCCCATGGAGGAAGTCATCAGAGCCAGTAAGTAATTATATGGATAAGAAATATAAGAGGCAAAAGCAAATGTGGGGTAATGTCACAGGCAAGCAAGCAAGCCAGAAAAAATAGCTTCTGAAATTTTGGGGGCAATACTGCAGAAATACTATCTAATACACACACATTATTTTTTTAAATGTGAAGTTTCATGACAACTGAAGTGGCTGTATTTATTATTGTGCTTCAAAAGAGCCTTACACTGGAGATATAAATTCATGAAAGAATATCACTTTCCAACAGAGACATTTGCAAAAACGTTAAGAAGCTGTGTGTGAAATATTTGCAAATCACATAAATATCTAGTTAAAAAATATTTTATTGTTTCCTTAAAATATGCACTGATTTTGAAACCAATGCCAGCAACATGCTTTGTGAAAGAGCTGGGATCTGTAGATGTTTAACACTGTGTTGTAACATCTCTTCTTTTAACAAACTTTATGAGATCAGCTGGAATTTTGTTGAAATCATGTTTGTCTATTTTTGTCAGATGATGGATGTCACTTGCTTTTCACTTAGGATCTCTTTTTTGTCCTCCTTTAAAAAAAACGTGTTCAATGTTTCCTATGAGTAACAATTGGTTCTGGCCAGTTTAGCAACAGGACTGTGTTATTGCACAGTTAGTTATGCTGTTGTAAATCGTGCAGAATGGGGTTTGGCATTGTGTTAGTTGAAAAACAAAATCTTGTCTGGTTGGCAGCATCATGTTGCTCCAAAACATGTTCATGTTGCCCAGCATACATAGTATCAGCATGTACAATCAAGCAACCCAATAAAGATATATTGTCCATGATTTCCAACCATAGGACACATTTCCTTTCAAGTCAGCCCATTTTAAATGCACTTGATCCTAGAAAAGGTTGTTTTTCTTTTCCCTGTCTGATCCCAATTCAGTGCCCATTTAGACCCAACAGATCATGCATGCAGTATTGGCTGGTTGTTGTGATTTGGGGCTATATAAGTAAAACTCAGTTGAACAGAACAGAATTGGTCTTGCCCTTTAGATGCAAATCCTACATGGATAAAAACAGCCACCAATATATTGCTATGTTAATTTAAACTTCATCTAAATACATTATGAGAGGCATCCATCTATTTCAACAAATTTTAAATTTAAATGAGTCGTTTCCTGTTCTGTCTCTTGGATTCTGATTAGTACCTCAACAGTAAAATAGAAACAACATGGGGCTTGAAATGGGAGCCATTCTTATAAAGTACAATGGAGGTATATAACAATGACTGCACTGGAGCGTAGACATCTGTGTCAGAACCATGACTAACAGTCTAGAAACGAGTCAGACAAAACATTTGCAATTCAGCTACTTTGACTTTGTGTATTCATATGACATTTAGCCACAATGAAAAACATGTATTAGTAAATTGCCTACTATCGCAGCATTAAAGAAAAGATGAGATGAAATGTGCATATACACATCTGTATTTTTTTATACAAATGATGAAGAAAAAATACAATAACAAAATTCAGATAACAACCCAAGGTAATAACAAGACAGAATACAGAAAAATAGGAATGCTAATACTGAAAAACATATGATAGTCATTAAATATTTTTATGCCATGATGAGAGAGGCTAGATGTGATCTTCTGTTGTGCTCCTTGGATGTCTTATTTGTTGGAGTTTAAGGGAATTGTGTTTACTATTATGGTTGCGTAGCTGTTATACGCTTGTTTCTTCCAATGCTGCTGTTTTCTTTAATGGCTTACAGTTGTTGTTGTGGAAATGAGATGTTGCACCATGTGTGAAGTTATGCACTGGGCTAATGACACCCTTGGAAACAAAGTGTTAGAATCTGTGCAAATCCTGAATAAAATAGTAGTTTTAGTGACAGCTGAAGCTTCAGTGTCTCTGTCTCAGTTCTTGCATTACAGATTTCTCAGCATGGCATAATATGGTCAAAATACTTAGGATGGTAATAAATAAAATTGTTTAACCATTCATACAGTCAGGGAGCTTACATTTTGCCTCTTAGTAAGTCTTTGAATGTCAAAACGGCACCAAAATGGCGCCATATTCAATGACTCCATACTGCAGTCTGGTTGGCTACAGTGAGTCATGTTTACCTTAGTGAGAAGACAGATAAAGATGTTCTTGCTCAAGTGCTGTTTAATTTGGCAGGGAGGAGTTGTGGCTGCAGAGTGTTAAGGGATAAAAAAAATAAACGAGTAATCCATCAGGAAAACTCAGTACCAGTACTTAGTATGTAAGGAAGATTATATATAGTGCAGTAAAATCTGCAGCATGGATGCAATTTACGCAGAATTTGGAATGCAATGTGATTGATCATTTTCATAACTTTGGAGTGTTTGTTTTCAGACATACATTTGACAAAACTGCATT
This sequence comes from Oreochromis niloticus, assembly GCF_001858045.2. Taxonomy (NCBI): domain Eukaryota; kingdom Metazoa; phylum Chordata; class Actinopteri; order Cichliformes; family Cichlidae; genus Oreochromis; species Oreochromis niloticus. The sequence continues at coordinate 28,077,957 of NC_031972.2, forward strand.
TTATCTTGCGTGTAACTTTAACTTGTGTTTTAAGGGCAACTCCTTGCTAAATCTGTTAAGATGAAAACCATTGTTTTACTCACTGAGTACTCAAATAAATTTACATTAAGGGGAAAAATAACGGGGGAAGGATTAAAGAAAAGTCAGCCTAGAGAAATTAGTTTCAGGAGTGATTTGAAACAAAACACTGATTAAGCTGATCTGACAGGCCAAAGAAGAACATTCCAAAGTTTAATCTCCACAACATCAAAAACTAACTTCTTATTTAAAGTAAGAGGGTGTTAAAAGACGAGAAGTCAGCTGCATCTGCATATAATACCTCAGTCACGCTGATATATATGTAGGCAGGGGCCATGTAGAGTTTTACAATAGATTCTGATCCTTGGCCTGATGAGCAATGCTTGGTTTGGCCTAGAAATCAGTGTGGTTTGGCAGTATAAGACCAGCTCAGTGCAGGGTTTTGTGGTTTCTGGACTAAAATATGGAGTTCAGCATAGTGTATGACTTTGCAAATGGAAACAGATCAAAGTTAATATTAGGATATAAGAGGATTACTAAGGTAAGTACTTTTAATAATTTCCTAAATTGGCAGTCAAGATTACAGATGCATTAAGTGGCACAAGGTTTAGTGCAATAAGGAAATGCGTCCTCATAATAATATCCATTCATCATTTTTTTTGATCATCAATGTGATATCTTGATGAAATTATGTAAATTAAATGTTTGTGTGTTTTCATGTCTTTAATTTCATCAAAGAAAACAATCCTCTTCTGGGTAGCTGGTTTAAAAGGAATCCAGATTCAGCTGAGGTTCAGGAGGCAGCTCAACATGCTGTGAAGATGTTCAATGAAAAGCTCAAGGGCAAGAAAATGTTCAAATTGATTGAAGTTACTGATGCTCAGAGTCAGGTTAGAAACAGCTTTCACAAACAAAATGAATCAGCGTTTTGCTATTGTAATCCCAGTGTAAAATATACATTTGTGTATGCTGATGTTTGTAGGTGACCAATACAATCAACTACAAGATTGATGCAGTCATGGGAAAACCCAAGTGTCCCAAGTCTGAAAACCAAGACTTGAAGGGCTGCAGTGCTGTGAAAAAGGTGAATGTTTTTTTTGTCTGCATTTGTAAAAGTCTGTAAAGTTCAAACTCTCAGTAATATTTTTTTTTCAATGCAAAAAACGCGAAAAGCTGAATATTAATAAATATTAAGTTAAAAACAGAAATCTAGAGAAACGCTCCCTTTTGATTCTCATATAATACTCATTGTTTCCTCTTTCACAGCATCTGAAGTGCCGCTTTGTGGTGATTTACAACCCCCGCAACAGCAAGCACGAGCTGCAGAAACAAAAGTGCAGGAAAATTAAAGACAATGTTTAATTTTTGAACAGCTTTAATTTGAGTCAAAGGAGTTTGCAAAGAAAAGCGTCTGGACTTCTTTGAGTTGCTTGAAGACGTTTCACCTCTCATCCGAGAAGCTTCTTCAGTTCTAAGGTCAAATGGTGGGGAGTCCCAGATTTAAACCTAGTGGGAGTATCCCCCCACAGAGGGACAAAAGGACCCCCTGATGATCCTCTAATCACCTGAGCCAAGGTGTGAAATTGGGTGTGGGTCCCAATCAGCCAGGTTTCGGGTGAGCTCATTGTGAAACCTGGCCCCAATCTGGGGCAACTCAAAGAAGTCCAGACGCTTTTCTTTGCAAACTCCTTTGACTACAATGACCTGGATGACTGAGAACCTTCACAGACAGCTTTAATTTGAATTGCTTTTGTAGGCTTATTGCCATGGCTAACTTCTGTGTTCTTATTTCCTGTCTCTGTAATTTAGATCTGTTTTCAATACTATGTAATGCAGCACATTAAACATGGTGGATGTGGAGGATTGTTCAAAATGAACAAATCATAAATTTCAAATAAAGATTAAAAAGGTTTGCCAGAATGCAATTACAATTTGGTTTACCATGGCTGTGGTTCATGGGTTGAAATGCCTTCTTTTTCTATTTTACTTTAGTTTTTTTTTTTTAATTATGTGTGTGCCATTAGTGCAAAATGTAAACTTGATTCAGTTATTTAGTTATTACTGTGAGCTATTTAGAATAGACTCAATCATATGCATGCAGGTAAGAGTCAAAGTGTTCATGATTTATTCATATTTATCTAACTGATGGTTTTTGTTGTTGTTGTTTTTTTTTATAGCTAAATCAGCTGATTAGACATTTTGCACACGTCATGAAGTTTTTCACAAGCCAACTTCTCTTCATGCTCTTTCAAATGTCTGAAAAGAAGGATAGGAAATGAGTCATTAGAATGATTTGACATTCGGAAATAACATCTCCTACACCTGTTTCTGTAGAAATATCTTCCATTCAGTCAATGAGAAAATGCATGAGGAATGAGAGATACATTTCATTATACATTTTAGGAAACACAGTGGGTTGTGTCTTTCATGCCTTTTGTACTCACTGCATTTGTATAACTTATTGATCCTTTAGACATTTTGTCTGTTTGTCCTATTGGCACAGAAGGACCAGGAATGGGAGTAATGGTTTCTTCTCCAGGGATTGATGCAAAGTCAGTCCTAAGAAATGACTTCATCAACTAAAATTCATCACCAACTAGTAATTCATCAACTAAAATCCAGTGTATATTTAATTTTACTCCTGCCAAAGAGTAATATGATGCTGCTGCTGCTACCACAGTACTATACCCAACACCAGCATGCAAAGAGATGAAGTCAGAAACTAGCCACGTAGAAAATAATGTAACAGTTAGCAGCCAGGCAAGCTACCATTACACTCATAAATAAATGTACTTCTTTGAAAAAAACCCAAAAAAACCAATAGCAAAACCATTTTGCTACTTTTCTGGAAACAGTTATGTTATCTACTGTTTTGATATTTGATTTTATATACTGTTTTGTTTGTTTGTTTGTTTGTTTGCTTGTTGTAATCAAATTTAAATCATGCTTTTTATTTGTTTTTGTTTTTACCTTGTTGTTGAATTGTGCTATATAAAATAAACTTGCCTTGCCTTGCCTATTGATAGAAAGTAATCTTACCTTCCATAATACATCACAGAGGAGCAGTCATACGGTGTGTAAGTTGTCAGTATCCTGTTTATACAAGTTGAATGCATTCTGTATTGAACAGAGAATAAAAACAGTTATCATTGTTCATTTCAGAGGTATGAGCTTGTTTTGTCTCAGAGGTGTTTTTGGAGACAGTCCTGTTTTCAGTCCAAGATCTCTGTGACCTTTGTATCAGATTTTAACCAAATGTAATATAATGGGATGGTCAGACTTTCTAGATATTGTTCTGAAATTCGATTTATAAATGAAACTACTAGCAACCTTTTCTTCCTTACATTCAAGATAAATCTGAATCCATAAAGGGGAGAATCATTAACCTCAAAAAAGTTGAAATAAATCTCATCTGAGCAGCCAATATTTTTTTCTCATAATTAACTTTTAATGCGAAATAACACTGTAGGATGTAGCTGAAACATTTTGTTTTGAATAAATAAAGCTTACCTTTGTTTGCTGCCAGAATTTTAGACTTTAAGCCTAAATGTTGAGTGTCCTCAAACTTCACATCTAAAATTAAATGATTCAGTTATCCAACATGAAGAAGCGTGGAGTCATAAAATGAGTTAAACACCCATGTAAGATAAGAATATTCAATCACCTTTCTTTTTGGATGCACCTCCAGAGACACAAATGAATCTTAAGGAGTAAAATAAAACATGAATATTGAAGAATTTCATTTTTTTGTTTTCATTTCTATTGTCTCATCTTACTAACTTTTTAATACAAATGAAGATTCATGAGAGATTTTTTTTTTTATTTAACAAAAGCTGACCTTGATTGTCATCATGTCAGGTCCTCCTTAAATAGTCACTCAATAATAGCACATTACAAATTAAAAATAAGAATTTAATGGTTGACTGTTTACTTACTACAAGATCAGTGTAAGAAGAAAGAAGAGGCCCATTTTTTCATAATTTTGCAGCTCATATGGATGAACAAGCTCGGGAGGGTGCTGGCCTGTGACCACAAAGGTTCATCAAACATACACACACACACACACACACACACACACACACACACACACACACACACACACACACACATATATTCCCTGTTTGTAATCATTGGTGTACATCTATCTGGAATGAGAAACCATTACTTTTCTTCTCAATTCTGATGAACCAGTTTGACCTCGCTATCATGTGGATGGCTGGTTAGACATTTGTGCATGTTTGTTAATGAGCAGTTAAACAAGCTAATAAACCAAACTAATAATCTATTTATCTGTATTGCTAAAATCCTCTCTCTCTCTTTCTCTCTTTAATCCTGTGGCTTACACCCAGAGTTGTCAGGCGCTTACATAGATCACATATTTGCTCTGCATGTACAATATTATCTCAGTTAAAACTACAAACTTGTATGATTTTTTTTTAATAAAAACAAAATTAAATGAATAAACTAAATGAAAAATTGCATTTAGTGGATAAGAATACATTCTTCCTCTTTTGCCAAAACCCAATTTTCAAAAACAGAAATGTTAAACCTCTTCTGGGGCTTGCACAGCTAACATCTATGGATCTCTTTCATGATGGAACAGCAAAACTATGCCACTGGGAACACTCATTTTCCATTTCTTAAAAGTCTACCATTTGGAAACTGGTGCACAAGGAAACTCTATCCTACAATAAAACATCTATTTATACTCATTTAGTCATTCATCATGGCAGAGGAAAATTGCTTAGTGATATAAGGCTGTCTGGTGGGCTGGCAAGCCATTACAAAGTCTTTGCCTCTAAACTGCAATGCTCACCTCATTTCACATTCATTATTTAACTATTAGGATGACAAGGTTTTCCATCTGTAAGCATTTTCCCATCTTTCACACACAGACACAGAGAAGCAGAAAGAGAGGGGACTTTTATTTACTGGTTTTATCTCCTATCACCCAGTTTTCCTATTATCTGTCCCCTTAAGTAGCTTATTATTGCATTCACTCTTTGTCATCTTGTTCGTACCATTGTTGATGGTTGCTTTAATTAAAGTGGCATTTTCCTCATCTTATGATTCATCTTAGACATATTTCCCCCACTTTCAGCCTGTCATGTGTGGCATCTTTGGAACGATGTTTGGCTGCACAGAGTGACTAAGTGACAAATTAACCACCAGCCACTTTGAGAGGTTCAGATGAAGGCAAACACATTTTTTTAAAAAGGGTGGAGGCAGAGAAACAAAATAACAGAGGCCTACAGTAAGTACAAAGTATTATGCAGACTCTCATGGGAAAACTACGTAGAGAGGAAAATGCAGGAGTCTGAGGAAAGTGCAAATGTCAAGACTCAAGGAAAGCCTAAGAAGTTTTGTCTGGATTAAAATTTGACAAACACCACATACAAGAACTATTTCCATTGTGGTCATTGAGCCAGTCAACACTTTATTACAAACCAGTAAAATAAATACCAGAAATCAGCAATGAAATCCATCCAACTCAACCACATATAAAATAACAAAGTACAGGAAAAAAGAGAAAAGGTCATCATTTATGGTTTCAGCAGGTTTTTAACAATCAATATAGTTTTATCAAAAGTCTATATACACATATATTGATCATTGATAAAAAATAGAATCCAATTTAACCTTGAGCAGAGTCCAGTTAACCCTTGAAAAGCTCCAGTGGCACACACAACTCAAACATAGCAAACAGAAAGCACAAACAGAAGTGGCCATGCTGGTCCCATATTTATTCACGGACACACTGAATTACATTTTCTGGCAGCAACTTCTTACATTTGCATCTTTAACTTATTTTACAGTTTAAAATAGAAAAAGACACATAAGACTGGAAGGATGATACATTTTTGTATGGGATATACACCAGCTTCATGCTTCATATCCCAAATTGTTCATCTTTACCATGTATCAGAGATGCAGAATTATAACATTAAAGAGTTTGTAAGGAAAAAAAAACAAGGGAAAAGAATTCCTCATATTTCTGTAGATCTTTCATCGTTGAACATGGAAATGATGCTGTACTGATTGTTGAATCTTGTTTTAGAAAATCTGGTGAGTTGTTAGACACTGGTCTCAATGGGACGTGACATCTTACAGTTTAACATATTGGACAGGACTCTCTTTTGGTGTTTGTACCTGGCACACACACACACACACACACACACACACACACACACACACACACACACACACACACACGGAGAGATAGATAGATTAAGAGAGAGATACAGACACCATAAGTAAGCAAAAATATAAATGAGAAAGTTTAAATACTGGCGCCACCACCTGACCTCAAATGTTACTACAGTTTTCACACGTGACTGGTGAATGTTGGTTATGCACATCTTTTTGACAGGTGAAAAGGAAGATGTAGTCATGCATAAGTGGTGAAACACGCACCGTTAGGCTCTTTATTTATTTTCCCTATTTTCAAAACTTAATTGCACTCGTGAGAAAGTAAGTCAAGAGCGTTTAAACAAATAAAATTGTATACTAACTTGTTCTCAATCCTTTGTATCTCTCTGTTCTCCTCGTCTTTGAGTTTCTGTAAAACTTTTTCCAGGATTGGAAGCTCTAAGTTCAGATATTGAGCTACCTGCAAAGAAAAATATGGTACCATATAGTTTGCAACAAATAAAAAAGCAGAAAACTCCTTATTAGAACTAAATGAAGGTACCTTAAAACACTTAAGTAAAGGCATGGCTACTACACTCACATCATCACTAACTTCCTCTTCATCCGCATCCATCAAAAAAATCTTCATGATGTCATCAGAGGGTCCCTGCAGTATGCGCTCCCATAACGGCTGGTCTGTGTTACTCAGCTTCCTTTTTTCTGGACAAAGCACACAAGTGCCACATTGGTGCAGCATTTTCTTGTGCTATGTCTAATTATTGCATTTCTTGTGGAAAAGATGAACCCACCTCCACTTTGATGAAGACAGTAGAGAGCAAATTCCTGGGGATCGTTCTGTATCTGATGAACACACAGCCAAAGAAATATATAAATATATACATATTTTTTTTTTTGGAAGAAGTTATTATGGTTTGATGAATTCTGACTATACATTATTTACTTCACCACTATGTGAGTTCTTACTTTCAAATACTGCCCTTCCTATACACTATATTGCAAAAGTATTTGCTCATCTACGTTTACACGAGAACTTGAGTGACATCCCATGCTTAATCCATAAGGTTTAATAAGATGTTGGCAACCCTGAGAGCAACCCATTATTTCACAAATGTTTGTAGAAGGACTCTATGTGCCTAGGGGCTTTTACACACCAGTGGCCATGGAAGTGATTGGACCACCTGAATTCAGTAATTGATATGGGAGACTAAATACATTTGCCAATATAGTGTACTTCTCTCCCTAAACAGTGCTGTGAAATTTTTTTTTGGCTCCTTCCTAATTTCTTAGATTTTTGCATATTTGTCACACTCATTTATTTCAGATCATCAAGCAAATTTTAATATTCATTTGTGTTCATAATTTTCATTTAAAGGTAACCTGAGCAAATACAAACTGCAATTTTTAGATCATGATTTCATTCTTTAAGGGACAAAAGCTATCCAAACCTCTCCTTCAGGAATTCATGATTCCGTTAATTACAAGAAGTCATCCAGGTCCAAGAGCTGCAAGGACCTGGAGTTGCTCTGTTGCTCTGTGCTCTGTAGTTGCTCTGTGAGTAACTACAGAGCTTCGCACTATCACCATTGTCTGTTGGTATAATGTTCTTTTTATGAAAAGCTGTGTTAGTTTTTTGATGTGACAGGATATAAACCTGGTTCTTTTGTTATGCCCTGAATGAGGTCATGTTGTAAGTTTTGTAGGGCGGCCAGTTCTGGGAAGTTTCACCAGTGTTCCAAGTTTTCTCCATTTGTAGATAATGGTTATCACCTTGTTTCACTGGAATCCCAAAGCCTTAGAAATGGCTTCGTAACCCTTTCCATACTGAGATGTCACTGACTTTGTTTCCTATCTGTTCTTAAGTAGGTTAGGTTTAGGCAATGTTTGTCGCTTTCCGAGCTCTTTTAGCCTGTTACCTGATTCAACATGTCTGACAGTAATGAGGCCTGGGTGTGGCTGCTGAAAATGAACATGAACATTCCCCCAAAATTTTTTTTTTAATTCATGATTTAACAAGTGGGGGCAATGCCGAGATATGTTTGGGTAGCTGTTTTGTCCCTCCTGAATAAATGAAATCATCATTTAAAAACTGCATTTTGTATTTAAAGGTACAGTGTGTAAGCTATTTGTGATCTTTGAATGAAACGTTATAAGGTGCATAATAAGTGTGCCTGATCTCTAGTCACATGCACAAAAGGATGGACTGGTGATGTCAATGTTGGACACTGTATTCAAGATAGCAGCAACATCGCGACATCAAAGTATTTTTAATGCATTATTTCTAAGTTTAATCAGTTTCTTGAAAGATTTAATTACACACTAATCAATATATATATATATATATGTATATATATGTATATATATATACATATATATATATATATATGTATATATATATATATATATATATATATATATATATATATATATATATATATATATATATATATATATATATATGTTTATGTGTTCAAAATTGGGTTTTTGTCTTTTAAAAACCTCATAAACTTACTGTGCCTTTAAAAACTCAAGAAGGTGAAATTCCTTTTTTTCACAGCACTTGCATATACACATATTAAATTAAAATCATTTTTTCTACTAGTCCTCATGTACCAAACCTACTTTGAACTTGTGCAGCAGCTGTTCAATGACTTGGTTTGTGGTCATTCTGCTAGAGATACGAACTTTAGTTGGCGTACCAAAGGACGGAGTGAAGATTGAGGTCTGTAGAACAGAGTGAAACAACACTGACCTTAAACTCATGATGAAGAAAAGAAGCCCTGAGGGCAGTTTTAAGCAGAAACCCACTTTGTAATTGTAGAAATGGCCATTGATTGAAAAGCGATGTTGCCTTTCTTTTTCTCTTTGAGCTGCTGACTTTCCCGTACTCCTCCTTCTTTTAACCAGCGAGGCATCACTCATACAGCGGAACAGGTTGGACTCTGCTTCCTGTTCTGGATTCTTCTGCTTTGGAGGGCGCAGGGTCGAGGTCTCATAAACAGGCGGTCCTTTAGATTGTGCAAACACCCCCAGAGAAAAAAGGTTCACATTCAACATATGGTGTGAGTAACTACAATAAACAAGACAGTTTTAAATGTGTGTAAACAAGTAGACATGACATTCAACTAAAGCTAACAATAAGATTTGATGATAATCCATAAGCCAAGATCTTATGTCCAACAATATCTATAATATACTCTTATTTAATGGTTAAGATAGCATTTTTGAGAAATGACAGAGATAGCGAAGAGAAAGAAACATTCACCTGATAAAGGGTTTTTGATTGTTTCTTGTGGTGTCTCAACCATCTCATCTATCTGGTGAAGGTCAACATATTCTCCCCATCGTGACATTCCTCTGAAAGAATGATTGAAAATAAAGCCTGAAACACTTTAGCTATATAACCACTGTGGTCATGCAGTAGGGTTGCGTGTGAGCTGAAGCCTAGTCCAGCTACCACTGGTTGAGATGCAGGGTACACCCTGGACAGGTCGCCAATCTGAAGCAGCGCTAACAGAGAGAGACAGACAACCATTTGCACTCACATTCACACCTATGGCCAATTTAGAGTCAACAATTAACTTGACCCCCCCAATTGCATGTCTTTGGACTGTGGGAAGAAGCTGGAGTACCTCGAGAGAACCCATGCAGACAAGGGGAGCTCATGCAAAGCCCGCGGTCAGATGGTGGAGGCAAACTCAGGATCTTCTTGCTGTGAGGCAATGGTGGTAACCACAGAGCCACTGTTTCCCACCAATACTATAAATATTGTACAAAATTTGATTTTAACCTCTTGCTTTCCAGTGGGCTGACTGGACTGGTGGGATCTGGAGGGGTCTTAGGAACAAATGGAAACATTTGTTTGTCATCCTGTATTTTCAGCCTGATTGGTCTCCGTACTCCCCAGCAGATATTCAGCATGCCTTCCACCACCATCGTGCCATCTGCTTCCTGTTACAGAAACACATACACAGACATGTTAAAACAATCTCCACTTTTAGCTATATGGCTAGATACAGTCCTGATCAAAAGTTTAAGATCACTTGAAAAATGGCAAAAAATCATATTTTGCATAGTTGGATCTTAACAAGGTTCCAAGTAGAGCTTCAATATACAAAAAGAAGAAATGGGAGTGAGACAAATCATTTTTTTGAGCATGCAGTTTATTTTACAGCTGATCAAAAGTTTAGGACCACATGCTTTTAAAAGGCCAAATCTGTGCAAAAATGTGGATTCATTGCCATTTTCTGTCAGGTAGTTACACTATCATGATGTTCTGATGGCAAAAACAAAAAAGCTTTCTCTTTTTGAACGTGGTTGGGTTGTTGAACTGCATAAGCAACGTCTCTCGCAGTGTGCCATCACTGCTGAGGTGGGACGCAGTAAGACCGTCATTTGGAATTTCCTAAATGATCTTGAGGGTTATGGAACAAAAAAGTCAAGTGGAAGACCCCCAAAAATTTCACCAGCACTGAGCCAGAGGATCCAGTTGGCTGTCTGTCAAGACACTGGACGATCCTCGACCCAAGTTAAGGCTGTTACAGGTGCTGGCTGCAGCCCAATAACCATCAGACGGCATCTGGGAGAGACTGAAGGGCTTCAAAACAGAAAAGGTCTTTAGAGGTCTCGTCTCCTTGAACAGCACAGAACTGACTGCGTGGACTTTGCAAGACATTGAAAGGTGGAAGAAAGTTTTCTTCCTCAAGGAGAATAACATCACTCTTTTGGACCATCCTGCATGTTCCCCTGATCTAAATCCAACTGAGAACCTTTGGGGATGGATGGCAAGGAAGTTTACAAAAATGGACAACAGTTCCAGACAGTAGATTCCTTTCATGTGGCTGTCTCCACCACTTGGAGAAATGTTCCCATTCACCTCATGGAAACGCTTGCATCAAGCATGCCACAACAAATTTTTGAAGTGATCAACAAAAACGGTGGAGCTACTCATTACTGAGTTCATGTTTGGAACTTTCATTTCTGTTTTGGTGGGGTTTCAGTTGAAAAGCCTGTTTCATTTGGAACCTTGGAGCCTTGTTAAGATCCAACTATGCAAAATATGATTTTTTGCCAGTTTTCAAGTGGTCTTAAACTTTTGATCAGGACTGTATATAGCTATGGAGCTGCCGACTACATGAGTTAACAGACTTATCAAAATTACAGCTCTATCATTATGTCATGGGGGAATCTAATGGATTATAATTGGTTATTATTTAATGGTCTAAGAAACAAACAAACAAATAACAAATGAATATAAAAACAGGTTTGAAAATATAGCCTTATTCTACAAGCAAATGTGATAGGCAGACAGAGCAGCAAGTACAAATGGGTGCTTTGTTTTAGGTTTATAAATTAAAGTTTATAGAATAATAACCCTGTTATAAAATTGTTCACAGTGAACAGGAAAACAAAAAATCAAGGAATAAATTTGTGCAAAGGAATCTATATTTAATACTGATGCTCAATGGAGAAACACGGAGACTTTAGAAACTACTGGAACTTTAGGCCCTCCTACTCTCTGTGCAAAGAAGTCTGGGAGATCTTCCAGGAATGCTGATTCTATTTTCAGGAAAAACTGGCTAGCAGGTGGTGATTAAATACCTGTTGATCTATGATGTGGAACATAACCTGCTCCTGAGCAGGTTAGGCTAGCAATGTAAGCTACCATCTACACCTGTAAGAAGTCATCCACATTCACAGTGCTAAAAACCCAGGATTAACCCTGAAGTACAGGCCTCAGGTCTGCAGTCTATTGGCTACCACAGACAAGGACAAACAATCTTTTTCTGTCAGAGTAGTGTGAGAGAACCCACACACATGCAAACTCCACACAGACAGGCCTCAACAGGCAGGTGGATTTGACCCCAGGAAGCCAAAGCACTAACCACTGAATCATGGTGCTTTTGTATATTACCTATTAACTATCATTACTAACTAGCAATGTGAATATCCCAAGTAATGGGAAACAAAATGGAAAACTATTTCAAATTCTTATGAAATCATACCTGAGCGTAAGTGAGGTGAAGTTGAGTCTGGTCCTTCAGGAAACAGTTGTAGGTATTAAACAGGGAGAGAAACTTCGCTCTAAAATTAATAAAAAACAAATGCAAGGTTTTGCACAGCACAGCCCGACAATGTTCAGGTCATATCTATTAGTTTATTATTTTATATTTTGTATTATTTGTCAGATTATTTGGAACCACTTGAGGGAACATGAAATACATAAATTACATTTAGTATACAAAGTAACTCACCTGGACAGTGTTCTCCCATTCCCTGCCTTGATGACTGGGAGGAGAGCTGCTTCGTTCATGTCTGGTCATCTACTGCTGTGAAAACAAACAAACAATTTTATAAAGTTAATGAAAAGATTCTGTTTTTGCAGTTGGCCGAAAAACTCAAACATATACGTGTAAGCTTGAGTGTAAAACCAGGTGACTAACACCAGATGCTGCCAACTTGTTGAACAGTATTGTGTAGTAGTGCATATGGCTCCATAAAAATAGTTAACCAGCATTATGTCCAACTTGAGCAAGGAAAGACACTGGGAGCTACAGTGCACTTCTACAATCCTCAACTAGCTGTCAGTGTTTCCAAGAACAATCAAATAAATCGAGTCTTACCTCCTCTAACATGGTGAGTCAGAGCTATCCTCTCTTCTCTCTGTCTTTGTGTCTGCCTCTCTCTTCCTTCTGTGCTTTAAATATCTCTTTCCAGTCTCTCTGTCTCTCTCTCTAATGTGTTTGTGTTATATTTATCCCTCTCTCTCTTTCACTTGCTCTCTCTCTCTCTCTAACATGCATTCACTCTTTTACTTTCTTTTTGTGCTCGTGTCTAAGAGATTTTATAGCAGCACTCCACCCAGCAACCCGTGATGACAGTGTAGACCTAACCATTTGTTTATTCTTTGGTCAGAGACGCCGAAGTCTGTGACGGACAAAGAGGACTGCTGGAATATTCACGTTGCCTCATTTAAAAAACAAAAAAGCAAAAACTTCTTTCTCCTGTTATTTTCTGGAATCCTGCAAAAAATCCCAGCAGTCTGAAAACAGCAGTCATTTATGTCTATTTCTTTCATTCTTACCAGTTTTCTCTGCCTCAGCCTGTTTGCTGGTTAGTAATATGTCAGTTATTCAGCAGCTGTCATACCAGAAGCCACGGCACTCCTCTGACTGACGGTTTCCTCTTGCGCAGAGGGACGTGCCAGCTACAACGATAACAACAACAAAACTTTAAGCCTGCAGTTTCTACAGAAAAACGTTGGTATTTGTGTCTTATGTGCACATGAAGATTTGACAGAATCTGGCAACAAACTTTAATGTAAAACTGCATTTAAGCACTGTAACAGTAAAGCACAATGTACAATCCCTAATATATCAAAGAATCAGTCAAGACTCTTTTTTACTCTTTTCTGATAGAAAACACTATGTTTATACCAGTGTACTACTACTACTACAACTCCTCCTCCTACTAATTACAATAATAATGGTAATCATAACGTTAGAAACTTGGAGTTGGAGTTCATTTGTAAATCCAGGGTCTATGTAACAACTCCCAGGTGGGCATGTTTGTGTGAATGAAGTACTGAAGCACATGGCATAGAGCAAATGTCCTTTTATAATAATGTTTGCTAAAATTGCTTTAAAAAAAAGGATTATCATGCTCATCATTCTGACTCCAGCCCCTCGAGTTTGAGTTAAATCCAGCAGTTTGTATGTCTTCCCTCTTAAACATGCAGAGTTTAGGGTTTCCAACAAATTTTAATCAGCAACTCTATTTAGAATGTATAAATTGCCTATTAAGATTAATAAATGTTTTATTTTTCAAGTTTAATAACACTCATTTTTGAGAACATCATCTCACCTAAGAGATTTAACCATTACAAGCAAAGTAATTTATCATTATTTTCTTGAGAGTGAAAATAGCAAGAACAAATATAACCATGTTGAACTATTATAATCATTAATCATTGTCTTCACTTGTTTCACAAAAAACTCCATTTATAATTAAATCTTAAAGCAAAAAACAAAAAAACGAAAACTTGCCTATTGCAAACTAGTCTGTGCATTCAAAGCATTGGTAAGTCACGTGCCTTTCTAATCTTATGATCCCACAACCCCACTTATGAGCTCTGTTTTAATCTTAGCTCTCAGTTAGTTTAATCTCAGTTTGCTCGGTATGAGATTTTTTCCTTACATTGTGGATATTTGTGCTTGTAGTTACAAAGCACAAACAACCACAGGATGTAATTTCATTTATACATAACCTTTCTGTTCTTTATGACCACTCAAAGCACTTTTAGCTACAAGTGTTTCAACCATTTTAAAATTAATATATATATCACTTTATCACTTCATAGTGCAGCTCAAGCAATATCTCATACAAATGCCCAATTTAGAATTATCAATTAAGCTAACAGGTATGTGTTTGGACTGTGAGAGGAAGCCAGAATAACCCAAGTGCTCTGGAGTTGGTCAAACATGCAAACTCCACACAGAAAGGCCCTAACTGGGGGCCATAATCCAACCATATTTCAGATCGTCTATCTGTGCCATGGCAATACTTCTCAAGGCACTCTTCAGGCTAAAAGAATGACATTTAGACATTTTTAAAAAAGTATTTTATTTTTATATTTAATCTTGAAATGGCCCAAATTTGTCCTGAACAGTATGCAAAGGTTAAATCAATTCAATGGTATTTGCTTTAAGAAATCATAGCACCAATGTGATCTACAAGAACAGTTTCTATTCATAAAAACGTGATGCATGGTAGTAAGCTGCAGAAAATTTAAGCTCTAGCATATAATAATGTCAGCTCTTTGACTGATTGTTATAAGTCTTTGTAATATAAAGGAAACAACCACTGTATATATACTGAAGAATATAAAGAATGCGCAGCAATTTACCACCATTTCACACAGTATCCACATTCACAGTATTATAGTGTATTCACAAACATGTAATTATTTGAAATAATTTTGTTGTTATATTTCATTTTTGCATTTTGTTACAATGTGGTTATACATTTTTAGAATTAAGACTTCATTTAAAAAAATATTTTGCATAATATAATCAAAAGTTTACTCTTAAAGTGTATACAAAGCATGCTTTGAGGGTCGACATTCACTGGAAGACAAGTGACCTTTAAAGTTGTAAATCTTGTTTGCAGGCAAAAAGAAAAAAAAATCGCCAGCGTCAGATTTGACGTTCAAATAGAACCATGACGTATGTTCTCTCAAGAGGCTATTGGTGAGTAAAAATCCCGCTGTAGGTGAACACTTTACAACCCTCTCTCTGCTAATCCGCTAAACTAGCCATCAGGAAATAGATTTATTTTTTTTATTTTTTATTTTTTTTAAGAGGGCATATGTTCTGATAGCATGAGATAATCACTCATAAACTTTTACAACTCTTTGGCATGTACACTTCACACAGTTCAGTGCCACAGTCGACTGCTTCACTTTACTTTTAGTACGATGTTATCTGGAGGTTGAACAGATGATTTTGTGTGTGTATGCAGTAAAAGCCTTTTTCAAATTGTCAGCTGTGGTTCTATAAAAACGGAATGAGGCCAAAGAAAACAAAAACACACCCATGTATTTGTTTTACTTCCTTTTCTTTACTCATTTGCTCCTCCCCATTTTGCCACTCCTTTCTTTATGTTACTGTCTTCATACATAGCTCTTGCTCTTTGTTTCTCTCTAGATTTGACCTGATTATGTCATTTTAATATACCTTCTGGTTATTTCTTGCACCTGGGCTGCAAAACTTGACAAACATTGTGAAAAAAACCCTAACTTTATTCTACTCCAGCCTACAGATAAACTGTGCTGTATCAGGCTACTGTATGACTTGAGTCACATGAGCTCTAGTCTGTGACATTGGTGTCCACCGCATGTGGCTAACATAGAATGAGTATGCTTTTCATTCAAATAGTATAAAGAATTCAACTATTACAGTCTTTTATTTTCTTAATGTGACTAGCAAGTGTTGCTCAGAAAGAGGTGTAACGCATTTCATTTCCATTTTGTTAAGCCAGACACTCTTTGGTTCTCTTACAGCTGCAAAGAACATGCAAACAAACCAAAGCATAAAGTAAACACGTACCAAAAGTACATTTCCTCTTACCTGACTAGTGTATCTTTTAGTCTTCTATCGAATAAAGGTTCACTCCAAATAAAGTTCACTCCATGTTCGAGCTCTCATGTGTGTATAATGTACATGTGTGTTTGTGGTAGGAGGTCCAGAGTACGGTGCATGTGGCAGGAGGTGAGCGTGTGTAGCACCCCGCAGCAGCTGGTTAATTATTACAGAACATGTTGAGACAGTGTTCATAGGGAGTGGCTGACTGACACCAGATATGACTCGACTTAACTGTGCGTTTGTGCATGCATGCCCGGAGAGAGATGTAGAGAGTGAGAGTGGGGGTTATGCATAACACATTACATTTGCCTGCTGGGGAATTTTACAAATTACAAATCAACTGAGATTGTAGTGGGATTGGAACATTGTTGATGTTTGTGTACCATTTGGACTGAACCATCTAGAAAGTCTTCAACCATTCTAAATACAGAGTTTATTCACATTCAGCACATTTGTCCTTTTAAAAGTTTAGGCCAGGTGTCTTACACTGCCAGAATCAAATATCTACTAATTTGATGTTCAGGTTTCAGCATGTAACACCACAAAATTCTACAAGTCAACATTCAGTGTGTTTGCTTTTAAAATAGAACTTGACTCTTTATTTTTATTAGGTTATAGTTAGGGCTGGATCAGGTGACTCTGAAACCTCCTTTAGTTATGCGCAGTAGGCCTGGGCTACTGGGGGGTTCCCACGATGCCCTGAGTGCCCTGAGCAGATGACTGCTCAGGGCTCCTACTGGAGGTTTCTTCCTGTTAAAATGGACTTTTTCCTTCCCACTTTCTCCTAATGCTTGCTCATTGGGGGTCATCTGATTGTTTGGTTTTTGCTGTATTAATGTGTGCTCTTTACCTTATAGTACAAAGCACCTTGAGGTAACTGTTTTTGTGATTTGCCATTATATAAATAAAATTGAACTGAGCTGAACTGAAAAGTGTGACTTTGGAGTTTAATGTAATTTTTATGTTCTCTCAAAAGAAAACAGACGTTTTCTTCAAGTGTCATAATCTCAAAAGCCTTTGCAATGATCTTTTCAAATAAGCAATTTGTGTCAAATACACATGCATGCGAGCACACACAAACACATACAAACACATACATATGAATACATACTAAAACGTAGGGAAGAAACCTGGTAGTACAGCCTATTTGGAGAAATCATAAAAAGTTTTCAGGTTATCAAAACAATGGACGTCTTTAAAGTATGTTTGCAAACCTCAGTCTGATGCAAATTGGAGCCACTGCTGTGATTCTGTCAGCAGAGGGAGTCAGAGTATTAGTACAAATATTTAACAGAGCCATCTGGTATTGCTGAGTCAGTGATTCCAGGCCTATCAGTATCAGTGGGATCCTGTTATCTTTTTCAGTTTTATCCTGGTTTGATACCAGGTTAAAACCTGATCTCTTTGATGTGTTTGGGTTACTTTGGTGTTGTAACACTTTAATGAAACAATAAAACAGATTTTAAAAAAAAAAAAAAAGTGGACTCATTACACTACATACAGCCCAGTTGTGTCAAGCGGCAGTGTAAACTAAAAAAAATCCTGTGCTTTGGCAGGGCTGCTGTTTACATAACATTTACTGCATACTGTTTACTATATAATAGGCTAATGTACTCTTTGAAATAGCGAAGGGTGAATGGAGCTAGACAGTCAACAGATGTGAATTATTTCATCAGATGCAAAGTTTACATGGACAGAAAGTTAAGGAATTCTCATATTATAGGCCTTTGCTAATTAGCCAAAAAGCCCATAAGAACAGAATGATAAAACAAAACAAAACAAGAAGGTCATTAACAAGCAATCCTTTGTATTTTACGTTTAATTTAATCCACTTTATTTATTAATTTTTCTAAACAAACCTCCCTGTGACATCCGTTAAGTCAACAGTTAAACCTACACAGATGACAGACTGAAAGCTAACTGTGTGTGCTGATGGAGTACAATAGTAGAGTGTATCTGAAGCAGAATGGATAAGGAGCAAATGAACTGAAATGCCATTCCTTTCCCAAAATAAAACAGGACGTACAGGCTGGCAGGCAACAGGTGGGCACAAAGGCTTCCTTCTGGATTGTGTGTGTGTGTCAATATATAACAGTAAATACATGTTAAGTAATGTGCTAGAATAAGCCTGTTTATATATTTTTAAAAATACGTATTTGTACATTTCTTTATATATTAATGTGGTATTAATATTAAAAGAGGATACATCTGCAGATAAAATGTACCTTATTTTTCTTTTGATGGTTGACATGAGCTTTCTCTTTAGTGGCTTTTTGACTATTTTACGTGTGTATTAAGGGTTACACCTCTGACTAGATTTACATGGGGTCACTGGTGCATGAGAAAAAGGATAGTATGCCAGTGTAAAGTAATTTGCACTGCATATAAAAAATGTAGAAGTTTCAGAATTTCGGTGTCTTTATGTATGCCCATACTGACCAAAACTTGTACCTAGTGTCTTATATGAATATGATAAATAAACACTGTTTGTTGATTACTTTAAATGTAGTTAACACACCAGCACTGGAGCCTGTGGAGCTTAGAGCAGAACTACACAACCTGAGTGACTGTACATGAGGACAGCAAGCAGCTGCCGCCGTCACTTACAAAGTTAAAAGACACACACACACACACACACACACACACACACACACACACACACACACACACACACACACACACACACACACACACACACACACACACACAGATACATACGCAGAGTGATTAAGCTGGTTCTTGCTGAGCACAGAGCTCATGGCTGTCCCTGGCTAAGACACACGCAGATGCACATAGGAGAGAAACACAACAAGAACATCTCCATATGTACTGGGGGAATCTCACCATAGTCTCATTATGTATCTGCTAGAAAATGTTCTGACCAATAATTCTAGAGCAAGGATGACGACTGTGGAACACATTTTGGTCTTTCTGCTGATTTTGATCCCTTCATGTTACAACATGCAGACAGGTAAGTGAGACTCCTACACCAGAGGTCCTTCAAGCATGTCTTTTTAAAGTTTTCTAAAGTGTCTTATTACACTGATGTGGTGAATAATTAAAAGAACATGAAGTTTGAATTAATTATGCATGAAAGCTGCAGTGTGCTTGCCAAGTTACAACAGCAATGCTAATAAATGTCACAAAATGTAAACAGAAGAACAAAATGAAAATAAAGGTCAATGATAAATCTTTTAAGATTGTACCTTTAGATGGGTGAACATGTGTAAGTGAATATAATGTGCAGAAGACAAAGAGAAAGCAGTCTGAGTTTTTCCTGGCACATATAATCACCTGTTTCCCACTGCACATCCTGCAGGGAAAAGGAGAAGGTGTTTCTAGGTCAACATAGTGTAAATGTGATTAAATCTACATCCTTCCTACACTTTGGGATATCCTCTCTGAAGCATATGGTAGAGGTGGTGGGGAACCAGCTATTCCTGCTTCTTCTTCACCACATGTCAGCCTGTTTGGGACACCTCCTGCTGAGCCACACTGGGAGGAAACGCAAACCTGAGCTTGTTGTTGAACCAATAAGGTCAGCTTCAGGGTCATGAGATACGAGATGGAGATGAAGTCATAGATAATACACTACTAGGCATTGGAAATTATTTAATGACTACACACATAAAGCTATACATGCTACAAATTGTCTCATAGAAACAGGTGGTGCAGCTGCGGTTTCACTCTGTCTGGGAGGCTATTGTAACAGTCAAGCTACATGGTGGACTGACATGGTGTAGGGTTAGACTTGACTGTAGGTTTTTCCTGTGGAAGTCATTGATCAGAAGGTTGAATTGATGTGCATAGCTTCTTCCATGTCATTGCAGATCAACTACTGTCAAATAAGAAAAGAAAATATCTCTTGAAGATTTGATGTAAACAATATCTACCACACATTAATATCTTCAGCTGTTCCACTGGATTTAACTAAGTCTTGAGTCACCCCTCATTTTTTTCTTTTGCTTCCAAGGACCCAGACTTTCTTGTACGTTTTAAAGTGGTCTAGAACAAGTTTTCCAAGCTTTCTGAAGGTCTTTCAAATGTTCTCTTTGGACACTGGCTTCTTTTTCTTTTTCACTTATTATCAGTCCAATCCTTGTACTTGACTATTTACAGAGGTATGTTTTTTGCTTTGTTTGTTTGCTTGTTAAGCTACGTAACACTGACCTATGAATCACACAAGCATAAAAATGCATCTAATGCATCTTCAATGGATGACGGACAGTCTTGTGGATGCATATAACAGGAAATTTTGAAACCAATTTTAAATTGTGTCTTTATGCACTTTGTTACAAGCAGCCTCTCACAAAAACATATAACTCCTATTTTGTTTAGTTGAAGCTTTGAAAAATCTAATAGATAACACATTTTAATGGGTCTGAAATAGCATTTTTCCATTTCTCTGTGAATTTCACATTCCAGTGGCAGAGTGCCAGGTGCTTGCTCAGATGTTTTTGACAGTTTTTACAGAATCAAACTCAAAGTAATATCAGTACTTCCACGCTTTAAACGCTGCATGGTTGTACAGTGGGCTGCAAAAGTTTGGGCAACCTTGTTAATAGTCATTATTTTCCTGTATAAATCGTTGGTTGTTACAATAAAAAATGTCAGTTAAATATATCATATAGGAGACACACACAGTGATATTTGAGAAGTGAAATGAAATTTATTGGATTTACAGAAAATGTGCAATAATTGTTTAAACAAAAACAGGCACGTGCATAAATTTGGGCACCACAAAAAAGAAATTAAATCAATATTTAGTAGATCCACCTTTTGCAGAAATTACAGCCTCTAAACGCTTCCTGTAGGTTCCGATGAGAGTCTGTATTATGGATGAAGGTATTTTGGACCATTCCTCTTTACAAAACATCTCTAGTTCATTCAGGTTTGATGGCTTCCGAGCATGGACAGCTCTCTTTAACTCACACCACAGATTTTCAATCATATTCAGGTCTGGGGACTGAGATGGCCGTTCCAGAACGTTGTACTTGTTCCTCTGCATGAATGTCTTAGTGGATTTTGAGCAGTGTTTCGGGTCGTTGTCTTGTTGAAAGATCCAGCCCCGGCGCAGCTTCAGCTTTGTCACTGATTCCTGGACATTGGTCTCCAGAATCTGCTGATACTGAGTGGAATCCATGTGTCCCTCAACTTTGACAAGATTCCCAGTCCCTGCACTGGCCACACAGCCCCAGAGCATGATGGATCCACCAC
Source organism: Oreochromis niloticus (assembly GCF_001858045.2). Lineage (NCBI taxonomy): Eukaryota > Metazoa > Chordata > Actinopteri > Cichliformes > Cichlidae > Oreochromis > Oreochromis niloticus. The sequence goes on from NC_031972.2 coordinate 28,099,481, forward strand.
CATATTTTACTGTAGGTAGCAGGTGTTTTTCTTGGAATGCTGTGTTCTTTTTCCTCCATGCATAACGCCCGTTGTTATGCCCAAATAACTCAATTTTAGTTTCATCAGTCCACAGCACCTTATTCCAGAATGAAGCTGGCTTGTCCAAATGTGCTTTAGCATACCTCAAGTGGCTCTGTTTGTGCTGTGGGCAGAGAAAAGGCTTCCTCTGCATCACTCTCGCATACAGCCGAATGGTTGAACGATGCACAGTGACTCCATCTGCTGCAAGATGATGTTGTAGGTCTTTGGTGCTGGTCTGTGGGTTGACTCTGACTGTTCCCACCATTTGTTGCTTCTGTCTATCCGAGATTTTTCTTGGTCTGCCACTTCGAGCCTTAACTTGAACTGAGCCTGTGGTCTTCCATTTTCTCAATATGTTCCTAACTGTGGAAACAGACAGCTTAAATCTCTGAGACAGCTTTCTGTATCCTTCCCCTAAACCATGATGGTGAACAATCTTTGTCTTCAGGTCATTTGAGAGTTGTTTTAAGACCCCCATGTTGCTACTCTTCAGAGAAAATTAAAAGAGGAGGGAAACTTACAATTGACCCCCTTAAATACTCTTTCTCATTATTGGATTCACCTGTGTATGTAGGTCAGGGGTCACTGAGCTTACCAAGCCAATTTGAGTTCCAATAATTAGTTCTAAAGGTTTTGGAATCAATAAAATGACATCAGTGCCCAAATTTATGCACCTGCCTGATTTTGTTTAAACAATTATTGCACACTTTCTGTAAATCCAATAAACTTCATTTCACTTCTCAAATATCACTGGTTGTGACTCCTGTATGATATATTTAACTGACATTTTTTATTGTAACAACCAGGAGATATATATAATACAGGAAAATAATGACTATTAACAAGGTTGCCCAAACTTTTGCATCCCACTGTACTCTCTCCTGCACTCCATATTATCCATTGTTGATAAGATAAGATAAGATAAGATAACCTTTATTAGTCCCACACGTGGGAAATTGTTTTGTCACAGCAGGAAGTGGACAGTGCAAAAGTTATGAAGCAAAAATTAGAATAAAATAAAATAAGAATAAATACAGTACACAACTGTACAGAATAGAATAAAATAAAATACTATATACAGTAGAATAAAATAGAATAAAATATACAATAAGATAAAAATAGAATACAAATGCTATATACAACTGAGTAAAAATACAACGATGCCAGAAAAGATTATTGCACATTAGTCTTATTGCACATGTGTGGATGTGTGTGTTTGAACAGTTAAAGTCTTTGTTGTGGAGTCTGACAGCAGTGGGGAGGAAAGACCTGTGAAATCTCTCCGTCCCACACCGTGGGTGCCGCAGTCTCCCACTGAAGGAGCTGCTCAGTGCTGTCACAGTCTCCTGCATGGGGTGGGAGATGTTGTCCATCAGGGATGACAGCTTAGCCGCCATTCTCCTGTCACTCACCACCTCCACTGGGTCCAGAGGGCATCCTAGAACAGAGCTGGCCCTTCGGATCAGCCTGTTCAGTCTCTTCCTGTCCCCAGCAGAGATGTTGCCGCCCAAGCAGACCACACCGTAAAAGATGGCTGAGGCCACCACAGAGTCATAGAAGGTCTTCAGGAGTGGGCCCTCCACTCCAAACGACCTGAGTCTCCGCAGCAGGTACAGCCTGCTCTGCCCTTTCCTCCGCTGCGTCTGAATTATGAGTCCAGTCCAGTTTGTTGTTCAGATGAACACCAAGGTACCTGTAGCTGTCCACAGCCTCAATGTCCATACCTTGGATGTTCAGTGGTTGCAGTGGAGGATGTTTGTGCCTGCGGAAGTCTACCACCAGCTCCTTGGTTTTACTGGCATTGATCTGGAGGTAGTTCAGCTGGCACCAGTCCACAAAGTCTTGAGTCAGTCCTCTGTACTCCTTGTTGTCCCCATCAGTGATGAGGCCGACTATTGCAGAGTCATCAGAGAACTTCTGCAGGAAGCACTGGGTGGAGTTGTGGGAGAAGTCTGCAGTGTAGATGGTGAAGAGGAACGGAGCCAGAACCGTTCCCTGTGGGGCCCCCGTACTGCACACGACCCTGTCCGACACACAGCCCTGAGTCCTCACATACATGTACACATGTACACACACATGTACACACATGTACACATGTCTGTTGCTGCCACTGTTGCGGCAACAGGTATCATGGAGTAATGAATCCAAATTTGAAGTTTTTGGTGCAAATCTTTTTTACTTTATAAAGAAGGTCAGGAGAGAGGTACAACTGTACCTGTCTACAGCCCATCTGTAAGACATGTTTTGGGGGTAAATTTCAGCAGTGGTGCTGAGGATCAAATTCATGGAATTTTAAATGCAGAAATGTACAGTCAGATTTGGATCCACCACGTAATACCTGGAATCTGGAAAGTATCTAATTGTCAGTGGCTTTATTTTTTAGCATGACAATGATCCCGAACACACTGGTGGTGCAGTAAAAGCAAAATGTGGATAAAAAAACGCAAAAACCGAATGGAACATTGTCAATCATGGATTGGCCTCCTCAGAGCCCAGAGCTCAACATTTTTGAAGCAGTGTGAGATCATCTTCATAGAGAATAGAACAAAAAGCAGCCAACATCCAGTTTCAAATGTCCTTCAACAACCCTGTAGAACTATTCCTGAGGAGTTCCTAATGACATTACTGGAACACTTGCCTTGAAAACTTGAGAGTTCAAAATGTGTTTAAGAACAAAGGTGATTGTTGGAATTGATATTTTTTATATTGTCATTTGTGCTAAAATATATAGATATATAATCATTGCCTTTATGTGTCCTAATATGGTTATCCTTATGAAGAAAGAGCCAGACAGTCAGAGGATTTATTTTCAGATTTTAACATTTGCATTATCTGTGTCTGTGCTGATAAAATGTGCTTTCTTTCTTTAGAATGCAGCTAAGTGCAGAGATGAGCAATGCAAAGCACCATGTTCTGTTCATGTAAGGTGTAAGACTTCACACCTTTAAATATCCATTTGAGACAGGACCTTTTGCAAGTTCCTGTTTTTATAGTTTAGCAAGACGCTTACTTCAGCTTTTCTGCATACATCATACACACACATTAGGTTCATTGAAAGGTCGTGTGTCTATGTATGGTATGGCTGAAAACACACAGACACACACACAGAATACAGACGCTGATGTTGTTCAGAAATGCCTGCTTAAAACTGTCACGTGGTTAACTGAATTGTGTGTAACCTCTGTTGTCAATAAAAGAGTGAGGCGGACGCAGAGGAGTTGGAGTTACTTGGACAGGCGAGTCGCAGCAATGCTCTCCAATGCTCCCTTTGCAAGTAAAATGTACACTAGTGTCTGTGTGATTGCGTTCAGTAACAGGTTCTGTTTACCAGCAGGACTGACTTAAACCCAACAGTGATCATACTAAATATTAACTTTTGCTTGTTAGAACTGTACGAACTATGTTTTTCTCTTATATACTGTATTTCTGGGATGTTTTTATATATTTCAATAGATCACTTCCTAAATGTAAAGCTAAATATGAAGAAATGAAGGGTGACTCAAGACTTTTTTTTCACAATTGTGTACAATATTTGAGTTTAAACATCTGTGAAAATTAAATGATCATGGGTGCGCTTTTTAAGATGAAGTGTTTCATGACAGAGTTTGGCTTGACCACAGTATAACAAACTGTGATGAATCTGTAAATGAATATTTAGCAACTCTGGACAGACAAGTGCTATAAAAGTGTTATTATCTTAATACTATTGGTTGTTTTATTTTGTGTTTTTTGAGGCACTGATTAATTGATTAATTGACCAAAGCCAGCATGGCTGGCACAGAAATATTTACTTTCATGTCATGCTACGGGTGATCTGTCTTTATTTTCCTGTGTTTGGTTTAATTTGAAATGACTGCGAACAAACTGTGGTGACACATTGCAGCATTGCCTCACAGTAGAAGGTAACTGGTTTGAGTCTCCTGGTCAGCTGGGGCCTTTCTGCGTGGAGTTTATATGTTGTGTCTGTTACTGACAGTCCAAAAGTATACTTGCTAGTTGGTGGTTGTACAGGTAGCCAGTCCAGGCTTTTTTAGCAGCAGAAATCTACACATTAGATTATGGTTTCAGTCTGTATTTGTCAAGTTAACAAAATTAGACTCAATATGTAAACCTCAATATGTAAACCTTCAGACTCAATTTATAATTGTTCACATCAGTAATCAACTGTGCTGTAAGCCAGTCTATTCTCAGAATCAAGATCACTTATGCATTCAAAAGCAGCCCGATTAGTTAAAGAGGTTTTTTAACGTTGCTCAACATGCCTGTGTAACTGAACTAGTATCAACAATAGAAGAATCCTTTGCAGACATCTGAGCACCAGATACACCATGAGAACATGAGAATGCTATTTTTGTGTTTTGTTCTCATTTGTCCAACGTAAAAGTCAAAAGCTTCTATCTGGTCTGCACAACAGCATCGAAGTATGCCTGGTTGTGTGTGTGAGTGTGCGTGTGAGAGAGAGGATAGTATTTACAATTTGTCTCTGAGCATGGAAAAAACCCGGAGGATAAACTCTTATCCAAGGCAAACTCCAAAGGAACCAAAGGTTATGAGTTACAGGCTGTACGAAAAAAGCACATTTCATGGGTAAAAGATTAGGAAAAGATACATTTTACCAGGACATTTCTTGAATTACACACACATTTGTAAAGTGCTGCACACTAGCATAAACAGGCTGGTTGCTACTTCTTCAGCCCATCAAGATCAGCATTGACACAGCAACACTAAAAATAATAAAGGGACTTGCTGTTAGTTTGGATTAAGTAGGTTTGTGTAATGCCTATAGCAAAGGCCAGAAGTGATCACTGTAAGTGGCCTCCTCTAAAGGCCTTGACAGCCTTGAGTCATTTCTGGTGTCCAAAAAACATTCAGAGATTTTGGAAAAACAAAATCCTCTGACGGGGTCAGATCCGCAGAGGTTCTCGTTTGATTTAAGTGATGAGTCATTTGGCTTCAGTCTTCAGATGTTACCCATCTGTTCAGACATAATATTGGCAATGGAAAGACATTGCAGACAGAAACAAACAGTCTGCAAAACTTCTCCAAATCTGCTGCAACTTTAATACAACATAATAGTTGAAAAAAAGAAAGAAATTAAAGTTCTTAGAGGAAGTGTTTCCTGATATTCAACCTAGTCCTTAATCCACAATAAGGGTAACAGCAGTTCAACATGTGGTTAATTGCCTTTAATGAGATGGAAAGTTATTTCACCACAGAATTAATTAGGATTTGTTCTCTTGGGACAATGAATGTCCACACAAATTGACAAGACAATACATAGAATAGTTCATTGATACTGAGTTCATAGACCTCCATCTTACTTTGACTTTAGCTACAAATATATCATTTTTTTAAAGACCAAGACGTTGTCAGTACATGAGTATGATTTATTTATTTTGTTTTCATCAGTCAGTAGTAAGTCACAGCAGCAGTGACCTTGAATTCAGGGTGGGAATGTGGCTGTGCTTGTTTTGTCTCTGGTGAAACCAAGATTTCACAATACCATAACTGGGAGAAGCAATGTCCTGTAAGCCCTAATCCTATCATTGCTTCTTCTTTCTTCTTCTTCTCTTTCCATGCTCTCACCCTTCCTCTGCTCTCTTCATTCTTCCCTCCGCTGGTTTATATTTTGCCTCTTTCTCTTCTTAGTTCATGCAAAGTTTAAAGCAACCCTAACTCTCTGATCCGAACCCTCTGTTTCCATCTCCTTACTTCTCTTTGTCTTTTAAAAGTGTGCTTTTTGTATCTTTCTTTTAAACCCACTACCAATTATCTAGTTCTCAATATAATAACTTAGAGCAACAGAACAATGTTGAAAATACAAGCTCAAAATTCCTGCAACTCCCTGTCCGTTATTAAGACTGAGTAGCCAAATAAATATGGATCACATCTTTAGTCTGGATGGATTTACATCACAAGAGATGTGTAATATTTTGCATAGTCTTTGTACACAGAATTGGTGACTTATTCACCTCAGTTTTAACAAAGACCATGTGCTGAAATCAGATAGTGGAGAACATTGGGTGCTGTGGGGATAAAGGCTTTCCTTGAATGTTAAATTTCTCTGTTGTCTTTGCTTTAACCTCACCAGACTAACAGCAACCCTCTAAACACTAGATAAAGTTCAGCTTCTATACTGGTCTCTCCTTTTGTGCTATCCTCCCTTCCTAGTCCTAATCCTCCAAAACTAACCAAATCCTAAATGTTCCAGATGTAATTCTGACAATAAACACGCTTCTTTTTCTTTCATTATCTCAAGGTCAAATTCTTCTGCTTACTCAGGTCAAAACTGTGACAAAGCACAAATCTTCTGACCCTGTCTCATTAGTCAGCAGTGTTAGCTGGATCCTCACTGACTAAAACGGATGACTCAGTCCAACAGAGGAATGCCAAGAATGTCAAATAATTTAGCTAAAAAGATGCAGCTGTTGAGACCTCCTTATCACTTATTATAATGTGATTGAATCATTATATTGCATGCTGAAATAAATGTATAAAAAGAAAAGAAAAATGTAGACTGTGAAATGTCCAATATCTTTTTTTTGTCTAACAATAGGGCTCCTTATAAAATATGAAAGCTTTTGTAATAGCATTTTAGATTTATAGACACAGTTTACTTATACAGTATCTAATGACCAACTAATAACTGCCAATATAATTATAAAATTGCAGTCACCTATAAATTAAAAAGTAATTAATTCAAGTTTTGTAGCTTCTGCACCCAAAATCACAGCAAATACAATGTACTTTCCTTACAGTTCTTCATTCAGGACTTAATAACATATAACCAATAAATATTCAACAGTGTATTATGTAGCATAAAACATAATTCAGCATATTATGTTTATGTATAAGCTCAAACACAAACTGCTGCAACTACAACAATAAATAAATTATATATATATATATATGAAGAAAAATGATTTTTTTCCTTTGGATCTTTTTTTCGTAGCACCTCGTATCATCACATTATTAGAGACAGTGGATGTTCTACTGGATCACAATGCCACCTTCATCTGTGAGGTGGAGTCACGCCCCCCTGCTGAGATCACCTGGACCAAAAATAATCACCAAATTATGTAAGTTTACAGCTTTATTTAAGTTCACTAGTTTAATTAGGAAATTTGCTATGATAGTTATATAAAAAAAAAAAAAACACCCAGCACGCCCCTGCGGGTGGTTTATCCTTCAAGCTCGGGTTCTCTACCAGAGGCCTGGGAGCTTGAGGGTCCTGCACAGTATCTTAGCTGTTCCCAGGACTGCGCTCTTCTGGACAGAGATCTCCGATGTTGTTCCCGGGATCTGCTGGAGCCACTCGCCTAGCTTGGGAGTCACCGCACCTAGTGCTCCGATTACCACGGGGACCACCGTTACCTTCACCCTCCACATCCTCTCGAGCTCTTCTCTGAGCCCTTGGTATTTCTCCAGCTTCTCGTGTTCCTTCTTCCTGATATTGCTGTCATTCGGAACCGCTACATCGATCACTACGGCCGTCTTCTCCTGTTTGTCTACCACCACTATGTCCGGTTGGTTAGCCACCACCATTTTGTCCGTCTGTATCTGGAAGTCCCACAGGATCTTAGCTCGGTCATTCTCCATCACCCTTGGGGGCATCTCCCATTTTGACCTTGGGACTTCCAGGTTATACTCGGCACAGATGTTCCTGTACACTATGCCGGCCACTTGGTTATGGCGTTCCATGTATGCCTTGCCTGCTAGCATCTTGCACCCTGCTGTTATGTGCTGGATTGTCTCTGGGGCATCTTTACACAGCCTGCACCTGGGGTCTTGCCTGGTGTGATAGACCCCAGCCTCTGTGGATCTTGTACTCAGAGCTTGTTCTTGTGCTGCCATGATTAGTGCCTCTGTGCTGTCTTTCAGTCCAGCTTTGTCCAGCCACTGGTAGGATTTCTGGATATCAGCCACCTCCTCTATCTGCCGGTGGTACATACCGTGCAGGGGCCTGTCCTTCCATGATGGTTCCTCGCCTTCCTCCTCTTTCTTGGGTTTCTGCTGCCTGAGGTATTCACTGAGCACGCTGTCAGTTGGGGCCATCTTCGTGATGTATTCATGGATGTTTCTTGTCTCATCCTGGACTGTGGTGCTGACACTCACCAGTCCCCGGCCCCCTTCCTTCCGCTTAGCGTACAGCCTCAGGGTGCTGGACTTGGGGTGAAACCCTCCATGCATGGTAAGGAGCTTTCTTGTCTTTATGTCAGTGGCTTCTATCTCCTCCTTTGGCCAGCCTATTACCCCAGCAGGGTACCTGATCACGGGCAGGGCGTAGGTGTTGATGGCCCGGATCTTGTTCTTACCGTTCAGCTGACTCCTCAGGACTTGCCTGACCCTCTGCAGGTACTTGGTGGTTGCAGCCTTTCTAGCGGCCTCTTCATGGTTCCCATTCGCTTGCGGGATGCCCAGGTACTTGTAACTGTCCTCTATGTCTGCAATGTTGCCTTCTGGTAGTTCAATTCCCTCAGTTCTGACTACCTTCCCTCTCTTTGTTACCATCCGACTACACTTCTCCAGTCCGAACGACATTCCAATGTCATTGCTGTATAGCCTGGTAGTGTGTATCAGTGAATCGATGTCTCGTTCACTCTTGGCATACAGCTTGATGTCATCCATGTACAGGAGGTGGCTGACAACCGCTCCGTTTCGTAGTCGGTATCCGTAGCCAGTCTTGTTAATGATCTCACTGAGGGGGTTCAGGCCTATGCAGAACAGCAGTGGGGACAGAGCATCTCCTTGGTAGATCCCGCACTTGATGGTGACTTGTGCTATGGGCTTGGAGTTGGCCTCTAGTGTTGTACGTATATATATATATATATATATGTGTGTGTGTGTGTGTGTATATATTTAATCTTACATCTTATTTTGCACTAATGAACTGCAATGCATATTATTCATGACACTGTGCTTGCACTGATTAATCTTAAATATATGTTTCTATCTATATTTATATATCCATCCTTTTTTCCCCTGTTTTTTATTTATTTAATTTTGAACCAATTTAGAGTTGGGTTGGGGCTGGAGTCTAACCCAGGAGTATTAAATATAGAACATATATCCATTGATCACTTCTTTGCTTTGCACTGTCCTTTTTGTCCCATTAGGTACTATGACACACGGTACCTTACCAAGGAAAAGGGTCAGATGTTAATCATCCCACATGTAAGAGAGTCAGACAATGGGGAGTACTGTTGCCTTGCCAGTAATGGCATTGGAGAACCTGCCAAGAGCTGTGGAGCGCTTCAGCTAAAGATGAGTATGTTTACTTTTTTCCGAGGATGTATGACTGGAGTTTGAGCAAATCTGATCATTAGTTCACATTTTTGAAAAAATAACCTAATACCAAGACATCATTAAAAGAAATACATTTCACACCACTGTTCTATGTCTTGTTGGTCTCGTCATCAGAGCCACAGATCAAAAGGCATCCAACCAATCTAACACTACTGGTAGAATCCAAAGCAGTGTTGCCCTGTGTTACCCTTGGCAACCCTAAACCAGATGTCACGTGGCTCAAAGATGACGAGCTTATCAAGGTACAGTTGCTGCAAGTTTTCTAAGTAAAATACATGCAGTTCACTGACTTATGGAGTTAATAATAACACTCTGAGAGTACCGTATACTCATGAGTAATTTATTTTTTCACTATTTGACCAGAACTGCAAATATCTGGATAGTTTTAAGGTTTTCAAAACTGCAAGACATTACTTAAAAAGGAAAGTTATCCACTATGTGTTTTTCAGTTTGCTTTCTTGTGTCTCATAGCCTGTGTTGACAAATAGTTGCAATAATGCTAATATATCAGTTCTATTTTTAAAACAAACGATAACTCTTCCAGGTCAATGACCGTGTTACTATTCTCGACTATGGGGCATTGAAAATTCATAACATACAGAAAGAGGATGCAGGACAGTACCGCTGTGTGGCCAGGAATAGCTTTGGTTTGGCCTTTTCAAAGCCTGTCATCATAGAAGTACAAGGTATGTATTTTAATGTAAGCTGTAGCTTGCAGTGGAACCATGTGTGTTTTTTGTCTACGCTATTGTTGTTTGTGTGTGCCCTCAGCTCCAGCACGAATCTTGCGGGTTCCAAAGGACAAAAGGGTGGCATATGGCAGCCAGATTTCCCTAGAATGTAATGCCACTGGAAATCCAGTCCCAACCATTACCTGGCTGGAAAACGGGAATACTGTGAGTACTCAATGTGTGTGTGTGTTTGTGGGTACCTGTACAGATGCTGATGCTGATATTTTTATAATATATACTGATTTTTTAACAAAAAAAATCTAATTTAATCAAAATATCCAACCAGCTATACATATCCATTCCTTGGCCTCCGTCTGATCTTACCAGGAATATGCTTGTCTCCCCCACAGTGGTTGCAATAGTGGTTGAATTTGGCTCAAATGTCAGTCACACACTGCCAACATAAGAGAAATTCTAGCACGTAGCTAAAATAGTGACACATTGTCAGCTGCATAGCCATACATAATGGGAAAGCGGCAACAATAATAGATTAAATGTCCAAGCTGTCATGTAAGAGAGAGTGATGTTATGATTACAATTTGTATTCATTATAACTCCATATCAAAAGCAAATTAATAGTTAAGTACTGTCAGCTGTAGGCATAGATACAGAACTACACAAATAGTCCAACACATTATCATTACCCACTTTTTTGACTATAGCTAAAGAGATGACAATTCACTGGGTGAATACAAATGCTTACAAGGCACTCTTGGAAACAAATCTGTTCCTTGGTTTCAGTTCTCCAGTAAGAATTATAGTATCCAAGTGGGCCTGCCTTTTTAGTCTATGGGAACAACATGGGCTCTTCTCTAGTTTTAGCCAAGTGATTTTTTTTCTCTTTTTAGACAAGCTTGCCTGTGTGTAGCTCTGCAAAATAGGAGTGGTTTTATTGATATATGTCCATCTGCTGATGGCTGAGTAAATGACACAAAAGTAAAAGGAGTACTGTTTAAAGTTTGCAGCTGGGCCTTACTATTGCTACACTAGCAAAAAAACCCCAACCTTACACTGGAAAGCATAAAAAAAGATGGTACTGCTATATTAAGCAGCTACTTCTGCTACTCCTGTACATAAAACAACTAATGATTTAGTAAGAAACTGAACGCAAGCTATACTTTAAAGATCAACACTAAATGTGGGTAACTAAGGGGACCCGCAGGTCTGAATATTTGTCTTGGCTGTCATAAGCAATATCCTATGGTTATAAAAGCAACTGTCTATTTACAGTTTGAGTGAACATAAGGATTCCTCCTTGGTTTTTGTTGTTGTTTTGTTTTTTTGCTTTATCAGAAATGAAATCGGTTAGAGCCTGCGCAAAGTAAAAAATAAACATTTAACTTACAATTTTAGAACATATACTATAGTAGCTTCCACCTTTTCTTTGAGCTTTGCCCGAGATCTACACATACAGGGAAAAATGTATTTGTGCAATCCTTGCACATGTGGCAACAAAATAATTAGTCATGAAGCAGAGTGAGCATTAGCAAATATAGAAACCAAGACCTTACCTGAGATTGTATGCATATATATGTAAAATTACACATTTAACCTTTGCAGTCTTCATCTGTCTCTTTCATTCACTCACACACACACACACACACACACACACACACACACACACACACACACACACACACAGACATTAATGGCTTTGAGATCACAGCAAAGGAATTATCATCATGGTGACAGAGGATTGAAGAGATGATCTTGCATTTAGCTTATAATACACTCTGTTATTAGTGTTAATTTGTTTTTGTTTTTAAGTGTGAGAGGGGTATTGAAAGATGTGGTTGTTTTTTAATGTTTTTAAGGGGTTGGAACCTTAAAAATGCATGAAATTCATATTGGAACAATGCAAACTTGAACGTGTATGTGACCACCTTTAAGACAGGGCTTTTCTTTCATCAAGCAGCAGACATTTTTTTATGCATGCTGTTGCGGTCGACATACACCACATAATGTCTGGGTATTTAATAGTCTTGGGTGCTAGCTACAAAGTGATTACATGCTCTTAATGCCTGTAAATACTATGTGTGGGCATGTGCTGATTAAAATGACTGTGAGAGTTGTTTTTCTGGCAGCTTGGTATGGTCATTAATTTCAGTGGATGGATGGATGGAGCTTGTCCTAAAAGCAGGCGGTGTCAGACGCAGCTTCAAATATAGACATAGCCGCTTAATAGCACCTCTCACACACACGCACATGCACACACTTTAGAGCTCCTCACATATCATTTATAAATATATAAGTACATACATGAATCGTCTAAAAACAACAGATACATTTTATCTGGCTAGATTTACAATGTGTGAATAATTGGGAATTTCAAATCTGCTAAAATAATACAAGTGGTTATATCAGTGCCAGACACGTACTGAATGCATTTCATTTTATGAGCTTAACACAAAGGCTATAATGATCAGCATATGATGAGTTTACACACAATAATTTTTTTAACTAACCAGTTTTACTCAGACCACTATCAAATATCAAGTGACCAAAGTGTCAATAAGAAAAAATCTTGTAGTAATCTGTTATTACTCTTATTATTATTAGTTTTATATAAAGTCTAGATCTAATTTGAGATATATAAGAATCATAATTTGAATTTGAATTTTCAAAAAAGTTATAATAGATTCAGTATTTATCAATGTTGTATATAAATATTTAATAAAATATGTAATATTATATATAAATAAATCATCATGCAGCACCCTGTATTATATAAATTATAGTTAAAATTCACCTCCCATGCAGCAGTTATGAACAGGGAAGCTAGGCAGAGAAAGCAAAACCTGATATTTAGGTTTAATTCAGCAGAGGACTTACTTCAGCCTCCAGTGGCCATTCCAGGAAGTGCAGTTATTTTTTCCAGCTCTGTCATTTAAGTTTAGGATGCTCTCACAGAAAGTCTTCATGCATTTCTGCACTGTTATATGCAAATTGCTCATTGCATGTAAATGACTGATTTTTACAACTTTTATCTTTTTGTCTCAATGTCATTTTTCTCCAGATCTCCGGAGCCTCAGTAGAGGAGACATTAGTGGGAGAGGTGATACTCTCTGTTCTAAAGGTGACGGTGACTAAGCCAGCCCTATATACGTGCCTGGCTTCCAACAGACACAATGCTGGAGCCAACACTGTCAAAGCAACTGCAAAAGTCACTGTTGCAGGTGGCAAGTTTTGATTTCCAGCTTATACTGTGGTGTTACATGTTTCAAATTTTGCTATATTAGAAAAAAAATGTCTGCTTTCTTTTTAGCCTCTATCTCGGTGTTTATTGTTACTGTCAGTACTACCTGCTGTTATGCTAGCTGCCAGTTATATTGGTTGTGCTTTGTGTGGTTTCAGCTGTTTGTTGCCTACCCCATTTGGTTACTACTCCTCAAACAAAGCCACTCCTTCACACACACACGCACACACACACACACACACACACACACACACATGCACACACACACGCACACACCTGTTCCCCAGCAAAACACACTGTCCTTCCACCTGGTTGCCCCTCAGTCTCTCCACAGTTAGTGATGACTTGCAGAGAGTAACACCATGGTTGATTTTCTCATCCTGCTAGGACTATTTTTCGTCTATCAACCATTTCTCATCACTCTGTCTTTCATCTTTTTCCCTCTTCTTCTACTTGCTCCTATTCATCCCGTGTGCTCTGGATACTGCCACTTCCCAGTAGAGTGGAGGTAAGAGAAAAGACCTGTGCCAGATTTGTGTGAAGTTGTCTAAGCTTTATTTCTTTTGTTACTTCTTTTTGTATATATTACATTTGAATTGATTATAAAAAATGTTCCAGCTCATTTGACCCATGTTGAATCAGAATAATTTCACAGTACATTGCCTGCCACTATTTTTTTTTTTAAGTAAGCACCATAATTGTCTCTGTGTTGCTGCTTCTATTCGTTTTCCTGAACATGCCCGTATGCCAAGAAGAGAGTGGGTCTCTCAATCACCCATACTGTGTGAGTTGAATTTGAACTGTTCTGAACCTTAACACAGCTGCTGTTGCCACATCTGGACTATGTAACTGTGAAGAGGGAGAGAAAGAGGGAGAGCGAGGAGACAAGATGCACATAGAAGGAAGCAGAAAGAAAGAGACTAAAATAGAAATAAAATAAAGAAAATAAAATGTTGGCCTCAGGGTGCCTGATGAGAAATGAAGTACATTAAGGATAGAGGGCTGTAGGTCACAGAAAGGCAGGTTTAATGGCTGCATTTATCTTGATTTGCCCACTTGTGACCACATCTGGACTAGATGCACAGAGATCTGGTGAGGAAGAAAGAGAAAAAAGAAAGAAAGAAAAGAGTGAATTGATAGATTTACAGGGCACCTTTAAGTTTGATAGTTTGGCTTGAACTCTGCTGAGTCACCAACCTCCCCAAGAGGGAACATCTGGAGTCTGTAAGAGAATGCAGACAGGCAGCAGTGATGCTGGAGTGAAGGTTATCAGAGTACATGCTGTCAGAAAGACAGCAGTGTGGAGCAGACAGAGATGTGGATCATAGCAATGCTTGAGGACTAACAGATGAGAAAGCATTAAGAAAAGAAGGCAAACATAGGGTGAAAGAGGAATACAGGGACTTTGTCGCACAGACATTCAGGTTTATGCAAAGTAGGTATGACTGAGGTCCAGCAAGGAAGTTGAACAGACAGGATGCAATTTCACTTAAACTTTCTCCAGCCTGTTTCATGATCAACATCTGGATGATGTTAAAGAAGATATTTCAAGTGAAAGATGATTTCTTTTTACTTTTTCAGTGGACACTTGCTATAAGCCAAGACAGTAAACACAGACCACTCTCTGTACTTTTAGTATGCAACTCTTACTGGTTTTCTTTCCATTCATTTTGTTAAGTTAAAATATGCAAATAACAAATACCCAAATTACACAAGGAAATATTACTAGAAAACAGTATGGAATATGGTCAAACTCCAGTTTTTGCTGCATGACTGAATTACACAAGGCATTTTCTCTATTAGAAATGACATGCTATCCCAAATACATATTAATGAATTAGTTACAGTTACTTTAGCAAGTTCCTGTTCTTAGTTAGGTTTAGGCTCTTACATCTGTTTGATGATGTGGTATTCGATGATTAGTAAAGGATCATGGTTATGGCCACTCCCCATAACGGTAGATGGTGAAAAATGGTGATTTGGGAGTGATCTCATGTGTTATAAACCTTTTCATCACATACTGCTCAGAGAGAAGGGGCATCTTAGATATGTAGGAGATTTGAAAAAAGCAAAAAACAAAAAAAACCCAGGATAATTTACTCCCCAGGAATTAGTATGGTAGAGATGTGTTAGATAACACACCTACAGTGGAGCTGTATAGAAATAAAAATAAAGCATTAGAACTATTTTGTAGTGATTTTGCCTTTAATTTGCCAAATGTTTGTATGTGTGTCTCCTTTAAACAGACTTTATAAGGGGATCGCAGGCTACTGCAGTGCATATCGTGGAGATGTTTGCCGCACAATATTGCACGACGATTTGCTGGTTTTCTTTAACTCGTCCTTCTCAAACCCTGAGGACACGCAGGAGTACTTTCTTCAGAGCTGGTGGGCAGAGGTAGAAGGGCTCAGTGGGGTGTGCAGTCCTGCATTACGCTCATTGCTCTGCCACGCTTCCTTTCCTGACTGCAACCCATCAGGGCTAGGACCTGCACCAAAACCTGTCTGCAGGTAGTATTGTTCTCCGTGGTCTCCCTTTCTTTGTCTTTTCACAGTGTAGAAATAAAACTGAATGGGTTGATATAAGTTGTGCACAACATATGGTCGGTATAGAAGGCCAGGAGTGCCAAAAGGAAAACATAATTAAATATTTGATTAAATGTGTCAATAATTAATTAAAATTGGAAAAACATGTATACATAAAAAAATCACATTTAATTATGTAAATATGTCATCAATTGATTAAAATATCAACTCATTTTATTTTATGGTTCCTGCACTGCAGTGTATCTTATCTGTAACTGTCACTGAAGCTCAACCATAGACCCTAATATTTGGTGGGTTACCATAGAAAACGAATCAAGACAGACTGATCCCAGATAATGGTGATAATGTTAGTTAGGAAGTAGTTAGCTTGATTTGTTTTTGATCAAAATAGAGACTATTTCTGAAAATGCTCCAATGTTTTCAGAGATGTCAGGTACCCCTAACCTAACAGCTAGCTTACCTCCTTAGCTATCAGCTTACTGGACGGTTGGAGCTCATGATACCTGATAAAAACAGCCTGGTTATGGCAGGTTTTTTTCAACCTCCACTGACCCTAACCTCTGAGTGAAGGGTAATATAATTCACTTCTAATGTCTAACAAAGCTTGACTTGTTTTTGGTTTAGATTGGTGTTTTATTTATTTTAAAGCAAATTGGTTAGGCTAACATTAAAATTAAGCTTCATAACTTTATAGTTTTAGTGATTTTTAATGTCTCACTTTCAGTATATTTTGAACTGATTCATTATCTCATCTTTATTTCAGGATGTTCAGATGAGTCAGAACAACTTATTTTCAATTAAAATAAATATTTTAATATGGGGACGCAAGCATTTTCACCAGGATCAGAAACACCTGGACTAGCATATTGTTGACTGGTGACTGATCTCAAGCGAGCTCCAGAAATGATCACTTTTTCTATATTTAATATTTAATCAACTAAATTCTGAACATGAGCTGTCTGTTTTGAAAGTTTTGAAAAAGCCTGCTAGAGTAAAAATAAATAAATAAATAAACATTAACAAGTGATATGCATATTTTTTTCAGTAAGAGTTATACATACATGCATGCTGTTTTCAAGAAGAGCTGCTTAACAGTCTGTTGATTAAACAGTAATATTTAATTTAATATACCGGTGTACAGTTCTTGATCACTTTTTTCAAAATCAGTCTGGTCTGTTGTGACCTTTCAAAATAATAATGAGAAAATAAATTAACGATGGTTTGCAGAACACAAACCATTTAATCACATCTAAATAATTATTTATGCATTTAATAGCTTGTTTACTTATTTTAAATTCTCACTAATTAATGATGCATAATTAATTACTTATTTAAGTAAGTATTTATTTATTTCAGTTTGGCACTTTTGGCCCTCCATAGATTTGGACCCATTCAGATTTATTAAACAAAAGAAAGAATCACTGAATCTCATACACTTTTTCTTCATAAACAGAGAACACTGCCTGGCAGTGAAGGAGCTGTACTGCCATAAGGAGTGGCTGATACTAGAAGGCAGCAGTTCAGTCCAGTCTGGACTCTTCAGCTCTCTCACCGGGTCCCAGGCTCCTGTTTCACTGCTGCCAAAATGTCAGACCTTACCAAGTCTTCACACAGACCCTGATGGTTGTACATATGTTCCTTTTGCGGGTAAGACAGCCTGAAGTGAAGTTTAATTAGTTTGTTGAACCACTTGAGTTGTAAAATTTGTAGAAACTTTTCTTGCACTGAGTTGGGCGAAGACTAAGGTATTTAAGAGCAAACTGACCTTGTGTTCTTTTGCACAAGTCTGTTAAATCAAAGATTTTTTTGTTTTTGTTTTTTAAAAAGAACACTGACTGCAGCTTTCATTAAACTAAAAAAAAAAGAAGCAGTTATGAAAAGTAAATGAACCATTATGTAAAAGAAAGTTGGCTGGGTACAGCTGTGTGTGCTAAGGGCCAAATAAAGCATGGCCTGCTACACTGCAGGTCATTGATACTGATGAGGTCATTAAGAGGGTTTGTCTGAATTGAGCCAAAATATATAGCTGCAGGTGTGTGTATCTCTCTGTTTGTGTGTTTCAGTGATTCAGTACTGATCTTCTGGTTCAAATGACTTCATAGCTCCTCTTCTTCCCAATATTTAGATTCATTTTTCTTAATTTTTTTCTATATTTTAGACATCAAGAAAGATCTAATTACAAGTAAGTACAAAATGTTTTTCAGTACATCACAATGAATTTGTTTCCAGCTGCCATAATTAATCCAATGCAAAAATGAATTACTTTATTACTTTAAAAAATAATTGCTACAGTTAACATTGTTATCGTATGGTAAACTGTTCTGTTTGACATCAACAGGAACGTGTTACAATGACCGAGGTTATTTCTACCAGGGTAGTGTGAATGTAACCAGGTCTGGGATACCATGTCAACCATGGAACCAACAGGTATTGTGGTCTTTGGGTATATTTCTGTAAATGTTCCTAGAGCTACAAAACTACTTAGATACTTTTCAACTAAAGCACAAAACCAGCAAAAGTATGAAATAACCACATGTAATCAGAAAACAGGACACATTTGATTGATGACCAAGGCATGTAGTGTTTTCAGCTGATTTGAATCAAGAAAAGATGCTTCACTGATAGTGTGTGTGTGTGTGTGTGTGTGTGTGTGTTTTCAGTTTTATGTAGTTCAGTTTTATATTAAAACATTCCTTTCCCTTACTCAGAAGCAGAAAAGCATACAAAAATGCTTACATGTGCAAACACCAGCAAATACAGTCACACAAATGTGTTAAACACACACACACACACACACACACACACACACACACACACACACACACACCCTTCCTGTAGCCCAAAAGCCCCTTTATGTTTTTATGGCTTTGCTCAGTGAGAGGGTCTGTTTGGGTGAACTGTTACTACTCTCCTGTGCAGTGTGTGTGTGTGTGTGTGTGTGCCAGGTCAGCAGAGAGGGAGGGACTCATTATGTCACATCCTGCCTCTGGAAGCAATTAGCTCTCACACGCATATGTTCCACATGCTCCGTCACTAAGACACACGCACACACACACCCACACAGACACCCACTCCCACTTCAGCATATTGGATTTGCTCACGCACATATACTCTACTATCTGCTAACTGCGAAAAAGCTTGCTTTCTAATGCAGTTTTCAAATGTTAGTACTTACACTTATGTTTACTACTGAACTGTTGTTTTTTTTCTTCTTCACAAACACCCCAAACTATGGGTGCATAATACCACATGAAGAAAATATATGAATACCGCATTTAACCGTGTCTGATGTAAACAAGTAAACATAAACACATAGGTTTGGTTTTGTATTCTACAAGAATTATATTCAGTTCGACCATCTTCACTCTTAAAACCAGTGACATGTTTACGCTTCTCGATACTGGATGACATTTGCCAGAGATGCTTGTGTGTCTGTGTGCATGGATTGGTTTGTGTGGAAATATAGTCACTGTATATTACATGTATTTATGGGAAAGTCAAAACTAGTACCACTATACCACTAAATGTGCAGTTATTTTTACTTCAAAATGTTAACACCCTTTCTCTGCAAAATTTAAATGTATTTTAATTAAAGGCAGGCACTGGAAACATAAAAAAAAAATCCTTCTCCAGAAACCTATTGTGGTAAAGGGCTCATTTCATGAAACATTCAACAAACAAGTGGCAACTTGCAAAATGAGCTCATCTTCTTTCGTGGTAAATTTCAATGTATGTCAAAAACAGAATTGCCACATCACGCCTGAGCTTGGGGAGAGTTATGTAGGAATAATAAGATTACCTCCACTGCATGAAGGGTGATCATTTGTGGGGAAAAAAATGCAGACAATCCCTGGAATTGAATGTTGAATACTAAAAGTAAAAAGGTGGCATTGACTGTTTTACTTTTTTATTTGAACTGTAAGACTTTACAAATACACTTTAGTTTGCATCCTATCTGCTAATTTGAATTGAAATTAGCTCACTGTGCACTGTTATAGCATAGTGACAATAACAATGCACGTCGTCCTTTCAATTAGAATTTTCTAATCATCTAAGCTCTATGCATGGCACTATAATAAGAACAATAGTGTATTCCACATATATCAAGTCCGGTGCTTATCCAGCCTTATTTTTCCTTTTCTAAGATAGTCTTGTTTAAATTCTAGATTCATTCCAGAAGATTTTTTTAAATGATTATATTTAAGACATTAGGGAAAATGTTAGCTTCTTTACATAGCCATTTACAACAGATTGGACTAAGTGTAATTTTCAAATGAAGAAGCCTGGATTTTCTGAGCATGTTTTTTAATACCATAGTCTTGAATTGTAACCACAGATTCATCAAATTACTCATAAATTTGAGAGGCAGGTCTGAATTGACATCGTAAACTTCATAAGTGTTACTGGAAAACAGAGGGCTTGGTAAGTGGTAAGTGCAGAAGCACTAAAGGGAGCAGGGCTTAGCAAACCAGTGCTGTGTGTTGTCTGCACTAGGACAATAGGATTGAAGCTATTAAGAAGACAGAGTGACATCAGGAAGTTAGGCTCTAGCCCATGCTGCTTCCAGGAAAAGACTGTAACTTTCTGATATAACGTCCTGGCTGAACATAAGTCAGAAGGTGAGCTGTTAAACATGATGGAATCATTTTGATGATTAAGCTGAAGTTCTTGGCCAGCACCAAAGCTTTCATTTCCTCCTTGTAAGCATCGTATAATACCAGCATCGCTGGGGTAATGTCTCTTGTAACAATTCTCCCAAGGCAATGTTAATGTGATTGCACAATTCTGAACTCAACAAATGGTTTTTTTCAGTAGATGTTTTCAGATAGACCTAGGTGGTTGGGGATATGTACTTTACAAGTTCATAAATTGCATCTCATTCTCATTTTATTATAGAAAATCAGACAAGATTTGTGTTAAATATAAACATCAGAGTGAAATCATAGCGTGTTAAACTAAGAGTCACACCCAAAATGTGATACATTATTGGGAAAAGTAGCTGCCCCATAACAAAATGACAGCCACACCAAAGTACAAGACGCAGAGTAAGGAGTTAATAAATAAAAATATAGTCTGGTTACAACAGTATGTATGGTCTGAAACTTCCTTTGTTTAAAGATTGGAAAGTAAGGGAATGGTAGGCAACTGACCAAACCACTGAGGTACATATGGGAAAGTCCATCCTTCAAAATTAAAAAAACAAAAAATGTTTTGAATTATTTTTATAATCAATAGCTTTCATTGCCCATAATTGCAAAAGTGGGGGCTTTAGCCTTTAGCCCCACCCCCATTTTACCGCGTGTTTCCTTTGTCTCCTGTTTACTTTCGTGATGTTCTTTCCTGACTTTCTACACCTTTTGTTTAGATGACGACTGCAGCAAGTTGCGCATGCTTTAACCACAAATATAAATGTTTACAGAGCTATGTTAACATTGCATTCTGGGTGAGCAACTCATCAATCATAACTGTGCCATGAATTTCTCCCTTTTTTAACTGAATGGGTTTCAAAACTATAGACTTTTAAAATGTTGTTTTCACATATCATTTTAATAACTATAATGATCCAAAATGCATTGTAGGCTAAATAGTACATTTCTTTATGCATTATGTGATCTATCTACTTTCACTAGCCATCTTTTTTTTTCTTTTTTTGTTGAAAGTAACACCACACAAGCCTAAAGTAAAATTACTTTGTTAAACATATTGCTCACAGCCTGTAACAGTATTAGCTTTCTGTGTGAAGGTAGGAGCTTTTAACAGTTTTCAGTACCGTGCCATGAGACCATTAGGCATTTGTTTTTTGTATTTGTAAAAATGACAACTCAAGATTACTAACTGATGTGGGAGTTGAAAGTCATCCTTTGTCTTCTATCTTCCACACATCAGAGAGCATATGCTTTACATAAATATTTTCATAATACAAATGATCCCTAATCAGCTCTATGAGTTTTGTAGGAAATGAGCAGAACACTGTGATGTTCCACAGCATATGCTATTCTGCTTAGAATGACTTCTTTCTCTCATAAAAATCACATTTCCGTTCAGCACAAACATGTAAACTGTAGAAGTACATGATACATGAATGGAGTAACTTTGGTGCCATTTTGTGCTGAGTCATTGAAATACTGCAGACGATGATTCACAACTTTATTGCAGAGGAAAACACTGCTAACGAATTAAACATACTATACAACACTGTCATTCTCATGGTATATATATGACTCAGCCTAAGAATCATCCACAAAATAATAACATAGTGGCCACTAATTAAACATTAAAAGGGGTCGAGTTCTCTTTCTTGCTGGAAATGCAACTTGATCCACTGCTGGGGATTACTTACCAGCAGAGATCATTTGTTTATGCTCCAAAACCCCCTTTTCTGCTAGAAATCTTCTCTCTCTATGGATCTAGAGTGTTGCAGAATAGCGTTGCAAAATGCCTGCAGGAAGAAGATTGGGGAGGATGGTTGGTTATACAAAGTGTTGCACTTTGACAATGGAGGCTTGCATCCCATTTCCTGCCAAATGTCAGTGTATTATCTTGAAAGGCGACGACAAATGGCCTAACTTGTCATTCTAGTGCGAAGACTTGTTGTTTTAAGCATTCCTGGCACCAGTTAGGAATCAACCCCATGCAGTTGATTTCACACGTTCAGCTACAGCAACATGTGTTGAACCCAACATTTTCAGTTCATGTCTTCATGTCTCTTGGGAGAGAGTTGGCCATTGCTCTTTTCATGATTAAAGCTCATGACATACAAGCCCACCAGATGTTCCATATTTAAGTTGGCAGTCTAGATTCCAGGAACAGTCATGCAACCCCTAATGTCCCTCACAATAGCCAATGGTTATTGAGCTGTAACCTTACTACACAGAACAGAACCTGGAAGAAATATTTGGAAGGTCATCTTAGCTTCACTTTTGATTTGAGACTCACAAGTTTGAAAAACTATCCATCCAAATCAATTCTTTCTTTCACAGAAAACTCACTAGAACTGATCCCTCAGCAAAGGTAGATTTCCTCTTTACCCCCCAGGAATACAGGGTCAGCAGCAGAACAGAAAAGAGATCATTCGTTACACAGACTCCAGCCCTGTACTCACAGGCTGAAAACCATGTTTATTCACCAATTAAGATACTTAACCTTCCTTATTATAGTATGTATGTTGGTGATTATTCTTTTTTGGTAATATTTTATTCCTCTTAGTGGGAAAGGCCTGAGAAAGCGTTTCTCTTTTTTTTGATCCTTACTACTATGCTTTATTCTGCAGGTTCCCCACCAGCACCATTTGTCAGTGGATGTCATTCCAGAGTTGAAGAATTCAGGCAATCACTGCAGGAACCCAGGAGGAATCAGTGACAAGCCCTGGTGTTATACCTTAAATCCAAACATACGCTGGGAGTACTGTGCTGTTCCACAGTGTGGGGAAACAAGCATAGCATCAGGTACTGCCCTTCTGCATTCAGAACTTTCCCCCCCACTTCACCTATTTACAGTTCCTGTTTTTCTTACACTTGAAACCAACAATTCACCTGCAGCAGACTAAAAGCTACCCAGTAGCCAAAATTTAGACTGCTCAGTCTGGATTTTAGACAATCAAGTTCTAGATTTGTCATTTGTCCAAGTTTAGTGACTTTTTCTATATCTGTGTTTTTAAGTAGTGAAGCCAGAGTCTAGAGACCCTCACCAGACCCCTCGTTTCCCTCCAGTGACAACAACATCATCTCCAGCTTATTCAATGTCTGTCATTGTCGTTATCCTGACTGCTCTTGCAACTGCAGTCTTTCTTGCCGTTATCATTCTTGGCTGCCGCAGATGGAAGAAGCAACTGAGGAATCGGAAGAGGTAAAAGAAAGATGATAAAGATGGAATATGTTTCTTTATCTGTTGTCTGTTTTTATCCTTTTAATGCTCACACTTATATATATTTTTTTATATTAGAGGAGTAATAGAGACCCCGATGTTGAACGCCCTTCCATCAGAGCTATTGCTCGATCGACTCCACCCTAACCCCATGTACCAGCGTGTTCCCCTGCTGCTGAACTCAAAACTGTTGGCCCTTGAGTATCCCCGAAATAATATTCAATACGTCCGAGATATTGGGGAAGGAGCCTTTGGACGAGTTTTCCAAGCCAGGTGAGAAAAAAGAGAGAACTGGGGAAGGACAGCATGGACAAAAGAAGAGATGAACAAATATGATAAAAAGAGAGATTAAGGGGAAGCAAGAGTATTTCTCATCAAATGGTTTGAGATCGAAAAGGATGTTTTCTTCCAGCACAGCACTGCTTCTGCACACTGATATTTAATATTGCCATCTCCTAATCATAATCGCATCCAGGGGCTAAGCTGATGCTGCTGATATGTCTAAGGCAGAGGAAAAGGGGAAGGGGAGTGAGACAGGACTGAGACAGAGAGAAAGATGACATGGCTAAACAAGGTCACTGGTCATTTTGAGAACTGTTGCGTCATTCACAAAGTCACAAGGCAAGCTGTTACAGGTGTCACTTTCACTGCACCCTGAGCCTGTTTACAGCAAGACATGAATGTTGCAAACGTATCTCTTTAATCACACTCAATACCAGAGCTGGGTGATATGGTAGTTTTATTCTAAAAAGTCATAAATCTGTCATGAGCATGAATCTAATTTTTTTAGGCTTGATAGACAGCAGTTGTCAGAAGTTTGCAGCTCTCGTTATCAGTCAGAATGTTGTAATATTAGTGTAATCTGCTTAAATTCATTATGACATACAGTGGCACGACTTCATGAAGCAAACATAAAGCAGAGCCACGGAAACCTATCAAACCTCTTTGACAGTTTTTAGTAGTTTACTAAAGTAAGCCAAATCCAATTATTTGTTGTTTGTATTTTACAAGGTTTACTGAATACAGGATTTCACAATCGCAGGTATTTATTACTGTTTGCTGTCACAGCCAAGAATTCAGGACAGCATAAGTGAATCAGTTTAGATCTTCTAGATATAGATTTTCCAACTTTGTTACACTCCCTCTTATTCATGCACCACAGCCTTGTCACCCATATGATGTCCATGTCTATGCTAGAAAATTAAGAATGTAAAGCTCAATGCTCAACTGCCTGTTTTGAAAACTGAAAAAAAATATTTGATTAATACAAGAAAAAAGGAATCTCAATTTAAATAGAAATTCCTATTGTGTTGTAAGTAACATGATTAGAACAAGTGAACTCACAGCACCACATGATAGACAACATTTAAGAAGCCACATAAATGTAATGCAATAGATAAACGGAGGCATCAAATCACATCATATGATAGCTTGATCACAGAGCAGTACAATAATAGCATGCAGCATTATGACAGTAGCACCTGTAGTGCATAGTCAGTCAAATCTGAGAGATGTCCTTAGGGCTAGATGATAATCTCTCGCTGAAAACTAGAAAGGTGCAGTATATAGACACCTCTGGGAACATGATGCATGCGCTGACTTACATGAACACAAACACATACTCTAACACACACACTTGGATGATTATACAACTATGATATGAAACCTCCAAAACAGAAGTTTCACAGGAGTAAATTCATGTGCACATGAAGTACACAGTATGTATGTGGATTATTTAGTACAATGTAATATATGGATCTCAATGTAAATCAAAAGCAAATACAAGCTGTTTCCTGTGTGTGCATTCACTCAGTAAATATATGACTATAGAGTGCATTTAATCATTTGTGACACACACACACACACACACACACACACACACACACACACACACACACAGCCACGTGAAAGATACTTAAATAGACCTGAGGAAAAAAAATAACTTCTTCTCTGACATCAGCACTTCAGTCTGTTTTTTTGTCCCATGTGTGACTCTACAGTATGTGTGTGTGTCCCCATATGGAAAAGAAATAGTAAAAACCTATAAAAGACTTGCATAAGATGTGGCCTACTTCACATAGTGAATCATATAAGGCTTATATGATTTACTCATGAAAGTGGCCACTTTCTCATTACTTCACATATTGTTTTAGTGAGTATCCAAAATATACAAGTTTCATTTATATAATTTTTCAAGGGATCTTATATCTGTTTTCACTCTTGTATGCTTTTCATACAAGTTTCACACAAGACAGATACAAACTTTATAAGATTTATATATATCTTTTCCATATGGGTCATATCATTGTTTTTTGGGGGGGTGTCCCAACTATATCTACTTGAGGAAACATCAGTTTGCACCTGAGCCAACAGAGGAAGTATTTTTCTGTAGACCTATTGTATCTATGTATAAATATGTGTTTATATATGTGTTTCATTCATATTTCTCCCACTTAAATAGCTGTGTTGTTTACTTAGATACTCTTGGGTAAAGCTAAAATACACATTTGAAACATATGGTAACAAAAGTGTGGTTTATGCATTAGTGACAAAAACATTAACAATACAATACAAATACTGATAATATAATTGTTCGTGCTCATTTCATGAATATCTTTGTTTGTGTCTGTTTCAGAGCTCCAGGCCTGCTACCCATGGAGTCTTTCACAATGGTCGCTGTGAAGATGTTGAAGGAGGAAGCTTCAGCTGACATGCAGAATGACTTCCAGAGAGAGGCAGCACTCATGGCCGCATTTGACCATCCAAACATAGTTCGACTCTTAGGTTAGTGTGTGCTAGTGTGCAAATGAGAGAGAAAAAGTGTGCAATGAAAAATCTGATTTCCAAAGAGACAACGGTCACAGATGGAGTTTACATTGAATAATTGCAGAATCCCTGAGTTTACTTCAGGGAGAAGTAAAGTAAAGTGGAAAAACAGAAACATGGAAATGGAGGAAGAAAAAAAAACCCTTAAACAAGATGGAAAAGACAGAATTGGACATGTAAAAACTGATAGAAATCAACATTTATTATTTGGTTTTAGAGTTTTATGGCATGAAAGTGCATTTAGGCATTTAAAATAAATCAGTTATTTAAAAGAAGCCGGACCAAACAAAGAGCTTTTGAAAAGAATGCTTTTCAACTCATACAAGAGTCTTTTGGGTCATTTAAAATAACATTTCTATTCAGTTGTCAGTTTTCACCTGCTTATGTTAAGCAACAATTTAACAATAAACTTTCAAAAAACTGTAGAGCTTTCATTAAAAGGAAATAAATAATAAAATAAAAAAGAAAGGATTGCCTCTTAGTATTTCCCTGAGTCTGATTTTCCAAACAGCAATTTTTCTGAAAGAATTCACTCTCTTCAGATGCTTTTTTTTGTTTGTTTGTTTCCCGCTGTGGACTTATTAAAGTCCGAGAATAATCCACATAGTGCTGTTTGCCAGTAAACAAGTGCTGACTGACAACTAATGTGGCTTTGTTGGCCAACGTAAAACAAATGTGGTCTATTAAAATTCCGTATCTTCACTAATGCAGCTTATCTAATCTAATACAAACAGCTCACATCCAAATATATTTCCAGGAAGACATTTGGAGATACAGCATAGTTGGTGCGGTCAGCGAGTAAACAGAGCTGTTGATCACTGGCTGTGCTCAGAGAAGTTTTCTTTGCAACTCCAGTTGTTGTGCAATATATTTCTTCAAAATTAACATTCAGTCACTCCCTCACTCACAATCACTGCATTATCTGGTATTTTTTGTTATTTTCTGAGTGACATTCATTTTAGATGACTCATCTGGCGAGTGACACGCTAACAGCAAAGACTGTGTGCATGAAACTGGAGTTGATTAGATTATTTCCTTAACCTTTAGTTACCCTCTAGACTAATAATACAGCCGTAAATCATGTGCAGGTATATATGCATCATCCAAAACATGAATGTGTCAGAATTAGATATACCATAAGTCTACATGTGTCTTGTGCCGTGTGTGGCCTTTGTCTTCTATATATTTAGCAATGAGGGAAACATTTTAATCCAGCTACCGTCCTTTAGCAAAGGTCACTAGCACTAAATTACAACCTGTTTCCCCCCACCCTGTACACAGAAGCATATACACCCAGCCACCTTCACACACAAACACACACACACACGATAATTGTTCTCTGGTGAGCTGTTCTATCCAGTGACCCACAGGATATGAATTAAGTGAACATGACCTCCAACCTCCTCCCTGCCCCTAAAGTTCACTGGAAGCATGTTGCAATCGCATAGTGCAAATAAAGTGAACTACAACTAAATACAGACACTTTAGCTTCTGGCTTCAGTTGTTCAGAAAGTTTAATATAGATCAGAATAATATGGATTTGGATCAAGAAATCTCACATTTCACAATCCAGGATCAGGTATTCAATCCCACTTTTCTGCCTGTACAATTATCCCAACAGATGAGTGCATACTTTAAAGATTTTTTGATTTGTATAAAAAAAACCATTCATCACTCAATTAAATAAAAAAAGATTCAGATTTCTTCATTTAACTAATTTTTTCTTTATCTTTACCAGATGAAAATGTCTTCAGTGCACTTTCATCTGCTAAGGAAGAGAAACTATGCTTGGGATTATCTCAGTTCATGGTGTCATTATAATTAGAATGATGTGATTAATGGATGTTTCATAAAACTGGATCCAAGTTTTCTCAATCCTAAATTCCTGAAATAACTGTGTGATCAAAATAACAGAGTAATAATAATAGTAATAATAAAAGAGTGGATTACATAAGGTTGTCTCACTCCAGAATCCTGAAAATTGTGAATCTATTTTAACATTTTTGATCCAATCAGATTTAAAAATATCTAATTAGATTACGTCTGATCAACTGTGCGCTGAAGTACAGTGTTCCAACTCTGTGTTCCACCACTGAACTGCACCTATGAGCGCTCCCTTACTTGCAGTGGACATCCCTGGAGGGCAGTGCCAAATGCAGTCCAAGAGCTGACTGTGCAGTGATTTTCCGTCTAGCTAAATAAGGCCCTTCATTGATTTCACCAGACTTCAGCATGACACATTTCATAATTTGTGTGGCTTTGGAACCTCAACAAGGAGGGGAAATAAATGTTACTGGGTTTGAACAAAGTTTAAACGCATTTAAAATTACTGGCCTACCAATGGGCCATTGAGCTTCCAATTTCTTTCACTGAAAAACAGAAGCAATAGTAAATGCAGTCAATCAAAATTATAACTGCAGCCAATAATAAGTTGGTACATTTCAATGCACTAAATGCATAAATTACTATTCATGCACTAAAGTGAGAAGAAAAGAAGAGTGAACTGAAACCACTGTTTGAATAAAGTGGTGTATTTCTGTTCATCTAGCAATACATTTTTTAACTTCTGCTGAAAAGAACTGAAACTTGTTTGTGAACCATACGGATGGCGGATCGGAGGGCTATCGGGGCTCTGCAAATTCTTGGCAGTGTGTGCTCACAAGCTGCAACAAGTACTCACAGGAGTGGAAGAACAAACAAGCAGACAGACACTCTTTTATAGAGTTGTAGTAAATAAGGAGGAAATAAAGTAGAATGAATTTTGTCACTTTTGCCAAGATCCTGTTCCACCAAAGACCTCATTCATATGCTTGATTTTTGTCTTTTTGGTTTTTTTTAAAGTTGACATCTCACTCCTGCAGTTTAAGTTGTTGTCCAATAAGTATGGAAGTTCTATCAAATAAAGGTTGTATGCCCACTATATCCAGTATAAATGGGCATTTAACAAATAAATCCATGTCTTTTTAAAGATACTATAGCACTGTTTGTTCTGTCCTCGTTAAACATCCAAAGCCTGTGGAAGTCCTTACTGTTAAACTTTTTTTTTTTTTTAATCTTATCTTAAAACGCATTTTTATGTACTGGCTTTTAATACAGCATGAGAGTTATTTGTTAATTCATATTTGGTGTTTTTAATACTCTAAGTTGTTTTATTAGGTATGTTGTATTCTTGTACAGCACTTTGGTCAACGCTCCTGTTGTAATTAAATGTGCTATATAAATAATTAAACTATTAAACTATTAAACATGTAAACACAACATTTCAAATAACTTGTATTAATCACAGGTGATATTTATATCATGAGCAGCCTCAGTCATACCACTCTCAATTTAATAATCTGCCTTCGTTTGCCATCATTTCCCCAATAACAGCTCAGGAAAAAAAGTCCAGAAAAAGCAGAAACTTAATTTACCAAATATAAATATACCATATTTATATCAAAGATCCACTAAAGTAGAAGTAGAAACTCATGCATGACTTATTTGTGAGTACATGCCCTTTAGAGAAGGTCTCATCTGTGTTTATGTCTGGGTAATAGGGTTTTTTGGCATGTTAAGGTGAATGAACTCATTATGTGATACTGTAGAAGAAAAACTGTTAGTTTAGTGTTTTCATTGATTGGACTGATGTGTTTATGGTAAATATTTGTGTTTGTTCTTTAAAAACATCTGTGGTGGGAAAATCAAAAGCGATAATCTATATCATAGGCCATCAAATAGTTTTCTGTGTGCTCTCTCCTCAGGTGTGTGCGCAGTGGGTAAACCAATGTGTCTGATGTTTGAGTATATGGCCCATGGTGACCTCAACGAGTTCCTGCGTCGCAGATCTCCTACCCAGTCAGTGCGCACCCTCAGCCGTGCTAGCTTGTCGGGTCGCAGTTTCTCCTCTGAGCTGGAGGCCGGGCCTCTCTCTTGTACAGAGCAGTTATTGATTTCCAAGCAGATTGCTGCAGGAATGGCATACCTGTCTGAGCGCAAGTTTGTCCATCGTGACCTGGCGACACGGAACTGCCTGGTTGGAGAGGAAATGGTGGTAAAGATTGCAGACTTTGGCCTCTCCAGAAACATCTACTCAGCTGATTACTACAAAGCCAATGAAAATGATGCCATCCCCATTCGCTGGATGCCTCCAGAGTCTATATTCTACAATCGCTATACTACAGAGTCAGATGTGTGGGCCTATGGTGTGGTGTTATGGGAGATCTTCTCCCATGGGATGCAGCCATATTATGGTATGGGTCATGAGGAAGTTATTTACTATGTGAGGGATGGTCACATCCTTTCCTGTCCTGAGAACTGTCCTTTGGAGCTCTATAATCTGATGAGGCTCTGTTGGAGTACACACCCATCAGACAGGCCCAGCTTCAGTAGCATACATCGGATACTAGAACGTATGCATCAAAACAGACTAAGCATGAATGCTGACACTGAAGCTGATGCTGACTGTTAACTTCTTTTCTCTGTACAAAAGGCATTGATTTGCTGTTTTAATGATTTAATGAATACTTACATTAGGCCCAAGCACTCAGTGCTGGGGAAAAATTATTTGTCTCCTTCATGATTTCTTATTTTATTTTATTTACTTTATTTTATTTCACTTTTGCATATTTGTTATACTTGCATATTTCACTTGATCAACCAAATTTTAATTTTAGATAGAAATAGCCAAAGCATGCAGTTTTTAAATGAAGCTTTAATTTATTAAGCAAAAAATACTATCCAAACCTACCTGGCCCTATGTAAAAAAGTAATTGCCCCCTAAACCTAATAACTGGTTGCACCACCTTTGGCTGCAAGAACTTGTATGATGCTGTGGAGGAATTTTTTTGCCCACTTTTCTTTGCAGAACCTATTTTAATTTATTGGAAGGTTTTCTAGCATGAGCAGTCTAAGGCAATGCTATACCAGTCCAAAACCTTCGTTCTATGTGCTCTCGGTGGGCTGGCCACTCCTGGTAAGTGTCAGGACAAGTTTCTTTATTTGTGGATAATGGCTTTTACTGTGATTTGCTGGAGTCCCAAAGCCTTAGAAATCCCTTTCCCCAATAGAGAGGGAGTGTTATGGCCCAGTGGGGGCCAGACCACAACATAAAGGCGACCCATCCTCATCAGACTTAAAGCAGCCACATCACACAGTTGGTACAATTTTACAATGATTTTTTTTATTTTATTTTTTTATAATATGTTATTTCTTTAGGATGGAACACTAATAAGGAGCTGGGTGTAACTTCAGGGTGGAATTTATACCAAAACAACAAACAAAAAGAAATGATCTGAAATATTTATCAAACTTACCTAATCAAAAAAATAAATAACCAAATTGCAATAACTGACCTCCGTACATAAGATAAGGAGAGAAAAGTAAAATAAAAATGCAGTCCACAGCAGCACTGTACTTTGCATGCTCAGATGGTTAAGTAATTGCAGTCATTTTCTTTTTGTAGCTTGTCTGTTCAGGAGACTGAACATGGCCATATTGTAGTCATTTGTATGTTGCTACTTCAGAATTCAGGATTTCAGTTTCTGACTGTTTACTGGGAGCTGCCCATCTGACAGGTTCACTTTAATTTTGAAAAATGTTAAACCTGAATCTGTGAACTCACCCCAAATACTTGGAAAATACTTGGAAACTAACCATACAGATATACCATGGTCATTCATCTGTTTTTTTCTTTTTCTCATTGAGAGTTTTTTTGTCAACGTTGATGAAAATTTAGCAAATGCTCTGAATAGGCTCAGTGTGACCCTGAAGTTCACTGGGCAGAAAGAGAGAATGTACACTTAAAAAGTTCTTTAACAGTGTCATAGAAAGGGATTGATGATATATTTATTATAAGATTGTACACAACCTTTCTCTTCAAGTCAGCTTGCTTATTCCACAGTGGCACACAATCACTTTAAATCACTGATGATTGTTTTGTAGACAAGTTGGTATTCCACTACAGGGCATTCTGTTTTTATTTGTGTTTCTTTGTTTTTTTAATTTTATAGATGTGTTTTAGATTGTTATTGATATTTCTTGAACATATGAGCAAATTACAGTAGGCACAAGTTAATTAATTCTTCTCACGTGCATTTACATTTCACATAAAGTTCCTCACTGAAGCACTAAAACTCACATATTATGAATAGAATTATTAATGGGACTCATTCTCCTGACTTAAATAGACTCTTGTAAGTGACAAACTGCCAACATGTCTTTACATCCTCATTCTGAAAATATAAATCTAGAATGGAAGCTTATTAGGTCAGCTAGGTTAGAGATCATACTTAGTGCTCGTACTCTTTAACCTTTTTTCTTTGGTAAAAATTCCATTTGGGTTACATTAATAGAATTTAAAAAAAAACTAAGATATTCATATCTAAAAAAAAACATGTTGATTTTGTCTATAAATGCCTGACTTAACTGTCTTCTTTTAAAATTTGCCATGTTGTTACTTTTTTGCTGTATTTGTTGCAATATATCAATAATGTTTTGGGCTTTTTTCCCTTTTGTTTGCCATACATAATTCACATTAAGTATATTTCTTTGTCTTGCTTGCAAATAAACAGAATTATTGAACAGTTTGTACGTCAGATCTAAATGTGACTTTTTTTTAGAGTAGAATGAATCTTTTTACACAAGGTGTGCATGCATCTGAATTTAGGAAGTTAGAAAGGAATATTTACACTTGCCATCATACTTAACCCAAAACACCTCTCTAAGGAAGAAAACCCAACAATGTCCACCATCACTTTCAAAGGTGTGTTGCTCTGGTTCAGGAGCTCCTACTGACATTATCACTGGTAGAGTTTTCTCTCTCTGAGCCCAAACTATATCTTATTTTATTTCATTGCAAGTCTCTCTTTATACAAGGCCCCTATTATCTTATTATGTCAGTTTTTGTTGTTTTTCCTCAGTGTAAGAGTATGCATTAGAGAAATGGTGCTACTCAAAGCATTTTTACCATGAATTTCCATGTGCCTGCAATAAGCCCTGTTTGTTTGCATTTGTACAACTTTATCAAAATGTCTGTGTTTGCATCTCAGTGCAAACGGGTGTGTGTATACAAGTTAAATGGAGGACATCTGTGTGCGTTGTGGGGGATGCCTAAGTGTAAACTGTTTAGATTAGACTGTATGGAGTCTGGCCTTGCACTTTCATCCGTCTTTTTCTTGATCTACACTTTGGCTCAGAGTCTTTCAATCCTATCTCCATCACTTCTCCACCAATGAATACAATACAGAGAGAATCGTACAATGGTATGTTAGTATGTTTTAGACCGCATGTGGCGCTATCATGAATATTATGAGGTGATCACATCCATTATGAACACGCTACTTCTGAATACATAATCATTACTCATTCTTTGTATTTTTATTTTTTAATCCTAATCACCCAGCCATCCTTAAACAGTTTTGTTAGTGAATTGAAATGTTTGTATTATAAAATGCAAAACAGTCATTTGTGTCATTTGTGTGTGTGTATAACCATATCAAAAAAAAAAAACAGACGGAAAGCATTTTGTTGCTCTTCTTTGGTGTGCTCTTCAAGGATGCAGATTAAAATTATTTCACAGGCAACTCTATCAGCCATAAAAATGCCTCTGCAAAATATATGTACCCAATATATGTAAACAACACTGGCACTTAATCCTGCAGGTTTATCTATTCTGTCAAAGGTCAACACTTTCAGGATGGTTTGGAACTCTTGAACAAGTATTCACAGGTCAAAGTTCACTGAAGTTGAAATCTATACAAAAGAGCCATGTGAATGTACTTCCTAATTTCCTTCCTATTTTCCTCCAAGAGTGAATCCATGATTGTGGTGTTTTGTTTCTTATCTGCAGCCGTTGCAGTCATTTCCTTGTCCTGTCTCCATCTTCTTTGTTTTGTTAGTGTTTTTGTTTTTAGTGTGCTGCAAAGCCAGCAGCTGATCCTTACTGGGAGGTAACACTTATTAACAGTAAATTAGTAAAATAGAATTATTTTTGTGGCCTCATGAAAAACAGATCTTCATGTCTGGCAGTCATATGTTATTATGGCTAAGAATCGCTTCCTGTTTTGTCAAAACTCTGTGTTAGTGTAACAGAGGAAGCTGGTATTTTCTAAATGTTCTGGATCTGAGCTGTTCAGCAGATTTTTAATGTCTTGTTGACTTTTTCATCTTTCATAAATGTAGCTGGCAACATGATGCTCAACTCTATTCATTAAAGTCATTATCCAAACAGGCAGTAGGACTTTTGACTAATGGGACAAATTTTTCACTCAGCAAACCATGGCAGGAACTATGGAAAGTGTCTATATTGACTTTGTGACGAAGATTTTACATCCCCCCCTCACTCAGCAACCGTGCAGAGAACTTCCTGTGTGGCCACACTGGCCCTGATTGGCCTTTTCGGGCAGCAACAGGACGTGAACAGACGTATATCAGTCAACTGGAGGCTACCAGTCCAAAGCTGTGGAACAATAAACATAACAGAGCGAATGCACTCACTCACACACACACACACACACACACACACACACACACACAGAAGGGGAGACAATGTTGTTTTCCATGGAAACATCTCTTTGCTGTTGCAAGGACTGCTGCATACTTTATGTCACACATGACACAGACCCTGACCACTCTTACAGTGTTAGTAAACATACAGAAATACCATATTTGTGCTTCATGTTGTCTCTGCTTTACACCTGTAACCACATGCACATGGTGCATTAATTGTGCTACACTAAAGATGCAAATTTGACCTCTTTTCCACCAACGCTGCACCACTGCTGGTACAATGCTAGTTCTTTAATGATGTCTTTCTTTCAGAAGTTGTGGCAAATCATGCTGAACAGAATCTGCGGGGTACATCTGGTTAATTTCTCATGTATCATATCTTGTAGCCACTGAGGAGAATTATTTTTTTGGTGGAAACACATAGAGATGGTTTTAGACTGGGAATTGGCATTGTGTCAATGGAATATTTTGTCACAAATTAAATAAATAGTTTTCCATATATTCACCAGATAATCACTAACTTTTGTATTCCAAAATAATCAGTCGACAGAAGCCAAAGGCCAGTATAGACTAGATAGAGTATGAAGTAGTCGTAAGAGTTTAATGGTAGTTCTACATCGTTATAACATTATTAAAATTAGAAAACCTGTTCCATTTATCAATCAATCCATCAATCAGTCAATCGAATCTTTATTTTGAAAATATGAGTAATGATTGTAAATACATATAACAAAAATAAACATGAAATCACTGAAAGCCATCCTATTAATGAGGAAATAAAGAAAAACAAAAGTAAAATGTTACTCCAAAAATGTCCTGTTCAAAAAGCAGAAGGAGGAAGCATATGCTTATCAGTCCCTTCCCCTATTCAGCTCGTCCCAAATATATCTTTCATGATTATACAACCTAATGTATACATATATGCTATAAATAAATATGCC
Organism: Oreochromis niloticus; assembly: GCF_001858045.2. NCBI lineage: Eukaryota > Metazoa > Chordata > Actinopteri > Cichliformes > Cichlidae > Oreochromis > Oreochromis niloticus. The sequence goes on from NC_031972.2 coordinate 28,135,440, forward strand.
TGTCTAATACACATTTTACATTCCAAAATCATCTAAGATGACTTCAAGTTATGGCATCACATGTGTCTAATGAATTGTTGTCAACACTGCGGGTGGGTGGGCCTTCTTTCCTGTTTCACTGACAAAAGTTCAGCGTAAACCAACCCCAAACTGTCTGCCGAATATGAGCCAAGTCCAGAAACACTGCCTCAGGAGACCGTGTGAGCTTTGGGAACTTATTCATTCAGCATTTTCTCGCTATGCAAAACAGTCGCACACAAACAGCATTGAGAAGAAATGTGTTCCTCCTCCAACAATAAATACACAGTCACACACAAATTTCTGGTAACAGTTAAAGTTGCCCAAACTATGTTAGCAGGCTCATTTTCCACAAACTATTTAATGGGCTGGGAAAAAAATGACGACGACAACAACAACAACAATAAAAGCCTGTGTCTTTCCGTGTTCCCCATTCTGATGTGTTTGGACAAAATCACAAATATTGGCAGGAAATCAAACAGAACAACCATAGTAAGATACAGTCTCTGTTTTGTTTGTTTGTTTTTCACAAAGCTCCTTCATTTCATATAGATAACTTTCACACACTTTCACCTGGAGTCAGACTGATGTTTTTATTGTTGCTGGAGTATCAACACTATGACTGTGGTTGGACATTTATTGATATTGGACTCTAAAGTAGAGATAGTAAGGAAATCACATTGATTTTTTTTTCACTATTACTTAAAAATATAAAACATGTGGTGCATGTTTTGGGTTTCTTTTTGCCTGGAAACTTTCAACATCATTTTAATGTTATGTTTCACTGTGAAAAAACAAAATGTTCAGATCTACAGCTTTGTTATTTGTTTTGTTTTTTATTAAGCACATCAGTTTTTTGGTATTACAGAATGTTTCTGAACTGCATCACACAGTGTTTGTGTCAAGCAGCATCAGTTGAAGGCCACAGCAAACACTGCATACATCATTCAGACAAAATAAGAAGCAAGTGGGTAAAACGGCCATGACGTTATAATCTAAGGAGATAAAAGTCATCACACCATTTTCTGGGCAGTTTCAGGAGGCCTGTTGTTGACATCTGTAGCTCTCTCTCGCTCTCTTTCTCTCTCTCTCTCCATACATATAACTAAACACTGGCATAAAAGAGGGCAGGCATTGTATCCATACTGATACTTGCATTTCTACATTGGCTAACAACTTTTAATTTGGTAAGTTGTTAGCCACAATCTGTGTAAGCTGCATGCTTCGACTTGACCTCTAGATGCCACTAAATCCTACACTCTGTCCTTCTGAAACATATGCAGGACTGGTGTATTAGCAAGCTTAAAAAGTAACATAACACCGCTCATTTTTTTTTTACTCTTCTCACTGCTGCAGTATTGTACAAGTGCATACAGACTGCACTGATGGGTGTGGTTACGGCTAAACACTTCTGGGTATGATTGGAGATGTTCTAAGCTTAAAACTTTCAACCAGAAGAGGGTAAATCACTGCTTTTCTGCTGTTAATTGACTTTTTATGGACAGGAACTGAAAAGCACTGCACTCATAGATATTGAATTTTGCATCACAAACAAGTTAATGTTGCTGTAATAGTGTTTATGGGAAAGTCATTATTTGGGATCACAATACAAATGGCATTTAAAAAAAACCCATACAAACAAGCCTACAGTACATCTGGACAGAGTATAACACAGTGAAATTTACAGACACAAAACATGTTTCCCTTTGGTGATTAACTTTGCATAATATATTTTATATATACATATTGTACACACATACTTACAAAGGTACATAAAGACTGACACACTAGTAAACAAAGACACTGAATGTTTAGTTGGTTTGATATAATAACCTGAATTAATACTTAAAAGAAATGTTACAGTGAATTTCAAATATGGAGTGTTGGGTCCAGAGCCATATATTGACAAAATCTGGTCAAGATTTTGTGAAAGCTGGACAAATTTAAGACAACAAGTTTGCTATAGGGGATTGGTTCCTTAGAATATTTCTCTCATTTTGGCTCAAGTAGAAGCAGAGCTAGAGATAAAAAAAAAAAAGCACCGGCACAGGAAGGAAATGACTAACAAAAGTGATGACTAAGGTGCCCTGACCACAGTCCTTTATCTCACACATGCATCAAAAATGTATGCAAGTGTTGCAGAGTGATGGTGAAAAAAACTTTGTCTGTATATCACAACATAAATTGCCTGATTAATAGGCCAAACATCTGGGCAAAGATACCTGGTGACTTCATGTTAACTCTGCAGCTGAAATTCCTGAAAAACATCTGGTTTCCTGGAAAACGTTTGACTGTACTTTTGGCAGTGATTCTCACTTTGCTGTCGGTTGTTGGGAGGTTTGTCTATGTATTTTGGCCAGAATGTGTTTTGATTTAAAACATTCAGTTTGCAATTTTTAACAATGTGCATCATAGCATTGCCATGCTGGATTTCAGCTGGCACAAAATCGCAAGTTAATGAGAGCACTTGTGGAAATATTACACCATTCGAACTGCACTGGCTCATAAGTGAGTCAGTTATAAAGGCACCCTAAGGGGGGAAGATAAGAGTAGACTTTAATTTGTCATTGCTGTCATAAAAATAAAAATAGGCTACCAATAATACTTTTAAAGTAAGCGTCAACTATCTCTCTGACAGAGACACAAAATAAAACGTGTTTTGGTTGGATATCTGCTTACTTCATATCACTGATACCAATGTTACAGCAAGTAAAAATCTATGCTGGTCATTCAGATTCTGTTAAACAACTGCAGCATTTGCTAAGGCTTAGTGCATTTTTGTGTCTGTGGGGTTTTAGTTCAAGAATTCTCTAAACAATTAATTCAAATTCTTTATTTTTAAAAGGAAAATGTGTATTTTCTAATGGAGGTGAAAAACACAAAAACTAAACTAAACTCAAGAGCACTGCTTTTGGCTAGCTTTCACTGTGTACCACTGACAAATTACAAACTGCCTTAAAAGTGTAAACCAACAAACTGCACGGCTTGCTGCTAATCAAGGTTATGTTGTGAGTCATTAGCCATCCTAACAGCATAGTCATAGCACTGTTGTGCCTACAGCCCTGCCTGACACAGTGGCTAGCATGGCTACAGAATCAATCATAAAGGTTTAAACCAGCCATTCTTGCTATTTCTCTACCCCGCTTGGTATAAATTCACCAGAAGTGAGGTAGGTAAATGCTCACGTATCATCATTAGTTCATGAAAGCTGGTAAAAATAGAGTGGGAGAAGGCTTTTGAGTCAAAAGTTTTGATTTTCTTTTTTAATTTTAAGTTGTTTTGTTAAAGAACCCATTCTCAAGGTACCACAAAGCAATTTGGTACTAACTCAGGCGATACTTTCACATTCACTTCCACAAGTCCCCCTTTTCCCTCCCGAAGTCAGCATCAGGGGACCAAGGAAAACACTGAGAGGCAGTCTGCTCAGCACATTTGGTGTCATAATATCAAGTCTCTGAAAGTGCACCAAACATGACTCTCATCCTGTCTTCACATAACTGTCCTCCTCCTACTCTTTTCCCTGGAACAGCTTGCCTTTAAATCCTTAGACGGAGTAAACAATCCAGGATTTGTAGCAAACATTGGATCCTTACTTTATTTAAACTAAATGGAAGCAAAAACCTGCTTTGATGGATTCACAAGAGCGTGTTCATAAAAGAGGATAGGTAGAATAGAATAAAAAAATGAATCTGGTTGTACTTTGTAATTTACTTGTTGCTAAACAATAGATGACAACTCTCTACAGCAGAAAATGATAATGTTTGAGGTTATTAAAATAATGTGTTGAATTCATGGATGAAACAATGTCACAGGGTTTTGGTAGATTGCAAAACATGGAAAACAAGTGAATATAGGCAGGATAGTGAATTGGATTTTCACTTTGGATGACATCTTTTGAAATATATATAACATTGGTAACAATATCCTGCCTCGAGCCTACACCACATCCATTTAAAGTTAAAGCTTCTGCCCGACAAAAATCAAAAACACTATGTTGTAAATCTGGGATCAGGTGAGTCAGCAACCAACAATAACATAAATGTAGGATGTTAACTTCGATACTTTTCGTAATGATGGGGCTCTAGATGAGTAATAGTACAAACCTACCAGGCATAAAGTTAGGAAGATTGGATAAAGAGGATGGGCTATACTGGCAATACTCTACTTCACAGATTTTAAATAGTTCATATCATCTTTGCCTGTGACAACACATTTAACACAAATGGAAATTAACAAAACAAAATAATAACAGCCTATCAGAGTTCTCTTCAGCTCTGTCTTCAGACAGCTTGAGTCTTTTCAGCTTTCATTCTAGTTGCCATATTCTTCTTGACATACACTCATTTACCTTCTCTCAGTCTGTATCTCCTGTAGAGAATAATCCCTTCAAGATGGATTCAAATCCAAGACATTGGGCTTTTTCTTTTTTCTTTCTTTTTTTTTATACCACCGAATGTTCATTGTGGTGGTGATGGTGGTGCATGGTGCTGCCAGTCAGCACCGTGTGATTGATGGAAGACGCAGATCGGTCGGATCCCTCCGCTGCCGTCCCATTCACATTCTCCTGCCTCTGGCAGCACAGGATCTGCCTGAAGGTTGCGCTCATCTCCTTGTCACGGTAGGAGTAGATGATGGGATTCATGGCTGAGTTGAACTCGGCGAGTAGCAGGAAGAACTTTTCGTAGGTCAAGACATTGCAGCTAGCGCAGAAAACATCAAGGAGGAGGATGACCAAACCAGGGGTCCAGCAAATGATGAACGCACCTAAAAAAACACAAACGTTACATATTAGTTGAGGTAATTGACACGCCCATCAGAAAACCGAAGCCTACTCCATCCTCTCATACACTGCGCTACATAAATGATAACTGTTCTTAATTAATAACGCTTTTCTACTCAATCTGAGTATTCAAAGCACTCTTTTTTCTATAAGCCTCATTCATTCATTAACACATGTTCATACAAGTGCTTTCTTTCTATTTCACTTTTATTTACATTAAAATTCATACACTCACACTTTGATGCATCAGTGGATACTGGGGGTACAGTATTTTGCCCAAGGGTACTTTGACATGAAGGTTGGGGGAGCAAGGGATTGAACCACCCACTAACTCCTGAGTCACAGCCACCTCATAATGGAATATAAACCTTAAAAGTAATCCACATCATAACTGTTTCTATTTTAAAATTGTCATAAGTATAATACTTACATACTTGGAGCTAACGTGTAATTTTGTGATATGTATGAAAGAAACCTTTTTGCCTTAGACTGAACAATTCAATACTATTTATTTTATTTACTTGTCTCTTCACATGAATCAAGCTGACTTCTTCCATTTTCTGGAAGTGGGCCACGTCCACTGAGTGTTTAGTTCCACAGATGATGACACTAAGATTCATCATATGATGACACCATGAATTTATCAAAGTAATTTGTGTTTGTTTTTGGATTTTAACATTGTAGCACATGGCAGTTTTTGATCTAAGCATGCAAGATTCATGTAAGTAACTGTCATGACTCATGAGCAACATTTGGGAACTGATTACTTGGTTTGGGCTTTTGCTAACTTACACTTGAATAATAATGAGTCAGTACAGGCAACTTGCAAAATGGGTCCTTTCGGTGCCACATTAGAATTCATCCTACCACCTCTCATAATTCTAACAAAACACTATCAAACCACTAACAACGCAACATCCTGTGTTTGAATCAGAGGGCCAGGGACCCAATTAAATCTGACGCACTGATCGCTTTTAGACCACCACTGATGTCATCACACATCTATTTCTCCTGTTATGGTGGAGATATCAACTACATTATTTCCAAGAGTTATAGGTGTTGCCACTTATGCAAACCCTAATCATTAGTATAGCAGAAGAAGCTTTTGCCACAAAGTCCTGTTTTTGTTTTTTGTTTTTTTTTATACTGTCGTAACATCTCCTTCAGAGCTTCTATACTGATATCAATAGAATGGTGGTAAAAACCAGCACAACCACACATTAGTTTCCCTCTACAAACTGGCAGCAGGAGGGGCTGAGCATGGAAGGTTACAAAAACTGAGAGGTGCGCAACCCTATGACACTGTTTTTGTCATACAGTGCCATTCGCGAAGTATAATAGTCCTCTAACACAGAAACACAGAAAATCTCTCTCACAAGCACATGAGGCCCCAGCTCACTAGGAGGTTTGAAACAGATACCTCCTTAATGTGAGGCAACAGTGCTAAACACTGCACTATGGCGTTATTTTAGTGCCTATATTCTGAGCGCACGGAAACCCCACTGATAGCCTTCCTGTCCTTTTTCTCAAATGTTTTCTGTGTATTTGTTGAAACAAATAACAATCACTCTACAACCACATTAGCATCACTTATGAACCACACCGCCAAGAAAACAAAGTACCAATATCTCTTTATGACCAAATGTAAGTAAAAAAAGGTTAATAAGGTCAAAAACCTCATTAAAAATTGATGAAAAATAACTTAGATTTAAGTGATTTGAATGACTGTGATAAATATTAAATATAAATATAAATAATAAATCAGCTATGCACTTTGTGCATTAAAGTGGACTCTTCCCCGAGTAGATGAAATATGTTAGCGCTGTGGAAAGGGTCACTGACATTACTCGTGCATGTCAAGTGCTGTGAATTCAGTCATCAGATGATATATGTCCTAACTATACGACAACTATAGGACATTCCACTCGCGAGATGGTAAAACAAAGAGTCTTGTTGAGAAATTAGCAGAGTTGACAGAGCGAGAGCAAGAGAGGGAGAGCGAAAGCGAGAGAGTATTGACAGGAAGGTCTGTTATCTGTTAGTGTTGTGCAGGCGGCAGCTGCAGTGGAGCTTGACCTCACTTCCTAACTATGCAAGCAGACTCTCCAGAGTTGGATAAATTTCTCAAGCAGTTCATTGCCCAGCAGAGAAACTATTTCAACTATTTGTCTCTCAGTGAAACATCTTACTCGGAGCAGGACCAGACTCAGCACAAAAAATGCTCAGAGGAAGCATTTAGAATTTCCAGTCTGAAAAACAAGAAAAAAAAAAAAACTTGACTCTAACATTATGACTGCTACTGTATTTTCTGTTTTTACTGTCTTACTGTGTCAGTGGTGATCTAAACATTTATTACTCATCCAATCTATCTTAACCACAATTCACAATATGTTATTGTCTTAGTAGGGCAAAATCCATCAAAATAATAAATGAAACAATCTGATCACGTCCAGTGAAAAATATAAAATAAAACAGTATATGTGCATATATGTAAAGGACATTTGTTTTATTTCCACTCAAAATGAGAAAGGAGTGCCGTTTTGTGATTTTATGGCCTGCGAGGTTAACCCTCAAATTCTTTCATTTCCTCCCTGAATCCTAGAGTATATAATTACCTTCATTACTTATCTTTATTGCAGAATTTCCTCTTTACCCCCAAAAGAATATGGCTGGTTTACCATAGCCACATTGTACAGTGTTACTACCATGCCAGGTTTACAAAGGGTAAACCAGAGTTTTGTTTATGGAAGCAACATGTGATTTTTAAAAAAAATTTTTTTTGCCCCGTCACTACTTAAAAATGCCACATGGAGGGAAAAGAGGCTGGAGAATGGAAAGTCACTGGAAGAAGGTAAATAAACACAGCTCTAAAGCAGGCCTGGAAAGTGTATGGAAACCTAGGAAAACTACTTTGGCACACTCGTTGTCTTATAAAAATAAGTAATTACATAGAAATGTGTTAAGATGTGTGTGGCTATTGCAATGACAAACTACTATTGCAACAGTTTCATAAATGACATATTTTCCTATTAGTTTGTTAATGGCTCATGTGTCACCAGAATGCAGTAAATAAACCTTTAAAGGAATCATTTTGCTGTCAAAAACCTGATAACGAGCTTTAGGGGAGACATTTTTAGTTTGTGGAATGATTCTCAAGATTTACATAACTCAAAGCAATTGTTAGAAACAGCAGCACACAATGGATTAACTGTGCCATTGCTCATGAACAACATATCAAAAATGCATTGCTTCGAGGGGGTTTATAAAGACTGAGCTGCAATTTTACTTGTTCAACTGACTCTCAACACAAATATCTAATAAGCCAATCAAATGGCTTAAGGCATTTAGACATGCAGACATGGTCAAGAGAACTTGCTAAACTTCAAACTGAGAAAGAAAGGTGATTCAAGAGAATTTGAACATGACATGGTTGTTGCCAGATGGGCCTGCACTTCCATAAATACAGTTTCTGACATACTGGCCTGGTCTGAGTATTTATGAAACTGCTGCTCTACTGGGACTTTCCCACACAATCATCTTCAGGGTTTATAGGGAATGGTCTGAAAAAGAGAAAATACCCATGGAGTGTCAGTTCTCTGGGCAAAAATATCTAAATGATGGCAGAGGTCAGAAGAGAATGGTCAGACTGCTTCGAGCAAAATAATCACATATTACAACTCAGGTATGCAGAAGAGCACCTCAGGATGCAAAACATGGCGAACTTAGAAGCCTGTCAACTAAGACGAGGAAACTGATGCCACAATTCACACACATTCACCAGAATTGGACACCAAAGGATTGGAAGAATGTTGCCTGGTCCAATGAGTATCAATTCCTGCAGATATTTGGACAGTAAGGTCAGAATGTGGAGTAAACAACATCCATCTATGCGTAATATCAACACTTCAGGCTGATGCTGGTGATATTAAAATGTAGAGACTGTTTTCTTGGCACATTTTAGATCCAGTAGGACCAAATGGACATCCTACCTCAGTGTTCTTGTTGACCATATCTATGCATTTGTGACCACAATATATAAATCTCGTGATGTCTGCATCCAGCAAGATAACACACCATGTCACCAATCTCTCACTATCTCAAACTGGTTTCTTGAACATGACAGTTCAAATGGGCTCCACTGTCACCAGACCCCAATCCAAAGGAGCACCATTTGGATGTGGTGGAATGGGAGATATGCATCATGGATGTGAAGCTGACAAATAAGCAGCAACTGTGTGATGCTGTCACATGAATGTAGAACAAAATGTCTGAGGAATGCTTCAATCATCTTGTTGAATCTATGCCACCAATTAATTCGGTACTAAGGGGAAAAGGGAATCCACCCTCGTACGTCCTAGGTGAGCCTAATAAAGTACAGAGTTATGTATGAGAGGTTGTTCCTATACACTTTCTAACCATGCAATTTCTCAGATTATCATTTAGTTACTTAAAAGAAATTTTGCATGGTGCATTTGTACAAATGTTTACTATCCTATAGTATGAACTGCTAATAATAATATGTACTGCTTTATCCAAGTGTATGATACAGCAGCAGTGTTTTAACCACCACCATGCTTTCTTTCTTTTCTTAAGTCTTTTCTTAATGCTCACATGGCAATGTAATGGCATGAATGGTAAGTATGGTACATGAAAAGCTTTTTTTAAATTTTGAATGTAAACCTTGCTAAAAGAACATTTTATTATGAAAGTACCCTTCAGTTCATTGAAAATAAATAAGAAACACTAGTTCAACAATGGTGAATTGTAATTTCTTTCTTTTACTTGACAGCCAGTTGTTGACTGTTTACAGACAAGTGTTAGGCTATTTGTAAATATACTGCATTGAATTATTATGCATAAGAAACTTTAGCATATTCTGGACCTTTGTGTGAGGAAACTTTCTCTATCCAGACCTCCTTAAATTCTAATTAAGTACTCTTGATCTATGGGAACAAAAATAAGGAAATAATAGAGGCCAGATTATGGCAGTGAACCCTGCACTCCCACAAAGACACATGCACGCAAAACACACATGCAGAACTGAGGGTAGATAAACACTCACATGTGCAGACACAAACACATGCAAACACTCACTTACTTAAATTATACATGGCACAAAGACAGATGGGTTAAATATTTTGACGATGTTGAGAAAGCACTCACACTGTAAAACTGTAAAAATATAGCATCTGTGATTATCTGTCTTCTTTTTCCCCTCATTCTCCAACAGGCAGTAGGCTGCCTCTCTCATGTTAAAGCTGGCAGGATGTTCTTGTTAATACGGAGCGCTTGTACCCCACTGTCACCAAGATTCATTCATGTTGTTTGTTTTTCTAATGCTATGCTTATTTGGGAAAGACTGGCGAGACTAATACGACTACATTAGCCAATCAGACAACTGATCTCTTGTCATTTAGTTCTAAAACAACTGATGTACCTTTTAACCTTTTAACTGAAAATGGTGGTGTACACAGTGATGGAGTCTTGTAGTGGTTTCACAGTGATCTAATGGTTAGAGAAACCAGCTTTTGGCCGGAAACACAGTGAGTTCTTTGAAATAATGGCGTTTCTTTCCTGCTTGACCTATTTATTTTTTGGTTAGTTTTTGTCAGAAGGTTCACTAGCTGGCTGGCTAGGTGATAGTGAGTAAAGTGTTGGTTGAGTTTTCAGTTACTTCGATTTCTTTACAATGGTCAAAATAACTAAAATAGAAAAGAAGATGGCTACATTGTTAGATGTTAAATGTGTTTACTTTTCAAGTGAGCACTTATGGGCTGATATTTTTTTACAGTAAGACTGAAACACACATACTTAAAACAAACTCTACTGCTAACACCGCCCCTGCTACTTTTCTTTTCTTTTTTCTTTTTTCTTTTGTTCAAAGCTAAACTCATAAGTACTCACAAGCCAGGAAGGCTAAGCTAACACTAGAAAAGAAAAGTTTTTGTGCAAACATTACAATTGCATGTTTGCATTACAATTTTATATCTATATTAGTTATCCAATATTCTACATCCAGTAAAATATTTAATTCAGAAACAACTTCCTATTCTTCTGTCTGACATTTTCATCACTCAGTTATTTTGGAAGGCTCATCATGCCAGCTTAGGTTTCCACTAATGTGAATTCTCTGTGGCTCTTAAAAACACCCCAAATTGAATTATTGCTTTCATCTTCTGTGAGTCTCACTCATTTTCCTGCCATTAATCTATTTGTATCTCTTTTTTCTCAAGTTTTTTTTTATTGCTCTCTTCACTTTCTTTTCCTTTTTAAAATCTATTGTTTTTCAAAAATCCCTTTATGAATTTTAAAATCTTGAGTTTATCCTTTCTTTGTATCTTGTTTTTTGGGGGTTTGTTTTCATTGCACGTCTCTTTCAGATCGTGGTCATGTTTTCCTTTCTGCAACCTGTATTCCTGTCAGCCATCCCCGGCTTCATCTTTTACTTGTATCTCACATTCTGTCTCAAGTGTCTCTCTAACCCAATCATTATCTGTGGTCATGACCATGATCCCTATATATATTTCTAAAAGGGCCCATTAGTTTCCCGTTTGTCCACAGGAGGATTTCTTTTCCCATTCCCCTCTTACCCACATCAGTGCTTCCACACAGAAGATTAGATTAAAGTTCACATTCAATAGCTGAGAGTCCACAGCACAGAGTCTACAAAGATGCTTGTGGTGTACACAGTGATGGAGTCTTGTAGTGGTTTCATAGTGATCTAATGGTTAGAGAAACCAGCTTTTGACCGGAAACACAGTGAGTTCTTTGAAATAATGGCGTTTCTTTCCTGCTTGACCTACACAAAAATATCTGTTTATCTGCAGAGATGTTTGCTTGGCAGCAGTGACTCATGTGTAGGTACTGAGACTTTTTTAAATCTGTCATTTTTTAATAAACTTCAAACATCAACATCAAAAGGTCTACTTAGGTTCTCTCAGCTGCTTGACAAGAAGGCAACTGGAGTTGACTCTCTTGTCATTTAGTTCTAAAACAACTGATGTACCTTTTAACTGAAAATGCAGACACCCTAACAAATGCAGCATGAAAATCTTTTTCAAATTTTGTGGGATCAGATCTTTTTTGGAGCGGTATTGTAACTTGTATTATAGAAAAAGATACAGAAGACAACAGACATCAAGCCGGGAATGAGGGCTATGACATGAAACGAAGGTCCCGGTTTGAAATGAGCAGCAGGTTTTGTGTTTAAGATGTATATGTTTTAACAAAAAAAGTAAATAAATAAAAATTAAAATTCACATTTGAAAAGAATAAGAAAACTATATTATTTTGAACCCAATCTAAAAGCAATTTATAACACCTCGTATATTTAACTGTTTAACTCTAAGCCAAGTGTGTCATACTGGATATATGAGTTTTTGTGAGTTTCTGAGACTTCTACATCCCAGAAAAAGCCCAAATATAATCCACAATTCATTTTTGAGGAATGCACTGAAAAAGAAAATGCCTTACGTAGCAAATGTTATACAAATTTAAACTCATATATGCAAATTCATATTTATTTTTTGGTTAGTTTTTGTCAGAAGGTTCACTAAACACTACATTTTCAAAACAAGTAGATTTTTCGGGCAATTATTTCATGAATCAGGCTTAAAATGTAAAAGGGTTAAGCGGTGTTTTAAGTTTGCCTGAAAGTAACAACCCATGCTGCTGAAACCACATTTGTAAGGCGTAGATCCTGCCATAGGGAGTGATTACAAAAGCTGTATTGTCTACAATTATTTCTTACATTAATTGACATACACAGATGCACACAAACTCAAACACACAGAAAACAGGTGACACTGTGAGATGCATGCCAGTTGTGCTTCCATGCTGACAGCAGATTGGAGTGTTTGGCTTGCGGTTTTTGCAGATTGGTTCTGCTCAGCCAGAAAATACACTAGCATTATAGCAGAAAATTACAGAAACGTCTGTGTATGAGTAGGGCACATTTGTTAGTGTGTAATCATTAATTTCTGTCCTTCCTTTGAAATCTAGATACTGAAATAAGTCCTCGGGGTAAATACTGACTGCTTATACACTGTAATTTGGAGACAAGTACAAGTCTGTGATATGGCATCTGCATTTGTTTGGGCATGGTATTGCTTGGCACTCCATGCTGTCTGACGATGTGACCTCATACAACACCATAAGCTTTAAGATAATCAAATCATTCACAGAAGACTCCAGCAATTGCCAACAACTGACACACACACACACACACACACACACACACGCACGCGCACACACACACACACACACACACACACGCACACATGCTGAACAAGGAACATTGGCCAGTTTGACGGCTGTTGGCTCATTTAAGAATAATGAAGGGAATCTCTGTCTATGTGATTCAAACTCTTTTTTTTTAAATAAACACAAAGTGGGTAAAACTAGCAAGGCTATCACAATAACCAAGTCTATAATCTGATGCACTACAGTTTTTGATGATGAGTGCCAGTTCACTGAATTTGGTTGTTTTGTAAGTGTAAACACTTGGTACTTGTCTAACTGGGAAAAAGACAATCTGACTGCAACTCAAAAACAGTAATCACAGAGAAAGACTGGTTGCATTATTTGTTTAGAACTTCTCATGTGGACTTTTTTCTAATGCTGTTCAGTCAAACTGATAATGGAAGTTTGTTATTTTTATCTACAGTAACTGGTACTGAAACTCTTTTCTTGGACTTTCACTTATCCTGATAGCATAAGGGGGAGGTGGACTGCAAAGAGGCTTGGAGATAGGCAGCATCATTAGAAGACATAGCATAAATTTTCACTGCTATGCTGATGACACCCAGCTCTATCTATCCATGAAGCCAGGTAACACACACCAATTAGTTAAACTGCAGGAATGTCTTAAAGACATAAAGACCTGGATGGCCGCTAACTTTCTGCTTCTTAATTCAGATAAAACTGAGGTTATTGTACTCGGCCCTGAAAATCTTAGAAATATGGTATCTAAGCAGATTCTTACTCTGGATGGCATTACCTTGGCCTCCAGTAATGCTGTGAGGAACCTTGGAGTCATTTTTGACCAGGACATGTCCTTCAACGCACATATTAAACAAATATGTAAGACTGTTTTCTTCCATTTGCGCAACATCTCTAAAATTAGAAATATCCTGTCTCAGAGTGATGCTGAAAAACTAGTTCATGCATTTATTACTTCCAGGCTGGACTACTGTAATTCTTTATTATCAGGATGTCCTAAAAACAAGCTGAAAAGTCTTCAGCTAATCCAAAATGCTGCAGCAACAGTACTGACAGGGACTAGAAAGAGAGAGCAGATCTCTCCTGTTTTGGCTTCCCTTCATTGGCTTCCTGTTAAATCCAGAATTGAATTCAAAATCCTGCTCCTCACATACAAGGTCTTAAATAATCAGGCCCCATCTTATCTTAATGACCTTGTAGTACCATATCACCCTATTAGAGCACTTCGCTCTCGCTCTGCAGGCCTACTTGCTGTCCCTAGAGTATTTAAAAGTAGAATGGGAGGCAGAGCCTTCAGTTTTCAGGCCCCTCTTCTGTGGAACCAGCTTCCAGTTTGGATTCGGGAGACAGACACTATCTCTACTTTTAAGATTAGGCTTAAAACTTTCCTTTTTGCTAAAGCATATAGTTAGGGCTGGACCAGGTGACCCTGAATCCTCCCTTAGTTATGCTGCAATAGACGTAGGCTGCCGGGGATTCCCATGATGCATTGAGTTTTTCCTTTCCAGTCACCTTTCTCACTCACTATGTGTTAATAGACCTCTCTGCATCGAATCATATCTGTTATTAATCTCTGTCTCTCTTCCACAGCATGTCTTTATCCTGTTTTCCTTCTCTCACCCCAACCGGTCGCAGCAGATGGCCCCGCCCCTCCCTGAGCCTGGTTCTGCTGGAGGTTTCTTCCTGTTAAAAGGGAGTTTTTCCTTCCCACTGTCGCCAAAGTGCTTGCTCATAGGGGGTCATATGATTGTTGGGTTTTTCTCTGTATGTATTATTGTGTGATCTACTGTACAATACAAAGCGCCTTGAGGCGACTTCTGTTGTGATTTGGCGCTATATAAATAAAATTGAATTGAATTGAATTGAATAGATGCAGAGCAATTATATGCACTCTAAAATAGCTCAGAGAGTTTTCCCTTATGGTAGATTCCCATATGCATGGAAGTATATTGGCTGAGCTAGATTGTGTGAGCTGGTATTTGCCAGGATTGCTCCTGAGCTTCACTTCTTGCTCAGCCTAAACATATTGCTGATTTGAGAGTTTTGTGTGCTACTACATTTTGAAGAATTGGGCTTTAAAAAATTGGTTGCTGCGACTGCATTAACAGCTATGGGTGCTTTAGACTAAAAACAACTGGAATTTTACATGTTCTTTCCTGGAGATGGAAAAATCCTTGATAGACAGTTTTTTGGCAAATACTGATATGCGTATCAGCTGGAGCAAAAAAACAAATTTGTTTTTATTTGTTTTTTTGTTTAATGAAAACTAAGAGAAGTCCAAAGGTTTTCAGTGCATGTACAATGAAACAGGCAAGCAATACAAGGGAGAGACTTAGTTTGGGACATGGAATTCAGTGTCCTTGATAGTGCTTCAAAATGACCTCATTCAGACTAAACCAAAACAGATCACACCCTCACTCAAAAGACTTACTTTCTCAGTAACATGTCGGCTTGAGTAGAGAAGAACAAATGTGGCTTGTTCTGAAATTTTTAAAACAGTATTTCAAATTTATGCTAATGATTTACTGATTAAACTGAAAAGAAACTGTAAAAACATAAAACTTTTTCCATTTTTGGTAAAGAACCGTCCTCTCTAGTCAGAAATTCATGAAGCTAAATGACTGTGAAACTTTGTTTCTTAACATTAATTCCTGAATCCTAATGCTTACTATTGTTATGTGATTATAAAAACTGTGTTTTCTACCTAGATTTATAGAGTGAGTCTTTTGCAAATAGCTATGCATTAACATCATTAAAGTTCATATGAAGTCACTTATTGGAATGTTCTTACATCTGTTTAGGGGAACTTAGCTTTTATTTTTGGATGACTCAGTCTTTTTCCTGTAATAGTATGTGGAAAGCTCAATAGAAAAAGGCAGCTGTAGGATAGTTGTAACGACACCAGAGAATTGACATTTTTATTTATCCATTAGACAATAGATAAAGACAGCAATAATGCTGGTTTCTATTGTTAAAAAATGTTTTTAATTTTTGTTTTAGATTTAATTCATACTATGGTATATAGCTTCCACCCTATGGCCATTAGGAAACATACACCAAAGTTAGCAGATTAATTTCAGAGCTCTTTACCTCACAGGTTACCAAAGAGGTAAAGAAATAAACAAAACATCTCTACACAGCAGATGTACATTCTCTGCCTCTTTAGCCCATACTATAGGTTCCAGATCATAGTCTCCTGTCCACTGCATTGAGTTAAGTTTGGAGTAAAGACAACGAATGCAACAGGATGAGATAGCAGAGCACATAGGAAAGAGATCACTCGCAATCCTTTGGTATGTTTTGTCTAGGATGCAACACATCCTGCTTCCAGGCCTAAGAAGCCTTTTCCCCCACAATTTTCAACATACTATAAACATAACTGAGTTGGTCTGCTAATTTGTTCTAGTGTTAAATGAAAAAAGAAGAAGAAGAAGGAGTAGAGTCTGATTATTACAGAGTCCTGCAAAGTGTGAAACATATCTCTGCTTAATGCTCACAAAACTGTCAAGACTGCACACGCAGCTTGGGTGATAGGTTAAACAGGCCGAGTTTCATCTGCAGCGTATAAACAGACACCAGAAAAGTTGACCACACTGAAGCACTACAGTAAAAAAAACAAAAAAACAAAACTCAAAAACCTGCTACTGTTCATTGCAACTGTGTTTTTAGTTTTAGTTTGGAAAGCTGGACTGTGGCCTGCTGTATCTGTGAGAGAACTGTAATCTGTTTTTTTAAGCACAGCCTAGATACCTCAGACATCCGTTTGTGTTCTTTATAGGTGAAAATGAAAGTACAGCTGGAGAGTAATTGAGGGTATTTCACAATCCTTACCAAGAAAACAGGACACGCTACAAAAATTCTTCAGAACTATAAAAGATGGGATGTGGGATTAATCAAATTTCCTCATAATCCGTTGGTAGTACAGATGCTGTTGTTTACAGACTACCAGAAAAGTTCTTTTGTTTTGTGCACAATTGTAGTGAGGCGTAAAGCCTTAAAGGCACTTGCATGGACATGTACTGAAGCTTTGGTACTTTTGGTACACGCATCTTCTAAAAGAGACATAATCTACTATACTTTAGATCAACAAAACCAAACCACATTATTCAAAGCACTATGTTTATATATTTTTGCTTGCATATATTTAATTATTTTCATCTGCATTTGGCTATTTGGCATCAACAATTTAAAAGTGACTTCATAACTAAAAATCTGAGCATTTTAATAATGATCATGGGGAGCACCACTGACCAATATGAGGTCTGCAGTAGTGCTAGGAGGACACTGTGCTTGGATTCAGTGTTGAATGTAACAGCCTCATAGTTAAACTGATTAACACATGCATTGTTTTGCTGCTGCTGACGACTTCAGATGTTGGGTCATTGCTGCAAAGACAAATATACAGGTACCGGCATCCTGCTAGAAAGCCTAGTGACTATCAAGAGATCAACAGCTGCAGTACATAGACTGAAAGTGAATGCTCTTACCCAACACAATGACCACAGTCTTCAGAAGGGACATCATGGTATCTCGGTTGCGTCGTGGTCCAGAGCTGTGCCGTGACATCCTCATGGTTCTCTGCCTCACATACACAAAGATGTGGGCATATAGTGTCACCATGACAACAAAAGTCACAAGATTAAACACTGCCCAGAAGACCAAGTAAGAGTTGCTGTAGAGAGGTGCCATGTTGGAGCAAGACTTAATGCTACAGATACAGTTCCAACCTACACTGGGTATTGCCCCCATGACTATGGACATAGTCCAGATAATGACAATCACAACCACCACGCGCCGGTTGCTCATACGTGTGTGTAACTGCATGCGGAACACGGTGATGTGGCGTTCAATGGCGATGGCAAGCAGGTTGGCTACAGATGCAGTAAGGCTGGTGTCAATCAAGCCCTGACGCAGCAGCCATGTCGAAACAGTCAGACGTTTTGTGTTTGGTCCCGTGTTGAACATCAAGTAGAAGTATGCCAATCCAGCAAAGAAGTCAGCAGCTGCCAGGTTGGCCATCAGGTAGTAAATGGGGAAGTGGAATCTCCTGTTGACGTAGATGGCGATCATTACCAGAAGGTTGGCGAGCATGATGAAAATGCACACAGTGATGCCAAGGCCCATCACCAACCGGCTGTAGGTGTCCCAGTCTTTAGCAAGAGGCTTGCCACTGCGGTTGTAGAAAAAGGTGATGGTCTCATTGTAGTAGCATTGATCCTCATCCATGGTGGTAGTGGTGTTTACTAAAATGAGAAAAGACATGAAATACATAAAATTTTCATACAACACGATCTTTTGATGTATGTTTGAATACCATAGGTTTAATTTCAAAAGGGAGGTTTATTTTTCAGATCCATGGAGCTGAAACAACATGCACCACCTCAAATCAAAATCAACACTTTTTTTGTTCTGTTTTGTTTTGTTTTTAAGAAAAAAAACAGGCTATATTATGAATTCAGTGCTGTTTAACTTTTTTATTGTTTCCTTTACTTGATCACCTTGTGTAAATCACACCTGTGATGTTAAATCATTACAGAAGGAGCATTAAACTAAACAAAGAAACACTTCCACTGAATGTTCAAGTAGGTAGGTTCAAAAGCATGTGGCATATGTGAGTATTTCAGCTTATCTGATTATCTGATTGCACTGCTGTGTGAGTGAAACGTGAATCCTTTTCTCGGGTCTTATCTCGACAGGCTGATACTTACAGAGCTTTTGCTAGAAATTGTTACAAAACAGTAGATGCAGTGTGATTAAAAAGCCTTTGTGTGCTTTAAATGTGAGAATCTGGACCTATTCATTACAATTTTGATGCGAAGCAATCTAGTATATTAATCTATATCATAAGCATGCTCCATGTTAGTTGTCATCTATAGCAGTCACTGTTATCTCATAGAAAACATACATTGTCCATTATACAACCATGTGCAAAACGAAGCTTGTGTTGCCTACAAGTCACAGAAGTTTACAAGTTTACAGAAACATTACACAAAGGTGCTGTGTTTTTTGTGCCTGCAGGCTTGCCTGATATGTGTGAGAAGATGTGTGTGTTTGTATCTCCTGTGTAAAAAAGCCTCAAACATGTTCTTTTTCCATCTGGTTTAGGTTTACGAGTATTTATGCTTAAAAAAATGCTGAGGAGACTGAGAAAATAAGTAGAAACAGCAGCATCATCTCTCTCTCTCTCTGTGTCACACTCACACACACACACACACACACACACACACACACACACACACACACACGTGCAAACAATACTCACAGGAGTATATGTGTTTGTAATAAAGCTCAAGTCCCACACAGATGCTGGCTAGTCTCTCTCATGCACCTAAGACCGGAAACAGGACCTCAGGGCATGAGTAGTGTGTTTGTGTGTGTGTGCTAGAGATACAGACACAAGGAAGACTGGAGAAAAATGAGGGGACAACAGATGAAAGAACAAGTATTGGAAGTTTTGGGTCGAAGGCCAGTGCTTTCTATTTTTTTTCTTTCTTTTAAATTTTCTTTTCTTTACCTTCTTCTGTAATCATCCAAATTCTTTGAACCACCTTTTCCTTTTGCAGTGACACACTCTGCCAAAACTTAAGTGCAAACATGAAGAAGCTTTTTGTTTCCCCTCCTTAGCTAACTTGCAATTTTGGGAGGAAAAAAAAATATTACAACCTTCACCTCGAAAATAGTCACATGAACAATCAAAAATCATCTTGGGAAATGAAGCAATGTTGAAAGCATTGAAATTTAAGCTTGCCAAAACTATTTGTTCAAATTCTGCAACTCAACTTAATATACATTTCTAAATGTTATATAATGGAGAGCAAAAAACCTGCAAGTCTAAACAATAATTTTGCTCAAAACTGTGCAATTGTTCCATAGTGACTCATGCGTTAAAGCATAAGTTGTTTAAGTGGTGTGTGATATACCTACATTGCTTAGGTGTATATTAGATGTTGCAGTGCACCAATGGCAATTTAAAGGAAGTTGAAATCAGTTAAGCAAATGGTTTCCTGGATTTTATTTAGATTTCATTTTATTTATTTATCTTTATTTTCTTAAAGATCAATAAAGAACTCCAGCTGCAGCCATATTTGCCTGAAGCACCAGTAAAATGTTATTTTGTTTACTAAAATAGCAGTGGTACATTGTATTAGCGGTATTGAATTATAGCTAGTACTGGACTGTTCCAGGCCTATGGGATGTATCTGCTTTTTAATTTCTAAACACTAACCAGACAGCGTTTGAAAGTAGGGCCTCCTTTTTCAGACATGGTTATGCTTATTTACCAATGTTTTGTTTTGCTTTTTTTAATGGTCTTGTCTATGTGTAAGCAACGATCATTCCCTGTGTTAATACAGGTCATTTAATACACTTGCGGAGAGGCTTATGAAACTCTTTGGCAACTGATTAACTATGGAACCCTTGGACCTTGGTTCACAGCTGTTTTCACTACATTAACCACCAATATGTAAACTCACGTGGGCCTTTGAGATTGTTTTCCATTGTTATGCTGATGATCTACAATTATTTACACCAATTTCTGGAGGAAATATTATTTAACTTTGGTGAAAAGCTGGTTTTAAATCTTAAATATTACTGAACTAAGATATGGATGGACAGGAAAGCATTTATTTATTAAAATCAGACGTATTTTGTCGTTCAAATATGATGAGGTTCTATTTTATGCCTTTGTGGCATCTAGTTTGGATTATTGCATTGCTTTACTATCAGGATACACAAGGAAAGAGGTATTTCTGAACGTGGTTTAGAATGCAGCAGCTTGCAGAGGTTTATAGTATACTGAGTCCAGCGAGCAAAACCATTTTAATGTAATAATGCGCAGTGTCCAGCCCTGTAAGGGAACTGCATTGTTTTTGTTTTTTTGTTTTTGTTTTTTTACATTTATGTTTTTTTAAACCAGGATTCATTTAACCCTCTGGGGTCCACTGATGCGCCAAGGCGTCAAAATCACATGACCAATTTAAGACGACACAGCAACAAGATGCAGCAAACCAGAGTCTCCAACTTGGGCCAAAAGTGCAGACTGGAAACTATATACCAGTTTTTAAATTGTGTTGATAGGCCACATAAAACCGGAGATATAATAAAAAATACACGCAATGTTTTTTTCTGAGTGTTTTCTTTTTTTGGAGTGGCACAAATAATTTATGTGGCATCTTATTTGATGCAGCACACCTGATTGTTCTGTAAATAGTTTTAAATGGTTATATAAAAAACGCCTGAGGCCTTGGCTGCATTTTTAGGTAAATAGTACCATATAACTTTGTTGTTTGTACAATTTTTATTTGCATTTCAAGTTTTGAAAATGATTCGTTAAACATATTTGTGGTTCTTACAGTAAGAAATATAACTTTTTCTGCTCTGATTTTAAGTTTTTTTGTCTGAATTTAGATCAATTGTGCTAATACAGTATGTCAAAATGAAAACATAACTCCAAATTCAGATATGTGAGGTTGTGCTGAAAACAATGAAACCAAACAAGGCAAGATAAACAGTTTTAAAACGTGAAATATAGAGGTCAAATCAAAAGTAGTCAAAAATGGCCAATTTTACCCTGGACCCCAGAGGGTTAAATAGAAAGCTGTATGGCCTCATTGCAAAAGAGTGTTATTTCGACATGTGAAAATAAAGAACACATCTGTTTTTGAAGCAAACTGCTAAATTTGCAATACTATCCCCTTTCCTGTTTGTAATGGGTGTGTTATTTCCTTTTGGTGTCTGTGGAAGGTTTTTGTTTTTTCTTAAAGAAATGACAGTATCATTCCTGCATCTCATTATTAAGATTTTAATCATTGCTCATGTAAGGCAGTCAGTCAGCAATAAGAGGAGGCATTATGAGGAGCAACTGAATGACAGCAGCAACACAAATTTAAAATAAAGTCACAGGGATGGAGTCTCCATTTACAATGACCACAGCGGATGAAAGCCCATGTCGTCATCTGCAGTTTATGGCCATTAAATGTCTGGAGGGAGCAATCAACGGGGCATTAGATGCCTGAGACAAGTCATCATCACAAGAAAGTGGAGGAAGTGTCAGTGACCTCTCAGTACACATTCCCAACACTTTCATCAGACCTTCGGAGCCTGTGGAGGGAGATCCTGTCATTGTGTATGTGTTTGCATACAACAGTTGATAGCTGAATATTGTACAAGACTATGTAAGAACAAGGACATAGAATGAGGGGAATTTCGTTCTTTTGTTCCTGAACAAAAAATATGTAAAAAAGAACACTGCAGTGACTTATTTTTCAAGAATTTAAATGTGTTTGAGAGCAAGAGAGGAACGTTTGGGGAGTGTGTAGAAGAGAACAAAATGCTCACTGTGCCCAAGTGTGTGTCGACACACTCTTCATGCTTGTTAGCAATGTGTGATAAAGTCTGGCTGTGCGGAGTGAGAGACTCAGTGTGTGTTTTGTGTGTGTAAGTGTCTAACAGGCTATGAAAGGACCACCCTGGAATCCATAGATGTGAGGTCATTACTCAAGGATCAACAGCAAGGCTACATCCGTATATTGTCAATGTACGCCTAACTGACACATGCATAGAGGCTAGTTGTTCATCACCATTACTTATTCACACTACAATAAAGTGCTAAATTGACAATAAATGATGCAGCCTTGCAGGGTGAGATAACTTTTCACCTTTGAAAAATTGAGCTACTTACTCAATCACAAAACCACACGGTTCCTAGAATATGCATTCATTACCACATACAATGAATGCTATAGCTTGAAATGAAGTAAACAAAGGACCATAGATTTTTTTTTATTACTATTAAAAGATTTATGGAAATCTTCAACACTTTGCTTTAGGGTAGCTGTAACAGAAACGGGCTCATGGCATTTAAATCTCTTAACACACTTTATGGTATTAGTAGAAAAGCACTGAATCAGGACTGCTATGTCAGCATGTGCTACATAGTAAATTGTTTATCCAGCCCATTCTCATTGCAAGGACATTAAATCTGTCATTTTCTCCAAATTACACACAGGGTATCTTTTCACACGAGTGGCTGTGGACCAGGTTTAGGTAATAGTCACGCAGATCTGTTACATCTGTCAGATACACTAGGCAAATGCCATATTTCAATGTGTTGACTTAATGCTGTGAGCTCAAACACAATCTTTTACCAAATCTAAGTAGCTTTTAGTGTCTGAAGTGAAAAAAGTGAGTTAAAATCAAACAAATCAGTGAAAACCAAGCAAAGCAAAGTTCAAAAAGTCAAAGCTTCCAAACAGGAAGCAAACCACAGTTTCCTGGCAGACAGATCAAGCACTCGGCCTTTGCTTTTACTTTTGAACTACACTAGGCATGAAGACTTTAAAGAAATAATTCTTGGGTGTTGATTTTCTTTAACAGTTTGTGCTAACACAAAACTCTCTTTTTCTTTTCAAGAATTTTTGTCAAGATAAAAGAGATGCACTTAAGATTTAGTCGATTTAGCCATTTTTCTACTGGCCTTTTATATTTACATTTGCAGGAAAATGTAAATTAAATGAAGGTTGTTATCAGGTTGTTACCATTGTTACCAAAAAATACATGTCTCAAGTCATTTGCACTTTGCACTTCATGTTTAGATGCAATCCTCCATATTTGAGGTCCTCAGTACTTGTTGTTTTAGTGTCTAGTCTTGCTTGTTGCAAACAGCTGGCTGTGTCAAATTCTTTCCTTTGACTTTAATAAATATCCGCAGCTTCACAGCGTCCACTTACAAAATTACAAGTTTAATAACAGCAGACTGGTCAGGATCTGATTCTAAATATTGCTGCTTTGTGCTGTCTTCACATGTGACACACAGATTTGAGATTTATACAGCACAATAATAATGCAGTCCTAATGCTAAACTCCATCTGAGCTGCATCATCTGAAGAACTTACTCATTTTCTAAAGTAAGAATTTGTTCTTGTAACAGAAAATAGAAATTTTACATGTGCTGTCCGACCATACATGGTTCACTCTATTTCCTGGGAGAAATACTTGCCTGAAACCTATTCATATATCAGTTTGTCAAATAACAAATATGCAAAAATCATCTTGTTTCTCATCCTTTTGCTACCCATTTGTTTGTGTTATACTTGGTTAATTGCGCTGATCATTATTGAACTGAAGTGGCTGCGAGTTCATAGATGAGCATATTATGATTGGATTATCTGAAGAGCTATCCACTGTAATTTGAGTTCATGCATCACTGCCTCATGCTCATCTGAACAGCTGAGCAAATTTGATACTTTGTTTTGTTTTTTGTTTTGTTTTTTGTTGTTTTTTTGCTTTGTTGTTGTTGTTTTTAATTGGCTCCAAAACAAATGTTGCTTGTGAATGTGTTTTGCACTTTTTTAACCACTGTTCTGACAACTGCTGAGATAAACCAACTTCAGTCACTGCCAGACAAGAAGTCCACTAAACACTTAGCAGTAGAGTCTGTTCCCACTCTCTTGAAAATCCTTCATCCAGCCTTCTGGCTGCTGTTATTAAAATGCAGCCCTGAGAGAAATACCTTTAAGAACATCACCCCCAGATATGATGTTATTCTTTCACAGAACAAGAATTTAGTCTGTGTTAACTAATATTTATTTAGACACACGTTGAGACCAATCACTGATCTGGGATTCCATGCTAAGCAACATATAGCCCTCGTGGAACTCATGAAAGAGAAGAAAAATTCATACATTGTTTTCACCCATAGTGATCTATAACTCACATGTGCATTAAAGGCTGTATATGAAGTACTGCAGTCTACAAATTGTCTCTTTCTTGAATGAGTCTCACTGATGTAGCATTTCACCGGGAAACTTCTCTTTTTATGGAGAAAAGGATGCATCTTCTAGCTTTGGAGTTCAGACAAAAATATGACCATTTGAAGCTTGTTTAAAAGTGAGGTCACACACAAAAAAGCTAATGTTCCAAACAGGATCCCTGCAGTTTATCAGTCTTGTACTGAGGTTTTTAACTTTGAGAAAAAGAATTATTTATTTTCATAAAAAGTCACGAAACATGTAAGAATGATTACAGAGAAGCATAAATTATCAGACAGAGAAAGGGAGTCATTTAGTGCACAGCTGGGGTGAAATCATGATTAAAAAAATGTCTATTTTTGGTACATAAAATGAATCCTGCGGAGCACTTTTCAAATTGTACTTTGATGTGAATGATTTATGAGACACAGGAAACATATGAAAGTGATAAAAAAAAAAAAAGTCTTCTTTGAAGCTTGCAAGGGGTTCATGAGCTAAGGCTCTTCTCTTTATGTTTATTTAAAGCGTACCTCACAGTAGTAAGTGAACACCTACCCTCTTTTCCAATTCCTAACGTTAACAGTGTCAGCTATTAAAATATTATATATACTTGCAACATAAAGTTTGGCTTTTAAGGAAGAGACTTCACTTAGTCTGAGTAAGTTGCTGTTGACCCTTACTTTGCACCTACTGCTAAGCTAACTGGCTGTTTTCCACAGAGTTTGTAGTTTGCATTTTATAAACTACATATTGACTAAAAATGACTAAAATGGAGGAATTTTATTTCATACTATGTATCACGGTACATGGCATGAATCACTATGCAAGGCTACCCATATGTTTGAAAATGTACTTCAAATGGGTTCAAAAAGTCTTTTTTTCTACATTTCAATGCATTTTTATCTATAGGAAATATTTGGTTGCAGCTTGATTATTGGGAATTTTAAATCTGTGTCTAATCCATGTACAACTCAAGTGAAACCAAAAAGTCTCATAACTTCCCACGGTTCTTCCATCCCTCACCTCCAAATCTCTTTCCTTTTCTCTTTCCACCTCTGTTCTCCCCTCTCCTCTTTGCCCTTTAAACCTCTTCTCTTTTCCCTTGTGCTCATCTTCTGCAATCTTTTTCTTCTCAGATTTCCTCTCCTGTTGCCTGCTTCTTTTCCTCCAGCTCCCTCCTCCCATCTTTGCCAACTCTCCACACAATGTGCCCATTGTTTCCATCTCTCCCACCCCAGAAAGTAGAGACGCTGGGCTTCTACAAGCTAGCATGCACACAAACACTCAGCCACATAGGCTTTCATTCTTTAACTTTATCTTTATCATTACAAACCACAAACACACACACTTGCACATACACTCAAACAGTTGCTGCGTACCGACAGAACTCGGAACAAGGATTGGATTGAGAGCCTGTGTTGAGTCATGAGTGACTGCAGGCGTGACCGGCTGATTCACAGCTCATCAGAGGATGATACCCTTCGAACCACTTCCATCACAGCACACATGGCCCCAAATGGTCATTATACTAGAACAGAACAGAATAGAATAGAATAGAATAGAATAGAATAGAATAGAATAGAATAGAATAGAACTGTATAGTACACTCTTTGTAGGACTATTAGTGTAATCAAGCACCACAATTGCATAAATAAACCAGAATGCAATTCAGTAGTGAAACACATAACCAACATTGTTGGCTTCCTGTAATAGTCTCTTTAATTTTTGCTTTGTTTATCTCAAAAAGAGCTCTCTGGTAGTGATATGAATGCATTTAGGAAATGTAGGAGCGCCAAACATACACAATATTCTTTAGTGACAAAAACCACGCTAAACAGTGATAGGCTAAATATATCGAGTATACTATGCATAATATTGAACAGAGGTTTCTACCAAAACATTATAATAGTAAAATGAATAAACAAATAGTGCATTTTAAAAGATGAGAAATCATATTTCAGGCATTTCAAGGAGCAGCGTTTCATCACACCACCAACAGCAGCACATTGGGAACGGTTACTCCTGGATGCACTGACAAAATAATGTTTCATTTCGCCAGGAGAAGGAGTTAACTTCTAAATTACATAGAGAGAGGCGGATCGGTTTCACAGTGGCTTTCGGTTTTTCCAAAGCCACTGACAGCAACTTGTTATTTCTAAATAATGGGCAGAATCATAAATAACATATAAAAGCTGTTTTAATTTGGCTATAAATTCTCACAGGGATCATAGCTTTGGAAAGTCTAGTGACAACCAAAATCCAACTTACTAGTTATTATCTATGTAGTGGCGTATAATGCAGCTTTTCATTTTGGAACTGTCATGTAACTCAGATTATTAGCTTTAGGATCTTTCTGATCTGTCCCACATGTTTAGGTAGAGCAAATATTTATACTAGATGGCATAAAAAAGAGAGTCTGCTATTAAAAATCCTCCTTCTTACAGTGGTTTAAGATATATTTTAAAAAGAAATCGTGAAAGAAAGCAAAAGATGTTTAAAATAGATGAATAATTGATGGACGGTTGTGTGAATGCATTTAAAACAGTCTAAAAACCGTTTATAACAAGTGGTTTTATTATGATAACTGAAGTATTTAACAATGACTGGATTAAAAAAAAAATTAACAAAACAGTCACTACCATATGTATCAGTTTGTTTTTGTTTTTGTGTGGTTTTTTCTGGATTTTATTATTGGGCGTGTTCTCTAATGAAATTGCACTATTAGAGACAGATTCCACAGATTACATCACCGGAGCTCAGATGCAATATGGGATTGCGTCAGTGTGGTCTGCAGAGATTTCAGGGTTTGACTCAAAAGTGTTCTTCAAATTCATCACTTTAATGACCTGGCCTGTCAAAACCATTAATGCGCTGCACTGAATAAAAACAAATGTGTGCATGTCGTCATAATTTAAAATGATAATTGATTTGTGTATATATCTATATCTACATATGCATAAATGCATGTATATGTCTGTATCTTTATCTGTGTATACTCATTGGATACCTCTTTTATTGGATACCACATCCCATTTTGTCTTCCAAACTGCCTTAATCCTTCATGGCTGAGATTCAACAAGGTCCTCGAAACATTCCTCAGAGATTGTTTCCAGGACCTGAGGAATATCCCATTGGGAATATATGTAGGGAATATATCCCATTCCACCGCATCACAAACCATTTGAGTAGAGTAAACTCATTGTCATGTTCAAGAAACCAGTTTGAAATGATTTGAGCTTTGTGACATGGAGTGTTATCCTACTGGAAGATTGGAAACTCTGGTCTTAAAAGGCTTTAAGAGAAAAGTCTGACCCTAACATTGAAATGATCCAGGGGGAATTCAGACTAGGTAACATTTTTCCAATCTTCTATTGTCCAATTTTGGTAAGCCTTATTTGTATTGTAGCCCTGGTTCCTGTTATAAGCACACAGGATGGACACTTGGTATGGTCTTCTACTGTTGTAGCACATCTGCTTAAAGGTTTGATGTGTTGTGCATTCAGAAATGAGTATCTTCATATCTCAGTTGTAACACAGGGTTATTGGAGTTCCTGTTGCTTTCCTATCAACTCAGTCATCTACCACACACTGGATATTTTCTTTTACTTGGGTCATTTTCTGTAAACAGTAGAAACACTTGTACGGGAAAATCCCAGTAAATCAGCAATTTCTGAAATGCTCAGACCAACTCATCTGACACTAACAACCACATTCAAAGTCACTTCAGTGACCTTTCTTCCTCATTTTGATGCTCACTTTAGCAGGTTGTCTTGACTATGTTGGCATGCCTAAATGCACTGAGTTGCTGCCATCTAATTGACTGATTAGATACTTCCAGTAACACTAGGAGTAATGTGGGAGTCATTTCAATCAAAATATGTCCTTTAATATCCACAAAAAATATGTAGAGCGTCTTTGTAGAGTTACTGAATTTAGAGATGCACAACATCTCTAAATGTATATACTTCTTGCCTCTGTGTTGCTACTAAACTGGACAATTGTAATTCATTATAATCAGGATGTTCTAAAAGTTACTTAAAACACCTCCAGTTAAACCAAAATGCTACAACAAGATTACTACCAGGAACAAAAAAGACAGGTAATATTTCTCATATGGTGGCTTCTCTTCATTGGCTCCCTGTTAAATTCAAAATTCAATTTAAACTCTTTCTGATTACATACAAAGTCTTGAATAATCAGGGCTCCTCATATTCTAAAGACCTCATAGGATTGCATTGTTTTAAAAGAGCATTTCGCTCTTCGACTGCAGGCTTACTTGTGGCTCTGAGAGTTTCTAAAAGTAGAATGTGAGGCAGAGCCTTCGGCTATCAAGCCAGTCTCTGGTGGAACCAGCACACAGATTGGACTGAGGAGACAGACACTGTCTCTAATTTTAAGATTACGCTTAAAACTTTCCTTTTTGCATTAAGATTATAGGCTGGATCAAATGACCCTGAACCATTCTTTAGTTATGCTGCTATAGGCTCAGAC
This sequence comes from Oreochromis niloticus, assembly GCF_001858045.2. Lineage (NCBI taxonomy): Eukaryota > Metazoa > Chordata > Actinopteri > Cichliformes > Cichlidae > Oreochromis > Oreochromis niloticus. The sequence continues at coordinate 28,164,696 of NC_031972.2, forward strand.
TGCTGCAAGTTTTCATGTAATTCACAGTGATGCACTTCTTCTCCACTCACCTTTTTTCAATCCCCGAAAGTTTATATACAGATGCAGCATGTCATTACAGTTTGTCTCCTCTCTCAGTGCTTTGTCCTGGTTCCCTATGCTCCATTTCACTTTTCTCTTCTCTTTCTTCTTTCCTCTTTCATGGCAGAGGGCTGACCCTCCTGATTGGGCTGGAGGTTTTACTTTAGTTTTAGTACTTGATCATAGGGGGTCAGATGATTGTTGGGGTTTTTCTCAAATACTTCAGAGCATTTACCTTGGGGCAATTCAACTGAATTTAATTACTGTGTCCTTACCATAATTTGGCTGAATGAAGCATTGAAGTAAGAGCAATCTGTCTGAATTTTGAATTATACTACTTTAAAATGCTATGTAGCATCTGAAGAAAGGGTTAGTGTCATTGTTTCACTTCAAAAAGAGCGTGCTGGAGTACAGAACCAAATAATCATACTAATACAGTACCCACAGAAAGAGCCATGATTTGTGCTGGGTTGAAAAATAATTTCCTCATTATGGTGTTTCTTAGTTCCTCTTTCTTTCATGCATGACTGACACCTTTGAGATGATTTTAACCCTCTTCTGCCTCAAAGCCACACATGATCTGTTGCAAGGAAGTTAATGAGTGGTCATTAGGGAAATAAGTGGTAAGTGCAGGATCTATGTCTTGAACCATGTTACCATGAGAGCCACTGAATGTGTTTATCTCTAACTGATGTGGTCCAGTGTCTGGCAGCACCAGCCTACAGTACTGCACCATTGTGGGTTGAGCTCCTGACAATGTAAACATCACAGGGATGAACACTTGACTTTTGGTCACACTGACCATTATCCTTTTACCCCCTTAAAGCCTGCCTCTCAATAAAGAAGAACTTGTAAGTAAAGTGGTAACATAATGTGACTGTTCCATATTTTGGAGTGCCAAAACATGCACTGTATGCATGTAAATACACATCTACCCTTTGTGCACGCGATTGTGTATTCTAACCTAATTCATGTAATCTTCCTGAGTAAGTATGGGGTCCATTTTCTTTAAATCTGTTAGCACTAACTACACTGTGTAATGAAACCTTAGACGACAGCATAATAATATGTACACACTGATAGTTGTGAGCGGTTTGTGTATAGATTTATCAAACTGTGCAAATCTGCTTTCTTTAAATATTTATGTATGTTTCCAGCATGCCATGGCGATATCTGAAGTTTGTTTGGAATATACAGTAACTACATTAATATCAAATATATTTACTTCCCTAAACAGCATTCATTGTGTATCACTCGTAGCTACGCAACCACAGTAGCGTTAATCTGACAGCTGTCAGTTTCCTGTCAAAACCACAATTTATTTTTTCCATTTATCTGAGGTAAAAAATGAGTGGTAAAGGTAGAAGATGGCAACAAAGCTCCGTGTGGATAAACAGAAGAAATGTCTACATACGTTGAGAAAAACGCACGACTGCCTCCAAATAAGTAGTTATGAGCAAATTCTATCAAAGTCTATCTATTAAAAGCCAACAGTAATGTTTTCAGAAGATGAGATATGAACAATAAAGCACAAATCAAAAACCACTGTGAATGCCAAACGCTATCTCACGCTGAAGCTGAAATGTTGCTTTGTACAACACCGTTTGGCTGTACAGAAAAAAAAAGATTACAGCAATTTGTCACGAGCTTTGGTCAACTTTAAAAATCATATATCTCCAGTTCTGCATAGCAGGCCTCTTCAAAAATGGACAAACCCTCCCAGTACTTGCATGGACCAGCTATAATTACTTGATCCCAGAACCAAGAACAAGCTGAAGTTTGAGAGATATTTTCAGATATTGTCTATGTTATTATGTTATTGACAGTAGCTGATAATAAAATGTATCACAACTACTGTATTCATTTGAGATTTAAGGTCCTTATTGCATCATTTTTAAATTTTGGTTAATTAAGTTCATTATGTGGAATTCCATTTAGCTTACTGTTGTTTTGGGTTCTTTTTAAAATGTTTTTGGCTGCTACAACACAGTAATGACTCAACTGTTGGACTTTTCTAATCTAATCTTACCTAACATAAATGTGATACAAGGCACTGAACGCTAAAGATGTGCAAAGGTCAAAGACTGTGCAGACACTGAGGAGCATAATATCTGTAATTCATGTTAATAAGAATGCATGTGTAAGAAAAAGTCAAGATAACTTCAGAGAGAGTATTAGTGATTCTAAAACCATTTATAACTATTTGTTCTATCTTGTGTATATTTTTTATAGCTGTGAACAGGTCAAAGGCTAGTTTGAATTACTTCCCTGTTTAAATGGCCCTTGAAGAAATTTATTTTCTGCAGCAACTGCTCACTAAATGGGACTCTGCTACCTGCATGAATGTGGAAACAATCTGGACCTAAGGAATAAGAATGGGTGGAATGCATTTCCTTAGAATAGGGGGAGGAGAAATCAGGGTTCCAGTAATCACAACACAGATGTTTCAAGGACCCAGTCTTTTGACGGATGTCAAAGCTCACGAGGGGAAACATAAAACAGTCATCTTCAGGGGAGACAGTAAGTCTTTGCAATGGGAGTTCTGTTTAGTTTGATAAAAGAGGTCAGAAGTCAAAAGAATCAACTTCTCTGGAATGACTTTCAGATGAGTATGTTTCTGTAACCCCATCAAATCTATCAACAACAACTTTGAGGGCTAAGAACCTGAGGTGCCTCTCTGAGCCTCTGCGAGCCTCTTTACTTTGCTTTACCCATATTTTAAGTGCACTTGACTAGTAAATAAAACTTGGTTGTGATCTATATATATCTAAATCCATATATACACAAAGTATCATTCAGTTTTTTTAATACAAGGGCATCATAAGTCTTTTACACTTTTTATCTGCTTTTTCTGCTTGTTGTATAACACTATCATCTCTCACTTTCTCTCTCCATGAGTTATGTCTTAATTTTACAAAACTCTACAGTAGCTGTGTAAGTTGTAAAATGTTGCACTATATGAATTTGGATTGTGTGTCACAGAGTGTTGCAGCTACTTGAAAATGTTATTTTTGTTACTATAAGATGATGCTAAATGAAAAAAGTGCAGTTATTTGCAATTGTTTTTTTTAAATAAGTACTTGAGAATGACTGAAATAAGCTATATCGAGAGTGAACAAACTGACCTAGTTCAGTAAATAAGAACTACGTGGCTCACTGCACTGCTGAAGAAGAATTTCCCAGAAAATAATGTGAGATTTTGTATATATGACTATAATCGAACCACTGTGCTTGTTGGATTGATCTCCTGTTTCTTAGTTTTTTTATGATCAGATTAAAATTGGTGTTAAAATTAAACCTAACTTATCCACACTATCCATCAAATAAGTAAATAAAACTAAATCGATATTCAACAAACTATTAAAGACAAATCTTTCATTCTGGTTGCTTAAGGCTGTAAGAAATGTTGAGAATGTAGAATCCATGATTAAAGTCGCTTCAAAGTCATTTGAAATCTCTCTTCAGGAGTGCTAATGGTCCTATCACTCTCTGGAGCATCAAAGACCCCCTGAGACCTGTGACAGCGGGTGGTAGGTAAGCAGTGGTCTCACTCTCTCTTGTGAATACACAAATAAACACACCCACTCAGACACAGAGACACCATTTGAGTCCCAAATTACTGTTAATCAGGAAACATCAAAAGGGAGTGACAGCATGTATCAAGCACCTTTTTTCGCTTACAGAAGACCTTCTCAATCAGTTCAAATTGACTTTGATGACAGAAACTCTGCACTCTTATCACATATCTTGGGTGTGTGTGGAAACGTTGATTTAAAAAAGGAAGGTCATGAACTTAATAAACTGTTAATAAACTGTTCTGGTCAAGTTTCAAGGTTTTTGGTGGGTGTATAACATTCTTCAAAACAATAATAGTACTTTAGAAGGACTAGGCATATAATGAGCAAACTGCCAATAACAGGAACTAAAATGAGCCAGTAAAAAGCATCACATCAGCAACACAGCTGTGAAGTCTTTTGTCACTTTCCAAGCAAGAACACAGCCAACTGTGTTTATTTGAATGCATGACTCAGGCTAAGGTAACAGAAATCCATCCCTAAGGTCTGCGGAGATTGATGACAAACCAGATGTAAGTGGCTCAAAAGAGCTCTTTCAGGAAACATAAAAGTACTCAGTTATGGCTTTTTATCTCTTGTAGAGATGTGAAATGGTTCATCTTCAAATGGAAATTTGCCACGGGGAGTTTTGACTAAGAAAACTCAAGGAAGGACAGAACTCAATGGCTTTATTTCACCTTATATCATCAAGAGCATCTTAACTCAGCTTAATTGTTGGGCAAGTTAAAGTTTGAGCAAACCTGTTCTAAATTAAATCCCACGGGTCTCAAGGGACATTCAGATTTTTCCATTAAGAGAGTTTCACAGTGGCAATAACAGAAACAGAGCTTTTAAGATGTGCTTTTATCCGATAACAGTCACCAAGGTCCCCACAAGAGCTGTTTCATGTACATTTATCTCCAGTTTGTTATGCATGACTTATTATGACTAACCAACAAACAACACAGCATCAGAACCTGCCAGATGAAAAAAAAAACAAGCATTCCATCCCAGTTGGTCTTAAGATGTTGGAATTATTGCTCCTTTTAACTTTTAGACTATAAGTTGGACCTCTGAGCTATCAGTCTCTGCCATAACAGGTGAAGCCTGTCTACTCTAAATCCATACAGTTAAGGGGAATGTTCGAGGAATGACTAAATCACTTTGTTTCCCAAAGATGTTACTAAAGTCTGCTAAAATTGTAACAGTTACAGTTGATTTTTAGAGCTTGAGTAGGGTGGATTGACTCCTGCCGGCAGAAGACAGAGTCAAGGCGTTTTCTTTGGAAAGACGCCAGCACCACAAGAAATGCTTCAACACGCTGGTGGTGGTTTGGTCATCCGTAGTACTCACACTGACAGCACAAGTGTTTTCTCTTGAATAACTGATGCTGGTTAGAATGAGTTTACATTTTATTTGGGGGAGGAAGACGCAGAGATTCGATAAAGAAATCTAAAATAAGATCATAACGAGATCAGCGTGGAAAATCTAAACAGATGTCAGCCTTTATAAACTCCTACACCCAACGCCCATTTATTTTTTTCCTCTCACTCCCATCTACAAGTGTTGTTCCAATCCCAGAGTTTGATAAAGAGCCCAGTTCTGGCGCAACAAGTCCTTCATTCCAGCCGCGTCCCTGTTCTCACATCCTCTATAGACGCACAACTGCGCGTCTCCCGTTGAAATAACGGTGCGCTGAGGGGCTTCAGGCATCTGCTAATACCATCAAAGCCTTTATCTGAACTGACTGCTCTATCGCCACGTCTACGTGGCAGGTATACTTTTGATTATGAAAAGATGCCCACTCTTAGGCATATGTGCATAGTGAGACACAGCGGTCCACATAAACCTATACATGTACCCCCCTCTATGTAACAAATGTTAAATTGTGGGGAAATCTCTCAACAGTGAGGATAAGATATCAAATACTTACAGTGTCCTGCATGCAGTGAGAGCAGTGGGTAGGTGGTTTAGCTTACTCCCTGACTGGTTCCTGGATGTCCAACTCAAGTTTGATCCGGAGTGTCTAAAATTCCTCCAACAGACAACTCATACAGACTCTGCCTGCGCAACTCTGAAGTCAAAGCCGCAGCGGTGTAATATAAGATTTAAAATCCAACATGCAGCCAGGTAACCCTTTCATTTTATGTCCGTGCAGGGAAAAAAAGCGAAAGATCGGTCAAATTTTCCCACCGCTACGTCCCGATTTTGTTTGTTTTTTGGCTTTGTTTTTTTCAAAAATGCAAGTTGTTTTAATTTTCTCCCCAGATGTCGAAGCTTTTGCGCTCTCTGCTTCGTCTCCGTGCCCCTCTGCGCTGGCGCGGCTCTCTCCTTCTCTCTCTCTCTCTCTCCCCCTCTCTGTCTCTCTGACCGACAGACTGCCACACAGACTGCACAGGACGGGACCTTTGTCTGCATGTGACGTCACTCACACGCACAAGCACACAAGCTGAGAGAAATGCCATATCTTTTATCAAGACAGGACGGGCATACGTTCACAAAACAAGCAAACGCAAACAGACTTCATGCACATTGCAATTTCATTTAGAGAACAGGATGACACACAGTTACAGCTAAAACCTGCAAACACGGTGATGGCTGCACACTGAAATACAGTGCACAGAATACACAAGCAGCTTTAATACAGCTGAGTGCGTCACAGAGCACTGTCTGCTCCATTCCCACAGCTTACACTAAGGACTTTCTTGAAAGGTCCCTCTATAATCCAAGTGCAAGCAATCTATACCCAAAAACACCATAACCGGAGCTTTTTCTTTGTGTCTTGATCTCGACAGATCAAAGTGAACTTTATATTTTGCTAACTAACACCTACTTAAAAAAATACTCTCTTTCGCCAGGATGCTATCACAAGTTGTTCCTCTTTAGTGAGCCAGAAAGCTAAACAAGTAGAGTGAATATTCATTAGCTGGTGAAAAAAGTATGTCTATTTGTCTGAAATTCCTATGAATAACTGCATTTCATTTGAAATAGGGCTTCATGAGTTATACTAGAAAATCAATAAGTTGTTCAGTTTGCACTGCATGCATAGTGGTGTATTGACCTTGACCCCCTTATGCTATGAAAGTAATTTCTATAAACAGATTCTGTATATGAATCTGTAGGTGGGCTGTTTGGTACCAGGAGTTTTGTGGTATCCAAGCTTTACTTGTAGGCCAAGTAAACATGTCCATGGCAAAAGAGGGATTGCACATGCCAAAAACTAATCTTGTAAACACTTGCTATTGCTTGAAGATTTTTTTTTTTTTTGACTGGCAGATGGAACAGGAAGTGTATGTCTGTCAGCTAAAGTGTAACTGAAGATTTGGACTTCAGGCTGAAATCTATGCCTCGGGTACATTGCAACTACAAACCCCTCTCATACCCTACAACATAGTCGTGACCTGGCGTGCACCCTTCTAGAAAAGTAACTACACATTCTAGCAGTGCAATCATAGTGGCAATATAAGGAATCACAAAGGTCAGCAAATTTACAGAGGGATGATGCCAATACTATCAGAATAGATGTGAGGAAATGTACAAATAAGTAAAATAATGTGTGAGAGAAATATGTCTGTCTTTGAAAGCCACAGTCCTCCACAAAGTCCTGGTATTTTGTATTGTGGTTGGCATTGCATGTAAAACACGACACAGCTACAAGCTAATTAGCACATAATGTACCACATACAACCATAAAGGATGGTAATGATGCAGACCACCTACAGTGGCTTGCAAAAGTATTCGGCCCCCTTGAACTTTTCCACATTTTGTCACATTACAGCCACAAACATGAATCAATGTTATTGGAATTCCACGTGAAAGACCAATACAAAGTGGTGTACACGTGAGAAGTGGAACGAAAATCATTCCAAACATTTTTTACAAATAAATGACTGAAAAGTGGGGTGTGCATAATTATTCAGCCCCCTGAGTCAATACTTTGTAGAACCACCTTTTGCTGCAATTACAGCTGCCAGTCTTTTAGGGTACGTCTCTACCAGCTTTGCACATCTAGAGACTGAAATTCTTCCCCATTCTTCTTTGCAAAACAGCTCCAGCTCAGTCAGATTAGATGGACAGCGTTTGTGAACAGCAGTTTTCAGATCTTGCCACAGATTCTCGATTGGATTTAGATCTGGACTTTAACTGGGCCATTCTAACACATGGATATGTTTTGTTTTAAACCATTCCATTGTTGCCCTGGCTTTATGTTTAGGGTCATTGTCCTGCTGGAAGGTGAACCTCCGCCCCAGTCTCAAGTCTTTTGCAGACTCCAAGAGGTTTTCTTCCAAGATTGCCCTGTATTTGGCTCCATCCATCTTCCCATCAACTCTGACCAGCTTCCCTGTCCCTGCTGAAGAGAAGCGCCCCCAGAGCATGATGCTGCCACCACCATATTTGACAGTGGGGATGGTGTGTTCAGAGTGATGTGCAGTGTTAGTTTTCCGCCACACATAGTATTTTGCATTTTGGCCAAAAAGTTCCATTTTGGTCTCATCTGACCAGAGCACCTTCTTCCACATGTTTGCTGTGTCCCCCACATGGCTTGTGGCAAACTGCAAACGGGACTTCTTATGGTTTTCTGTTATCAATGGCTTTCTTCTTGCCACTCTTCCATAAAGGCCAACTTTGTGCAGTGCACGACTAATAGTTGTCCTATGGACAGATTCCCCCACCTGAGCTGTAGATCTCTGCAGCTCGTCCAGAGTCACCATGGGCCTCTTGGCTGCATTTCTGATCAGCGCTCTGCTTGTTCGGCCTGTGAGTTTAGGTGGACGGCCTTGTCTTGGTAGGTTTACAGTTGTGCCATACTCCTTTCATTTCTGAATGATGGCTTGAACAGTGCTCCGTGGGATGTTCAAGGCTTGGGAAATCTTTTTGTAGCCTAAGCCTGCTTTAAATTTCTCAATAACTTTATCCCTGACCTGTCTGGTGTGTTCTTTGGACTTCATGGTGTTGTTGCTCCCAATATTCTCTTAGACAACCTCTGAGGCCGTCACAGAGCAGCTGTATTTGTACTGACATTAGATTACACACAGGTGCACTCTATTTAGTCATTAGCACTCATCAGGCAATGTCTATGGGCAACTGACTGCACTCAGACCAAAGGGGGCTGAATAATTACGCACACCCCACTTTTCAGTTATTTATTTGTAAAAAATGTTTGGAATCATGTATGATTTTCGTTCCACTTCTCACGTGTACACCACTTTGTATTGGTCTTTCATGTGGAATTACCATCAAATTGTTTCATGTTTGTGGCTGTAATGTGACAAAATGTGGGAAAGTTCAAGGGGGCCGAATACTTTTGCAAGCCACTGTATGTAGGTTATGTGACTTCCTTGCAGAAGTCTAAATCAGGCATAAGGCCAGAATTGCTTGCCTCCAGGGGCTACATTAGCATGTAGCTAATAGGTTACACGATAACACCTATTGCAGCTCATTGAGGGGTTTAACTACTGCTTCTGATGACTAAGAGTCACACTTCTGACACACTCACCAAAGCCTGATGGACAGTTTCACACCATTAAAAAAAAACACAGTGAACACGCCCATGTTGCTATAAACTAAATGTGATCCTGCAGTTTTGGAATTTTGGGAAGAACCAAAACCACAGGGAAAAGAAGGTGTCTAATTTGATATATCAAATCTGCATAAATGTGTTATGTTTTTTCTAAAAGGTGTGGCATCCTAACTCAATAAAGCCTGAGCCTGCCCTTGAATTTAGTGTATGTGAAACTTTATTGGCAATAAGTGCTGTTATTTTCTCACTTAAGCTATCATGTAAAAATGCTAGCCTATAGAAAGATGTAAATGTCCTCCTACAAAATACATTTTTTGTAGTATTCCCTGTCAAGAATTGTTCTTTATCCCTGCGTACCTAATTGGAAACACATTTTTTTTTTCCTGGTAACTTGTTAAGAAAGAGACAGGAAGGGAGGGGTGGAGTGAATCAGAGAGAGAAAAAGGCTTGAGACCGAGGGACTCAAAGACATATTGTATTCCTTGCCAATTAACCCTCCACATAGAAATATTTCCTTCTGTCTGCCTGTGCGTGTGTCCAAGTGAAGTTAAACCTTCTCATCTGAAGTTCCATGACTTTGAAAAAGTGCTTGGCAGGGACAGTTATGTCTGCCAGCTTCACGCCATCTGTGAACACTTAGCGAGGTGTTTGCAGTAAACCAACCATCGAGGCTGAGGAATGAAATCAAGCGTTAAAGTTACACACATTGAACTATAAGTCATTTTCTCATTTGTTTCATTTAGTTAAATATGTCAATTACATTTAATAATATGTAGCAGAAATTTCCAAGCAAAGCAAAATAATGCAGCTTTTAATTTTTCACAAATTGTGCTGGTAGCAACACTCAGAGATTACACAGAGCAAAACTGGAAGCAGACTACAGGCCAGATTAAGCATAGCTTCAGAATTTGTTGAAAAATCAGAAATAACAATTAAAAATTTAACTTTCCTTTGGTTGCTCTTCTAATCCCATGTGGCGGAATATTTCTGTATCAAGCATATATCTTGCAGTACCAAATGACACCATCTGTGAGACAATAGCTACTTTTAGCTGCTCCTGTGCCACAAGGGGTTGCCACACCAGATAGCTCTGAACACATGCCCAAAGGGGATTTGTACGGTGGCCCTGAGAGGTCAAATGTAGTGCAACTTAAGAAAACACCACCAAATAGAAAAATGCTGAGTAAAGCACAATAGAAATATAGGGTGTATTAAAAAGAATCATCCAATTTCAAAGTGTAATTCTGTAGCTGTTCACTGGTAATGATCAAAAAACGTACCCTTAGAAAGGGGTGATTCATGAGTTTCACACTGTTAGAAGGACAGGAGTCGTGAGTTTCACGTGGTTGCTGGTAGGTAGTATAACATCACCAGAGGATGCAGTGACTCCAGACAAAAGTATGGGACGATGCAAAAGCTTAAAAAAATCACAAAACAAAACAGAAGTGTTTTTGTGGCAATAATAATTCGATGGAACAGCTGTGGAAGTGACAAGCTAACTGTAATAGCAAACATGTTCTTACAGTATACGAACACACGTTACCCTGCATCTTTTTCTCCCTCACAACACTGATGAATCCTCCACTTGTTTTACGTTTCAGTGCAGTTCTTAGCATTTTTTAGTTACTGTAACTTCCATAACTTTATGTGTGGAAACATGTTAATGTGACCCCAGAAACACTTACTTTGTGTTTTGTGAGATGCTTCTGTTAAATTTCTATTATGTTTTCTTTAATTCCATTGCATGTTTTTTAATTTATTTATTATTGCTGTTGTGTTTTATGTGCTTTTGCAGTGTTTTTCTATTTGCTGAGTCTTCAGTCACAGTGTGTTTGACCTCTCAGGGCAACCTTAGATTTATATCTCCAGCTGGAGTCAAACCAGTGACCTTTTGCTTGACAAGTAAATGTGTGCACCACTAAACTGTTATAGACACCATTTATGACACAATACATGTTGAAAAAGAAAAAGAAACTTGTATGATTGTCCTCCAGTCAGTGAGAGTGTTTTCTAAAATGTCTGTGCCCGCTTTACAATTTGTAAAGGTTTTATTAAACACAAAAACTACTACTTCAAGGTTAACAAAATAAAACAGCTAAGAATTTCAGAATTTGTTCCAGTGTTCAAAGTCTAGTCAAATACACTCACCAACCACTTCAGTCGGTATATGTTTAACTACTCGATAGCAGAAATATCTAATCAGACAATCATATGGCAGCAACCAAGTGCATTTAGGCATTTAGACATGGTACAGACAATAGGATATCAAATCATCTCAAACTAAGGTCTCTGGTTTGTCTCTCTGCGTCACCACATCTAAAAGAAACAGAGCACCTTTGAGAGGTGATGGAATGGGAGATTCATGTAATGGATGCACTGCAAATCTGCAGCAGTTGTGTGACGTTATCAAGCCAACATTGACCAATATCCCAGAGGAATGTTTCTTGGCACGGTGGGTATCAAAGCTCTCTGGAGTGAATTCGTCACCTCTCCTTTTGACCTTCCTGAAAAGCTGATCCCAACATTAAGGAAATATGAAAATGTATCACATTTTTCAACATTTAGGATGAGCTCAAGATTATTTATCAAGATTATCTGCTACTACAGTTGTTTGTTCTGATATTCCATCTATGTAATCTGGCCCATATATATATATATATACCATACCTATACCATAATAAAGTGAAGAAATGAAAGAAAAGAAAGATCCAAATAAGAAAATACTCATAATTATGTTTCCAAGATATGAAAGGCAGTAATATGATGTATTTTAAGCAGTTCCTGGCACACTTAGAGGTGAAAGAGGAATGAACCACAATGAACCTAGTGATGGGGGAAATCCGTTTGCTTTGAGTGATTTGTCAAAACGGTTGCATAACCACTATGCTACATTTGTGCTCTTGTTGTAACAGAAGACCCTCTATTTCACACAAGTTTAACAGACCAAATTTAAACTATGGTGTCCCACAATGGAAAGCAAACATCTGCAAGTTGGCCAAAGGAGAATCCCACCTACTGTACACAGTGAAGTCTCAGGTCTACATGGCTGCAAGCAAATGAATGCCTGTTTGTAGCCTATATATGCTTCTTATATGGGACTCAGTATTCCCTTTAAGCCATGCTCAAAGCTTGGATTCTTTATTCTCCAGCTACAACCATCAAGTATTTTCAGTCAAGTCAAAAAGAAGTTATGTGAGGATAAAGAGCCAATAGTTCATATCTTGTCACTCAGTCTATAACATATCTGTATGGAGAAAGGAGATCTGCAGGATCTGTGCCCACTGTTTTGGCAATGCCTGGACTGGGCTGTGTCCTAAAAGTATTTCTCACAGTTGTGTATGTTTGGGTCATTTATTTTTAGTATATGTGCATTAATCCAACCTAGAAACACCCAAATATTAAAACAACAACAAAAAAATCTTTTACTTAACACATACAGTATGTATCAGAAAACTCATAAGCCTGCCCAGAAGACTTGTTTTTATGTGCGACACCCACAGACCCATCTGGTAGCCTTTACTGAAATGTTTTTTTGTAAATAGAACCAACATAATTGTAGGAATTCAAGAGAAGAGCAGAGGTTACAAAGTACCTTGTGTCTGAAGTCACTAGAAGCATGGACAAGTCACATATTAGGAGAAATAGGCACATCACTTACTCTTCATGATGTCTTCCTACTGCCAAAAGAGCACACATGAATTTTTACTCACTTTGGAGTTACGCACTCTTGGGCACTCTTAAGTGGGGGAAAAAATGGAGATAAGACACGAGTCAAAATAGCTGGCATATGTTTCCAGGAAGGTCAGTCCAGAAAAAAACTGATTTGAACTGCTGTTCAAAAGTTATTAAGGATGTTTCAAAAGAACTGCATTATGATAATGGGATTAAAGGAAACATCGAAAGTTCAACAACCCTGAGGTGGAGCAGATTTAAGCTAAACTCCGTATATTTCAATATGAATGGTTAGACTTTGCACTTTAGCTCTCCAGCAGGTAGGACTAAAAATGTAATTGTTGTGTATGCTTCATTATGTAGCCTCTCAGTTAAGGCTTAACCACAAGACAGAGAACGCAGAGGAGGCACAAATAGTGCCAGATGGCAGTACCCTTCATGTTTTTGTGGATTTCAACCGTTTTACAAGATATCCGGTCACAGCAGACTTGTATCTCCAAATGCATCTGAAACTTTAATTTTTTCTATGATATAGATGTTTTTCTTAATGTTGTTATACTGTATTATCAATATTCAGTTCATTAGATTCCAAATGTTGTACTAAGAACATAATAAAATCAAGCTTACACACACACACAAAAGGCCACAAATAAGAGATTATACATACAGCTCTCACTTTGGGTTAAAAACCAAAGAGTAAAATGGGTTTTAAGATGCAATTTTAAAAGATGGAGGCCGAGGGCAAGCCTAGCATGTAAGTGCGACTCATTTTGCAGTTTAATGGCTATGGTTCTCTTATTTTGTCTTCAAGGTAAGAAGAAGTAACAGGTCAGTGAACCAAGTGACCTTGAGGAGACATAAGGTGTTAAGAGGTCAGCAAGACTCATTAAGCAAAAACATACAATAAAATAGTAAAATTCAATCCTAAAACAAACAAGAAGCCAATGAAGGGAGGCCAAAACAGGCATGTAGCAGCATTTTGGATCTATTGTATGTATGAGACAGAGGCCTGATTTACACTAACATAAATGGCATAGTCGTGATATGTATAACCCTCTTGAAATTTTTTGACAATGAATAGTACTTGACCTTAAAAAGAAGTATTAATAGTAAAAGCAATATTTTAAAACACTTTGTTTATTCTTTTTTTAAATTACTTTAATTTTCATTTTCATGTCAAGGTTGATTACAATGATCTGAACATACTGAAAAGTTTAAGGGTGCTCAGGTGTAACATTTGGGGCAGCAGTTTTACTGTCATCTAAGATTTAAAATTTTAATGCTATTCAGGCTTTGTTGTCACTGAAACAACTCAACAACATTTTTAATGAGCGACCATCATTCCTTTTAAGTGGCAGTTAAATTTGGTACAAAAAATTTGGTACAAAAGTGGAAAGACATGGCATATTTTTTTTTCAAAATGGATCTTAGAAGGAGAAGTAATGTAGAAAATAATTGACCCCAGAAATGAACATTGGGGTATTCCACATGGGAGCAAAACTTAGGGGGAATTAAAGACACTGAAACTGACCTTCAAACATCTTTATGACAAATGTGACCTGAAGCTGTATCTTTAATCACCGCACAGTGTCCCGGGCAAGAAATGAAGATAGCATGGTCAGCTGTTTCAAGACAGCTGTAAAATGTAAAAGCATTAGAATAGCTAGTCAAACAGTCAGATCTAACAACTGTCATTTTTGGTTTTGGTCCAACATGTAATGTATATGCTTTTGGTTTTAAGACTTCAGTTTATTTTAGCAATGCAACCATCACATCTATATTAAAAGTAGTGTGGGTGTGTAGGTCAGCTGAACACTTTCATTGAGACCAAATCTACTGCAAGAATGAAGCACAGACACTCTAGATGCTCAAAGGATTCATCTTAAAGATTTTTGCGATCAGATGGAACATTTTCACTCACATTATAAACATCAGCTGCACCGACTGGAAGCAAATGTTGCACAAATGGTCATAGGTTCTCTGCGCTAAACACATTTAAAGATCAAATTAAACAGTTTTATCCAAATTTTGATATCAACATTTGCATTTTATAGTGCTAATATGAAAATATTAGCATGCTACCATGGTGAAATAATTTGAATATGACAAACACACTACACCTTTTGTCTGCTAACACTGAAGCATTAAGTTAAAAAAATTGCTGTACCAATGTACAGACTAACAAAGCTGTGATTTTTTTTTTTAAATGTGCCAAATATAAATCACTATATATATACAATGCCATGCCAAGTATTCGCCCCCTTCTTGATTTCTTATGTTTTTCCATATTTCTCACACTTAAGTATTTCAGATCATCAAACAAATTTTAATTAGTGCTGTCAGCGTTAATCTCGTTAAAATGACGTTAACGCCATAACCACATTAACGCGGCAAATCTCTGTTAACAAATTAATGCGGATCGCCCCGTCCGTGGGGCTGCATGGCATCAACGCGTTAGCGTGGTTAGCTCGTTAGCTCGTTAATGCGTTAGCACCATCCAGCCTTAACTAAGACAAATCACACCTGCAGTTCATTAGATGCTGTTCTGTGTACTTTTGTGACCTCCTGGATGACTCGTCCATGCACTCTTGGGGTAATTTTAGTAGGCCGTCCACTCCTGGGAAGGTCGACCGCTTTTCAACTTTCTTCTCCATTTGTGGATAATGGCATTGTGATTTACTGTAATCTCAAAGATTACAGTAAACAGATACAAATGGCTTTATAACCCTTTCCAAACTGATAGATTTTAATGACTTTGTTTGTCAACTGTTGCTTTAGATTGTGCCGTGATCTGTTGCTTTTTGAGATCCTAGTATACCTTACTTTGTCACAGTTTTTTTCCCCCTCAGCAAGTAAAAAAATCATTGTTTAAAAATTGCATTTTGGTTTTAATCAGGTTACCTCTGTCTAACGTTAAACACGCGTATTTGTCACATTAAAGTGTGACAAATCTGCAACAAAATAAGAAATCAAGAAAGGAGCAAATACTTTTTTCATGGCATTGTGTATACATAAATTAACAGTCAGTATTTTAGATCACTGGAGTAGCAGTGCAGTATTTGCCTAATCCAAAAACCGTGGTAACCGTATATTGACTCACATGCCTTTATAGGTCACACAGCCAATCCCTCTCCACGTGACATTTAGCTGTTGTTTCAGCTGTTGATAAGGGAGTCTTGACATTTTGAATTTGCGTATTTAAGACAAAGGCACTCTCATTACGCTCAAACTGCAATAATAACCATATAAATTCCAACTCTTAATGCAAATGAGACAAGGATGCTGACAGTGAGAGAGTTCAGTCAGAAAGAATTAAGAGGCTTTCACATGTGCCAGCCAAAGGAAAGACAAGGAGGCCCAGGGTTTCAACAGGGAGTTGAGTTTCAGTTTTGGAGCCAGACTCAGAGGGCACAGGGGTGAGGTAGGGTAAAACAGGGGAAATGGAAGGAAAAAAGTAGCGGGCTGGAGGTACTTAAACAGCCCGTGGCAGGAACATGAATGATGTCACAATGTAAACAAAAAGTAGGGGAAAAGTGGATTAAAAAAAGATGATTTATGAGCTATTGCTGATATACAGCAGACACAAATACTGAAAAGTGGATGTACGAGAAATGGCATACACTAAGTGCACGAGTATACGGCTACTGTCATCAACATCTCTGATGTGGTGTGTGACTTCAAATTCAAAGGAAGGTTATTGAGCAAGCCAGTTTCTGCAATACTTAATTGTTCCTCATTATTCTGACATCAAGAAACAAAACTTTTGATTTACAGCTGTTGACACAGAGAACTTTCTGTCTATTGGGTGGAGGCCTTGGCACTTGAGTGATGAAAACTCTTTAAAAAAAAAGAAAAGAAAAAGAAACTATGTAAAATAAGTAAAATAAATTCCATTTGTCAGATTTGGAACTACTTGTAAATATATAAATATATATATCCGTCAAATGACACTGTTTTCTTCTCCGCCCTTTTTTGTTTTTTCCAGTGACTCAGATATTTTATTGTTGTGGTAATTACATATGATGCCCATGATGACAGTGAGACTATCTGTGAAACAGTGTTAGCGTGCGTCCTCACATCTATGGCTCATCTCTTTGATATTGTCAGAGTAGAAAAGAGCTATTACATGGAGATAACAGATTAGCCACGGTGACTTCCTTCATTTCAGGTGGTGAGACATCGTAATGGCTTCTTTCCACTGATGACTGTGTTAGTGATGAAGTGTTTCTTTTGTAATGGACTCTTGTTTACAGTTTGTCTTGCAGTTACTGGGTCCTAGAGCACATTGTGTTTTTACCAATGACAGGCAGTCACTGTAAAAACCCCCCAAAAAGAACATTTAAAGGCAGTGAAATTTGATTTCAAGAAGAAGTTTGAACACAAAAACATGGGCGTTAACAAACTTGGGATAAGGTCAGTGATTTCAGCGATATAGTGATAGATCAAAGAGATTAACATTTTATATCTCACAGTTTCCCCACTCATACTATCTGGTATTGCTGTCACTGCAACATGCCCACAATGGTCTTATGTGTTATTGGCAGATAAAACAGCTCTCAAGTTCTCTTCCAGTTTCATGCGTAACCCCTTGTGTTTATATCACACACACACTTGCCTGTTATGTGACAGCTGTTTGTTATTGAGTCAGTGAAGTCAGTGAGGTCTAGTGTTTGTAGTGGTTCAAACTCTGACCGTGGCACCCGGGTCACTGCACTACTCTGTGTGTATGTGCACTAGTGTGTGGTAGACAAAAACATGTTCCTTGGAATGCAGATGAATTTGAAAATGCTTCCCTTTTCCTTTTCCCACTCCACCACTGCAATTTTTCGCCCCTGAACATTTGACATATTGGGAAATTTATTAGTTTTCTTGCCGACAGCTGATCTGTGGAGACGTTGACTAAGCCAGGCTTGGTTGAGGGGGGTGGACATAAAAAGAACAAGCATACTACAGTGCAAACAAACAATCTTGATGTGGATCACCTTTTTATCAGGAGAAATCATTAGGTATCTCTTATTTATGTTTAGACTTAAGTGGAATGCCAAACAGGATAAGTATAATACCTGTAATTGTTGCAGCAACTCTTTTAAAAGCCATCTAGGGCTTGTGATGCTAATCGCACCACAACAGTTGCTGCATTTGTACTATTGTATACTTTCTAATTCAAAGCAGGTCTTGGGCTACGCTAGGATGCTAACACCGCCCTGATCAGAGCAGTGCAGCATGGAAAAGTCATTACAGCTGACAGAGGGACCTTTTATTTGGAGAACTAAGCACAGGTTCACATCAGGAACCAATTACCTTCAACTGCCTTAACCAGAAACCAGCTGAAGAACCCCCACCTCTACCGTCTTCTGTGTCCATCCCCCATTTCTTCTACCCTCCTTTTTTCCTCCTCTCCATCCCCTCCCCAACCAATACTGTACTTCTTTATGGATCTATCCCTCCCATTCCTTCCTTTATTTTTCCCTCTATTTTTTCCCTGGCACCTTAATTTTCACCTAAACCCTCCTTTTCCTTCCTGTCTCTCTTTCTATCTGCCCTCAGTAGTTTCTCCTCCACCCTTTCCTGCAGCTGCACATACTTTTTTTCTCCTAGTTTTCACACTTTTTCTAAAAACAAAAATTCTCACCACTTCATTTCTCTCATAACCTTTCCTTGCCCTGCTTCTTGGTTTTTTCTGCACTTCACTTAGACCATGTTTGTGTTTCCAATCCCCTTCTATGTCCTCATCTCGTTGTTCCCTGCTACTCTGCACCCTTTGCTGTCCACCGAGCTCCCACATTTCCCCTTTTTCTGCTTTATAACCTCTCTTACAACAGCAACAAAAAATGTGGGATTAAAAATCAGCAGATCAAACTTTCATTAGTACCCATTAAACTTTGGTGTGGATTCAGATGCAAAGTTTGTTACAATACAGTGATGTGAAAAATTAAGCATATATCCAATACTGATTCCTTTTGTTTTGTAGCTTTATTATACTAAACTTTAGTGAGGTCTTCAGCCCCATACCCAAATCACCAATGTCGAAACGTAAACGCAATCACCTCCCTGAACCTAATAGCTGCCATGTTAAGCTGCAGCAGCTTTAACCAATTGTTTCAGATACCTGGAGATCAATGTCTGACATCACTGGGTTGGAATTTTTGTATGTTGGTATCCTTTAGTGTTTTTGTTCTACGTCTGATGTTATTTTTTTTCCTTTCATCCATCCACAAAACATTTTCCCAAAAGGTCTTCCAAGTAATCAAGGTGGGCTGATGCAAGGAATCTTGGACGTGGTATTTCAGTTTTCTCTTTTTGAGGAAAATGTCTCCCACTGTGGATCCAGAGTATTCAAAATAGACTGTAAAACATTCCACCACATGTCATCTGGAATTTCTTTGGTTCTTCCAAAGTGTATGGCGCAGCATTGTGGGCAAAAGTGATACTACTGAGAAGTCAGAGGAGGCTGTATCCTTGCTGAAACCAGCTACTGATTTAACCAATGAGAAGTTGGCAGTGCCATTATAGGGGGCCACTAGTAAGACCTTTTAGGCACCGATATATGAGGGCTGGTTGCAGTCAGGCTCCGGTATGTTG
This sequence comes from Oreochromis niloticus, assembly GCF_001858045.2. Taxonomy (NCBI): domain Eukaryota; kingdom Metazoa; phylum Chordata; class Actinopteri; order Cichliformes; family Cichlidae; genus Oreochromis; species Oreochromis niloticus. The sequence continues at coordinate 28,184,085 of NC_031972.2, forward strand.
AGCCTAGCTGCAGCCACTTGTTAATACTGCATAGAAGCTTATCATACAGACCCAGTTAGCAATGGTTAACAGTTTTGCTTCTGCTAGATTTTAAAAATTCTGTCATTGAATGTACGAGGGTACACAAAAATATGGAAGAAATTTGAAAAGGTTATGTGCTGTTTCATAGCATATTATGTAAAGTTAAAATGCAGAGCTAGCCTTAATGCCAAGACTCACTGTCGAACCATTAAGCCATTAGCCTGCTTGCCCGACTTACAGGTGATATTCATGAATGTTTCAGGTCTGTACTTAAAACAGTGTTTTTTAATGCCAAAATTTGGTCATTTTTCATTGACCATAGTTTACAAAAGGTTTAAATTATTCGTACAAACATTTTTATTGTGTTAATAATGCAAGTCTCACGCTTTATGCTTGTCATTTCTTCTTAGTATAGTTTTTATTGCTCGCATACTGTAACATCCCCTTTTGAAGAAGGTATCATGCATGATGATGACATGGAGACATAAAACAAATGCAGACCTTTTACACAGGACTGGGTTTTGCTGTCTTATGTGTGACCATTATTATATTCAGCTCTTTATTTTATTCTTAGGTTGTGTCCACATGAACAAAAGTATTTTTTTTTTCACTTTCATTTTGAAAAACATCTTCGTCTACATAAAAACACAAAGATGAAGTCAAGCACTTGAGAAACATAAAAACAAAATCATAGTGAAGAGTCTGACTTCAACAAAGGAAACAAGGTTTCCTTGTCCACATGCAAGACAGAAACTTTCAGAAAATCTTCACCCTGGAAGTTTTTTTCAGTGACCAGCTCAAAACAAATGTTTACCAAAATACTTGTGTACGTGTTCACGGCTTTACTTTCATTTTCACCTGTTAAGTACAGACACACAGACAACTTTGTCTGTGTGTCAGACAACCTTCGTTTATGGTTTGGTTTAAAATGTCACTGTTAAAATTAACCACATGGCAAAAACTACAGTCATCAGGGTAGTTCAGCTAAACAGGTTAAGAAGTAATCTTTCAAGGGTGGAAAGATGCCAGTTGACGTTGATTTTGAATTGTCTTTGCTAAGGTATGATTTGCTAAGGTATATATATTTATACTCGGTGTAAATGATAGAATTTCTTTGAAAATAGTAAGCGACAGTGTAATCCGATGATTACTGGCACAGATGTACATGGGATTTTTGTTCAGATTCCACCTGCCTGTGAAACTAAATTAGTCAGTGATTTGATTAAATCTAAGTTTTCATCTTAAAATCATAGCCTTCATACTGGAACATATTGACTGTCTACCCACAGATATGCATGTGGTCAGTGTTTGAGTAACATGGAATTCACTGAGAAGTGCCATGTCTGTGGTTAAAAGTCTAGTGGTGTGGTACCATGTAAGCATACCACTCAGAGACATGGTTGCGGTAACCCTCACACACTGTACACTCTATCCCTTTCTGTCTCTGTTTAGCTTTCTCTCCCCCTTTGTCTTTTCCTCTCAGGGACTCTACTTTTCCATCCCCTCTCTTCCTTTTTATCTCATGCTGTCATTCTCCATTTCCTCTGTCTTTTTCTTCTCTTATTCCCTGTGACTGATTATATCTGCACATTGTAAATACAGTTTAAAGATGCCTTTCATATATAACATCCAATATAGTGATTTACTCACAGTGTTGTCGGTGCTTGTAATACATTTGTGCCTTTGTTTCATATCTGATTATCAAAACAATCCATAACACATAATACAATACTTTGGAGTATTTGATCTATTACAAAAAGCCTTATAAACAACATGCAGGATAATATGGGTAGCCTCACTACCTACATTATACTGCCTGCTTTTTTCTTACTACTTTATGTATTTTATATAATTAAAATGAACAATAAAAACAAGTACAACTTTGGTTTTGATCTAAAGTTAAGGCACAGTTGTACTAGTTTTAAGTTTACATGTTGCTACACGTATCTCTACTTTTCAAAGACCAAACTCTTGGTCATGTTCACCAGGTAGCTGCTAAATTTGTCAGCATAACATCTGATCCCTGTTGACGTACAGCTTGTTTGTATAGCCAGCTAGAAACAAGGGATCTATGTACAGGCTGTGAAACCAAAGCAATTAGTTGAAATGTGATTAAATTTTAGTAATAGAGCTAAGGTTGATTGTAGAATCAGGCTCTACCCCTTTCACATTACACCTAGTTCTCTGATCCCTTGTTAATGAAAAATTGCACATATGGCAGCTTCAGTGATGTTTTTATTTTATTTATGAAAATATTGACATAGTCTCACACACTCTCTCTCTCTCACACACACTCTGTACACTGACATCCTCATATGAGAAGCAGGTAACAGACATGCACACTCTTCCCTGTAGGGTAACTCACACACTCAGACATTCTTGGAGAAAGCGCTATTTGTTTTAATGGCCAAAGGGAGGATGTGGATCTACCACCCATTGTGGCACAATGCTGACTGTTGCCGTTCTCAGGCATTGTGTGATGAAAATCAGCCCCTAAAACTCCACGTTAGAGACAATCAACCCTAAAAATGCCATGTTGACGCCTCAGCAACAGCTTGAGATCAGCAATGGTCTGCACAAGTTTGTCCAAAGAAAATCCCAGGTCAGTACTTTATATATTGGACAAAAAATATTAACCCAAATAAGAACAATCAACATCCTGTGGGCTCTCTAGATGGTGCAATAATCATTCAAGTACACACACATAAATTATTATTAAACACACTAAATTCTAGTCCAAATTAAACAGCTTTAGTCTGCCAAACCCGCAGCTAAAAAATGAATATATAAAGCATCGCTTAGTCCGGGGAGAAGCCTGGAGTTGTTCTTGTACTGGCTGATTGGCGTCAGCTGTTAGTGGAATCCTTTATGACTGGCTCGTTTACAGTTGTGTAGTTATTAACTTCCAGTCATTTATAGCCCTTGACATTATAACCTGACAGGTATCAATGTCCCTTCTATTAAAACAATAAAATAACTTCATGATCTAGCTTCTGTTTCTCCACCTGCATATAGTGAAAACGTACATGAGGGGAAAGATTGATTGGATGAATACAGAGGATAGAGACGGAAGTTACAAAAATAAACTTACTCAGGGCTTGGCTGGGAACTCCCTGTTTATTCTTTGGCAAATTCAATGAAAGACTGACATTTACTTCTGCTGTTACTCAACTCTTTCGACCCCACCTCTGCCAAAAACTTCTCTTTATTAAATTCCAGCCAGTTTGACACTCTGTAGTATAGTTACAGTAAGTAAAGTATATTTTACTTATACTTCTTTTGGGACATTCCTTACAGTTTAAATTCAACTTTCATGATTCCTTGTATCTCTTCCTCTGTTGTGGCTGTGTACACGTATGCATGTGTTTCCCCTTCAAAATGGTTATTGTGATTTATAGGGAAGTTGCAGACTGTGGAGAGACTCTGGTTTCAGCTTTGAAGTTGCAGCAACCACAGGACCTCTGGCTAACACACACACACACACAAGGACCTGTGGATTAAACACACACTCTCAGTTGCTATGCCAGAATCCTAGAAGAAGAAAGTGTCAGCATGGGAGAGATGTGATGGCCAAAGAGAATGAGCGAGAGAAAGATGGCAAGGAAAGGCAAAGGAAGATGGTGAGGAAAGATATAAAGAACTTAAAAAAATGTTAAAAAAAAAAAGGTGGGATAGGGGAGAGAGGGAGGAAGGGAAAAAAGGGGGGGGGGAACAGTCCCTATGCATGGAGGTAAAAGAACCCCTTGTTTCTTTCAACAAAGTCACATTTCAGCTCTGTGTAGTTCAGTCTCTTTAGTTTGGTCTAGCTTGTCACCAGTTCCCAGGCGCTCCATATCTTTCACGCTTCAGCGAGAAAAAGTCCTCACTGTAACTGTCATGCTGTAGGTAACTGTTTTACATGGGAAAAATAATTATATGAAAATTACACAGCACTTTGCAAAATATAGAATTTATGAAATAAGATATTAAACAAGGAATTTGATTACATAGAAATTAAATATAGAATTTAAATGTGTAAAATTTATGAAATTACTCAACTAATATAAAGAGCCTCAGACATTATATCAAGTTTTAAATACTGGCCAGTTTTTCATGTTAAATACTAAATAATAGGTGTATATTGTAGCTCTTAGTGTAAAAGTGAAACAGTACAATAAGAAATACCCATTTTAAAATGACACGAAGCTGTCGCTTTAAAAGCTGATGAAGTAATCAATGCAACACATTCTTGGTGTGAAAAATACTTGCGTTGAGATTTGGAGGTTTTCTTAAGATATGACTGATGCGTGTGAGACTGGACATTTGTATCTGTGTGTGGCATTTTTTTGTGGCATGCTAAGAATGTGTAAGAACACACACACACACACACGAGCTGTTGTGCTTTTACATCAAAGTGACATTTTGCACTCCACTTCAAAAAGAGGTCAATCCCAGCAGATCACCCACCATCAAAGCAAAGTGTCATTCATTTTTGTGTGTGTGACACTGAAAGAGACTGAAGGAGAGTGATAGAGCTAACAGGCTCATTTGACCTTGTGACACAGAAACACATGCCCTCTCTATCTGTCAGTGAGTTCACTAACACACTTTGAGGCAAGTCAACGACCTTACCTGCTGAGTTAACCATGTTTGAACATACAGATTTTAGGAACTACCCCATATTAAAGCTGGCTTTATGGTCGAGCAGACATCATTCACTTCCAGAGATGCGCGTCTTGGAGGACTCCACAGCAACGCATCTCACGTGGGTGAAAACCCCTCTCCCCTCTCTGTCCAGACACACACATTTGCGGGACTATAAATCCTGCATAAGCCAGTGGACACCTGTAAGTGTTGATGTCTGATAGCATACTATGGAGACTTGTGCAAAAATGTTCTTTAAAAAACAACAAAACTTTTTGAGAAACCACTGCCTAGAGGACCTCATGCATAGATGTATCCTCGCAATGAACAATTGCAGTTTGTTGGCCTGGACCATTCAGGTGATCAGTAATGATCTTAAAATATCAATTGTAGCTGCCCATGAATCTTTGGATGGCAACTTAAGCTCCATCATTCCACAGGGAGAAAAATTATACACAAGTAACATACAAGACAGTTGCCAGTCTTCCCAGGAGTGGAAATAGACCAAAGTGGAGATGTTTTACCATAATGAAGCAAACACAACATATCAGCATAAACACCTCATACCAGCTGTCTGGCAGTGGAATTGGGACATGATGATGGGGCCACAGGAACTGAGCACATTGCAGTCACTGAGTCTGTATACCAAAGTATTGTAGAGTCATACAGCCAGACAGTGATGTCAGGCACAGCAGCAAATCTGCAACAGTATGGCTTTCAGCAAGAAAAAGAATCAAACTGTTGCAGTGGTTCAATCAAAGACCTGAACTCAACCGGATATGGTGTGGGGACCTTAAAAGAACTGTGCATAAACAAATGTCTGCAAACCTTTAAAAACTGAGGTAATGTTGTAAAGTATGAGCCAAAAGTACTCCACAATGTGAGAGACTGACAGAGTAACTATCTATCTATAAGCACGGTGGCGGTGATCAGCACTGTTGCCTCACAACAAGAAGGTCCTGAGTTCGATTCCATCATTAGGCCAGGGTCTTTCTGTGTGGAGTCTGAATGTTTTCCCCATGTTTGCGTGGGTTCTCTCTGGCTACTCCACTTCCTCCAGCAGTCCAAAGACATGTAGTTAGTGGGGTTGGGTTAATTGGTCATTCTAAGTTGCCCATAGGTGTGAATGTCTGTGAAGGTTCTCAGTCATCCAGGTCATCGTAGTCAAAGGAGTTTGCAAAGAAAAGCGTCTGGACTTCTTTGAGTTGCTTGAAGACGTTTCACCTCTCATCCGAGAAGCTTCTTCAGTTCTAAGGTCAAATGGCCGAGAGTCCCAGATTTAAACCCAGTGGGAGTGTCCCCCCAAGGAGGGACAAAGGACCCCCTGGTGATCCTCTAATCACATGCGCCAAGGTGTGAAAGTGGGTGTGGGACCTAATCAGCCAGGGTTTCGGGTGAGCTCATTGTGAAACCTGGCCCCACCCTATCATGTGATTTCCTGAGGTCAGATGGCCCAGGATGTGAGTGGGCGTTAAGGCGTCTGGGGAGGGAACTCAAAACTGGATTATAGATGGCAGACAGTTGGTGTCGTAAACCACCGCCTCTGTTCAAAGATGGTCGCTCACAGTGGACATAGATGGCCTCTTTCACTCCTCTTTCAAACCATCTGTCCTCTCTGTCCAATATGTGAACATTGGCATCCTCGAAAGAGTGACCTTTATCCTTAAGATGCAGGTGGACTGCTGAGTCTTGTCCCATAGAAGAGCCACCTCCACAGGACAAGACTCAGCAGTCCACCTGCATCTTAAGGATAAAGGTCACTCTTTCGAGGATGCCAATGTTCACATATTGGACAGAGAGGACAGATGGTTTGAAAGAGGAGTGAAAGAGGCCATCTATGTCCACTGTGAGCGACCATCTTTGAACAGAGGCGGTGGTTTATGACACCAACTGTCTGCCATCTATAATCCAGTTTTGAGTTCCCTCCCCAGACGCCTTAACGCCCACTCACATCCTGGGCCATCTGACCTCAGGAAATCACATGATAGGGTGGGGCCAGGTTTCACAATGAGCTCACCCGAAACCCTGGCTGATTAGGTCCCACACCCACTTTCACACCTTGGCGCATGTGATTAGAGGATCACCAGGGGGTCCTTTGTCCCTCCTTGGGGGGACACTCCCACTGGGTTTAAATCTGGGACTCTCGGCCATTTGACCTTAGAACTGAAGAAGCTTCTCGGATGAGAGGTGAAACGTCTTCAAGCAACTCAAAGAAGTCCAGACGCTTTTCTTTGCAAACTCCTTTGACCATAGGTGTGAATGTGGGTGCGAATGTGAGTGCGAATGGTCGTCTGTCTCTCTATGTTAGCTATGCGACACACTGGCCACCTGTCCACGGTGTACCCTGCCTCTCGCCCTATGATAGCTGGGATAGGCTCCAACCCCACATCACACTAACAACGATGAGCGGAAGAGACTGCATGGATGTTCTATAAAGCTGCTGAACCAATAGCTGGTCTCTGTCTGTTTTTCACACACTGTTTCTGCATTTTGGGTTAGTTTTAATCAAATAAATAATTAAATGGTGTAATATGTCATGTGCTGTTCATCTGAGGTGGTATTTACATAACTTTAGATCGGGGTAAGAAGCTGGTTATTTTTCATTATGTCATGATATGTATGATTTTTCAAGTGACTAAAAATAAAAATTATTTCAGTAACCTTTTGTTAAGGAAGCACCTTCGGAGTGGCTGTTCTGTCAGTGGTTGTTTCTCACAGTCTAACGACAGGGGAATACCTACCTTGACTGAAAAATGCTCACTTCTGCTCTGCAAAGAATGTTATATTTTTGGGCAACTTTCCTAGCATGTAAGCACTATATCTCACTGAATTTCACATAAATCACTCATGATACTTAATGACAGCGCTTTGTCAGATATTTTTTTGGCAATTTTTGCCTGTATTGGATAGTGAAAAGGAAGAGACACGAAATGCAGGAGAGAGAGCGACAGGAAAGGGCTGCAGATTGGACTCAAACCCAGGCTGCTACCCTTCACCCATGTGGCCTGTGATTACTTGCCCTCCCACTGAGCTAAACTGGAACCAACTTTGTCAGATATTGTATTTGTAAAAAAAAAATGGTCTGCTGAACCAAGTAATGACAATGATTATAGTTCTTCCATACCACATGGACGCTTTTCACTCTGTATACTAAAATAGCAAGCCTGTAGGCCAACATTAATAAGCAATAAGCTACTTTAGAATTAGGTTCGGTCTTCAGTTAAAGATCCATGCAAGTTAATTCCATGTGTTCCATGTGTTGATGTATAATATTTTGACGAAAAGCACATTAACCACAGAAATGTAAGACGTGCCTTTTTCGATTTCAATTTTCTGGAAGTCAGCTTTAATTTCTGTTAAAGACAAATGGAATGCAGTGGCTGATTTAGTTTGAAATGACTGAAAAAAAAACTGTTGCCTTTTTAGAAATGCAGGTGGTTTCTAAAAAGCAACACTGGAGCCTTTGAAAGTATAGGAAAGGTAATTTGAATGGCATCAATTTAAAAAACAACAACTATCCAGTACTAGCTGGAAATGAGCAATTGTGGTTTGGTAAGTCCTCTTCCATGTTCCTCTCCTGTGATATCATGCCTTTCGGTAAGCTACTTAATCTTATTGCAATAAAAAAAGAACTGTGCAGTTGAATGCAAAACGGGTGAAAACATACTGAGTCAGTCAGTAATAAAATGATTAGTCAGTTTAGATCTCTTGAAGAGCTGTACAAGGATGCCAGCATTTCTCTGGCTTGCATCTTGTTCTACATAAGTGTTTTTGTTTCAAGTCTTTGGTCTTTGTGGGAAAATTCATAGTAAAAAAAAAAGCATCTTAAAATTTATACTGTTCAGGTACTTTTTCCATCACCATGGGGGACTTCCAAGAGACTAATCTTTGAGAGAATTGCTCAATCAAAACCAGCTGCACATGAATATTTGTTCCAGAGCTGCCCAGAGTCATCCCAAAAGTTGGTTTTCTTGAAAAAGTAATGTTTTTAGGTCAGCAATGCTCAGTATTTGACCTTGGTGTCTATTTTACACAATTCTTGCTGTACAAAAAGGTATTTATGCATCACAAATGTAATTATTTACTGAGGAAAATCCTTGTTTACTGCCCTACTTTCTTTGTTTGGGCTGTGAATGTTTGTTTATCCATTGGTTTGTATGTATTTACAGAGCTTCATTACAATGACATTTTGTTTCAGAATTTTAAAAGAACATGACCACATTAACCAGTTTAACAACAACATTACTGAATAACTCAGTAAAAGGAAGTAGTGGTGTTCTTTTGTTTTGTGTGAGATTACACTCATGCTATCCACTTGTAAACTTTGTTCATTTTGTCCAAAATGTTACTATCTTTTGTTAAGCAACTAAAATTCTCATGAAAAGTTCCACAGGTAGTAAAAAAAGAAAAAAAAAGAGAGCTAGAGCCGTATAAGATGTGTTCTGCTCTCAGAAAGAAAACTGAGTCACATTCAGAGATCCTATGAAAACATATATTCTGGCCAAGGGAAACAAAGGGACAGTAAAATAAAATAAATTTGTTTTTTGTACCCCTCAAAATAATTCACATGTATCACTGTGAATTAAAAGTGAAGAAAGCCATTCAACAAAAAGTATTATAGCTGTGTGTGACACAAAAACAGGTTGTGGCTGGAAAGGGGGAAAAAAGAGAGAAAGAGAGACTGGTGTGCATGACCCTGAAGACTATTTTAGCTAGAAAATTCTTGCTTTGATGTTTATTGATATGAAGAGAGAATTCTGGAGTGATTCAAGGAGGCGGCTTGTGGACTGCTATCAGCTATCAGACTGCAAGATTACCATTTCAATCAACTGGAAACTCACACATGCAACAGTTTTCCTACAAGTAGAATTTAAATTGCATAGTCGAAGGAGAAAAAATATAATAAAAAATGCAAAAGATTTTACCGTTGCATCCCGAAGGCTAGTATTAATAATACCTTGGTATTTTTATGTGTGCCTAAAGAAAGTAGGCAACAACAGCAGTCCTTTAGTCTCCTGCAGTTTCTATTTACCCAGGTCTTTGTCTCTATAACAGGAGTAAATTATTGGTCCCATAGAAGTTTCTGGCACTCTTTGTTTTTATCACTTTCATCACTGGTTCAGTCTGAGGTCAGGGGGAAAAACACAGCGTGTTCCTTTCTCCCACAGTCATCCTTTGCTGGTTTTCTCTCCAAGTCTCTGCTTGTAGATCAAAAAATAAAACTTTTTTTTAAACGCTAATATTCTCCCTCTACACATTTTACAAAATATCAACAACAATATGTTTTCTCTTTCATAGTTTTATTACTATCTGTAGACCAAAATTAATATCTTGCAGCCAAATTATGTGACATGATACCTTGAAGTGAATTACATGTGTGTCTTAGCTCTCAGGAGATAGATAGACATAGACAAAGAGAAGAGAAAGTACATTTACCAAATGGGACATCCTCACAAGTAACAACACCACATTCAGGAGCCAGCAGTTACTCTTGGCATGCAGGATCTCAATGGTGCTATTATGTCTGGAAAGAATAATAATAATAGAATCCTACATTTCGGTAACAACTAACAAATCCCATGAACAGATATAGTAATTGTGACCTTATGTAGTTCTTATTCCTGATAATGTAGGAACAACTATAACTGTGACGCTGCTTGTATACAGCAAATATTGTATTTGAACCAGACATTCCCGCATGTTTCCTAAAGTCTCCACTGTACAGTCCAATCAGATCACTTGACCAGTAACTAACTGTGTCAGATTGTATGGGTGTTGCCATCCATTAAATCTTTACAGAGGATACAGCTGTGGTTCCTTGCTCAAAGTCCCACTGGGACCTTCTTCTGTCCTCGCTCTGAGAAGCATTTGAAGGATTGCGACATCCTCGATGGCAGCAGACCTTGATCAATTTCCAGGTCAGGAGCTTGAGGACAAGAGGGTCGAGGACAGGAAGAAGTATAATTAACTGCACAAGTATAATTTTTCCCTCCTCCCTTCCTCTCCTCTGTTTCATTTTCCACATGCCCACTCTCACTCACAGTTTGTCTTTCCCAGAGAGAACACCACTATCTGCCTGAATCACCAGTATGACAAAGTACAACTACGGTATTATCCAGTATCAGTATGATAGTTTATGATGGAGTGACTGCAGGTCTTGATAAGTTCGATTTCACAAAATTAGCATTGTGCACATCTTTCTTTTTCATTATTGTTAGCCTGTCAGTTACTCTATGGCATAGAGTAACTATACATTTCATTTCTTTCTTCTCTCTTTCATCTTGTTATTCCTGTTTAGCATGTATTGTTACTCTTCCTGTATTATTTAATAATTTGCCATTCTGACTGATTACTTTTTTAATAACCAAACATAGTGGTTTCCTTTTGTAACAAATACAGCAGTAGCCAACACTTCAATTTTGTTTCCAATAACAGACCTACGTGTAAAAAATAAAAATGACTTCACCCTTTTATGTAGGTGGGACACACAACACTGGAAGATTCGGTTAAATTGATTTAGTTCCCTGCTCCCAATTGCAGTATCATGTGTGGGGCAGAGAGACAGAGACACTTGAAAAGTGAGTTGTGTATGAGGTAGACTCCGGAGTGGAAAACCAGGATTTTGGAAACATGATTTCCTGTGGAAACAGTGATGTAATGTGTCTTTTACAGTTTCATATGCATACACGCACACACATACACACAGGCATTGTCTGTGTAAATCGGTTTCTTGTTGCAGTCACTCTGTTAATGTCATTAACATGGCTGTTTTTGTCAACTGAGCTGTATACTGCACTGGTTTATGGTGGGATTTTGGACTTTACTACAGTGGTTATGGAAGAAAGTTTGTCAGCACAATTCATTTGAGACTGATAAAACACAGCAGCAAATTCTCACAAATCTTATAAATCTGTTATGTGCCTTTTTGGTGAAATACCACAAAGTTATTATTCTTTTCTTAATTGTCTTAATTAAGGTTTTTTTTCCCTATTGGTTAATTGCACCTTAATTGCGTATCATAAGGTGTGTATTAAAGGTGAGAGGACCCAAATGCAGCATGTGTGAGGCAATGGCAAATTTATTTACCGTATATAGCACATTTCTTTACATGTAAACTCAATGTGCTTAACATGAGATACAAACATAAAAATCTATGTAGGTGTTGTGCCTTAAGGCAACTGAAGTAACAAAATAGACAAAAACTACAACATACATACACACACGCACAAACACAGTAATTAAATGCAACTCTGTGAAAATAAAAAAAAGTTTTGAGTCTGTTGTTTCAATTAACCTCAGGTCACCAGGCAGCTTGTTCCAAAGAACAGGATCACAGTAACTAAAAGCATCATCAGCTCACTTAGATCAAATTCTGGGAATAGTTGGAAGGTCTGCACCTGATGACCTGAGAGGTCTAATCAGGTTATAGACACTGAACAACTCAGACGTGCACTGGGGGTCCAAACCGGTGAAAGCTTTATGAACTAACAGAAGGATTTTAAAGGTAATTGAGAACTAGGAGCCAATAAAGTGACTCCAGCACTGGGATAATATGTTTTAATTTCCGTGTATGTTGGTTAAAGTTGTCCTGACTTGCTCACTGTGTTTCAGAGAAAGGGATGATAAATGTGAACAAATATTTCAGTCTCGTCTCTGTTCATTTCTGAGAAGTTTCAAGAGATCCAGCAGTTAATGTAATCAATGCAGCTCACTAGTTTATAAATAGGGGTTAGGTCATCAGAGGAAAATAATAGACACAGCTGTGTATCATCAGCAAAGGATGGTAGGATTTATTGCGATGTAAAACATCCAAAGGTTAAACAGCTGATCACAGAAAGGGGGGGGGGGGGGGCTAGGAATCTACAAAATCTTGGGTGAAACTTAAATAGAAGAAGAATAAATGCTAGGGTGTGTAAATAATCTCAAAATCTCTAAAAATAATCAAGAAAAACAGAGAACAAGGAACCACAAATAAACGAAATAGAAACCAGCTGTAAGCAAGAATAAAAAACAACAACAACAACAAAACAAAACATATAAAAATCTCCAAAAACCCCTCGAATCCCAGGGACAGACCACGATCATGCCATACCGTGGTTTGTAGGCTAACTGGGACTGTTTTAACAAGCTTGACGGTACTAGCCACCCACAGTCTGTCAAGGCTTTCCACAACTGGAGAAAATGATGTTGACAGTGATTATACTAGGATACAAGATGAGGTTTCAGATGCCAACAAAAAAGCATTAAAATAATCAAGAATTGATAAGAACATAAGTTAATATAACTATCACAGTGGGTTGTCAGAAAAGCAAGAAGGAGGATCTATGTGGGGGTTTACTAATAAATACAAAATCAGAAGCTCACAGACAATATAAAATGCTGGCAGGTTGACTAGTTGGCTGGCAAAGAAAATGAAGGCAGCAGAGATAAAAAATAAAAAAAAAATAGGCAAGAGTTCAGAGCAAGAAGAGAAAAAATATGGCTGGAATTCTAAATTCTCAGCTGGAGTGGATCTGGAGAGCTCGTGTAACATTAATGAGGGAAAAGGTGAGCTGACTGGGTGACTAGGAGAAATGAGGCAGGTGAGGGAGATGTGGTGGACTGCGGGCTGGGACTGCAAACTGGGAACAGACTGAGAGAAATCTGGCCGGTTCAAAAGGTGATGCAAGGGAAACAAATAAAGAGTCAGAAGTTAGCAATCTCCAGTTGCTTCTGGTTCAGACAGACACAGAACAACAGCTATGTGTTACAGTTCCCTTTTCATTTTGATGGGTAAAATTGTAAAGAGCCCCATGACGTAAAGGAAAACACACTGACCACTTCACACCCACAACAGATCCATACCACACATATGCCATCGGTGATGATGATGGGTGCAACGTTACACATGTCAAACTGGAGGCCCAGGAAACTAGTGACAATGCCTAAAACACCGTCAGCGGTGTTACAAAAGTAATTGGACTGAAATGTTTTGACTATGTTCTAAGCCAAGAAGGTGAACTCAGTCAAATAGGTATGCTGTCTCCAAGACAGAGTTGGAAAACAACTCTAGTGAAAACTAATGCAGACACACACAATTGCGTTTTAGTATATAATGATAGTACTGGATAATTGTGCACATTAAATAAAGGGAGCCTGTACTCGGCCCTGGTTGCTTTTTCCAGCAACGTAAAACTTTAAACTAGGTCAGCTTTCAATGGACTTAGCTGAAGAAACTGTATATAGAAAATGGATGTAGCCAAAATGGTTTAATCTATTTTAAAGACTTCTGTGTGTGAAGTTTAGCATGTTGCTTTTCACCATCTTGCTTTTGTAGGGAGGCAATATAGTGCAAAGTTATCAGAAAAAACTGGCTAACGTTTATAGCAACATGCATACTACTACTGCTACTACAAATGCTGGTGCTGTAGTGCACAACATAGTGGTTGGTGGTTAGCATTGTTACCTCACAGGGAGAAGGTCTTGGGTTCAAATCAGCTGGCTGGGGCCCTAATGTGTAGAATTTATTATGTTCTCCCCTGCTTCCTTCTCATACTCTGCAGTCCAAAGAGGCGTGGGTTAACTGGTGGTTCTGGTGATGGTTGTCTGTCTCTGTGTCACCTCTGTCTAGGGCATACACCGCCTCTTGCTAAGATTGGCTCGTACAACCATGAATTGGATAAGTGGAAGAAAATGAATGGATCGATAATAATGTGTTATAGCTTAATATTGAGAGGATGTTTCTGTCAAATATTCATTGTAATCTCAGTTGTGGAAAAATGTCAAAACAACAAATGTGGCCAAGAGGTTAAATCCTCCACAGTTGTCAGGCACTATAAATACATGATAATCCACCATGTTGAGATTGTTGAGATATTTTCAGACTCAGTGAAAGTGTTGGAGCCAAGTATTATCATGGTTAAAAAGATCTCTACTAGCCCGAAGCTTTCTGTTGGTTCTGCTGTCAATTTGCTCTTTGTTTTTTCTCCTTTTGCCCCAAAGCAAAAGCACTTCTACTACTGGAGATGTACTCACGGAAGAAAAGATTTTTCTTGGAAAAGATATTTGCTCTGAAGAACAACTCATGTAAAATCTTTTCATGACCTCATTATAGCTTTCAAATCCATAGTTGATCCCTCAGCTGCAAAGTTAAAGAAAATGTTTGGCTTCAAATGGCCCCTAGACAGCTTTTTGTGGCTATGCTTTATTGATATCCTGTCTCAACCTCTGATCTGATCGATTTCAAATTTAACCTGATTAATGTCTTTGAATGTCACTTGAACTCCAGTGCAATAATTCCACATTTCATTGCCTGTGTTGTGCAGTTCTCTTTTGCTAACTTGCCAAGCAGCAAAAATGTCTCTTTCTTCCTGTTTTCAAAATCCCAGGTCATTTATTTGAGCTTGATGGATAGCTATTCAGACCACATTTATGCAAGAAAAGGATAAAAATGGGCAGTTTCATTTTGATGTCTGTGGGTGGCGTGGTTAATTCATTCCTCCCTTACTCACTCTGGCTCGAGCTTTCCATTCTGCCTCACTGGCACAAATTCAGTTTACAGTCCATGACCTCTATGTCTGTTTCTTTTCCTGCTCCCTGTTTTTTTTTTTCTCAGTTTCTTTCCACATCTCTGTATTTGCTGTCTCTCTACATACAGTACAGTTCCCACACTTCTTTGTCCTTCTGTTCATCAGTTTCATTTATTTCCACTGATTTCATTTAATTTGTCTTAATTACATATTGGCTTATCATGCTCTGTGTATTCCCCGCTATATTTCATTTTAACTTATGACAGCTTTCTTGTTTCACTTTCCTTCTGTTTTTCAATGTAGTTCTCATATTTCTTCTCTACTGTTTTCATATTTTCTCTGTTTCTGCTGCCCGCCTCTCCTCGTGCTTGACCTCAGCAATCCATCTCGCCTTTTATTTTCTTGATGTCTCACTGTTACTAAAACACACGCTTACAGACACACAGGGGAAAGTAAAGAATGTGAACTCTGAAACGCTGCCATAACATGCTATAAGCATTTCCCATCTGAGAACTGGCTATCTACATTTTAGTTATTGCACAGATATGACTTTCAAAATCAATTTCTGCTCTCAGCTCACATCACAGAAGCTTCAAAATTGTTCCAATTGTGGTTAATAAAATTATGTGGTGAATTTCCTGGGTGAGTAACACCAGTTCACTCTCACTTCCACCTCATCTGAAAACAACATACACTGTGTGTGTTTGTGCTCTGTATGTGTGTGTGCATGTGTTCAGAGTGTACAGACTACGATTGTTCTCCCTGGGTGTTAGCTTTCGGTGCAGGAAGTGCACATTCGGGTCAGAAGGGGGGATCTAGGCACGCTTAGTCTGCCCACATCTGTTCAAATACCAGAGACTCTTGACACGCAGGAAATGTGTGCAACTTTGTGCGCGCGTGTGTGTGTGTGTGTGTGTGTGTGTGTGTGTGTGCCTGCACACAGGCAAGGACTTGCAATAGAAGACTATCTTTGTGACCCTAATTTATAAAAATATTTGACATTTCCTTGCATAACAGGTTCCCATAATAAGTAACTGAGGGAAATTTAAACCTGATTATAAAAAAAGCACAGACACAAAAAAAAGCATTGAATAATATGTCCCAGGCCACTAATGGTTTTTGATAGCATTTCCAAAAGTAATAGTTATGGAAAAGAGAAAAATAAAAACAAAGATTCATAACCAACCATAATAAACTATAAAACAAATACAGGGTGTATCACAGAGTTTACATTTCACCTACCTACATGTATTGTAACTTGTCTGTACATGTTTTTAAACTTACATCAGTTACTGGATTTTTGAGATGCCGTTATAATTTTCCATTTAGGTATTATTTCTGATTCTTATTTAAGTATTTAAAATATGAAAAAAAAAATCTGTTGAAAGGTTTTTCCAGTATAATGTGTCACTCCTTTAAATATAGATTAACAAAATTAAAGACCATTAGTCAGACTGGATTGCTGGGTGCTTGACTTTATACACCTGTAGCCATGGGACTGAAGCACCTGCAATCAAAGATGATTCGTAGATGATGGTGAAATTCAATATTTTTTTTCCATATTGTGTATTTAACAATTTGCACAATCAAAAAAGTCAGTAATATGCAGTGCTTTCACCACAACTTCTCCAGTCCAGAGCATTTAAACTTTTATTTAAATAATAGTATTTTCTGGGGTCAAATACAACCCCAGCTTCAAGAAATCTCATACACTGTGTAAAACAGAAATAAAAACAGAATGCGTTGATTTGCAAATCTCACAAATATCAGTTTTATTCACAACAAACCAGAGAAAACATATCAAATGTTTGAAATGAAAAAATGAAACTTTTTATGAATATATCAGCTCATTTTGAATGGGATGTTAGAGTAACCCTTATAGACATATTTACTAGTATTTTTTCGTGTTATATTCCAACACCCCTTGAACGCACCGATATTTGTCGTAGTCCCCTGAATGCAACATAAGCACACGCTGCTGAGTAAGCTAGACAAGGCAGCGCAGGTCACGTGGTAACTACTGCAACATAGTCTAAAAAAAAAAAAAAAAAGTCGGAGTAGTTGAACTGTGTGTGAAACTGAGTGTTATGATTTAGCACTTTCACAAATGCACCGAAATAATGTAAGATCCACTTTTCTTTTCGTTGTACATGTTATTCAGTGTCTTTTATGCACTTTGTCATTTCAGTCATGGGTTAATTCATATTAATAAGTTGCATAAAATTAATTAAGTTACAAACATTTCATAATTTGATTACACATGCCTTAAAAAGGGGTATATAAATATATTTGATCATAATGTTGTAAAGCAATACAATTTGAATTCATAGAAACACAGACGATGTTAAAACAACAGTGTAGTTGATTTTGAATGACATCTCATTTTATTTAGAAACAGCTGTAAGAACCATTTTGTTCATTGCTCTGTACTGTATGTGCAGACTGGGTTTTTTGTGATTCTGGAGCCTATCCCGAAGTTGGTTCCAGATACTCATGGCGAGCCAGACCCTGTGAAAACTCTTGGCAGATCCAAAAGCAGTGTGGCCAGCTGTTCTGGATGCAGGAGTAGATCTACAAACTGAACCGCTTCAACTTGCAGGATTTCAGATAAGCAAGAACAAAACCATTTACTTCCATGCGGATCGTTACTTGGAAAAGCTATCGAACTCACCATATCCTGTTCATCAGGAGTTAGGTCTAAAGAGACCTACACATTTTATTTTATTTTATTTTGCATTTATTTAAAAAAAAAAAAGGGCTCTTCTCTGTTATGTATAATTGTTTATCGTATCATTGTAAAACTGTAAACCTGCCAGCTGTTCAACATTCAGTTCTTTCAAAATCCTTTTACTCCTCTCGAATCTAGTCTATAAGCCTATCTAACTATACTAAGCAGGTGTTATATTAGGAACACAGCTAAAAACAATTGAGAAGTTTATCATACTTAAGGAGTAGGTTCAGCAGTCTGTGAAGAAATGTCTCAATAGTACATAATATCACCAAATTAAGATTCAAGATTCAAAATCAATGTTGGATGCCCATGCTCTTCAGATCCTCACGTGGCACTGCATTTAAAACAGTCATGATTCTGTCATGAAAATCACTGCACAGGCTCTCAGACTGCATACAATCCTTCTGTTGTTGAAATTCTTTTTGGAAAACATGGAAGCAACTGGACCATCTACCTTGTTGTCAGCCCTCAGTTCAAAAGCCTGCATCTCGAGTTTGCATCAGTGCCTATGGAATTACCAGCTTGCACTTCTCTCCAGATTATGTCTAGTGAAGGCTTTTGATATTTCAGAAAGACAACATGGTTAACAACATGGTTTCATAGTAGGAGAGGCCAGGTGCTGAACTTGCCTGCCTGCAGTCCAGACTTTTCGCCAACTGTAAACATTTGGTGCATCATGGAATGAAAAACATGACAAAATGGAGCCTGGACTGTTGAGCAGCTAGAATCCTGTATCAGACAAGAATGGGGCAACATTCCTCTCCCAAAAGTCCAGCAACTGATCTCCTCAGTTCCCAGACATTTAAAGGCAGTTGTTAAAAGAAGAGGGGATGCTACTGTACACGGTGGGAAGCCATTTTCAACAACATGTTTTCAATGGTATGTTTTCTGTTGCGAATGAAATACATGTTTGTAAGATTGTAAGAAGTAAATATTGCTCTCTGCGCACTTTTATTTACACAGCGTGACAACTTTCTTTGGAGTTTGGGTTGCAATATCTTATGTTTCTTTTCCAAGGAAATTCTCTTTAATTTAAGAAATTTGTATTCAATCAGTTTCACTGAATTTCCCAAAGTGTATTGTAATAGACTTTAAATTCTTTCTTTAAATGCTGTCTTATGGGTAAATGCACAGGTCCTGAACAGCTACATATCAATTTTGCTCTCTTTACATCAAAAAGAACAAAATACTGCTATAAAGAAAACAGAGGAAATGTAATATAACGGCATTGCAGTGCTTAACAGATTTATACTGAGAGCAAATATTCTTTAAATATACTGTTAATATTATTCAAATATGCCATTGTAAAATTTATTACAATACCGTAAATCCAAATTCTACAAAAAGAATGTAAAAAATTCAGTTTTTCAGCCAAATCTGCAGCACATCCAAAACTGCCTTTTTGAAATATACTGTAGTTGTATATTGCTTGTCAAGCACAAAAGAATTGACACCAGAGTCTGCACAATACAACCTTTAATGACTTTATTATTGTAATTTTTAATGAGGTGCCATGTTGTACTGAAGCTATGTAACATGTTTCCGCCATGGCGTCTGCATCATTTTTTGCTCACACCAAATAGATTCGCTGGCTTTTGTAATAGCAATAAAAGCTGTCTGCTTTAAACACACCCAGTCAATTAGGAGTCAGTTAAAATGTCGACAACAGAAGGGAAGGGAGTGGGAGCGTTACAAGGGGAAAACATGGATGCGCTGAATGTGAGGAAGAAAAAGGAGGGCAGGGATGATATAGGAAGGTGTTGGAATTGGATGGGAACAAAAGGGGGGGGGGGATGAAGAATCGGTAAAGGTTCTAATGTGCTGCCAAAACTAGCATAATGGCTATACCTAGAGGAGAGGAAAGGAGGACATCAGATAAATGTGTAGTAAATGTTGAAGACAAGACAAGAAAGGAGGACATAACAGGAGATGAGATCAAAGAAACTTTTAAGAAGGGAGGGATAGTGGAATGATTATGGGAATAAACCTTTGATATTTAAAGATCTCTTAAATAAATAATCTGTCAACACTAGCCTGAAAAACAAAGGGCAGAGCCACAAATAGAATATAACGCACAAGCTGAGTAAGTGCCCAAAGTATGTTTCTGTGCTCCTCCACCCCTGTTTCGCCACGTTTACGGGGACTCCATTTAATCTTGGGAAAGAAAAGCCCCGACAGTCTAACTGGAGCCAGGGAGAGACCAAATACCCAAGGTAATAGGTGACATTAACGTGTGAACAATACAAAGGAAAAGCACTAAAATTGCTTCATTGTTGTGGGTTAGTGCTTTGGCTAACATTAGAATTATTTCAAGGATGATGGGGAAGAGAAGCAGGGAGGGTTGGATGATGTGAAATTCAAGCATCTTTTTACAAGATGAAGTAGGATAATTCTGCTCATCATTAACATTATCACAAAAGAAGATTTCTTCTTCACAAGAATAAGAACAGAAAACATTTGCGTATTACAATTCATACTCTGGATCTACCTGATATGCTTCTTGATAATGGAGTCTAAAAAAGAGATCTAAGTACCTGTTAGCATACTTTAACACAAACACACATAAAAAAAAAAAGGTCCTCCCATATGGATCACCCTGTGGTCAACTCAAAGACTTGTGTTGGAAACAAACTGCTGGTTGCACAGAGTGAGACAAGCCCAGCGGACATTTTTGGTCTAAATGTGACATCTAGTGGATATTTCAAAATATAAGTAGTATATAAGTAATATGTAAGTGGTACAGAATGGGGTTTTAATTTATTAATGATGTCACCATGACAATACAAAAGTGCATGAGACAGTGAAATAAAACATGAATAATTTTACATTGCTATAATAACATATGAACGATTAAAACTCAATTAAAAAAGAAAAAAGTACAGACATTTTATATATTGAACAGTTATATCCAAATATATTTTACATTATCATCAACATTAATGTTTTCAACTTCGTGCTGTGTGCTGCTCTGAGTTTCTGTCCTGCTGATGTTTATTTTTAAACTAAATATTTCAAAATTTTCCAGTCTTTTTGTCACAAACAAACAGTCTGAGACAAACAGTCTCAGAACGGTTTTACCAGTGAAAGTAATTATTAGCTGTAGTGTGAAGGATTATTTTGAACAATATTTAAAGTACAAATAAACTGACATTAAACATGATTAAATGCATCTTTGAATCATTGTTATTTTATGCTTGAATGTTTGCACACATCTCTTTGAATTAATGAATGAAAGTGAATTTAAAATAAAAAGACTTAGTGAACTTCTATAAATAACCATGTCCTTTGTATGTTTCTTTGTTTCATTTTTCATTTCTTTGTGGATTGCCTACTGAGCTGTTGTCTCTGTATTTACAGTTACTCCTATTTTAACATTAAGGGTCCTATTTTGAAAACAGTTGATGTATGCTGAAAAGAAAACTCGACCAGAAACACATTTAAGTTAACCATTCATTATTGGTTTGAATTTCATTTTTTATACTTTACATTCATTCTCAATTACTGCAAATCAAATGAAAGACAGATTTAATGAAATCTGTCTTTCATGTTGATTTGAAAATAAAATGTTATAACAATTTGGATTGAATATTAAGCACAAGTTCAAAACTGTTTGGCAAAAGTGTTCTATCCTAAAACTGATATCCCAAGTAGACTGTTTTTACTATTTAAAGACATGTTTAAAAATCGATGTAATTTATTTGAAGAGTTTAAATCATGTTTTTTCTTTACTTGCCTTTATTAAGCATTTCATTCCTGAGACATAATTGAAAAAAAGTATATGAACACAGTCACTGACCATTTAATATATTTATTTGTTCATATTCAGTTATAAAAACAAACAGTTAATATTCATACTTCAACAATTACATTAAAATGTTTCATTTGACACTGGTATAAACAACAATCAGTCCATGTTTTCAGGTTTGTCCTGTGTGCTGCTATGTGTCTCTGTCCTGCTGTCTTCTGCCTGTGAACACACACTCTGCTGTGGTTTGTCCTCTGAGCTCCTCTTGATAGTCAGCTCTCTCTCAGCCTCTTCAACACACGGAGCTTTGGCTGCCTGGATGTGGAGCTTCCCATCTGGAGACAGGTGGCAGGTGATGGCTTCGGGGTTCAGTCCTTCAGGCAGATCAAACTCCTGTCTGAACTCCTGCAGTCTGTAAGAGTACGAGCCTTTCCCGTCCTCCTGCTTCTTCTCTGTCTTGCCACTGACTCTCAGCTTCCTGCCCACCTGCCTGACAGACAGCTCCTCTGGAGAAAAGCCTCGAGTGTCCAGCATCAGAGCAAACTTGTCTCCCTCTTTCTCCAGCTGGCAGGAGAGTGGTTGTACAGCCATGCTGCTTTGGAAAGGCTCTGTCTCCTCCAGGATCCTGTGTTGAAGTTTATCCATCAGCTCCACACTGCTGCGCAGCTCCTGTAGGTTTCTCTGCAGGAGATCCTGCTGGTAGAGCAGAGGCTTGATCTCTGGCCACAGACTGCGTACAGGCCAGTAGAAGTCCATGAATGGACTGAGTGCAGACTGGACTCCATGAGAGCACAGCATCTTCAGTGTGTTTAGTGTTGAGTCCTCTTCTTGTGAGATGAAACACTCTTCAGGTGTCTGTTTTCTTCTTGGTCTTGCTTGTCTTGCTTTCTGTCTCAGCAGTGAGACTGTCCCAGTTTATATATACTAAGTGGAGGAGGTCCAGAGTCTTCAGGAACTTTCCTGCATTTGCCACAGATCTCCACTGGACGGAGCTGTTTCCCAGGAGTGCTTACTTCACTCAGTCTTTCCTGTTCCATCAGGAAGTTCGCTACTAGAATGAATTTCCTGACACTGCAGATGTGGTTTGGCATGAACTTCCAATTTCTCCTGGGTGGTTGGGGTTCGGTGGACCAGATGAGTATAAAAAATAAACATCATCTTTGAAATGATTTATTTTGTTTGTAAAACAAGTTCTCATACAGGTAGACTGGATTATATCACAGCTTAATAGATTTGTCACAGTTTAATAACAGACAAACGGTCTCAGCAGGTTAAGCTCATGAACGGTTTTACCAGTGAAAGTAATTATTAGCTGTAGTGTGAAGGATTATTTTGAACAATATTTAAAGTACAAATAAATTGATGTTAAACATGATTAAATGCATCTTTGAATCATTGTTATTTTATGCTTGAATGTTTGCACACATCTCTTTGAATTAATGAATGAAAGTGAATTTAAAATAAAAAGACTTAGTGAACTTCTATAAATAACCATGTCCTTTGTATGTTTCTTTGTTTCATTTTTCATTTCTGTGTGGATTGCCTACTGAGCTGTTGTCTCTGTATTTACAGTTACTCCTATTTTAACATTAAGGGTCCTATTTTGAAAACAGTTGATGTATGCTGAAAAGAAAACTCGACCAGAAACACATTTAAGTTAACCATTCATTATTGGTTTGAATTTCATTTTTTATACTTTTACATTCATTCTCAATTACTGCAAATCAAATGAAAGACAGATTTAATGAAATCTGTCTTTCATGTTGATTTGAAAATAAAATGTTATAACAATTTGGATTGAATATTAAGCACAAGTTCAAAACTGTTTGGCAAAAGTGTTCTATCCTAAAACTGATATCCCAAGTAGACTGTTTTTACTATTTAAAGACATGTTTAAAAATCGATGTAATTTATTTGAGGAGTTTAAATCATGTTTTTTCTTTACTTGCCTTTATTAAGCATTTCATTCCTGAGACATAATTGAAAAAAAGTATATGAACACAGTCACTGACCATTTAATATATTTATTTGTTCATATTCAGTTATAAAAACAAACAGTTAATATTCATACTTCAACAAATACATTAAAATGTTTCATTTGACACTGGTATAAACAACAATCAGTCCATGTTTTCAGGTTTGTCCTGTGTGCTGCTGTGTGTCTCTGTCCTGCTGTCTTCTGCCTGTGAACACACACTCTGCTGTGGTTTGTCCTCTGAGCTCCTCTTGATAGTCAGCTCTCTCTCAGCCTCTTCAACACACAGAGCTTTGGCTGCCTGGATGTGGAGCTTCCCATCTGGAGACAGGTGGCAGGTGATGGCTTCGGGGTTCAGTCCTTCAGGGAGATCAAACTCCTGTCTGGCCTCCTGCAGTGGAGGAGACGGCGGAAAAAAATATCCAGGTTTCCTGAAGTTTCTGGTCATTTCCCCATTTCTCCACTAGGTGGAGCTGCTACTCAGGATTTTTGTAATATAATAACGGTTTTTTTTAATAGAGCACCATATTTATACAATTTTGTACGTTATTTATATAGTCACCTAACTGTTTTTTGATGTACTAGTTCGTTTTTTTTATTACTATTAGGTAACACCTATAACTTTTACACAGAACACGACTATTTCTGGTCACTGGTGACATCGTGTAACAAGATCAATAACGTTGGCCTGCACGTTTCACCGGTCTCATTATAGCTCATGGACCCTCGTTCAGATATGGAAGATGTGACGGAAAGCTCAATTAATTATATCAATTTCTGTCATAAGTCTTAAAAAAGAGCCACTGACCCCAGAAATGTACACTTGTTATGAAGGATAAATATTATTAAATACAGACCCAGGCTTTCCACATAGTCTCATCAAATAATATTGCCCCCCCCCCCAGTGGCACTAAATCCTATCAGCCCGCCCCGTCATCTCCGACTTCAAGTGTGCAGCGATGAACGTGTGCAGTGGTTCGTCTGCGTTTTATCAATGAATTCTGCGCTCCCGTGATCCAATCAGCCAATGAGCAGCTCGCACCTGCAGCCGTTCACAGCTTGGTAGCTTCAAGAGGTCACTACACTTTGAAACGTGGAAGGGAGAGCGTGGTGAGTTTTTAACAGCGTCAGCTTGCAACAGGGCCTTTAAACAGATATTAAAGCAGAACGGGTCATTCTTCTTCTAATTACAGATTGTAATGCCGTTGAAAAATAGCAACACCGTGGCTTTGGAGAGACGCGTGGATCTGGCCTCGCTTTTCTGTATGATCGGGCGGCACGGCCCAGCCGTGGCTCTGGCAGTGATAGCCATGGTGTCCGTGGTGGCGGGTTTCATCATCTACCGAACCGTGAGGGGGAAGCGGAGAAAGGCCACAGCCGGAGCCACAAGCACCGACAGTGACAGCAGGGACGCCGGAGCGGAGACGCTTATACCGCCGGATCAGGAGCCGGAGCCGAGCCCGGAGGATTTGCGCATCTCGGCGGACTCAACAGGTAACAGATTCGGATGAAACGTTAAAAGCTGCGAGCTGCTGCAGTTTACTAGTGCGGGAATTTACGTATAACATGATCTATATTATTATGTTGTAGCTTTGGTGGTAGATTCAGCTTAAGCTGCGTGCGCACAGACGTCAAAACCGAGCGTCCTCCCCTTTCTTTCTGAAATACAACACTATAAGCAGCCCATAATGGACTACAGCTCACAGTATGCTGGTGTCTAGCCTTGTCACAGTCACGGCTAAGGAAACCAGTTTGAATTTATGTTTAATACAAAAGATTAGCGCTAAAAGCGAAAATCTCGGGCAGATGTCCAAAAACAGTCTTTTTATTTTTTAAAAAAAATGTTATTAATATTATAATGATTATTATTACAAAATTGAAAAAGGCTCCTCACACATTGTTGCATTAGTAGCTTAAAGTAAGATAACACCCAGAAGGGACAACGTTGGAGGGTCTCGCCTTTTATATGAATTGTTCCTGCAGGAATAATGCTGGAGTTTAAACGTGTCTTCAAGTACTTTCAGTGTTTGTCTTTTTTTTTTTTTTTTTTTTTTTTTCATCACAAAATTGTAGTTGTTTTTTTTTTTTTCCTCATTGAGGAAGCACCGTGATATCTCAAAATGAATGGGCACGAGAAATTTGTCTAGAAGAAGTCTGTGTTTTAAGATTTGGTGCAGAAACACTCAAACTGAGATACAATTGACTGAGGCTTTGCAAGAGGTTATGGCTAAAGAACTGTGCTGATTACTTTTAAGACTGTTTATTTCATGAAGAATGGAAAAATTGATAAGTTCCAGCAAAACATGCATGCATGCATACATACATAATCATCTTGTCTGACTTATGTCTGATCGTTAAGAAACTTGTCAAGTACAAGCTACTCATCCTGCCAAATATTAATATTCCATTTTATTAAAATGACTGCCAGTGATTAGTAATGACTTTAATTTTTAGAGTGCTGTAATTTGGGGCACTTCTCATCAACTCTGACTAAAATGTATGAAGTGATCTAGATTATGCAAGTCAGATTCAGTACATTTTACAAATGAATAAAAAGAAACTTAATATTCAGTGTGTGTTTGTGCGTCTGTTTCTCCTCTGATGTCATAGTTGTGAAAGGTGAAGGCTCTTTAGATGTGGAGGATACTGCTCTTAAAATCAGGCATCGGCGTCTCACTGCTGAGAAAAAACCGCCGCCTGACCGTCAACCCAAAGGTGACTCGGTGCAAGACAACAAGCACAGTGCTTCAGTGGAGCAGGTAGCAGAGCTGCATGCAGAGGAGGAAGACAAAGGTGCTGAAATTGATGTGGAAACTGATGGCACTATGAAGGATGCTGACGAGGAAGGTGAAAATGAGGTGATACAGAGCCACAAAGAGGAAATGACGGTAAGCGGTTATCTTTACAAATTTAAGCATATTTTGCCACAATTAAATGCACTTTCGGTAAATGAATGATTGTCCTGGAGTACCACTGATCATGAAATTTTGCCATGGCACATATATTCTATTGTTCAGTTACCCTTCTGTCTAGATCCCAGCAACAGCAGGCACCATTGATTAGAAGCCCAGCAGCTAATGACAATGAAAGTTGGCTACCAGTGGGTGGTGAAATAATGTTAAAGGTCTTGAACCCTTACATCATCACCAACCCATTATTGGTTGTTTTTACTGAATGTGAGATATTGGGATCTGAAAACAAACAGGATTTTTTTTTTTTTTTAAGTGCGAGTCAAACATGGATTTAAAGAAGTTAAACTCCAACTTGAGCATGAACACTAATATTGCTTCAGGTTTTCTGGATTTGTAGTCATTTGTTCCCACGGGCAAAATAACAACTGATTCAGCTTTAATGCAATTATGCCTGTTTTGCGTAGATGGCTTTACATCTAATCTTTCTTTGCTCTGTATTGGTCAAACGTGGGGAAGTGGCTAGCTTTGCTAAAGTGATGGTGTGACTTGGCAGCCATTTTGAATGTTTTGGGGTTTTGTTTTTCCCTTTGGTAAAGCCCCTATCTGAATGCCTCAGTTCACCAGCCCTTTCTGTGGTTGAACAGAAGGACCACATGCATAGATTCCCCAATGACGGGCAGTTTAAAAACATAAATGAATTAAAAAAAAAAAAAAAAAGAAAAAAAAAAACACAACACATTTTGATTTTGACCCAAAACATTCTGGCTTCATTTTTGGATCAATCAAGAGTGCAAACATAAACAGCTTTGCCACTGCCACATGATTAGCTAATGTTTCGTGCTTGGATTGTTTGGCTCTTTGGGTGCAGTCTCAGAGGTTAGCTTAGGGCAAAGACTTGCAATGGGGAAATGAGTGATTTGATAAAATCTCTATGTAGTTTACATATTCTCCATTAGTTTAACTGAAATGCTAGTTTGGTGGTGGTCTGTAATCCTTCATATTTTTCTAACTGTTGTGTGGCTGAAACATTAAGACCTAAAGATTAAAAATGTATATTTTATGCATCTAGGTATTACAAGAAAAATGCCACGATGATGATGTGCCCACTGAAATAGATGTGTCGAATAAGGAGGCCAGTCAAGAGGAGGAAAACCTTCTGGACATTTCAAAGAGCACAGAGGCCAACTTGGAAGAACCCATCGTTCATATTGAAGACGTACCTGTTGCTTCCATCTGTTATTTCAAAGATGTGAAATTTGACGAAAAGAATCTTCAAGGTGTCACTGATTTCTCTAATGATTATAGCAACAATCAACATTTTCCAGAGGAAGAAAAGAAAAGTGGTGGTGAGGAGGCAAATGAGGAGTTGGTAGATAACCAACTGACTTCTCAACAAGCTGAGATCAGCTCCACAGTGTTTGTTGAAGTAACCAAGCTACAGGGCCAGTGTCATGAGGTGATGCTATCCTTTCAACAAAATGCAGATGAAGGCAATGTGAGTGATTCAGCGGATCTAAACTTCAACAGTCACCTGCTACAACTGGCTGAACAAAACAATGAAAGTGAGCTTGCCTGCGATCAAGACAGTGATGTAAAAGAGGAAGTACCCACTGAGGACATTGCCTCACGTGATGAACAAAGTAATCCTTCAAGTGTAGTACTGGACCACACCCTGGCCTGTTTGAACCAGATGCTTGAGCCAGAAAACATAAATGGTGATGATAGCCCAAGCAGTATAACAAAAGGGGAAATGCCCACAGCTGAGAATATTGCCTCACGTGATGAAGAAAGTAATCCTTCAAGTGTGGTACTGGACACCACCCTGCCCTGTTTGAACCAGATGATTGAGCCTGAAAACACTGATAATGGTGATTCTAGCAGTGTAGTAAATTATGCAAAGGCCCAAATCTCTGGCATTGGGGAAATCTCCAGCTTGTCATCAGATCAACAGCAACCACAAAGCAACATAAATGAAGATGACATTTCCCAAGCTCTGGGAGTCACCAGTGGGGCTGCTCCTGTCACATCTGAGGATGGTAAACTTCCTGTACTTCAGATTCACCTGCCCTCTTTTGAGCAAAGTGAGCCGACTTGGTCATACTCTGGTCTTGGTGGTGAGAGTGGAATTTCAAGCATGACTGTCAGCCCTGATTTGCCAGATGTTATCAATGAGTATGACATGCCAACTGAAAATGTGGCACTCGCAGTAAAAGATGATGCACAGTTCGAAAAGCACACTGAGGCTCAGAACAGCCTCCTTGATGATGAGGCTCAATCTGCCATGAATGAAGATCTAGCAAATGTGGTATCCAGGTCTTACCCATCATTTTTTTCCCAGCAGCCCCTCATTGAGCAAATCGACTGGGCTAATGACAGTTCTTTAGTAGCCAATGAAGATGTTTTGGGACATGAAATTGAGGATCGCTACTATAGAGAGATGGACCAGGCTATGGAGCAGATGACAGCCAACGTTACTAGCTTAACCGATGAGCTCGCAGTGCAAACAGACATGAAGGCTGATATCAAGGTTGTTGAAATCAATCAGAAGATGGAAAGGGCAGAGAAAGAGAAGGAGGAAGAGGACTATGAAAAGACTGAAATCAGTATCATGGAGGCAACTATGGACAATAATGAATGGATCACAGATGGAAACTACCAAGTTCTTCCCTGGATGAACCAGTCTGTCCCTCCTTTTGCCCAAAACCACACACAACCTGACCCAGTTTCTACTGAAGATGACCATCCAGGTGCGTCTGTCACAGGTGCTACTTGTGTAGATGCAGATGCATCTCTTTCCTTGAATGATGTGAAACAGGCTATCCCGCTTTCCCCTGTTCATGAAAATGGCAAAAAGGTTGTGGCAGTCCAGCCCATGCCCCAGAAAGTCAATGTGACTTTCCGCATCCATTATCTCACCCACTCACCAAACCAGAAGGTGGCCATCACGGGGAGCCAGCAAGAGCTGGGGAACTGGAAGAAATTCATCCCGCTCGAGAGAGCCAAGGATGGGAATTGGGCCACTGTTGTCAGCCTGCCTGCAGAGAGCATTGTGGAGTGGAAGTTTGTGGTGATGGACAAGGGTGAGGTGTGTCGTTGGGAAGAATGTGGAAACCGCCTCCTGGATACGGGCTATGGAGACGACCTGCTTGTGCACAAATGGTGGGGATTATTGTAAAAGATTTGTTGAAAATGCTGCAGTTTGAGATCAGCAGGTGCACCAGATATTCAAACTGTGTTCACGACCAGGTAAAGTTGCGTTTATGTTTGTCAGTAAATTGATAAAACATTGTGATTAAATTTGGGGCACAAAAGTATTGGTTCAAACTGGGCTAATTTTGGTTGAAAGAAACTATTTCTACTTGCTCAGATTGCAAATTTCCAATTTTTATAGCAGAAACGATAAATGATCTTTTAGTGTTAAATTCATTAGTCTATTGAAGTAAAATGCTCTTTAGCTTTTTTCTTTTTTTTTTTTTCCTTTATTATTTGTGCAAGCAAAAATTTCAAACTTGAGCCTTGTGGTGTGTCTTTGTTTCCCACATACCAATTCTGAGAATGGCTTTGACTTCTACAGTTTTAAATCATTTAAACATCATTTTACTAATATAAGACTTGGAAACATGAAATTTCAACCAGATTTATTCCAGTATAAACCTAGATGCAGTATACAGGTGATGAAAACTTCCAGCAACACAATTCCCTAACAGACTAGCTCTTATAAAACATCTGATGGGACCTTCTAAAAGCCAGTAATTAGGTATGCGTTTTCAGGGAACAGGAAGTATTTTGATCAAAACACTGAACCATTACACAAGATGGCTTTTTTCCCCTTTTACAATACCACAGATTATGCAAACTACTCCTTAACAGGATGATTTAATGCAAGCGTGAATGAAGAGATTACTGTCCATATGCTGCTTGAATATGCCTATCTATAACGACAAATGCACATAATAAAATTTTACTAAAGCAATAAATACAGCAATAATTGTCCTGTACGATCGTTGTTACATCAGGTACTCTTAACGGATTTACCACTAAACTGTGATAGTTGTAACTTCAATGCTGCTTTTATCTCATGGGACTATTTGCATGCAAGACAGTCCCATTGTTGTTCAATAAATGTGCCTTGTGAAAATAATTTTCTATTGTGTTGTAATGCATCAAACGTGTCTTTTGAATAATTTGATTTGCTAATTATCTTAAGAGAAAATTATTCACTACAGTTATCTGGTTCATCATTTGGTTCTTAACTGGTGTAGACTATAGCCTTTGTGTCTGATTCTATCATTGTATCCTGATATGAAATATTGTGATGATGCTACTTCTGAATGTTGGTTATTGTGGAGATGGTTATTAAATAAACTAATCTTAAATCTCATTCCTGAATGTTTCTTAGGCATGTAAATTTATTCAAAAGTATCCCCCTGTCCCCAAAACTCTTTAAATGCTTTAATACACATTTGGGGGAAAAAAATACTGCATTAAGCACTGCATTTGAAGAACACCATATTATTTATTTTAAAATAGAGCTAACATGTGAGGATGATGTGCTTTGCTGTCTTTCTGCTAATCATTTACAGCAGTTGCAACAGATCAAACCAGACGCAGTTGGTTTTTGAAGTTGTTGCCCCGGGGGGGGAAAGCACTTTCAACTTTCAGACCACCTCTATTTTCCTGTTTTTGGTTTTTTTTGTTTTTTCTAACCATTGGCAAAGACTGTGACCTTGTTTTGAGTCCAGCTGGCACAGGGGTGTCTCATGCAGGGGAAAGCATCATTAGCGTGGATATTTTCATGCCAGCTTGTCAGCTCCATTCAGCAGTGAGCTGAAGGTGACTCTGCTCTATCTGGGGAAAAAAATGTTTTTTATCTTCTGGTCTAGGAACTGTGGATGGTGACTAATCTCCTATATACAGGCCAGAATGCAGTCCTATTAGTTCAGAAATTCTCAATTCTGCTGCACAGAATAGGGATGTTTTGTGAAATAATGTAACAGGATGAAACTATATGTAAGCACTGAAAAAATTAAAATGCAGTATAGAAGCAATGGCCCCCTTCAGTCATTTAATTAGATTTTAAGTGCTCATTTAATTGTCAAATCAAACTCAAAGTAAGTCATGCACAAGAATTGCTCACAAAAGATTTAAAACAATTATTCTCATTAGCACAGAGTTTAATGTGATTGGAAAGGAAGCCATCAAAAAGCTCAGATTCCATTCTTACAGTCATGAGAACTTGTATTGCTTTGCTGTTTTGTGCCATCCACTTGTAAATGTCTATGAAATGTGAACTCCACATTTGGATAGCTCATGTCAGTCCAAAGTGATTATTACTTAATGTTGGCTTGGGTATTGAACCTTTGCAGAGTTAACAACATGTTCCTCATATTTAAGCAATACCTTCGTTGACCCACTGAACATGAGATCAGTAGGACTCTGCTCATCTCTAAGTCACGTGATTTCTGTTGTCTTCTATTTCAAAACATTGTTTGGGAAACTTTTGCCTTTTTGACCCAAATTTACCAGAAGATGTATTTATACTGGAGAGAGACTCTAGGTTTACATTGATGTAGACGTGTAGTAACAGTGGGAGGAAAAGTGATCTTTAAGTTAAACCTTTTGCAAATAAATGTGATACATTTTACAACACGCACAATTTTGGAACACTCCCTCACTTGTGCTAACGTGCCAGCTGGGGGTTGAAGCATCTTTTATTGTTGAGGGTAGTCCTTTATTTAGATACAAGGCTTGCAAGTGACACCAGGGGTGTCCAACTCCAGGCCTGAAGGCCTAGTGTCCTGCAGGTTTTAGATATCACTCTGGGTCAACACACCTGAATCAATTAGTTCATTACCATGCCTCTAGAAAACTTCAAGACATGTTGAGGAAGTAATTTAGCCATTTAAATCAGCTGTGTTGGATCAAGGACACATCTAAAACCTGCAGGACACCGGCCCTTGAGGCCTGGAGTTGGAGACCCCTGACTTAGCCTCTTCATAACTCATTTCAGACCTCTTTCTGTTTCTGCATGAGCCTCTATGCTCACCTGCTGTGAGTATCAGTATTTGTCAAACAGCTAAACACTTAAGCCACCGTTAAACTATTGTTTGAGCTCCTGTAAGGCTGGCGTCTTAACACTGAGTCACCAGTCTAATCTGGAAACACTTTCAGGCTCTTAACATATTTAGACTGCCTAGACTGAACAAAGCCTTCAAATCAACACACTCAAAGGGTTGCTCAGCTGTTATTTTTATGTTCTCCTGTGAAGTATATTCATGTGCTCTGGATGGGGAATGAACTGCAGGGTTACAGTCCAACCAGCTGAATGTAGTTTTACTGAACTCCCGTTCACATAAAGTAATTTCCTTAGTTCAGAATTTACTGATCCCACTTTCTTGAATACACTACAGATGATTTCAGAAGGTTTCTTTTCATGATTAAAGCATTTGAAAATCAATGTGTTGTTTTAGTTTTAAAGACACAGCTGTCAGACCTAAACAGCATTGACTCTGAAATAACAGAAGTACATAAATAGCTCATTTAAACCACAGCAATACCTCGGATTCAAATCTGTGGTATTGCTGTGGAGCCCAGCTCAGCAATTTTTAAAATATAAAGGCCATAACCATATTGATTCACATGACAGCAAAGAACACTCAGAAATTCAGAAATGCTTGGTTTGTCTTAAGTGAATATGTCTTCAGACACTTAAAAGTTGTTCTTACCATAAACCAGAGCACTGTCTCCTTGGCTATACCACATAACAATCCTTAGTTCAAGTTGGACTGCCAAGTGTGAAATTCTCTTTCTCTTGAATTTCAGACTGCTGTCTCTTCTTACAGAAGCCAACCAGTAAGACGAGGCTTCTGGTTTCCACTTGAACTTTGACACGGGGGGGGGGGATTGTATGATAATGTCAGACTATGCCAGTGTGTTTGTGGGTGTCTGTTCTGTTTTTATAACTTGCTGTCTTTAACAAAACTCTTTGAATGTATGTATTTTCCCTTCACTCCCATTCACTTTCTCTTCTTTCCTCCATTTTTCCAGCTTCTGTGTCCAGCAGACCATTTTAAATCAGCACTGTTGGCTATTTCTGGCTCAATAAATATTAATGGGGTAAAGGATTTACCCTGCTTCTTTTGATGCTTTACTACTGGTTTTTATTATTCTTACGTGATTATTTAAAGATGTGGGACGAAGGGTGGATTTCTAAAATGTTAATATGAAATACAAAACTTAAGTTATATAGTGGCATTAATAGTCATAATGCCATGTCATAGTTAGAGTGTGCCATACATGCAGGCTATTAATACAACATGCAAGAGCTTCTCCCTGTTCCGTACAGTGAGATCCTCCAATGACCTTCACTGGACTGTCAAGCATGCTGACTGCACTGCATGGCCATGAAAGAAGGAGCAGTCAGTGTGGGTTAAAGTGGAAATGAAGGAAGCTACATGAACAGAGTTTTATCAGTGTAACACAAACTGATTTCCAGTGTTAAAATACAGTTTAACATGGAGACTTTCAAAAGATTTTAATTTTTAAGAATTTTATTCGTCATGTCTTCACTCAGTGGCTTTAATAATTATTTTATTGGCCTACATGTTTCTTGTCTACCTATTTTTGGTCTTCTATGCAGTCCCTCGGTTTCTGTGTTTAAAAAGAAATGCACTGCTCCATAAAGCTCCAGGCGGTACAAACTGACCTGTTTCTTTATTTTGTGCACCAGTAAGCCAACTAAAAGCTCTTCTGGATCTGTGCCACACTGGGACAGCCCTCTGTCAGTGAGGTCGTTGCTCGCCGTCTCAGAGGACACTGCAGTTGTGGGATGAATGCAGCTGTGTTTGTGTACAATGGGAAGTGTTAGTGAAATAAGTGATTGTGAGGGACAAAACACACAGCTGCATGCATATTGCAAAAGAATCTGTGCTTCGTAAACAAGGTCAGGTTCTGAATTTTTTTTTAAAAATTGGCACATTTTAGGGCCTCTTGCAAATCCTGACAACTCTGTTCCCTGATACAGTAACTATGTGTATATAATTTTATTGCATGCAAGTTTCAATAAATCTACAGTACTTGTATATTTAAACAGCCTTTAAGGTGTCACTTCATTCTGAAAGACAAAACTGCACGAGTTTGTATTTTTGCTTCTTCCCATCTTTCCTGCCATGTCACAAAAACTCTCTTATTGAAGTGAGAAATTCAGTCACAGGCAACACAATTTGTAGATTTTATTGTTCAAATGTGTTGCCTGGTGACCCCTGATCTTCAGCCTTTACAGGCTCTATTTCAAATGTTGTGAAAATGTGAACACACAGTTACAGAGACAACACTGACCCCTGGCTGTAATTAGAAGATGCTGAGTTTAAGCTAGTGCCTCAACAATCAAGAACCAAATGTTAAATGAACAAATAGATAATAAGGAAAAGAACAATAAAACAATGTTCAAATATCTTTATGTAAAAAGTTATTATAACTAAAAACAAAACAGTATAATAGATTTCAATTCAAATTAAATCACCAATTTATAATTTTTCAGATTAACATCTTGTGACCACTGACATTTCACCTGAGGAAAAAACATGCAGTAAACATAAGTAGTATAATAATCCAGTTTTTTCAATTCAGCTGGTGGCAAGTTTTAAAAATCAACAAAAAAAAACCAACACGAGACAGAAACCAAGAAAAATGTCACAATTTTCTGTCTCTTTTAACTAATTTCAGGTTAACATTATAACATATTTTCAAACAGATCAAACATATAGCCTTCTTACCAAACCAACACTGACTCACTTAAGCCCTTTAAATCAATCATACCATATGATTCTTAATTAAAAAACAAAATCAACCGTTATACAGTACTGTCCATATGTCTTGAGAACCGTTTTCTCTTAACTTTTTTGAAATGGTCTTGAGCAATAATTCCCCAGGCTTTCTAAGGTTCTTTCAAAGTTTGTCTTTATATATTGACTGCTTTTTCACCCATTCAGTCCTGTCCTCGCCCTGATGTTCAGATGAATGTTTTTGTTCTTTAAGCCAGTTAACACAGAGCGATTAATTTTTAGAGTTTTAAAAAGCAAACCCAACTGAATGAAACTGAGCAAGTGGAGGACTAAAGAAGAAGTGACAGGTCAACCAACTATCTACCACACATGAACAGTACCTGAAAATCCTGAACTTAAGAAACAGGGGGCGGAAATCCACCAAAGACCTGACACAGACCTTCAGTTGATCCATCTGTTCACTAAAGGCTAATCAGAAATGATCTCAGTGTAAGATTGGCTCTCAAGCAGCCTTTGTTAAGAAAGGAAAACAGGGGGAAACAGCTAATCTATGCCATATTACTCAACTTAGTCAGTGACAACAGGTCTTATGGATTAATTAATCCAAATTTAATCAGTATCAGTATCACTAAGTGTCATCAATATGCACAGTGAAACCAGTAAAGAGGTCTACAGCCATCTGTAAAACACAGTAGATGTTCTGTGATGGTTTAGGGCTAGATTTTAACCAGTGCCAGTGGGAACCTTCGAGAATTGATGTAATTATGAACATAGAAAAGTACCGTCACATTTTGAGCCACCATTTCCAGTATGAAAATTATGTGAAACACACTGTCAGAGTATAAAAATAACAACAACAACAAAAACAATCATAGATTGGAGCACAGACCTAAGTAATACTGAAACAGTGTGGGATCATCTTGATGGAGAAGAAGGGCTTTGAATGTCCAGATTGGAGAACTATTCCTGAAGATGACTTAACTACAAGAAGGCTTGGTTAAGAGAGCTAAGGCAATGCTGAAGAATACAGGTGGTCATACAGATATTGACTTTCGAGCTTGTTAGAAGTGTACAAACCCTTTGCTTTATAGAGTGTATTTCCATGTATTTGTGTTTAAGTTTAACACAAATTTTAAAAAAAAACTGTTGCACCTAGTTCCCATTTTGAGGATTGATGCAAGAGTTTTGCACAGTACTTTAAAACACCATGAATCTTTATACTGACTCAGTTTTGAGTGTAAAAGTTTGACCTAGAAAGCAGAATTTACCCTGGTTATCCTCTCATGACTGTTGATTCAGCTTCAGAATTATGAAATATATATATATATATCTGAAGTGTTTCAGTCCCTGCAAACTTCCAGGCTATGGGCTCTGTGACTCTGACTCCTCAGTAATAGTGCGGTAATGCTGTGGCTGATTTTGAACCATGGGAGAATCGGTGTGGTCAAACAGAGCTAGTCTTCTCATGTGTCCTTTCAGCAGGAATTTATGAGACATTACCAGAGCACCATAGCCCTGAGAGTGTGAGAAAGCATAGCCTGACCGCCTGGTGACTCGCTTTTTCAGTGTGCGACGAGGAGCAGGTGCTGGCAATGCCTCTTTTCGCGCCTTAGCTCTCACCTAGAAAGAAACAAGTTAGATGACTTTAATATTTATTTAGTTTTTTGCACAACATTACATCAGTTAACATCCTTATTTACGGCTTTAATGTCTGTCTAATATTTTCCTCACCTCATCGTTGATGGTAGGGCGAAGCTGTATGAGAATGAAACGAAATGCTACCACAGGCAGGACACAGAGGAGCGAACTCAGGAATATGGTGAGCCATATGTTAGGCTGGTTCAAAGAGTTTCTTGCTGTGCCTGGAATCCAAACAAATATTGGACCAGCAATTAAAAACAAAGTAAAAGAATTGTTGTAGGTTACAGCATTATAATGTGCATATGTAAGTGATAAACACTAAATCCCCCAAAAAATTGAAATACATGGAAACGCTGACCTATTTACACTGTATCAATCAGCCAAATGTTAAAACGGAAATAACTTGACAAGGTTTAATTTCACAAATATCAAGTGGACCACACCAAGTAGCCTCCATGGCAGATCTACTTACCAGTGAAGGGGAAAGCAGACGTGAAGATCAAAAACATGCCGCTGCTGTACATGGTGAATGTGATGGCAAAGTAGATCGCAATACTTCCCCACACAAATAACTGGTTTATTGCTGTCCAGTAATAGGTGTCAAGAAACAGCTGAAAAATAATGTTTTTAAAAGTGTTCAGTG
The DNA here is from genome assembly GCF_001858045.2 of Oreochromis niloticus. Lineage (NCBI taxonomy): Eukaryota > Metazoa > Chordata > Actinopteri > Cichliformes > Cichlidae > Oreochromis > Oreochromis niloticus. The sequence continues at coordinate 28,221,667 of NC_031972.2, forward strand.
ACTGAACTAAGTATAATTTTATACTGTGGTATGGGATACATACATATATAAATTAAAAAGGCAATCCTACAAATATAATGTTTACACATTTAAAAAGCTGTTCACTGATTTGTAGTGCAAACTAACAGAAACAGAGGACAAACAGTGTTGCAATGTCTCTGTCATTTTCTTTTATTGCAAAGCAAATATGTCATTGCCAAGCATGCTATAATGCTTCTGACAACAAGAGTTGTATTTCTTACCTGTGCGAACACCACAATAAGCAGGCAGGTCTGTGCCAGTAAAGCAAACGACTGATAGTCGGCAATGTCTTTTCCGTCATCTCTGACTGTGTCATGCATGGAAGCCCAGGGAATAAAGAAGAGGATCAAGGAACTGTAGCAGCTGTGTATCACACACCTCACAAAAGCTTTCTTATTGAAGTATTGGTTCTTCTGGCCTGGAGCGTAGAGCTGAGGGTGCTGTAAACTCCAGCGATCATTTACATCCTGCAGAAAACAAGGTTTCGAGAAAGAGATGAGAAAGCCTGGTTGATGCAGGCACTAGGATATGACATAAAAATTACACCTAAACATGGTGAATAATTTTCTGCTGCATATGTCACACAGTGGAAATTTGTGTGTTTTATGGTTAATGTTGTTTTGATCATAGTGTGTATTGGTGCATAGAGTACTGATTTTATTTGCATGGTTTTATTCTGATATTTACATTGCGTGGTTTTATCTTTGATATTTATATTGCATGTTTTAGTGTTGTTGCACAATATCCTTTTAATCCACTGTGGCGGACAATAGTAGGCACCTGTTGAAGTGTGGGCATGCCATGAGGCAGCCTATTAACCACCAAACAAACTTGTTAGAGGAGAGGGTGAGCACAAAGAGGAGGAAGGAAGAAACGCCTGCAAGCCAGCGCGGGCAAAGAAGGACCTGCTGCCTGATCGTGGAGTGCGACGGGTCATTCGCGACGGACCGGCCAGCGTAACACAGCGACCCAGTCCTGACAGCAAGAAGAACGATAGTGGGAGGCGACGTGTGTAATCAACAGCAGGGCAGATGTGCACCTCTGCCTGCATCCGTGAGTATCACTTTCCCCACTGTTCTGCGCCAGGTGCAGCTTTGCCAGGGGAGTGTTGCAGCAACCGTGCTGACAACGTTAATGGTCAGTGTCTGTCTGTTTCAGGGCGGTGCTACGAGGGAGGCCACGTCTGCAGTAATCGAGAGCCCAAGTGTAGAGTGCAGCTGGGCTCCGTGGCGACTCGCCCGTCAGGATGAGACAGGGCCGAGACAGGAGCTTCCTCCTTGGTTTTCTGGCTGGTATGTTCTCTATTTTGGAAGAGGAATTCCTCTCCTGGTTTTAAAGATAAGGACCATTTGCCTGAGCGGGGTGGACAGTGGTATCACGGGACTGTGGGGGGGATTTCAGTGTGTGAGAAATGTTGTATTATTTTTTGGGAATAGTGTATATTTATTCCTGTCGGCAGGAATTTTAGCATACTGAGAACGTTTTTATTGCATAAGGGTCCTTTTAAAATTGTGTTTGTAATTCCGGTTTTCCTTCCTTCTTGGGAATAAATGGTGTATTTAAGACCTGCTTAGTCTCTGGGCCCTGAGCGCTGATTCACTTGCTCCCCTCGTCCTTGTATGTGAAAGAACTTTAAGGTGAGATGTTTAGACCTACCAGCCTTAGCTGGCTACACATACCTGTTCAAAGAGGCTCAAGCCGAGGACAGGAAGAGCTGTGTAAATTGTGTTGTAGAAGGTGATGAACATCTCGTCATACACAGTCTGTAGATAACCAGAATATGCATGAATGTAGCATTAAAGGAATTATATGAATTTACTTATATACATTTGTCCTGGAATTGTTGGTGAGGAACTGGTTTTCACTCTGAGATAGAGATAAATCATTCAAAAAAATCTCCCAGCACAAAAACTACAACAGTGTTTAGATAAATAATTAACACACCATGACTGGCTACAGAGTTTGCTTTTTGCTTGTGAAAAGTTTAGTTACAACTCTACGTTTATTTTATTTTATTTAAAATTCTCTCTATTTCTTTTGTTTTTGTGTTGTTTTGGGTAAGTTTATATTATATGCAAATGGCAAACTTCCAAGGCTGAAAAGAAAGCCAATGCAATAAAGGGACAAAAACTGTAGATCCTTGAAGCTGGCTCATTCCCATAGTCTACCTTATTAAAATGAATTAGAGCATGCATCCTCCTTCATGGCAACCATACAGGATAGCCTGAGATAAAAATCACCCATTTAAATTATAGTTGGATAAATTATCAGTTTTGTCTGTGCAATGCAGCTATACAGTCCATGAATGCAGCTTGCTAAACAAGATGCTAGCATAAACGGATAACTGAGCACTCTAACCTGTCCAATACAGGGCTTCAGCAGCCAATCAGCAACTGACCGGTATATCCATGTTTTTCTGCAGGCTGGCTATATGGTCTTTTTGTTATTCTGCTCATTTTTGTTCCTTACTATATTTCCTTCTGTTTTCTCAAACTGCATATAAACATTTACATTTCACTGTACATTTACAATGCATATATCTCACCTGTGCTGAGAAACCGCAAAAGAAGGCGTACCAGAAATGCATAAGGGCAAAAGTGAAGTTCTTGTAAAAGAAATATCCAAGGAACTTGCACATGCGGATGTAGGACCAGCGGCCATGCACCAGCAGGAGGCGCTGAAGGTAACGGAACTGGGCAAAGGAAAAGTCACTGGAGAGGACTGCCTGCATGCCTTCCTGTCCACTGATACCTACACCAATATGAGCAGCTGACACACAGAAAAGGAAGAAATAAAATGGCCAGGATCAGTAACAGTAGCTACATATTTCCCAGCTGGTTAGTTGTAGTAAAAATACAGTTACCCTTTATCATGCTGACATCATTGGCTCCATCCCCAATAGCAAGAGTGATAGCCTGCTTGTATTTCTTGACCAGCTGAACCACTTGGGCCTTCTGCAAAGGAGTGACCCTGCAGCAAATCACTGTCTGACACATGCATGCTGTCCTCAGCAGCTCCAGCCTCAAGTTCTTCTCCAGTGCAAAGGCCTGATGATGAAGGGAAGAAAGGATTACAGTAGTGCAATGAGGTCATCTGCCAAGCCTCCCTGGCGCAACCTTATCACCTCAAAATGGCCACCAAAAAGAAAGTCTCTTAAGACAGGTAAATTTTAATAATCATATTAGTATACAAATATTAAATTCCAAAGTGTATATGTTTAATGCTATTTACATTTAAATTAAAATTCTATAAATTTCTCATTTTAATCACTTAAAAAAATTCTGTGAGTAGTTTTCAGATCTGCCTGACTGGTTTTAATTACTTGCACACTCCAGAATTGGTGCAGTTTACTGCATTCTTAAACTACTGGTCTCAGAACACACACAAAAAAAAAGCAGTGAATGTAACACGTTTGTCATCAGTGCTGCGACTGGCTAAAGCTGACCAAAGTTATGCTATTGGCAAGCTGAAGTACCAAGTAGAAGTACCAAGATGAGGTTCTTCTGAGCTTGTGTCATTCTAGCAGCAGCACCCTGCTTGTGGCTGACTGTACAGGAGTACCCCCGCCACAACTCAGCCAATGTATCGCAACCTGTTCAGGATCAGGAACATAACCAGACAATTTCTTGGCCAGCATTTTGTCCTGATATGTCTCCAATAAACATGCCTCTAACATGCTATTGGATGTGTTTATCAGAGGCAGCCACAACCGATGATCCCTGCTCAGCTGCAGGCTGCACTCATCCAGGCATATCACATCCAGAATAAGTCATACCTCAAATTAAGCACTGCCTATACACATATAAAATCTATTTCAAACATTGGGTGATTAATACATGTATGCAAGCACAAGTGAGAAAGAACAACACAAGAAACAATTCTTGTGGCTTCAGCAGCTTCTTACCAAACTGTGCCCATTTATAATTAGTCCATAATCTCCATCCACCTTCTCATCCTGCACAGTCTCCATTTTTTCAACCCAAAACAAGCCTCCACGGGATGTAGTCACAGATGGCTCCTCTGCTGCTTCTGGACACATTTTCCTTCGAGCATTCCTGAAAATATGTGGACAGAGGAAATTATTTTAAATATATTTTAAAAAACCTTAAAATCTTACAACTCTTAACCCATCTTCTTCTTTTTCTTCATTACTATTATTTTTATCTTATGTCAGATTTTTACGTAATTTATTTATTTATGTTAGAATTAGCTTATGATAGTTTAGTTAGAAAATAAGATGGTGACAGTTTCTATTATTTTATGGGCTATGTTTATTTGAAAGTACCGGTACAGTAACAAAAAGCTTCAAATATGTGCCAGTTTGTTCCTAATTAAATAATGGTCATAACTTTCTTAGTTATTTTAAGTATGTTTAAATTTCTAATAGACTCACAGTAGCTCCTCTATGGTCACTAGTAGGAAATATAAAGTCTGATTTTATTTTAATAAAAACAAGGATCTGTTGTTTTAGAACGGCAACAACTACCTATTTGCTTTACAGCTGTAGAAAAGTAACTAAAGGGCAGGGTTTTGTATACAGGAAAAGGAACGCATTAAGGCTTGAATTTGTGATGAATGAGTTATTGGTCATGTTTTTCTAGTAAGTTTATTGAAGTTCATAGTGACAAATTATCTCACTAATTCATATACTGAAACAGCCTCAGATTGGCAGAATACAATCATCATCTGGTTCTAACTGACTCACTGTAGCTCCTCTTTGACTCCTTCAGCAGTGTTTGCTGAAACAAAGAAGACATCCTTCATCTCCTCTCTTAGCATGTTACAGGAATAGCCAATGTTTTCTGCTGTCTCTGTTTAAAAAAAAAATCTCAGTCACTGTGGTGTAATACATTTTTTTAACTGTATATCATATGGTAGTATTGTTTATCCATTTTGAAATGAGTGGTTTGAATAGATGACACAGTATGTTGACACTGACCTTGCTTATCTCCAGTTAACACCCAGATTTTGATGTCAGCTTTAGCCAGTTGCTCAATGGTCTGTGGGACACCGTCTTGCAACTTGTCCTCCACAGCTGTCGCCCCCAACAACTAAAGCCACAAATGTAGTTATCATTTAAACTGATGCTGAAAGCAATGAAGCCATCCTTTGCATTTATCACAAATGATAGTTAAAGAATGCGCATTTAACTGTAACTCTAGTGGAAAATCAAGTATCATTTCTGCCAAAGTGCTCACAGGCAATCAACCAGCAAACTGTTGTCGGTCTATCTAGCAACATGGAAAGGGTTTTTGGACTAACCATCATATCTTTTTCTATCTCTTCAGAAAGTTCATCAAGTTTTTCTTCACGTCCCTCCATGGCGATGCTGGCCTCATGGTGGCGCTGTGTCCAATCTTTCATGTAGCTCTCATCTAAATCCTTGTAGGCCAAAGCCAGCGTACGGAGGCCATCACCTGCATACTCCTATTTTTGTTTGATAACTGAAATTAATTAAAAAAATAATACTATTGACTTTAGCTTCAAGCTGCTGGTATAAGCTATGGATCGCTCACATTGAGGTGATTTGTGGTCAACTTCATCAGTTTGTTACAGGAGGGGTCCAATCTTTCCAAGATGATGGTGTCCGCACCTTTGCAGTATAGACTCAACTTCCCCTCTGGGCTACGCACTGTAAATGACACGGAAAGTTACAATTATGTTATTCAGAAATGTATCACAGGTAGGTACCGAGCAGCTGGCCCTAGGCTATAAAATAAAAAGTTGAATGGAAAGACGATATTTTTAAATTATATTTTTAATTAGATTATTATGTAAATAGACCTTTAATCAGAAAATTAATAAAATATTAAAGAAAATTATCAAATATCTTCTCTGTGATAAAAAGAAAGTTTAGAAATTAAACATCTTGCTGCCCCTTTATCTCACCTATCACTGACATCCTCTTCCTCACATTATTGAAGTCCAGAACAGCCAGAAGTTCATAGATGACTTGTTTGCCCATCTCTACGACTGTGATGGTCTCTGGTGTGCGTGATCGGAACACAAATCCAAAGTTTCTTGCAGCAGTTACCAGAGCGCCTTCATCAGGTGACTGAGCCTGATAATTAAGCTCTCCTGCCACATAAACATTACATGATATTAGTGTAGTGGTAACTGAAAATGTGAAAATTGTGCATTTGAGGACTATAAAAGTCAATTTGTTTGGTTTTGTTTTGTTTTTTTATATGCCCTACATATATAATGGAGAACTTATCCTTAAATAGTAATAGTGGCGATTAAAAGAAAAAAGAAAAACAGTCACTCTGTAGTATTCCAGACTAGGCTCTATTAAAAAAAAACATATTTAATTATCAAGACATTTGCTGCAAAGCAGTTCTGCTATCAACTGCTTTTAAAGAGTTTTATTAAATAAAAGATGTCTTTAAGGGGACCCCTCACCCTCTTTCTTTTCCTCAGGCATGACAGTGTGACACAGGGATAGCAAGCGGAAGAACTCCTGAGTCTCAGGGTTTCCACTTCTCACCATCTCCACCAGACTGTGGTCATGAAAGCTGAACTTTGGATCTGCCAGATTGTTCCAGGAGAAGTCCACTCTCTCTGTCCTCTGCAGGAAAAGCCAAAAGCAACAAAGTTTGATCAATACTTCCTTTAAACAAAGTTCACAAACAGGGTAATCATGCAGTTTCCTCTCACCTCTGTAATTTCCACTCTTTGTCCAGAGAAGTCATAGAGGTCCCCTTAATAGAAGATAAATGTACCGTAAAAATCAGTTTTTCAACCAGTGCTTGTGTTTCCGTTTGGCTCACTAATTTTTACACAAGCAAAGCTGCTCACCATAAGCTTTTCCATTAATGGAGCACTTGTTGAAAGTCATGATGTTCTGTGTCAGAGTGCCAGTCTTGTCACTGAAGATGTATTTAATCTGGCCGAGCTCCTCATTGAGTGTGGTGGTTCTTGCCTGAGCTGGAGTATCATTCTTAGGATAGTACATCTTCCTGTCCCAGTCTATGAAGAAGCTGTTTCCCAGACGAATGACTTCCACGCTAAATTTGTAACACAAATTGGTCAGTTGGTCAAAACATGAAACAATTGTCAAGGTTTTTCTGTACTGAAACTTACCTGACGTAGAGAGAAATTGGTACCACTGTGTTAAGAACGATGACATAAGACCAGAAGGTGAGGAACGATGAGAGATGAGCATCAATGCCCGCTTCACGAGGAAGAAACACAGTGAACAAAGAGCCCTCGTTTGCTTCCCAGAATGCATTTAAAATGGCCATAATGGAGCACATAAATGCCAGGAAACCGAAGATCTGATTGAGTGAAGAGATCACAAATCTGCATGTGAGTAATTAATGTTTTTATGAACGTAATATATTATTATGAGTCATCTTTAAAACATTTATAGATACATGTGTATAAACTCACACACAGCACAAGGATATTCATCAGGTTATCAATGCTGGTCCGTTTGAATACTGACTTTCCACTGTTCTGCATCAGCTTAGTGTCAGGACCTGTAGAGGTTCATGTTGTCATGTTGAGACACACTGACAATACTGGTGTTACGGTTACAGTTTTTAGACGGTTTACAGACTGTTTAGTAGTAGGAGAAAGTAGTAAAAGAAAAAAATACAGGGTTTTTTTGCTTTTACACAACACACTGTAGTAGACTTTAGTACAAGGAAGAGACCCTCGCCTCTATAATAGAAACTGTGAAACCTCTAACAAATGTGTGAATTTGGTTGAAGATGATTCTCAGAAAGAGTTTTTGTGAGTCCCATAATATCCTGTACCTCAAAAAGAGATATGCCAATTGATAGATGTATTCCCAAATTATTTCTGGACAAAACAGTAACTGAGATGGCAGTTAGTGCGACACGTTAAAGCTGATTCTTCTATAGTCCGATTGGTTAGAAGGAAGATTCGGAGGTTAAATTCCTTCCAAATTAAATTCCTAATTTAGCTAATAAATTGGGCTAAAAAAATTGTAACAATAAAATAGTATTTTATATACGTCCACTACAACTGGTTTTACAATGCAGGTAGATATAAATAGTTAGGCTATTTCACTTTCAAAAGCTGGACACTTTAACAAGTCTAATGGGTAACACATGCACCCTTTGGATACCTTCACACACTTTACTCAAGAGGCCCATCCATCCTCTACTTTACTGTGTGTATTTACATTATTATCAGAGTAAATCATAAAGGTTAAATCCAAAAAGAATCTTGTCCATTGCAAACTGTACACAACTGCAGTACTAGTAGCCAGCTAGCATACCTCCAAAAATTACCAGACCGAAGCACCACTCAGTGTTCCTGAGAGTGCAGCCTCTGAGCAGCATTTTGTCATTGTCCAAAGCATAGATGTTATCGTTCACCGTCAGGGTCCCTTTGAACTTGTCGAGACGGTTGTTGGGAGGTTCACATCGCACTTCACCTGAGAAACAGAGGTGTCAGCAACAGATTTTTAATTAAAGTTCCCAGTTTTCAAGGGAATAAGCTCGTGTATAGCTCCACTTCCTCAAACCTAGCTGCTTGCAGAAATTAAAAAAATACTGAAAATAAATACATTCACAGAATATAATTCAAATTCAATGTGACAATCTTTCAAGTTCTCTAACATATTTTTGGGGTCATTTTGAATGTGATGGGAGCAACTTGCATGCGCCTCATAGGGGAGGAAAAAGTGTGACATACTAGCCAGGGCACCAATGGTGGGAAAGGCCCTTGCAAGCCTGGAATGAAATGTTTGCTTTAGTTTGAATTTCTTCCTTTTATTTCTGTTGTAATTCATTTGCCTGGTCAAAAAGATCCACCCCTTCTTCTTTACAGCACAGTCGGTTACTGTTAAAGGACACTGTGAGTGATAGCTTTCCTCAGAAAAGTATATTTAGAGTATCAAGAAAGAAATAAAAGAATGAATAAGGAGAGAATAAGGAGAGAAGTCAGCATTTATTTAAAAAAAAAAGGTGAGCTGGTAAGCAAGATAAACTACACTCAAACTATTCTACTTTGAAGCCATGCAGTATGAGGTTTAGCATCCTGCTAAAATATGCAAAGCCTATCATTTGAAAAAGACACAATCTGGATGGGATGTTGCATTAAAACCTGGTCATACCTTTTATCCTCAGTCGTGCCTTTCCAAATGTGCAGCTGCCAATTTCCCATCCACTAATGTACCTCTATACGACTCGATACAGTATGCAGTAATTGTAATTGCTGCTGAACAAGCACTCTCCTCTTTAATACAGAAGATGGGGCTTTATTTTTCAAACGTAACTTGAAATTTCAATTAAATTTGGCCACAGAAAAAGCAATTTCTGAAAATGTTACTGAGCTCGTGCAGTGATTTCATTGACAGAACCATGCCTGATTTTAATGCAGTGCTACTAACATTAGTTGATATTCATGAAATTGTAAAAAGTCTCAATTTAAAAATGTGATGTTTTTATTCTGTCTCGCGGGTATTTCTGAGGTATGTTATAAGTTTGTTATATGACAGGTAATAGTCATTGTTCTGAAAGAAATTGTATCAACGTGTCAGTAAATATGTTTATTCCTGATCTTCTCATGGCAAAGCCTGCCATCTAGTGGGTTAACAGGGGAAGCACCATGTAAAAGCACAAGCGGGAGTTTTTCTCCCAGTGCTCGACAGGGAAGGTCCATTTCTCCGTGTCTCTGACAATTCCTGCATCTATTGCTCTTGAAAAGGCATAATCTGTAAGTGTGGCAAAATTGATTGATTGATCTCACTTATTAGTACCTTGTTCAGTGAAGGGATGACTTTCTTTTGTGTTTAAAAAGTTTGTTACATTACTAGTGTAAGCTAGCTGTTGGTGCTTTGTTTAGCCTGTTAGCATGAAACATACCAGCGTATGGTGTTAGCTGTATTTCTTGACATGCAATGCCAGTGTATTGTCGATGTTGAGATTGTGTAGTGACTGTTTACTCATGACAACAATGTTGACTGTACCATTTGTGTATTTGTATGGAGACTAAATACACTGTACTCTATTTCTGTTATTACAGTTTTACAAAAGAATGAAAGAATTTATAAATGGCGCAAATCAGTAAAGCTCTGAAGAATGTGACACAGTCTCCTGAGTGTTCACTGAAGCCATTTAATGTTTAGCTTTCTGCACAAGTCGGATAGAGACATTCAGCTGAGGGCAGAAGAGTTTTGTTGCATCATGATAATGATGTATTGTTTTGCACACTGTCATCACTTTATTGAAATTGGGATTTTATAGACATAGCCTCAAAAACATTATTCACAGGACTGTACTGTAAAATTTTCATTCAAGACAATTTTTTTCTGTTGTTTCTGTTTCTGTATCTTCTCACCATTAAAGGCAGCCAATGCCTCAATGTTGTCTCCCAACTCTCCGGTTACAGTCAGAGCCTGTTTTACCTTCAGATTAGTTTCTCTGGGGGAGACCAAGAGGACATGAAAAAGGTAAGGGAAATGTAAGGCATTGTTAGAAATTAGCCATTATGCTAACATACACAGGCTTTTGCACAGTACTCCACACTCACCCGTCTAATTCAGCTGTTTCCACATAAACTAAATTAAGAGGCTCACTGCTAGACAGCAACAGAAGGTCTGCCTAATGAAAGCAATAAGTATAGTCCAGTAGATTGAAACTTTTGAATTTAATTGTTTTCACTTGCTTTAAATCTTTACTATAGCCTCCCAAAACTTACTGTGACAAACTCATTATTCTCCAGTTTGACTATGTCCCCAACCTGAACATTCATCCATTTTTCATTTTTTAGTCTGTCGGGAAAAGGAACAAAGACATAAAACACAGAAATGAATCCAAAACTGCATAATTCTTCACACAAAAGTTGTTCTTTTTTTCATTTGGGTTTCCAAAGACTTACTGGCCATCCATGAGGATGTCCACCTTTCGGTTATTCACTTGTCTGTCACATTTGTGTCTGTTCTGCTCAGTTGATACAAGAGAAAACATTGTTTGCTTACAAATCTGATTTTAGTTCCTTATTTTTTCTCTTTCCTAATACTGAGTGAGATTCTCTTTTAGTTAAATACGATTTCAATTCTGTTTCCAATTTTTATAATTTCTGCTTACTATGTCATCATTGGCATCCTTGACTGCCGATATAGACAGCACAAAAACCAAAGGGACGGCTGTGGTGAACCATGACAAAGAGGAGATTTGTGGGATTAACTGTGGACACACACACACAAAGACACACACTATTTTAGTACAATGATCATTTAGCTTGATCATCTGCAAGCTAAATAAACTTAAATTGCATGACGCATGGACATTTTACTGACAATGTTTCTACAATGTGCAGAAATGGTTCTACACTTTCTGTAGAGATACCTGAAGGATAAGGAGGAAGAGGAAATAGGCATTAGCCAGTCTTCTGAACTGCTCAAATAAATTAAGCGGCAGGAAGGTGAAGATGTTGTATTTGGAGGTCCTGATGGCATTGTTCTAAAGTAGAGGAAATTTCCAGATATTAGTCTCTGAGATGTATGTAATTTTCATAACCAAATAACCAAAAAAATTAAAAAAACTCAAACATTTGCGATTGACAGTATTTAAATATGTCTGTAAATATTACAGTGAAGTAGCAATCTATGCTTTCGATCTCAGTACGACTTTCAAACAATCTCTTATATCCATGGTATTTAATGAATATTCATAATAAGATTTGTTTTTATACTTACAGCATAGCCATGAGATAAATTGAAAGGTCTATCATTAGCTTTTAAGCGTCTCTCCTCTGTGAAAATAAAACACGGAGGGCGAGAGTTTACAATAAGTTAAAGGAGCGCTACGGAAAAAAAAATCTACTACTAGTTTCAAAACCCAGTAGTCCAGGAATATTTTCAAACAAGAAAACCCTGATAAACATAACAGTTATTCAGCCCATAGTAGAAAGTCTGCATGCATCAGAGCTTACCTTCGCTTTTCCCTTTTCCACGTACCCGGTTAAAGCGTGACACTACAGATCCCATCTTTATGTCAGTATTTCCATGTTTTACAACCTAGGGAAAGCATGCATGTGTTTTTATGACAGTGACCTATGTAGCGAGGCAAAGAGTCATTCCTTTGTGGCTTACATATATCGAAAAAGCAAATGAAAAGAGAAACTGTTGCAAAAGCAAGAGGGAATCAGTTAATACATGGAAGGTCATGTTTGAGTAGAATTGTGATTCACTGTAAAAAAAAAAAAAATGTATGTAAATATTTAACAATTAATAGGATTTAAGGATTAATAGAAAAAAGTACAGGTGGTCAACATGTAGGCAACACTTGGCATAACAGACTCCTGAAAGTGAGATGGAAATCAAAATGAAGAAAAAAAAAACACTTAAAAGCTCTGACAGCATCTTTAAAAAGCTTAAAGTTTTACATGCAATCTGTTCAATTCATTATTTTATTTTTTTAATATATTGGGTGAATATAGCCGCTGACTGATGACAGACACTGTTCTTTCACCAAAACAGCACAGTGCTGATGGTGGTAGTAATCAACTACCATCATCTACATACTATATCTATCTATCTATACTTTATTTATTACTACTAAATATAACTATATAGATATAGGGTAAATAGATTTGAAAATTAGACAGAGTAAATACAAAATGCAATTTTTAAAATGATGACCCTTCCCAGGAGTGGCCAGTCTAGCAAAATTCCTTAGAGATTGCATGAAGCCACAGACGAATCCAGAAAAATACATTTAAGAACTGCAGGCCTGACTTGCTTCGGTTAAGGTCAATGTTCAAGATTCAACAATAAGAGACTGGACAAAAATGGCGTCTATGGTAGAGCTCCAAGGTTAAAACCATTGCTGACCAAAAACGACACAAAGACTTGTCTCAAACCTGCCAAAAAACATCTTGATAATCTTCAAGACTTTTGGGAAAACATTCAGTGGACGTACTTGAAAAATATATCCTGTTACATCTGGCATAAAACTAACAAAGCATTTCATAAAAAGAACATCACACCAACAGTCACATATTGCTGTGGTAGTAGCATGATGGTCTGGGGCTGCTTTTGCTGTTATCTAGGCTGCTGAACCTGGACAAGTTGCTGTAACAGATGGAAGTATTAATTCTGCATTATACTAGAAAAAAATGTTTGTGCCATGAAGTTCAAGCACACTCAAAAACACACCAGCATGAATGAATTAAAACAATTCTGTAAAGACGAGTGGGCCAGAATTCCTCCCCAGCCACGTGAAAGACTCATTCTCAGATATTACAAATGCTTGATTGCAGTTCTTGCTGACAAGGGTGGCACAACCTGGTGTTATGATTAGGGGGCAATTACCTTTTCCACATAGGCTAGCTTACCTTAATAAAAATAATCATCATTTAAAAACTGCATTTACATTCTCAGTTATCTTAGTCTAACATAAAAAATTATTCTGTGACAAATGTGCAAGAAAAAAGAAGTTAAGAAGGCGGCAAATACATTTCACTGCGCTGTACACCCACTCTCCAGACTTTATTTGTGTTACCAAGCTATAAAGACATAAAACCACTCCCGTTTTAATCATTTCTGCCAGTCAACCAGGTTTGTTCATCACCTTTAAGTCTCCATTATAACATACAAGTACTGCTTGTGTTTTTCATCATGTTTTCTTTTTGCAAAGTAAAGTTCTGAATAGAAACAGTGAGAATGGGAAATGTTGACAGTGTAATCAATAGCAATTTAAAAATAATGAAGTGAGTCTGAGGTTAGACAATAACCTCTAATGTTACCTAATAAATTTATGGAATCTTCAAGCATAAAAAGAAGCCAATAAATTTTGTTAAGTTTATTGGCTTCTTTTTCGTTAAGACTGATTTAATATTAAATATTAATAATATTAAATAACTGTTGTGAATCTGACCTATCTAGGTCAAACTTCAAGGGTTCAAATTGTGAGCTTGTTTGTGATAATTATTCATGACATTCAGGATATCAAACACACTTCTACGGTCTGAAATGTAAATCAGCCACATACCTCAACAAAATTATGATTTCCTCTGTCCTCAAAGTCCTGCTCACACACAAGCACAGGCTGGAAAAAAAGAGGTTTTTAAGATTTTAAAGTTTCCTTTTATTTCTGCCTTTGATAAAGTTAACCCACGCTAGGTACCAATCCAGGTACCAAGTGGTGGGAGAGGTGCCTACAGTAGAGCTTTCAGGTTCATCCAGGAAGAACTGGGCTGTGATGCCCCTCCACCTAGCCTAGCAACTCAGGGCTTGTTTGAACAGTGCAGTGATCTTTGGACCTGGATGGCGACTCAGTGTAGGATGTAGGTGCGGTAAAACAGCAATAACTGGGAAGAAGTTCAGCCAATCAGAGGTAGCATTACGGTTGTGACCTGGGCGGTCAGGTATGTAACACACCCCGTGACAGATGCGCATGCTCAAATTGAGCAGTTGACTTAAATTCAGGTCACGTTTTGACTCATTCATAAGCATAAAAAAATAATGCATTGTTATACTGATTGTCACCAAATATGGAGCTTGCTGACATTTAACAGTCTGATCTCAAAATAATGGAAAGGCATATCATAGATAAGTTATTGTATTTGTCAAGATTAAAAGAAAGGCTGTGAGGAAAGAGAAAATCTGATCTGTAACCCATTAGAATTTAATAACTGTTGGAGCATAATACAGAATTTGCAGTAATGAGAGTAAAACTGAAGGGCCAGTTCTTTGATAGAGGCCATTAGCTGGTCCAATGTGGTCTAAACTTGTGCATACAGTGAATAAAGTAAACTGTGTTGATCCGCAACACAAGGATGTGAAGTATCAGGAAGAAGGCTGAGCTTTGTGATCTAACACTTCCTAATAAAGAGGATGAAACCACACGTGAAACAGGAGCAGACGGATGATTCACAACAGGTAGATGTTCTGTCCTGTTTGAAGCCTACTGCAGTAACACAGGAGACATTATTTGTTACTGAAGGAACCCTGGCAGAAAGGAATAGTTGAATCAGCTTTCCCCAAATCTCCTAAATTTGAAGTATTCATTGTGTCGTCCCTTAAAGGGTCAAAACACACGGGATGAAAATAAGCTTATCAAAATAACACCTGACATTTATTTAAAAGACTTTTTCTTTGATTCACCTTTTTTTTGACATAGAACTAATTGTTCTTTGCGTAGTGTGTGACTGAGATACACTTAGGTACTTTCAGCATTACAGGACAGACAGAAAAAAATAAGGTTAACAAGAGGTTGAGAAACTAGTGTGACATAAAACTGCTGTCAGATTCATGTAGCCGTTGAGAGGAACTTCGGCCTACTGACAGATACAGTCAGGAACTGTAACAACCTCTTGAACATTTTCAGCAGATAAAATGCTTTGGCCTTGATTGATAAAGGCAATAAGAAATCACCAAGGTGAGAAAGTAAATTTTGAAGGGCTCTACTGGCAAAGAGGAAGCTCACACATACACTATACCAGCCCCACCAATGCTTCTGTTTTTCATAAACAAATGCATTACAGCTCAGGTGACTAATGATGATCAACTGGAACTAAAAAGTGCAATTTGTCACTCAAAGTATGAGCAAAGTCTTAACATTATGAAGAAAATGAGTAAAGCCATCCTGACGCATGGTCCAATGGATTGATTGATTGATTGATTGATTGATTGTTAATTTATTTCAAACATGTAAACAATATACAGGTACATTTAGAAAACAAAATAAGAGAGAGAAAAAAAATACTATACAAAAGTCAATACATTTCAATATTGCTACCATTCTGATTCATTTACATGTTGAAAGGGAGTGGGATAAGGTAAACACTTATTTAATCCCACCCCTTTGCCATAAATTATCAGTTAATATTTAGTCAGCTTCCTTACTGATATAATCTGTAATAAAAATAGTGAACAGAATTCTGATATACTATAATATCACATCATGATTTTTTTTAAATAGAGACATTCACTTAATTTCGATATTTTCCCCTTTCTTTATAGTTCGAGAAGATCATATTTTTATAACTCTTTTTGAACTGTTTAATGTTTGGACATTGCTTTAATTCCATATTCAGACTGTTCCACAGTTTCACTCCATGAACAGAAACACCAAAGCTTTTTCTTGTAGTACGTACCTTCCCTGTTTTGAAGTTACAAAAACCCCTTAATTTATAACTTCCTTCTTTTAAAAAAACATACTCTGAATATTACCTGGTAGTTCTTTATTTTTTGCTTTGAATAGAATTTGTGGATTAACAACTGTAAATGACTATAGGCCTAATCAAAATCTGCTTGAAGCCTGGATTACAAATGATAGATATATTCTTTTTTAGACACCTTTTCCAGCATTCAATACCTTACCAAATTTAAATTATAAAATTTAAAAATAAAAATAAAAAACACGTTTTTTTCAGTATCCCAGTTTCTGTCTTCAGATTTTATAACTGACAAAATACATATTAATGCCATAAAGGACTTAACTGACTTGTTGTTTTTGGAAGTGTTTCTTTCCACCTTTGGTTCCTGTTTTTAAAGATAGGGTTATGAAAAGGTAAAAAAAAAAAAAGAACAGTTACAGAGATAAGATTAATGACTGGCTGTACACTGTGAACACTGTGAATGTTGTAGTACCAGGTTAAGTTAAGTCACGCGTTCATGAATGACTGAATGTTAAATTATTAACACAGAATAACAGCACACACAAAAATCCTCATACAAATAACCACAGTGTGTCAACTATACATGTAAAAATGAAGGGGGGAAGGGGGGCAGGAAAACAGATTTCAACTGGAAACAAAATCAAAAGTTTGTCATTCTTGCTCTTTACATTTCACCATATAGGAAATAAAACAACCAATAAAGGCAAAAGAAATCTGTGTGCAGCACACAATCTCATTGCAGTTGCGTGTTTTGTAAGTATAGGTTTTTGTATTTTTTCTCAGAATGAGTCTGATTGTTACACAACTGTATGAAACCATGTTGTCTAAGGTGATCAGCCACTCACCATACACACACACTATCAACAAGAGGCAGTTTGATGCATAGAGCAGGATAATATCCTTTTTATTTTTTATGAAACCTGTTTAACTTTAAAACTTAAGTTTTATTTTAAATCTACTTTTATAGTATATTAGAAGTGAACTGTGTTCTCATTTAAATGTTTGTTATATACATTGCATTAAAAGTCAAAATAAATAAATAAATTTTTATTTCTCAGCTATGTTGTTGGAAAATCTATTTCAGAACCAAGCAAATTTTATTTTTTTATTTTTTTCATTTTTATAACGACTCAGCATTTTACATAAAAACAACAAATCAACATTCACACATTGTAAGACACCATTAGATTTTATGCTGACACAGTGTTTCACATACAGACTTTATCTGGAAACCACAATATATTTTAAATTTACCCTGTTTTGTTTGTCTTCAGTACCAGGTTGGCTCCAAAATTATGAAGTTATGTCTGTAGTCTTTCAGTACCTGTGTACCAGGCTAGGGACTCTGTGGCTCCTCAAGCTCCTCAGCAATAGTGCGGTAGTGCTGTGGCTGATTTTGAAGTATGGAAGAGTCTGTCTGGGTGAACAGAGCTGTCATCTTTAGGGGGCGTTTTATCAGGAATTTTCTAGATGTTACCAGATCACCGTAGCCCTGGGAGTGAGAGAAGGCGTAGCCTGACCGAGTACTACGCCTTCTCAGTGGGAGACGAGGTGCAGGTGCAGGCAACTCCTCTGTACGCATCTTATACCTCACCTAGAAAAAAAGAAACATGGGCTTGTTTTTTTTTTTTAATGCAAACTTTTTTTTTTACTATGGATACATTTATTCAAACTCAGTTAAATTACATGCTACTTTATAGTGCACAGGGTGCATAGAAGACAAGAACGTCTTAGATGCTTTATGTGTTCAGTTTATTTATTTTTTTCTTACCTTGTCATTAATGGTAGGACGAAGCTGTATAAAAATGAAGCGGAAAGCAACAACAGGCAGGATACAGAGGAGGAATGTCAGGAATATGGTGAGCCACACTATAGGCTGGTTCAAAGTATTTCTTGCTGCACCTAAAATCCAAAAAGGACACAATCACATGAGTCATATACTCAGGTCTCCTTTAAAGTACAAAAATTTTAGAATAGAAAAAAACTTCAGAAAGTTAACATTAAAGTAGCCTCCTTACTAAATGCACTAAATGTACTTACCAATTAAGGGGAAAGAAGACGTGAAGACATAAAACATGCCATTGCTGTACATGGTGACTGAGATGGCAAAGTAGCCTATCGTGCTTAACAACACAAAAAAATGGTTCACTGCTGTCCAGTAATAGGTGTCAACACACAGCTGAAAAGTAGAACATTATTGTTATTATTATTATTATCATTATTATTATTATTATTGTTATTATTACTACTACTATTATTGTTATTATTATAATCACCATTGTTAGTGTCCTGGTGCACAATTAAAATTACTGACTGAGATAGAATGGAAGTCTATCTGTTACAACAGACTAATATACTGCCACTTTGTTAGGTACACCATTTCAGCTGAGTTTTTTAAAAACTGCTGATCTACTGGGATTTTTCTACACAAGCATCTCTATGGTTTACAAAGAATGGTCCAAAACAGAAAATATCTAGTGATCAGCAGTTTGTTGGACAAAAATTCCTTGATGTCAGAGGTCAGAGGAGAATGGCAGGACTGCTTTGAGCTGATAGGAATGCAACAGTAACTCAAACAACCAGTTGTTACAACCAATGTATGCAGAAGAACATCACTAAACACACAACACATCAAACTATGGGCTACAGCAGCAGACGACCACACTGGGTAATACTCCTGTCAGCTAATAACAGAAAACCATGACTATAGTTTGTAAGGGATCACCCAAATCAGACAACAGAACATTGAAAATCACTAGCTGCTCTGATGAGTCTCAGGTTCTGAATTAACATTTGGAGAATTTAAACATGAAAACATGGATCCATCTTCCATTGTATCAACACAGGTCAAATAGTGTGGGGAATATTTTATTGGCACACTGTTAGTACTAGGGCTGGGTATTGTCACTGACTTCTAGAATCGATTGGACCTTGTGAATTGGAATCAATCCACGATCTCGATTTGGTTCGATTCGAATCGGGGAAATTTTGCCTCAGACAGTCAGAAATATTATAATTCTGATCTTTTATCAGTACTGACACTTGTGAGACTTCATCAGAGGTGAGGGCATCACAGCGGATGCCTTTGTGTCAAAGTAACTGAGGCTAAAACACAGAAAAACATGAAGGAAATTTTTCCTGCCCTGACTTTTTAGTAGCAGATAACTTTAAAAATATTCTCCAGTAGAACAAAAACGAAAGAAAACCATGACTCAACATATGAACATTACCTGATGCTGCTGAAATGAAGCTGAGCAAAGTTGCAGAGGTTTTATTAGAGACACAACTAAGCGTTTGCAATTTGGCATAGTTTTAAAAAGTTTACATTTCTTCGGTATTAAAAAGCAGAACCGAGGCTTTCTTGTCGGAAGTCATTAACAAAGAAAAAAAAACAGTGGCCGACAGGGTAGACTGGTGGGTAATAAGCAAGCGAATAATGCAAAAAAATAGAGATTTTTAGATGGGAAACTGTTCTTAAAGTACACAGAGAGGGAGAGAGAGCCCTACAAAGTGTGATTTTATTGTGGTGGAAGCAAAACAGCAAAAGTAGGAGGGAATTCATGACGATGTTTATGTGAAGCGAAATGTGAAACTTAGTTTTGATCTTGTTTTGCTGCTGGTTCAGTTAATTTTGGTTGGAGAGTGATGAAACCTGCAGCTTCAAGACGTAAACACAAAGCGCGGACCCGACGCATCAGAATCTGTGAGCTGTCGGCCTTCAGCTCCAACTGCATGTCTGTGTGCCGTCGGGCAAGAAAGCCACATCTCACTGATTCTGATGCATCGGGTCCGCGCTTTGCGTTTACGTCTTTTTGCTGAATCCGTTTACCTGCTTTCATTTACTGCGTTAGCTGTTTGGTGGTTGTTGAAATAGTTTTGTGAGGTTTAACCTGAGATTCTGGCGTTTCTGGCAAAATACATTTATATTTCAATATCGATTCAGGATTTTAATGAATCAATATCGCTTTATTAAAGCTAAAATCAACTTTAATTGGAAAATCAGTTTTTGAAACCCACCCCTAGTTAGTACCAGCTCAGGATTGTTTAGTACTGATGCTGACCATGTCCATCTCTGTATTACCACAGTACTCCCATCTTCTGATGGCTTCTTCAAGCAGGATAGAGCACCACGTCAAAACTCAAATCATCTCAATTTGGTTCTTTGAACATGACAATGACTTCACTATACTCAAATGGCCTCTACAATCACCAGATCTCAATTCAATATGGCCCTTTTTGGAATGTGGTGCAATGAGAGAATTGCATTATGGATGTGCAGCTGACAAATATGCAAATGTGTTATGCTGTCATGTCAATATGGACCTACATCTCTGAGGAATGTTTCCAGCACCTTGTTGAATCTTTGCCATAATGATTAAATGCAGTTCTGCAGTGAAAACGGGGTCCAAACTAATTGTAACAATGTGCACATAGTGAAGTGTCCAGCAAGGGTGCATGGATTTATGATATAGAAATCTATAAAATCAAGCTGTCAAATGTGATGTTTTCTCAAAGCACTGCAGTTTATTGACAAAAAAAGAAAGAAAAAAAGGGGATAAATAATTCTGTGCTTCTCTATGTTCTCACCTGTGTGTGCACCACAGCAAGCAAACAGGTCTGTAGCAGGAAAGCAAAAGATGGATGGCTCACAATGTCTTTTCCATCATTTCTGACTGCGTCATTCATGGAAGCCCATGGGATAAAGAAGATGATTAAGGAGCAATAGCAGCCATGAATCAGATACCTCACAAAAGCTTTCTTATTGAAGTATTGGTTCTTCTGGCCTGGAGTGTAGAGCTCCGGATGCTGTAAACTCCAACGGTCATTTACATCCTGCACAAAACAAGGTTTCGAGAAAGAGATGAGAAAGCTCAGTGGACACAGAGACCTGAGTATGGTTTATGTAAGTCAACCAAAAACTGATAGTTAATTGTAATCTACATACCTGGTCAAAGAGACACATGCCAAGGACTGGAAGAGCTGTGTAAACCATGTTGTAGAAGGTGATGAACCACTCATCATACACAGTCTATGAACAACCATGATGAATATTTAAGAACAACATTAAGAAAATGTGAACGTGACTTTACTTGTTTCCTTTGTCCTGGGTCATTTGAAATTCTTTTGCATTTCTCTCATTGAAATCAAGAAACACTTTATGTCCCACTAAAAAAGCCACTTAAATTGGATTATAGTATAGTTACAATACATATATCTCACCTTTGCAGAAAAACCACAAAAGAAGGCGTACCAGAATTGGACAAGCGTAAAAGTGAAGTTCTTGTAAAAGAAATATCCAAGGAACTTGTACATGCGTATGTAGGACCAGCGGCCATGCACCAGCAGGAGGCGCTGAAGGTAACGGAACTGGGCAAAGGAAAAGTCGCTGGACAGCACTGCCTGCATGCCTTCCTGCCCACTGATACCTACACCAATATGAGCAGCTGACAAGCAGAAAAGGAAGCAAATAAAATACATAACAAAATACACAATATCAACTACACATTTCCCAGCTGATTGGTTGTAATGAAAATACAGCTTTGTGTATTAGTAATTTCACACAGGTTACCCTTTATCATGCTGACATCATTGGCCCCATCCCCAATGGCAAGAGTGACAGCCTGCTTGTATTTCTTGACCAGCTGAACCACTTGGGCCTTCTGCAAAGGAGTGACCCTGCAGCAAATCACTGTCTGACACATGCATGCTGTCCTCAGCAGCTCCAGCCTCAAGTTCTTCTCCAGTGCAAAGGCCTGATGATGAAGGGAAGAAGGGATTGGAGTTAGGTCATCTGTCAAGACTCTGTAGTGCAACCTTAAAACCTCAAGAGAATTCTATTCATTTCTATATTCATTTCTAAGTTTAAGAAACATAAGAGAATCAGACTTTAAAAAAACAATATGTACTTTCTGATTACACAGTTTGCAACCTCTACTGTTGAAGTTACATAAATAAAATAAACAAAACATGGCCAGAAATTTGGCCAGAGGGGCCGATGGCGCGATATGGCAGCCTCGCTTCTGTCAGTCTGCCCCAGGGCAGCTGTGGCTACAACCGTAGCTTGCCTCCACCAGGGTGTGAATGTGAGCGTGAATGAATAATGTCATTGTAAAGCGCTTTGGGTGCCTTGAAAAGCGCTATATAAATCCAATGCATTATAATAATAATGCATTGGATTCTCATTTAAAACAAAACAGGTCAACCTGCAGAGGTTTCTCAGTGGTTGCTGAAAACAATAATGTGCCTAAAAAAGCCGTCTTACCAAACTGTGCCCATTTATAATTAGTCCATAATCTCCGTCCACCTTCTCATCCTGCACAGTCTCTGTCTTTTTAAGCCAAAACAGGCCTACTCGAGATTTAATCACAGATGGCTCCTCTGCTGCTTCAGGACACATTTTTCTTCGTGCATTCCTGAAAATATGACAGAGAAAATGACTTGATAAAAAAGCTCACAATTCATTTGTTAACTATCCATCCATTCGCTTCCGCTTATCCTTTTCAGGGTTGCAGGAGGCGCTGGAGCCTATCCCAGCTGTCATAGGGCGAGAGGCGGGGTACGCCTCTCGCCCTATGACAGCTGACAAATACTATCCGTTCTCTTATTTACAGTTTTTAGCAAACCTTTTGAGACTTACTCTATTTTCACATATTGTATATTCATTTGTATAACTATTATTTTGGGGTTTTTTCCTCTATTCAACTATCCACCATTAATTTCCTGCCACAGTCTAAGTGGACAAGACCTCCCTCTCAGTGGTCAATAAAGAGAACACTGAGGCCAACTGAGAGAAGTTCTCCAACATGTTCTGCATCTGCTCCAGGGCATCCTAGATTCAGACATCCTAAGATGTCTAACCCTAACCCTAAGATGTCTGAATCAGGTCAACTGGCTCGTTTTGATGCGGCTGAGAAGTGGCTCCACTCTCTATCCCTCCCAAATCACTAACCTCCTCATGCTATCTCTAAGGTAATGAGTAAAAAATAACTGTCTATAAAAATAAATGTCTAGCTAATACAGCGGTAGTCAAATGCCACTTAGGAAGACATTAGCTTACAAATGCTTTGGAACATTAAAATGTCAGAATAATGATTTTTCAGTGATTCTTGAGATAAGGGTCAAAACATGTCTGTCAGATAAAACCCAATTTTGGGGTTAAAAATATGCATACAAGTGTTAACCCAACTGAGTAAAAGATAAACCAAGGCAATGTTTACACAACAAAAGTATGATTCTGCATTTTTTAACACATATATTTTTATTTTAAATGATAAATACATTACCAGTACCTTAAAAATCCATTGTCTAGAAGCAGGTGTGATAATATTAAAATACAGAAAAAAAAATTAAAAGTAATGTAAAATTAAACACCATGGCTCTCGTTTACATATTTTTTAAGTGATTAAAATCGTGTCCAGAGTTTTTGTCAACACCATCAGATTTTTTAAAAAGTACAAAAAAAATCAGCAATTATTGTGAGTAGCTTACACTCTGAGGACGCCTTTACTACTTCCTGTTTGATACACATGCCATGAGATCACTGCTCTGATAAGTTTTTTATTTTCATTTCATTTATTGCATACCTTTCTGATAATACCCTGTGTCACAACCATAGTGCATCAACACCACAGTCGATGAAATGCAAGATTTAATTAATTTTTTTTGTAAAAAAGAGCTTCATTTAGTTAGATTGTAGAGGCCGTAAGCAACTGATGAAAAACAAGATGGCACCAAAACATGGTGAGACAGCCAAAACTTTGTGTAATGTCAAGAGGAGAAATATTTTACTGCTATTATTTGCTGCTATTTTTATAATCATCATTACCATTTCATTATTAATAGTGATGTTGCGTTCAGATGCATTCAGATGTTCAAATATATTGGTATTATATTAGTCTTTATTACAGGTCCAAGAAGAACCACTTTCAACTGTTGAGTTGAATCTATAATTTTAAAGGCTTTTGAATGTTTTTATATTCTTACACTGAAGTCTTCAGTGGGTGAGAAACTGAGCTGCAGGGACAGGAAATACTCTGTGCCAAAATGAGACAGGAAACACTTCTGCAAGGCATCTTCTGCAGAAGCGAAACTGAAACCAGAGTCTGAGGGCAAGTACTGTGAGTAGGTTATGAAACTGTATTAAGCTTTTAGTAGAGGCTCTTGATTAAACATTTACTCAACATATTACATATATAGTTCCAGTTAGGGTATTACATGTAAGGATGAGCCGCTGTTCTGGGGAAAGGTCAGAAGTGCAACGGGTGAGATGAGAGAGCATTTAAGGGCGAGACACCCATACACACACATACAGACACATATAGTGAGAGAGGTTATGACACGTACGCAGTACACAGCACGCACGCGCCCCCGCACGTGCACGCACACACATATTAGATAGACTCATTTATATAGGTAAGAGTTTATAACTGCAAAGTTTGGGTGCGTACGTGTTAGTCTGTTCCAGGAAGTACACCAGATGTCCCAGAGATAAGCGACAGCGAAGACGAGCTGAGGGGAAGCACCGAGCCGAAGAAGATGTTCTTTTTAAAACTATGTCAAAGTTAACTGAACGTTTGTGGTTTTGAGTTGACGTATGCTGTATTAAATCTGCCTAGCAACAGAAAAGGGGGCTGTACTATCTTAACCCTATAAAGCCTTTGTCTGACTATTGTAAAGTAGTTCAATACCGATTGGGCTGTTGAACTCACACATGTGTTCATTAAAATGTCGTCTAATTGCACCAGCCTGGATCTGTGGTTATTTTTGGATTTCCCCTCAATATCTGAACCTTAACATTTGGGGGCTCGTCCGGTGAGAGGGGAATTTTTGGTGTAGACGGAGAGATCCGGGGTCCGTGGTGATTGGACAGGCAGATACGAGTCAGTGGTTGAAAGTGAGAGACAAGCCGGCTTATACAAAGGTAAGGCACATACCTGTTGAATTTTCCAAAGTGTGCCAGAATTGGACATGACAAAATGAAAGTCTACTCACTGAAAATTACTGGTGAATGTCTGTTTTGATTTTGGTGAAGTTTTCATGAGGTTTACCGGTTGAAGTAATGATAATGAAGTATAAGTGACAGTACTGAGTAATGAGAATAAAGGAATGAAAAGAGAAAGCAGTTGGACTGCTAAGTGAACTTAGAGTGATAGGGAATTTGGTCATTGTGTGGGTTAGAGTCCCGTTGGTCATTTGGTCTACGTGTGATGGTCATTTTTGTGGGTTAGAGTCCCCTATGTCCACAACGGGAGATCTGCCTCAATCTTAATCCTGTTTTGGGGGTAGATTGTTGTTTCAAATTATTCTAAATTCTTCTAGAACGACAGCGGCGTCTGTTAAGAAGCGCATTTTCTCGGAGGTAACGCTCCCTCCTGGATAAAGACGTTTACCCTTGACCTAGCGGCGACTAATGGGATAGTACGGTACGACAAACCGGGGAGGACTGGGGAATCTCCAAAATTGCTAGGAGTTAGAGTCTCCTATTTTTGCGCTTGATTGGGCATGCTGGCAAATTGAGTTAGGTTTAGAAATCTGGACAGGACAGTCTGGGACTGCCCTGGTGAATTGAGCACAAAAAGTCTGGGACTTATCGGTTGGAGCCGTTATGTTAAATTTATCGAAATTACATAGGAGTGGAAAATTATATGTAAATATGTTTTTGAAAAATCAAAAAATATTTTTTTGAAAATTAAAACCTGTTTTGTCCCTAATCTCAGGAATCACTGTTTTATAGATTTTTTCTTGTGGTAGAATTAGCTTATGGCTATGATAAACTGGGTAGTTTATTATTAGTTTTTCATTTACAGTAGGTTTTTCATTCAGTTGTGGTAGAATTAGCTTATGATAGCAAGTTATGAAATCCGGCAGCAACAGTTGTCAATTTGTCTAATAAAATCTATGGTCACTAGTAGGAAATATAAAGTCTGATTTTATTTTAATAAAAACAAGGATCTGTTGTTTTAGAACGGCAACAACTACCTATTTGCTTTACAGCTGTAGAAAAGTAACTAAAGGGCAGGGTTTTGTATACAGGAAAAGGAACGCATTAAGGCTTGAATTTGTGATGAATGAGTTATTGGTCATGTTTTTCTAGTAAGTTTATTGAAGTTCATAGTGACAAATTATCTCACTAATTCATATGCTGAAACATCCTCCGATTGGCAGAATACAATCATCATCTGGTTCTAACTGACTCACTGTAGCTCCTCTTTGACTCCTTTAGCAGTGTTGGCTGAGACAACAAAGACGTCCTTCATCTCCTCTCTTAGCATGTTACAGGAATAGCCAATGTTTTCTGCTGTCTCTGTTGAAGAAAAAAAAAAGAAGAAGAATTCTCAATCACCTAGGTGCTATAAATCTTTAAAGTCAATCTTACAGCAAACAAAAGCTGAAACGACTCAGAGCATTTGTCGATATGTATATTAGATCTGTGACTTGAAACCAAACTGTTGATGCTCTGAAATTGTGCGTAGATTAATGAGGGCAGAAACATAAGAATGTATTACACATCATAATGCAGTCTTTATCAACTTTGAAATGCATAGTTTAAAAAGACAAAAAAAGTTGCGCTGACCTTGCTTATCTCCAGTTAACACCCAGATTTTGATGTCAGCTTTAGTCAGTTGCTCAATGGTCTGTGGCACACCGTCTTGCAACTTGTCCTCCACAGCTGTCGCTCCCAACAGCTAAAGCCACAAATGTAGTTGTGATTTAAACTGATGCTGGATAAAGCAAAGCAATGAAGCCATCCTATACCTTTACCACAAATGATGCTGGTTTCACTGTAACATTAACGTACAATATGAACCAGGGGTGTCAAATATAAGGCCTGGGTGCCAGAACTGGCCTGGCATAGACTCTAACCTGACCTGCTGGACAGCTTTGTAAAATGTGAAGGATGGAATAAATTATGGACTTTCACTTGTATTTTCATAGGTTTTTGAGGCTTTTTCTACTGATAAAGACCTCCCCCATGGCCATATACATACTACACCAAGTAAATGAATTAATAGGTAAACAATTAAATGTCAGAACAATTCCTCTGAATTAACAAAACCTTTCTATTTTATAATTAGAGGACAGTCTGGTCAATGAACTTTTCTGTAACTTTACATATTTACTTCTTACAATTTAAGCTCAAAGAGTCATGCTGATAAATTTCTTTAGTTTAATACAGAAGCATTTCTCATCATATGAGAAAATCTGAGACGTACTGTTGAAATTGCACTTTTCTTATTGGAAGATATCTCAGGGATTAAATGTGTAGTAAAACACTGACAGGGGACAATCTGAATTTCACTGGTCCAGCCCATTTAACATGAAATTGGGCTAAATTGTGGGCCATAATGTAAAGTGAGTTTGATATCCATGGTATCCATGGTAACTACCAATAGGTAATCAAGCAGCAAATTGGTATGTCAGTCTATCTAGCAATTGACAAAGTTTTCAGCACGTGTACTAACCATCATATCTTTCTCTATCTCTTCATAAAGTTCATCAAGTTTTTCTTCACGTCCCTCCATGGCAACACTGGCCTCATGGTGGCGCTGTTTCCAATCTATCATGTAGTTCTCATTTAAGTCTTTGTAGGCCAGAACCAATGTACGGAGGCCATCACCTGCATACTCCTGTTTTTGTTTGATAATTGAAAGAGGTCAGATGTTAAATTACATTAATTATAATAAAATTTCATTGACTTTAGCTTCAAGCTGCTTTTATATGCTTTGGATCACTCACATTGAGGTGGTCAGTGGTTACTTCCATCAGTTTGTTACAGGAGGGGTGCAGTCTTTCAAAAATCACTGTGTCCGCACCTTTGCAGTACAGAGTCAACTTCCCCTCTGGGCTACGCACTGGAAGTCACAGGGAAAGTTACAAAGTTTGAAGTAATGTATGGTCACTGAAAATAGCGACACAAAAAAAAACTATATCTACTTCCTCTCACCTATCACTGACATCCTCTTCCTCATATTATTAAAGTCCAGAATGGCCAGAAGTTCATAGATGACTTGTTTGCCCATCTCTACGACTGTGATGGTCTCTGGTGTGCGTGATCGGAATACAAATCCAAAGTTTCTTGCAGCAGTTACCAGAGCGCCTTCATCAGGAGACTGAGCCTGATAACTGAGCTCCCCTACCAGGTTAAACAGAGATGAAAATTTTTGACAACTGGTATATATTTTTTAAAATTTGGAATTTTGCATGGTGGAGCACATTATTACATTCCTCTGTGTCTATGGGTGGGATTTGAGTACTGGCTCAAATCCCACCCATAGACACAAATTTATGTTCTCTGTAATTCAGTTCCTTTCATATTTTTAGTCTGCTTGCCTATAGGGAATTCCCTTTCCTATCTGTTTATTTTATTGCACTGAATTCAGAGTTTGGGATATTTTAGACTTTACAGTTTAAAAGGTTTTTCATAACAATGCTGGAAGTTCTGGAAGTTGCGCCTGTGTAAGGCTTTCTAAGTGGTTACAAATAATGAGAATTATTCAGGACTATTTATCATGAGGAGCTGCAATGCAAATCTCCTGAAATGTAAATGACATGAAGATGTCTTTAAGGGGACCCCTCACCCTCTTTCTTTTCCTCAGGCATGACAGTGTGACACAGGGATAGCAAGCGGAAGAACTCCTGAGTCTCAGGGTTTCCACCTCTCACCATCTCCACCAGACTGTGGTCATGAAAATTGAACTTTGGATCTGCCAGATTGTTCCAGGAGAAGTCCACTCTCTCTGTCCTCTGCAAGAAAATCCAAAACAACAAAGTTGGATCAATACTTCCTTTAAATAAGCTCCACAATCATGCAGTTTCCTCTCACCTCTGTAATTTCCACTCTTTGTCCAGAGAAATCATAGAGGTCCCCTGAATATATGATAAATGTACTGTAAAATCAGTTGTTCAACCAATGTGTTTCCATTTGCCTCACTAATTTTTACACAAGCAAAGCTGCTCACCATAAGCTTTTCCATTAATGGAGCACTTGTTGAAAGTCATGATGTTCTGTGTCAGAGTGCCAGTCTTATCGCTGAAGATGTATTTAATCTGGCCGAGCTCCTCATTGAGTGTGGTGGTTCTTGCCTGAGCTGGAGTATCTTTCTTAAGATAGTACATCTTCCTGTCCCAGTCTATGAAGAAGCTGTTTCCCAGACGAATGAGCTCCACGCTAACAATGTAGAACAAAATAAAATTTCAAAATGTGATACATATTAGCACAAGTCTCAAACCAAACCAACTTCCGTTGTTTTCTGGTTTCATTTTTTGTCTGTGCTGAAAGTTACCTGACATAGAGTGAACTTGGTATCACTGTGTTAAGGACAATGACATAAGACCAGAAGATGAGGAACGATGCGAGAGGAGCATCAATGCCCGGTTCACGAGGAAGAAACATAGTGAACACAGAGCCCTCGTTTGTTTCCCAGATTGCATTGCCAATGGTCAAAATGGAGCACATAGATGCAAGGAAACCAAAGATCTGATGGAATAAAAATATCACACTTCTTGATTATTCAAACAATATTACTCTAGGCACTCAGGTGAAAAACTAATCACTGTCTTTAAGTTCTATATCTATAAGCTCAGACTTTATGTGACTTTCTTTGTATTTGTGCTTGTGTAAACTCACACATAACACCAGGATATTCATCAGGTGATCAATGCTTGTCCGTTTGAACATTGACTTTCCGCTGTTCTGCATCAGTTTAGTGTCAGGACCTGGAAAGGTTCAATGTGATGTTGAGACACTGACAGTGATGCAGATACAGTTTTCAGTATTGTAGCGGGTCAGGGCTGTTTTGGGGTTCTGTTATTATAGTTCTGTTTCTGTTGTCATGTTGTTATGGTGATGAGTGACGCGCTCTCTCGGCGACTGTGTTTTCCGGTGAGAGAGCGCCTTTTTTTGTTGTTGTGTTGTTGTTGCCGCGCTGAGGAGGGAGGTAGCGGCAGTGTTCTCGGCAGAGAATAATAAATGGGTGCTCCCAAGAAACCTCTGTCTCCTCCGTGTCTGAGCTCGCTACATTGGTGTCAGAAGTGGGATAGCTCACCCTTGCCATAATGGAGAGAGACATTCGGAGGCTGGAGGAAGCTGTCGAGGAGAGCATCCGCTGCTTGGGAAGCTGGCAATTGAGGAGAGAGGAAGCGAGCGGCCATGTAAGTCCCCCGACGGGTCCCGACGGCGCGAGCACACCGCGGCGGCGGCCCGTCGCGACAGACGCTACGGCAATGTGTCATGGGCTGCCTCTGTCGACCGACACACCGAGCCCCCGACAGCAAGCAGTGATGCCTGCAACGCCAGCTAAGGTACCGAAATACAACGGGCTAACCCCGCTAGAGCCCTACCTCTCACAAGTACGGCTAGCCGCGAGGCATAATGGCTGGAGCGATGAAGAGGCTGCTACACACCTAGCGCTAGCATTGGAAGGAGATGCACTGCAGGTACTCCTTGACCTAGCCCCGTCAGAGCAGCATGAGCTCCAGGCCCTCACCATAGCACTCGAGAGGCGATTCGGGCAGCGGCACTCCACTGATCAGAGCAGAGAGCAGCTGACCAACCGGAGCCGTCGGCCGGGGGAGAGCCTGGGCACCTTTGCAGCGGACGTGTTGCTGCATGCTCGTCGTGGCTACCCGGAGTTCCCAGCAGCAGCCCGTGAGGAGCTTAGCCTGCATGCTTTTCTGCGAGGACGTTTTCCAGAGTGACTACGCCAACACGTCCGCCTGGCCATGCCTCAAACTCTCCGTGAGGCGCTCCTTGAGGCTGAGAGGGCCGAGCTGGTGTTCACCTCGCAACCTAACCAGCAGGTGCCCCCCCCAAACTACCCCCAAATCAGAGTCGCAGACTGCGACGGGGAGGGGGAGGCCGCCGAGATATGCCAGCTGCAACCCTCGGTGTCCCGGAGGCGTCCCCGTCGACCGACCGACCGCTGCTACCGGTGCGATGAGCCTGGCCACGTGGCGCGTGACTGCCCAGCACCTGCCCCAAAGACCAGGACTACGCAGCCCCAGGGAAACGGGGAGGGAGCGGTGTAGCGAGGGGACCACCGCTCCAGCTTCCTGCCCCCCTCCAAGGACGATGCACGGTGGTGGGCCGAGTTGGGCACCTCAAGGGACTCTACCTGAGCTGCTGTGTTGAGGACCAGCCATGCCAGGCCCTGGTGGACACGGGGTCCACCATTTCCCTGATACGACCTGGCGTGCTCCCTGGAACGTCCGGGCCATTGGTGAAGGGTTGGTCCCCCACCGACACCCAGCTGATGACAGTGACGGGTGAGAGGGCTGATATGCGGGGGAAGAAACCGTTGCGGATCCGAGTGAAGGATCTGGAGCTGGTGCACGACTTCTGGCTTGCTGACATTCAAGACCAGTGCATCATCGGCCTTGATCTGCTGACCCGCTGGGGGGCCTGCGTCGACACCGCAAAGCGGGCTATCACTCTTGGCACAGAGACTCTTGCCCTCCAGTGCGGTCAAAAGCAGGGAGCGGAGGGGACAGCCAGACGAGACAGGCGTCGGGCAGCTGCCGCTCAGCAGATTTCGGGTGCCGGTGGCTCCGGGTCATCTCTACTCACCTCAGCCCCGGCCTCTCAGCCCAACAAATCTCCCTCGACCGAGACAACCGAGGCTGTTGGTGACCTGTGGCAGCGCAGCAGCATAGGTCTCAACGTTGACCAGCGCCAGCGGTTGAGGTGCCTCCTGGACGAGAATGTGGACATCTTTGCTGCCAGTGACAAAGACTGCAGGCAGACGGGGCTGGTCCAGCACACCATCGACACCGGCTCTGCTCAACCCATCCGTCTGCGCCCACACCGGCTGCCCCTCTCAAAACGGCAGGTGGCGGAGGAAAAGATCCGTGAGATGGCTGTGGCTGGGGTGATCGAGCCATCCAACAGCCCATGGGCAGCACCCGTGGTCCTGGTGGGGAAGAAGGATGGCAGCCCGAGGTTCTGCGTGGATTTTCGCCGTCTCAATGCAGTCACCAAGAAGGACTCATACCCGCTTCCACGGATCGACGAGGCCCTGGATTACATTACCGGCTCCAGCTGGTTCAGCTCCCTCGACCTACGCAGCGGCTACTGGCAGGTGGAGCTAGCCCCCAAAGCAAGGCCTAAGACTGCATTCACCATTGGACAGGGGCTGTGGCAGTTCAGGGTCATGCCATTTGGGCTCTGCAATGCGCCAGCGACGTTTGAGAGGCTGATGGAGAGGGTGCTCGTGAACATCCCTCGTAGCCGCTGTGTTGTGTACCTGGATGACCTGTTGGTGCACGGTGGCGACTTCAACAGTGCACTGTCTCACCTGAGCGAGGTCTTCAGCGCCATCCGTCAAGCTGGGCTGCGGCTCAACCCTGCGAAGTGCCGGCTGTTGGCGAGAGAGACTACGTTCTTGGGCCATGTGATCAGCGCTCAAGGTATCGCCACCAATTCCGCAAAGGTGGCTGCGGTCCGGGACTGGACGACTCCCTCGAACGTCAAAGAACTGCGGAGCTTCCTGGGCCTAGCCTCCTACTACCATCGGTTCATCAAGGGGTTCGCGACGATAGCCAGCCCCCTCCACCGCCTGACTGACAAGGGCCAGCCATTTGGCTGGGGTGATGCCTGCGCTGCGGCTTTTGCACAGCTGAAGGAGGCCCTCACCAGAGCCCCAGTTCTGGC
Organism: Oreochromis niloticus; assembly: GCF_001858045.2. Classification (NCBI taxonomy): domain Eukaryota; kingdom Metazoa; phylum Chordata; class Actinopteri; order Cichliformes; family Cichlidae; genus Oreochromis; species Oreochromis niloticus. Next base: position 28,254,437 of record NC_031972.2, read on the forward strand.
CTACCCCGACGCCCGGCACCCTTTCATTGTGGACACTGACGTTAGCAATGTAGGAGTTGGGGCGGTCCTTTCCCAGCAGGGCGAGGCCGGAGAACGAGTGGTGGCATACTTCAGCCGTGCTCTGGGGCGAGCCGAGAGGAACTACTGCGTGACCCGGCGGGAGCTGCTGGCCGTAGTGCTAGCGGTGCGGCACTTCCGGCCATACTTGCACGGCTGCCGGTTCCTCCTGCACACTGACCATGCATCTCTGACCTGGCTCCTGAACTTCAAACACCCAGAAGGTCAGGTGGCCCGCTGGCTGGAGGTCCTTCAGGGCTACGACTTCGAGATCCAGCATCGGGCAGGTCGGCAGCATGGCAACGCTGATGCCCTCTCCAGACGGCCCTGCATGGCCGTCGAGTGCCGCTACTGTCTGCGACAGGAGGAGTGGGCCCGGGAGGCGCTGGGGGGGGCTACTGCTCAGGCCACAGCCAGCGGAGGGGGGTGGCTCCCACTGACAACACAGCAGCTGAAGCGGGAGCAGGAGGCCGACGCAACGTTGGTTCAGGTGGGGGCCTGGCTGGAGGCGGCGCAACGCCCAGACTGGACGGGGGTGTTGGGTCAGGAGCCCGAGGTGAAGGCCTACTACTCCCAGCACAATAACCTGGAGACCGACGACGGCCTCCTGTTCCGGAGATGGCGGGCCCCCGGTCAGAGCAGAGATCTCCTGCAGCTGTTGGTGCCTCGGTCGCTGCGGTCGCAGGTGCTTGAGCTTGTCCACGGCTCGGTGGGGGCAGGCCACTATGGGAACGCCAAAACTCTCCGCCGCCTCAGGGGACGGTTCTACTGGCCTGGTTGTCGACGGGATGTGGAACTTCACATGCACTGCTGTGACACCTGCACGGCGCAGAAGGGCCCCACTCAACGCTCCACTGCCCCCCTTCAGCAATACTTGGTGGGGGCCCCGATGGAGCGAGTGGGAGTGGACGTCCTAGGGCCTTTCCCCGTTACGGAGTCAGGGAACCGGTACGTGCTGGTGGCGATGGACTATTTCACAAAGTGGCCGGAGGCCTACGCGGTGCAGGACCAGAGTGCGACGACGACGGCAGAGAGGCTGGTGGAGGAGATTTTCGCCCGTTTTGGGGTCCCAGCTGAGCTCCACAGTGACCAGGGGCACAACTTCGAATCGAAGGTCTTCGGGGAGATTTGTCAGCGGCTGGGGGTGGAGAAGACGAGAACCACACCGCTCCACCTGCAAAGCAACGGCTTGGACGAGCGTTTTAACCGCACACTGGCTACCCAGCTCGCCATTCTCACCAGCCACCACCAGCGGGATTGGGACCGACATCTGCCCCTGGTCCTTTGGTCGTATCGGACTGCGGTTCAGGAGTCCAGCCAGTGCACGCCTGCCGCTTTGATGTTTGGGCGGGAGCTCCGGACGCCTGTGGATCTGGTGTTTGGGTCCCCCCCGAGCCGGAGATTGACGGTGGGCCAGAGATGGACTACTACAGGAGGCTGAGGGAGCGGCTGCAGGTGGTTCACGACTACACCCGCCAGGCCCAGGCCAGCACCGGAGTACGACAGAAAAGAGCCTACGACACCAGGTGCCGAGGGGGAGCTTTCGTGCCTGGCGACAAGGTTTGGGTGTACTGCCCGGTTCGCAAGAGAGGAGTGTCCCCCAAACTGTGCAGTCACTAGCAAGGGCCGGCGGAGGTCGTGGAGCAGCTAACGGAAGTGGTGTACCGTATCCGCATGCCGGGCCCGGGGCGCATGGTGGTGTTGCACCGGGACAGGCTTTCACCGTACCGACCGCTCGCTCCGGGGCAGGGGATGCTGGTGACACCCCAAGTTCTGATCCTAGTGACTTTTCCCCTGCTGGTCGAGACCGGCCGGTGCGCCAAAAGAAGGCACCTGGACACTTACAGGACTTTGTGTGGGGTAATGGGGCTGTCGGGGACGACTGACCCCTTAGGTGGGGGCTATGTAGCGGGTCAGGGCTGTTTTGGGGTTCTGTTATTATAGTTCTGTTTCTGTTGTCATGTTGTTATGGTGATGAGTGACGCGCTCTCTCGGCGACTGTGTTTTCCGGTGAGAGAGCGCCTTTTTTTGTTGTTGTGTTGTTGTTGCCGCGCTGAGGAGGGAGGTAGCGGCAGGGTTCTCGGCAGAGAATAATAAACGGGTGCTCCCAAGAAACCTCTGTCTCCTCCGTGTCTGAGCTCGCCACAGTATGTTTCCAGACTGGTTAGCCTTAGAAGGAGAATGGCCTAAATGAGACACCACTAATATGTCATTACTGTGATATTGTTGTTTTAAGAACTTCACACTCTAGAATCTGTGGCAGATTATCTTCTGCATACTTTTGCTGATGTAACCGCATCCCCTTCCTGCTCTAGTCTCTTATGTACAACTTCATACATCAGTATCAGAGTAAACAATAAAGGCTAGACCAAAAAAACATCACTCAAAGTGCAAATTGTACACAGTTGCAGTGCACAGTGTACCTCCAAAGATGACCAGACCGAAGCACCACTCAGTGTTCCTGAGAGTACAGCCTCTGAGCAGCACTTTGTCGTTGTCCAAGGCGTATCTTTCCCCGTTCACAGTCAGAGTCCCTTTGAACTTGTCTAGACGGTTATTGGGAGGTTCACATCGCACTTCGCCTGAGAAACAGAGATCAGTGTCAACAAATAATTCTAAACAGTTCACAGGATAGTTAGAGGACAGCTCGAAGCAGTCTGGGTAGTCTTCTCCGACCTCTGGTATCAACAAGGGATTTTCGCTTAGAGAACGGCTGCTCACTGGCTATCTTCTCTTTTGTGGACCATTCTCTGGAAACCCTAGAGATGGTTGTGTGGGTTAATCCCAGCAGATCATCAGTTTCTGAAATACTCAGACTAGCCAATCTGGCACCAACAACGATGGAACATTCTAAATCCTTTAAATCAACTTTCTACCACATTTTATAGTCAGTTTAAATTTCAACAGATCATTTTAATAATGTCTACATGCCAAGATGCAGTGGATTGCTGTCATCTGATTGACTGGTTAGATGTCTGTATTAATTAGCAGGTGAACAGGTAACAAAGCAAACAATTAAATGAAACCCAAGATCCCATTGTTACATTAGTAGAAAAAAGCAATGCATGAAGAAATACAATCAATCAGTAGAAACTTAAACAGTTCAAAGATGAAATACTGGTCTATCCTAAAATAATTATTTTTTGCATTTATGCATTTTTTCATTATTTATTTTGGTACTTGCATTAATTCTTAACTCAGCTGACCGGCTATCAACCCCCAAAAAATCTTTGTTAGTTTTGCTCTCATATTACATTTCCCAATGACACAAACAGGTTTCACTTTTACAAATCAGACCGTGTGTTGTTTCATTCAGATTCTCACCATTAAAGGCAGCCAATGCCTCAATGTTGTCTCCCAACTCTCCAGTTACAGTCAGAGCCTGTTTCACCTTCAGATTGGTTTCTCTGGGGGAGACCAGGGGAAATCCAAGACAGTGTCAGACATTAGTTGTCAACCTAGCATTCACACAAACACCACAGTACAGCACACTTACCCATCTAGTTCAGCTGTATCCACATAAACTAAATTAAAGGGCTCACTGCTAGACAGCAACAGAAGGTCTGCCTAAGAAGTAAAAGCACTGAGTTTAGTTTTGAACTTACTTTTGAACTGAATTTCTTTCACTTGCTTCAAATCTTTACTATAGCCTCCCCAAACTTACTGTGACAAACTCATTATTCCCCAGTTTGACTATGTCCCCAACCTGAACATTCATCCATTTTTCATTTTTGAGTCTGTCAGGGAAGGGAACAAAGGCATAAAACACAGAAATGAATCCAAAACTGCATCATTCTTCACACAAAAGGTCTTCTTTTCTTTTTCATTTGTGTTTCCAAAGACTTACTGGCCATCCATGAGGACGTCCACCTTCCGGTTATTCACTTGTCTGTCACATTTGTGTCTGTTCTGCTCAGTTGACACAAGAAAAAGATACTGTTTGCTTACAAATCTGATATTAGTTCCTTATTTTTGGTTTTCTCTGTTGCGTTTACCGATTTCAACTTACTATATCATCAATGGCATCTTTGACTGCTGTTATAGACAGCACCACTATTAAGGCAAAACCTGTGGTGATCCATGAGAGAGAGGAGATTTGTGGGATCAACTGTCAACACACACACACACACACACACACACACACACACACACACAAAGATTAACACACTCTTTCATTGCATAGATAATATCTTTCAAGATTCTTAAAACTGAAAAACTTACAGTTGCTTCATTTTATTTATGTATGCCATGTATGTTCAAACTTAATAACATTTGGAAATAGCATTTGTTCAAAAAAATCTATTTATAAAAAAGCAAAAGAAAATACAAGTTCTTTCACATTTTAAGTCAAATTTGAAAATTTGAAAAATATAGAGAATGAACTCTGATTGTTTTATAAGCCAGTATTTGCATTCACATAACTATCTACAGCATAAAATAACTATTTTTAAGCATGCAATTCATTCTGACAAGAATGGCAACATGTCTACCTGAAGGATAAGGAGGAAGAGGAAGTAGGCATTAGCGAGCCTCTTGAACTGCTCAAAAAGATTAAGTGGCAGGAAGGTAAAGATGTTGTATTTGGAGGTCTTGATGGCATTGTTCTGAAGTTAAAGAAATCGACAGAGGAAAGTTACATGACTGATGTCAGTTTAACAAAAATCACTGTGACCTAATAAAGTTTGTAATAAAGTTTTTTAATGTTTAATTTATGTTTGGCAGACATACCAACAAAAAATCCTAAGATTTTGAGAATTGCACTATTAATTTCCTAAAAATTATATTTACTCCTTTGTGATATTTGACATTTCTTTTAACAGATTAATCAAATCCAAGCAAGCAAAGCATTAAGCTGAGGGTGTGTCCAAAGCTCCTCTTGTTATCTGCTGAATAGGCATGATAACATTTGTTTATATACTTACAGCATAGCGGAAAGATAGGTTGAAAGTTCTGTCATTAGCCCGCAAGCATCTCTCCTTCTCTGTGAGAGAGTAAAGCAGTCAGAGCAGGAGAGAGTTTATGCTACTGTATGTTACAGCAGTACTGAGGAAAGACAAACTCAAATTTAATTTATGCAAACATTTCAGTGCTGTTAGTCCAGCAACATTTTGAAATGTGCAGTGTATGTCACAAAAATAAATAAATAAAACTAAAACTGAGACAGACATACAGTAACTGAACAATGCAGTAAAGTAGAGCAAAGTTTACGTGCATCTAATCTCACCTTCCTTATTTCCGTGTCCACACAAATGGCAAAAGTATGACAGCACAGTTCCCATCTTTAACTCAGGTTCTCCATATTTTATAACCTGGAAAAAAGTCCACTATTCAGTCCTAATTAGTGAGTCATTTCTTTTTAGGTATTATATGTCAATATAGAAACCAAAAGGGAAAACAGTGGCAAAAGCGAGAGGGAACCAGTTGAAGATTAATAGTGAAAAGGTGGAGCTGTTTAACATGTACAGCACACCTTCTAAAATGGATATGAGGGAAAACAGATGCAAAACATCCCAAAAATAATAATTCTGAGGTTTCACAACACTCAAAATATCTCTCCATCCATCTATAGATAGACAGCCATCATCACATACTTGTCAAGATTTCCACTCCTTCCCATTTTATCTGTTCTCCAAAGCTGTAAAGATATAGCGCAACTCCCTTTCAACTCTTTGTACTATAGTTAAATTTAAGAGGTAATAATCCCTAACTACACAGATAGAGATAAAGATTTATCCTTGACCATTTGACTTGTTCAGTAATCAGCCCATAATAATATGCAGGTGTTGTATTGTTCTGGAATTTTGTGGAAAAAATGTTTCTAAGTGAGACATAAAGAATATGAATTGATCACAGAGCAATATAAAAAAATATGATTAACTGCTTCACTTTTCAATGGTCTGATGCTACCTAATTTGTTAAGAAGCAAAAACAAATTCATCCACGGCATGTTTCATTTGATCTTTCTTCTTCCACTTACAAAAATATTAAATAGGTCTGAATTACTGTAAACCTAAAGTGATTTAAATGGTTTTTGATAAGAACTGATAAAATACAGGATTTCTAATACTTTTTCAAAGTCTGAAAACAAATGAAAATCAGCCACATACCTCAAACAAAAATATGATTTCTTTTGTCCTCCGGGTCCTGCTTGCAAACAGATACAGGTCCTTGAATTTTAAGATTTTAACCCTCCTTTTTCTTCCATCTTTGAAAAAATAAATCCAGGTTTTTGTCTCTTCAGTGCATGGAAGGCCATGCACCAGTTTAATCCCAAACAGAGAAAGGAGGATCAACTGATTCTTCTACCAGGATAAAAGACAACAGGAACAACAGGTGAAGTGTTGTATTTGCACCTGCAGTAGAAGTTTTGAGTATATGCAGGAGGAAGAGGGATTCCCTTGCAACTAACAGCTAAAAGGTTATGTAAACGTTCAGTGTTCATTGGACTTGAGCCGGTGCAGGACGGGAAAGGCAGTAAAACAATAGCAAAGCTGAAGTGCTCCAGCCAATCAGAGGGAATCATATCCAATCAAGGTATATAAAATATATACCTATGGTACATACATATATATATATAAAATTTATACATATATATACATATATATATATATAAAAATTTATATATATATATATATATATATACATATATGTATATATATATATATATATATATATATATATAAAAACAACACCCAGCACGCCCCTGCGGGCGGTTTATCCTTCAAGCTCGGGTCCTCTACCAGAGGCCTGGGAGCTTGAGGGTCCTGCGCAGTATCTTAGCTGTTCCCAGGACTGCGCTCTTCTGGACAGAGATCTCCGATGTTGTTCCCGGGATCTGCTGGAGCCATTCGCCTAGCTTGGGAGTCACCGCACCTAGTGCTCCGATTACCACGGGGACCACCGTTACCTTCACCCTCCACATCCTCTCGAGCTCTTCTCTGAGCCCTTGGTATTTCTCCAGCTTCTCGTGTTCCTTCTTCCTGATATTGCTGTCATTCGGAACCGCTACATCGATCACTACGGCCGTCTTCTTCTGTTTGTCTACCACCACTATGTCCGGTTGGTTAGCCACCACCATTTTGTCCGTCTGTATCTGGAAGTCCCACAGGATCTTAGCTCGGTCATTCTCCACCACCCTTGGGGGCATCTCCCATTTTGACCTCGGGACTTCCAGGTTATACTCGGCACAGATGTTCCTGTACACTATGCCGGCCACTTGGTTATGGCGTTCCATGTATGCCCTGCCTGCTAGCATCTTGCACCCTGCTGTTATGTGCTGGATTGTCTCTGGGGCATCTTTACACAGCCTGCACCTGGGGTCTTGCCTGGTGTGATAGACCCCAGCCTCTATGGATCTTGTACTCAGAGCTTGTTCTTGTGCTGCCATGATTAGTGCCTCTGTGCTGTCTTTCAGTCCAGCTTTGTCCAGCCACTGGTAGGATTTCTGGATATCAGCCACCTCCTCTATCTGCCGGTGGTACATACCGTGCAGGGGCCTGTCCTTCCATGATGGTTCCTCGTCTCCCTCCTCTTTCTTGGGTTTCTGCTGCCTGAGGTATTCACTGAGCACTCGGTCAGTTGGGGCCATCTTCCCAATGTATTCTTGGATGTTCGTTGTCTCATCCTGGACTGTGGTGCTGACACTCACCAGTCCCCGGCCTCCTTCCTTCCGCTTAGCGTACAGCCTCAGGGTGCTGGACTTGGGGTGAAACCCTCCATGCATGGTAAGGAGCTTTCTTGTCTTGATGTCAGTGGCTTCTATCTCCTCCTTTGGCAAGCCTATTACCCCAGCAGGGTACCTGATCACGGGCAGGGCGTAGGTGTTGATGGCCCGGATCTTGTTCTTACCATTCATCTGACTCCTCAGGACTTGCCTGACCCTCTGCAGGTATTTGGTGGTTGCAGCCTTTCTAGTGGCCTCTTCATGGTTCCCATTCGCCTGCGGGATCCCCAGGTGCTTGTAACTGTCCTCTATGTCTGCAATGTTGCCTTCTGGTAGTTCAATCCCCTCAGTTCTGACTACCTTCCCTCTCTTTGTTACCATCCGACTACACTTCTCCAGTCCGAACGACATCCCGATGTCATTGCTGTATATCCTGGTAGTGTGGATCAGTGAATCGATGTCTCGTTCACTCTTGGCGTACAGCTTGATGTCATCCATGTACAGGAGGTGGCTGACAACTGCTCCGTTCCGTAGTCAGTATCCGTAGCCAGTCTTGTTAATGATCTCACTGAGGGGGTTCAGGCCTATGCAGAACAGCAGTGGGGACAGAGCATCTCCTTGGTAGATCCCGCTCTTGATGGTGACTTGTGCTATGGGCTTGGAGTTGGCCTCTACTGTTGTACGCCACATCCCCATTGAGTTCCTGATGAACGCTCTTAGGGTCCTGTTGATCTTGTACAATTCTAGGCATTCCAGTATCCAGCTGTGGGGCATTGAGTCATAGGCCTTCTTGTAATCAATCCAGGCTGTGCACAGGTTGGTCAGTCTGGTCTTGCAGTCTCGGCTGACTGTTCTGTCTACCAGTAGCTGGTGTTTTGCGCCTCTGGTATTCTTGCCAATCCCTTTCTGTGCCCCGCTCATGTATTGACCCATGTGCCTGTTCATCTTAGCTGCTATGATGCCTGACAGGAGCTTCCATGTAGTACTGAGGCAGGTAATTCGTCGGTAGTTGGATGGGACCGGTCCCTTCTTGGGGTCCTTGGGGATCAGGACCGTCCGACCTTCGGTTAGCCATTCCGGGTGTCTCTCGTTAACTAGCAGCTGGTTCATTTGTGCTGAAAGACGCTCGTGGAGTGCAGTCAGCTTCTTCAGCCAGTAGGCGTGAACCATGTCGGGCCCTGGTGCTGTCCAACTCTTCATACTGGAGACCCTTTCTTGGATATCTGCCACTGTGATGGTTACTGGACCCTGTTCAGGGAGGTCGCTATGGTCTGCCCTCAGATCCACTAGCCACTGAGCATTGCCGTTATGGGTTGCGTCCTTCTCCCATATGCTCTTCCAGTATTGCTCCGTCTCCAGCCTTGGTGGTGCTGTTCTCTTATTGTTCCCTTGCCACTGAGAGTACACCTTTGCTGGTTCTGTGGAGAACAGCTGGTTTATTCTCCTGCCTTCGATCTCTCTGGTGTACCTCCTCAAGCGGCTGGCCAAGGCTGTGAGTCTTTGCTTGGCAGTTTCCAAGGCCTCAGGTATGGACAGCTTGCTGTATTTCTTATGCACCTTCTTTGTCGCGCCTTTCTGCAACTCCGTTAGTTGGCTAACCTCCCTCCGTGCTACTTTGATCTTGCCCTCTAGCCTCCTTCTCCATGGAGGGTACTGCCCCTTGTGGCTGTTCAACTTGTAGCCAAGCATCTCACTGATCACTGCTGCCGTATTGTAGATCAGCTTGTTAGTGTCGGTAATCGTGGTTGTAGGTATCGTCCGTAGTGCTGCATTAACATCATCTAGCACACCTTCTGAGGGTACTTCACATAATCTTGGTAACCGGCTACGGAGGATCCAGGTTTCAAGCTTGGCCATGATCCTATTTTTCAGGTCAGTTCCTCTCGCACTCAACGATCCTTAGTTTAACCACTACGCTATCCAGCTGCTCGATATATAGTATATATATATATATACATATATATTAGCCCATATATATGTATACATATATATGGGCTAATTAAAAATATGTTTGTGTATTTTTAATTACTTGCCACTAGCAAGTTATTGCAGCTTGAAATATGGTGTTTTCATGTCTGATATGTGGATCCAGTTGCCCTCAGAATGGAATTTAATACCTGGGCTTGGATACAAAAGAACACTGTTGTCCAGGGGACCTCGATATGAACCTTACTTAGTGTGCTTATGTGTGTGTACACTCTCTGCTTGCAAACAACAAAGTTAAGAAGACAGAGATCTCCTTGAAACATCTGTGAGAGAGATGGAGGCATTCATTTCAAACGTCACCATCAGGGCGGCCTATTCTTGTCTTTTTGGAAGTTTTGTTGTCTTCCAAAAATTGTTGCCAGTGGTACGGAGAACATCCCACATGCTTGCCCTGCCCAATGTCCAGTGTCTACCCACACATTTTGATGGATTCCCAGACCAGCCGACATTGTGCTATGGTTGGCATCATTCCAGCTCGTTTACATTATCGACCTTACTGTCACAGGGGAGGATGCAGTGGAGGAGTCCTACGAGAGCAAGAAGCTAAAGTATGCTGAATTCACAACCGATGTACAACAGTGCACCTGGAAATTGAAGATCCAACTGTACAGTCGAAATAGGCTGCAGAGGATTTGTTCACATGTCATCAGAGCTTTTCTGGGAGTGGGAGTGAAAAGGTTAGTCAGTGGCTCTGACTAAAAAAAAAGAACTCTAATTGGGCCTTAACTGTAAAAGGAGCATAACATTTGCCGGATGTCTGGAACCTTCTGGAGATATTGTGTGCCTATCAGTGAAATCTTGAAGAAGGGATTCCCTTGCACCCACTCGATAACCCAGAAAAGTGTCACCAGCGGACTGCTCCATAAAGTTTAAGCTGCAGATTTCTCGTATGCCATGAAGGCATATAAACACCTAGTGCGATGAACAAACATATTATCATATATACTTTTCATACTACATAACTTTACATCCACACATCAGCAACAAGTCCATTTTCCTCTAATTTATACATATAAAGACCATATCCTTACACCTCTTTTTAAACTTCTTTATCTTTTGACACAGCTTCAGATTTGATAAGCATACTTTTAATTGCCACCAACTTGGAGCTTGCTGATCTTTAACAAAGAGGGCATCTGGTCTGTGTCCCATTAGAAGTCGAGGAACTGCTGAGGCAACATCCACAGTGAGCAGTAATGAGAATAAAACTGAAGGACCAGTTCTTTTACTGAGGGCATCAACTGCTCTAATCTGGTCTAAATGTGTAGATACAATGCAACAATGAAAAGAGATTGATCCACAAGTCTGAGCTTTGTGATTCAACACGTCCTGATAAGTTGATAAAACCACACATTTATTTCAAAGAATTTCTGTCTTGGTTCATGTTTTCTTTGACACAGAATGAATTGTTCTTTATATAGTGTGTGACTGAAGTACACATAGGTACATTCAGTATGACGGGAAAGATAGAAATAAATAAATAAGTTTAACAAAAAGTCAAGAAACTAGTGAAATAAAGCTGTTGTCAAATTCATGTAACCGATGAGAGGAAACCTTGGCCTGTTGAGGGATACAGTCAGGAACTATAACAACCTTTTCAACATTTTCAGCTTCGGAAATGCTTTGGTCTCGATTGATTAAGTCAATAAAAAGGCAGCACAGTGATAGAGTCAATTTTGAAGGGCTCTATTGATCAACACAGTGTGAAAACAGTGCATGAGTTCAGAGTTCACAGTCCTTGTGTGTCGTTAACTGCTTTTACTGTGTAGAGTGTTAACAAAGGTCACATATACACTATCCCAGCCCTACCAATGCTTCTGTGTTTTTCATAAACAAATACATTACAGCTCAACTGACGGATAATGATCAACTGGAAGTAGAATATGCAAGATGATGAAGAAAATGAATACAGCCATCCTGAAGCAATGACCAGTGGATTAAATAACTATAATCCACATCTGCTCGAAGCCTGGATTAGAAAATTAGATATCTCCTTTTTATACCAATCCCCTTTTCCAGTATTTAATACCTTACAAAAAATATATACTGGTATATACTTTGTATTAAAAATCAATATCAATTCCTATATTTGTAATTTCTCGGTTATTTAGTTTGAAAACCTATTTCAAAACTAAGCAAAAATACATACACCTTTTTTTTTAAAAAATCCTAGTCCACAAGCCGATTGTATTTGTAGTGAAATTAACTAAAACCAGGGTAGAACATCTTTGTAAAATCTTCAAGTGTGCTTCAGAAACTGGTCAGTAATAATGCAAGTTGCAAAATATGGAAATTGTACATATCAAGCACAAAAATAAAAACAACCATTGTGCTCTCTGTGGCAAACAACATTTTCACAGAGATATCAACATTCACACATTATAAGACACCATCTTTTCTTCAGTGCCAGGTTGGCTCCAGTGTTAGGAAAATAAAATACTGTCTGTGTTTCAGTCCCTGTGTGCTTCCATCTTAGAGCTTGTGACTCTGTGACTCCTCGGCTTCCTCAGCAATAGTGCGGTAGTGCTGTGGCTGATTTTGAAATATGGAAGAGTCTGTCTGGGTGAACAGAGGGGCTCTCTTGGTGGAGCGTTTCATCAGGAATTTTCTAGATGTTACCAGATCACCATAGCCCTGGGAGTGAGAGAAGGCGTAACCCGACCGAGTACTACGCCTTCTCAGTAGGTGACGAGGTGCAGGTCCTGGCAGCTCCTCTGTACGCATCTTATACCTCACCTAAAGAAAAGAAACAAGGGATTTTTTTTTTTTTTTAAATGTAGACTTTTTACTATGGATACCCTACTTTCTGGTGTACATGACAAAAGGGTGAATAGAAGACAAGATGGTTTTACATGCTCTCTCAAGTGTTTTCTTTTTACCTTGTCATTAATGGTAGGACGAAGCTGTATAAATATGAAGCGGATAGCAACAACAGGCAGGATACAGAGGAGGAACGTCAGGAATATGGTGAGCCACACTATAGGCTGGTTCAAAGTATTTCTTGCTGCGCCTAAAATCCAAAAAGGACACGATCACATGACTCATATACTCAAATTTTAGAATAGAAAAAACCTGATAAAGTTAACATTAAAGTGGCCTCCATACTAAATGCATTAAATGTACTTACCAATTAAGGGGAAAGAAGACGTGAAGACATAAAACATGCCATTGCTGTACATGGTGACTGAGATGGCAAAGTAGCCTATCGTGCTTAACAACACAAAAAAATGGTTCACTGCTGTCCAGTAATAGGTGTCAACACACAGCTGAAAAGTAGAACATTATTGTTATTATTATTACTACTACTACTGTAGTAGTACTGTACTATTAATACATTATTGTTAGTGTCCTGGTGCACAATTAAAATTACTGACTGAGATAGAATGGAAGTCTATCTGTTACAACAGACTAATATACTGCCACTTTGTTAGGTACACCATTTCAACCGAGTATTTTAAAAACTGCTGATCTACTGGGATTTTTCTACACAAGCATCTCTATGGTTTACAAAGAATGGTCCAAAACAGAAAATATCTAGTGATCAGCAGTTTGCTGGACAAAAATTCCTTGATGTCAGAGGTCAGAGGAGAATGGCAGGACTGCTTTGAGCTGATAGGAATGCAACAGTAACTCAAACAACCAGTTGTTACAACTAAGGTATGCAGAAGAGCATCACTAAACACACAACACATCAAACCATGGTGCAGATGGGCTACAGAAGCAAAAGATCACACTGGGTAATACTCCTGTCAGCTAATAACAGAAAACCATGACTATAGTTTGTAAGGGATCACCCAAATCAGACAACAGAAGATTGAAAATCACTGGCTGCTCTGATGAGTCTCAGGTTCTGAATTAACATTTGGAGAATTTAAACATGAAAACATGGATCCATCTTCCATTGTATCAACACAGGTCAAATAGTGTGGGGAATATTTTATTGGCACACTGTTAGTACCAGCTGAGGATTGTTTAGTACTGATGCTGACCATGTCCATCTCTGTATTACCACAGTACTCCCATCTTCTGATGGCTTCTTCAAGCAGGATAGAGCACCACGTCAAAACTCAAATCATCTCAATTTGGTTCTTTGAACATAACAATGACTTCACTATACTCAAATGGCCTCTACAATCACCAGATCTCAATTCAATATGGCCCTTTTGGAATGTGGTGCAATGAGAGAATTGCATTATGGATGTGTAGCTGACAAATATCCAGCAAATGTGTAATGCTGTCATGTCAATATGGATCTACATCTATTCAATTCAATTCAATTTTATTTATATAGTGCCAAATCACAACAATAGTCGCCTCAAGGCGCTGTTGTTGTGATTTGGAATCCCTCATCTCTGAGGAATGTTTCCAGCACCTTGTTGAATCTTTGCCATAATGATTAAATGCAGTTCTGCAGTGAAAACGGGGTCCAAACTAATTGTAACAATGTGCACTATGTGCACATTGTTACAAGCTCTCTCAGCTCTCAGAGGAGGCGGACGCACTTTTCCCCTCTCCTCTCCCTTGTCTTCCCTGCTTATGTCCTTGTCTGGTCTCGTGTTTTTTGTATTACTTTTCCCTGGAACATTCTCTCACAGTCTGTTCTCTAAAACCTAAAAGAGGAATTATGGATTGGATCAACTGGTCCCTGAATGCAATTGACACCCTTTTCTCAACGAGGAGTCTGGGCTCGGGTGAGCCTGAGTGGTGAAGATATCTACCTATTCGGAACCATGGTAACAGGGTTCTGGCTGATCGGAGCTGGCTTGGCCCTGACTTATCGAAGAATTAAGAAAGCGGAACCGGCTGTTCAAACCTCCACAAGGCTGCCCGCTGGGATTAGAACGATGGGAGAGGCGTGAGTTTCTCAAAATGGGCTCATTGAGTCAGCACGGATACGATCTTGGAGAGGCTACGGCTGCTGTGAATACTCAGAATAAGATCTCTGAATGCAGACTGGATACATCTCGGAAGGGCTAGCTCGGAATAACATCTCTGGGCACAAATCGGATGACATCTCGGGGAAGCACACTGTCGTGACTTCTCAGAATCACCTCTTTGAACATAAGAATGACAACATCACAGAACGCAAGTATGGTGAAGCTCGCAGCTCTCCAACGGGAGATTGAGAGACCAGTGTTGGACTGTAGAACTGCTTTGAAATTCATATGAGCTGTTCGCACTAAAGTAAAAAGCACCATCACTTCACTTCATGCGGATACCCTCTTGGCGCCAGCTGCGGTCGCAAGGCTGGAGCCGAACAAAAACACCCTGATAACGACTGTGTTTAGACTGTTCCTTCCCATTCCATGCAAGGCCACCTGGGTTGGCTGGAAGACTATTTACTTAGCCTGGCAGGGCGAAGGACACTGTCTCAGCTGAACTCTGGACACGCACACACATACATATACTGATACTGATAAGCACTCACTGACGCATCACCCTCCCTACCCCAGATCCAACGCCACCTCCAACGCTTAACTCCCCTCTGATGTGGACATCGGGTCAGTTGGAGGCGCAGTCGAAAGATTGCAGCAGTCCCAGATCAGATGTACACACTGGAACTCTTTCCCATGTTGCTTGTCTGTGTTTATTGTGCTATGGTGTGTTGATATCTGTGCATTCCTGTATTATCCTTTTGTGTTACACATTTCGATGTTTTTTTTTCCTCGCTACCTAGCCTGACCTGTCTCCCCAGCGTGATGTTTGTGTATTGTATGTACAGTCGGCAAGGTCTGTCATCTCGGTTGTGGGCAAAAGACCTGCAACTGACAAATAAAGGCTATCTCATCTCTCATCTCATCTAGTGAAGTGTCCAGCAAGGGTGCATGGATTTATGATATAGAAATCTATAAATCAAGCTGTCAAATGTGATGTTTTCTCAAAGCACTGCAGTTTATTGACAAAAAAAGAAAGAAAAAAAGGGGATAAATAGTTCTGTGCTTCTCTATGTTCTCACCTGTGTGTGCACCACAGCAAGCAAACAGGTCTGTAGCAGGAAAGCAAAAGATGGATGGCTCACAATGTCTTTTCCATCATTTCTGACTGCATCATTCATGGAAGCCCATGGGATAAAGAAGATGATTAAGGAGCAATAGCAGCCATGAATCAGATAGCTCACAAAAGCTTTCTTATTGAAGTATTGGTTCTTCTGGCCTGGAGCGTAGAGCTCCGGATGCTGTAAACTCCAACGGTCATTTACATCCTGCACAAAACAAGGTTTCGAGAAAGAGATGAGAAAGCTCAGTGGACACAGAGACCTGAGTATGGTTTATGTAAGTCAACCAAAAACTGATAGTTAATTGTAATCTACATACCTGGTCAAAGAGACACATGCCAAGGACTGGAAGAGCTGTGTAAACCATGTTGTAGAAGGTGATGAACCACTCATCATACACAGTCTATGAACAACCATGATGAACATATAAGTATAACATTAAGGAAAGGTGAATGTGAATCAAGTTGTTTGGTTCATTTGTCCAGCATCATTTGAAATTCTTTTGCATTTCTCTCATTGAAATAGATAAACACTTGATGTCCCATTACAAAAGCTACTTAAATTACATTATAATATAGTTACAATACATATATCTCACCTGTGCAGAAAAACCACAAAAGAAGGCGTACCAGAATTGGACAAGCGTAAAAGTGAAGTTCTTGTAAAAGAAATATCCAAGGAACTTGCACATGCGTATGTAGGACCAGCGGCCATGCACCAGCAGGAGGCGCTGAAGGTAACGGAACTGGGCAAAGGAATAGTCGCTGGACAGCACTGCCTGCATGCCTTCCTGCCCACTGATACCTACACCAATATGAGCAGCTGACAGGCAGAAAAGGAAGCAAATAAAATGGCCAGGATCAGTAACAGTAGCTACATATTTTCCAGCTGATTGGTTGTAATGAAAATACAGTTCTATGTATTAGTAATTTTACACAGGTTACCCTTTATCATGCTGACATCATTGGCCCCATCCCCAATGGCAAGAGTGACAGCCTGCTTGTATTTCTTGACCAGCTGAACCACTTGGGCCTTCTGCAAAGGAGTGACCCTGCAGCAAATCACTGTCTGACACATGCATGCTGTCCTCAGCAGCTCAAGCCTCAAGTTCTTCTCCAGTGCAAAGGCCTGATGATGAAGGGAAGAAGGGATTGGAGTTAGGTCATCTGTCAAGACTCCGTAGTGCAGTGGTTCCCAAAGTGGGGGGCGTGCCCCTTGGGGGTGGGGGCTATGATATTAAAATAAAAAAAACAAAAAACAATGCTTGGACACTGCTAGCATAATGGACAGGTTTTTTGATGGGGCTCCCACACAAATGCAAAGCAGAAGCTGAAGCATCGCCAAATATGTTTCCAAACCAACTTCCTTCCAAGCCAAAGACTAGAACTTATGATGAAGCATATCTTGCCTTTGGCTTCACCTGCAAAACAGCTGTCATTGCCAAGGTAGGTATCCCTGACAGAATTTGTTTCGCCTGTGTCGGGAGCACATGCTGGGCTCGAAATTACAGACAAACAGTATTCCACATTCTTGATATTTAGTTTACAAACACTTCTTATAACAACTAACTACTCCTGAAACTTTGGAGGTTTCAGCTCTTTATACAGTAAAGTTACAGGACAATAAAAATAATTATCACGCAAACTGTCCTTTGTTTGTTAAAATAATCCCATCCGATACCACGTGAGATCAATCAATATATAATTTTCTGTTGTAAGCCTCAAACTGAATGGTAATGTAACAACACTCATTTTTCACTTTTTCACAAAACTAAAACATCACTATGTCCACACAACACACAACACTGATCCTGCCACAATTTGTTCCCCCGGTTCAAATCACCGACAAACAGTATCCCACAGCTGTTTATGTTTTTAAACCCATTTTGCACAGAGAGACATTTTTTGAAAAATGTATTGATAGCAATGTTATCAATATTCTTACGCAGTAAAATATACATATAAATATACATAAAATAATTACACTGCAAAGATGGTTTGCTTTTCTGTTATTTAAAAGAGGTAGTGGTTTATTTTATTGCAACCCGTAATTTATTGCAGTTAACTTTTATTTGTTTAATTGTTTACAAAAGGTTTGAGGTGTGGAATAAACTAAATTTTCTTGGAAAACAAAGGGGGGCAAAAAAAGTTTGGGATCGACTGCTCTAGTGCAACCTTAAAACCTGAGGAGCATTCCATTCATTTTTACATTTTTGCTCTATGTGTAGATTAAATCAAGTTTAAGAAATATAAGATAATCAGTCTTTAAAAAGCCCATGTTTTTTCTGATCTCACAGTGTGACCTCTACTGTTGAATAGCTACAGCAAGAAAAGCAAAACAAAACAGGTCAACTAGCAGGGGATTTTCAGCATTTGCTGACAATAGTAATATGCCTAAAAAAGCCTTCTTACCAGACTGTGCCCATTTATAATTAGTCCATAATCTCCATCCACCTTCTCATCCTGCACAGTCTCTGTCTTTTTAAGCCAAAACAGGCCTACTCGAGATTCAATCACAGATGGCTCTTTTGCTGCTTCAGGACACATTTTCATTCGTGCATTCCTGAAAACATGAGGACAGAGAACATGACTTGACAAAAAGCTCACAAGAATTCATATGCTGTAACAGCCTCCGATTGGCAGAATACAATCATCATCTGGTTCTAACTGACTCACTGTAGCTCCTCTTTGACTCCTTCAGCAGTGTTGGCTGAGACAACAAAGACGTCCTTCATCTCCTCTCTTAGCATGTTACAGGAATAGCCAATGTTTTCTGCTGTCTCTGTTGAAGAAAAATACAAAAACAAGAATAATTCTCAATCACCAAGGTGCTATAAATCTTTAAAGTCAATCTTACAGCAAACAGAAGCTGAAACAACTCTCAGAGCATTCGTCAATATGTACATTAAATCTGTGACTTGAAACCATGGAAACTCAACCAAAACTGTTGATGCTCTGAGATTGTGCGTAGATTAATGAGGGCAGAAACATAAGAATGTATTACACATCATAACGCAGTCTTTATCAACTTTGAAATGCATAGTTTAAAAAGACAAAAAAAGTGACACTGACCTTGCTTATCTCCAGTTAACACCCAGATTTTGATGTCAGCTTTAGCCAGTTGCTCAATGGTCTGTGGCACACCGTCTTGCAACTTGTCTTCCACAGCTGTCGCTCCCAACAGCTAAAGCCACAAATGTAGTTGTGATTTATACATTTATCACAAATTATGCTGGTTTTACTGTAACATTAGTGTACAATATAAAGTGTGTCAAATATAAGACCTAGGTGCCAGAATTACCCTGGCATACACTCTAATCTGCTCACTGGACAGTTTTGGAAAATATGATGGAAGGAAAAAAAAATTGGACTTTTATTTTCTTATTGTAAGATAGAAACGTGTAATAAAAAACTGACATGGGACAAGCAGAGTCTTACTGGTCCAGCCCATTTAACATAAAAGTGGGCTATATTGTGGCCCACGATGTAAATTGAGTTTGATATCTATGGTATAAAGTATAATTTCTGGAAAACTACTACTAAGTAATCAAGCAGCAAATTGCTATGTCAGTCTATCTAGCAATTGACAAAGTTTTCAGCACGTGTACTAACCATCATATCTTTCTCTATCTCTTCATAAAGTTCATCAAGTTTTTCTTCACGTCCCTCCATGGCAACACTGGCCTCATGGTGGCGCTGTTTCCAATCTATCATGTAGTTCTCATTTAAGTCTTTGTAGGCCAGAACCAATGTACGGAGGCCATCACCTGCATACTCCTGTTTTAGTTTGATAATTGAAGAAGTCAAATGTTAAATTATATTAATTATATTAAAATTTCATTGACTTTAGCTTCAAGCTACTTTTATATGCTTTGGATCACTCACATTGAGGTGGTCAGTGGTTACTTCCATCAGTTTGTTACAGGAGGGGTGCAGTCTTTCAAAAATCACTGTGTCCGCACCTTTGCAGTACAGAGTCAACTTCCCCTCTGGGCTGCGCACTGGAAGTCACAGGGAAAGTTTCAAGGTTAGACATAAAGTCATTGAGAGATGAGAAGTTGTTTATCTTTTGAATATACAAAGTGTGGTCACTGAAAATAGCGACACAAAAAAACCTATATCTACTTCCTCTCACCTATCACTGACATCCTCTTCCTCATATTATTAAAGTCCAGAATGGCCAGAAGTTCATAGATGACTTGTCTGCCCATCTCTACGACTGTGATGGTCTCTGGTGTGCGTGATCGGAACACAAATCCAAAATTTCTCGCAGCAGTTACCAGAGCGCCTTCATCAGGAGACTGAGCCTGATAACTGAGCTCCCCTACCAGGTAAAACAGAGATGGCAATTTTTGAAAACTGGCATATAAGGTTGCAATTTGAAAATTTGTGTGTTGGGGCACTCAGTTTCTAGGGATTGTCTTCTTCAAAGGAGCCCTGCCTATGAGTCCTGTCTTTCCACACCAGCCCTGACAAAAATTGCCGTTCAGAGCTGTGACTTTGTGAGAAAGCTCTGGAGATTGGCTCCATTGCTGCTCACGGATGAACAATTTGTCTCTAATATTTCTTCTAAAATTAAAAAAATTTCTTAATGAGAATAGAACACCAAACAGAACGGTATGGGAGGCTTTAAAGGTATTCCTGAAAGGAGAAATCATTTCAGTGGCAGTATTTAAAAGACAGTGTGCACAGTGGGAGCAGAGGCTTATTTCAGACCAGATTTTGAGCATCGACAGGCAGTAAGCTTAATCACCATGACCGGCACTGTACAAAGAACGCCTGAGCTTACAAGCCGAGCTTACAAACCAAACTCACCCTACTTTCCACTCAGCAAGTTGAAGGATGTCTGATTAGGAACAAGAGTGAATTTTACGAACATGGTGGAAAGACTGATAAGCTATTGGCTAATCAGCTACGCGATATGAGGGCTAAACAAATCATAACAGGAGTGAGGGTGGACAATGGAGTGATGATTACAGATCAGAAGGCGATTAATGACGTTTTTTCCTCGTTTTACTCTAAATTATACGTAAGAATCTACAGTAAATGCAAAAGATTTGCATGACTTCTTTGAATCCATCGATATGCCTTCGCTTAGACCAACTCTTGAAGCCCCCATTACAAAAGAGGACATTCAGGTGGTAATAGCATCCATACAATCCGGGAAATCTCCAGGTCCTGATGGATTTTCTAAAGACTTTTATCAAAAAATTCTTTGATGATTTGGCTCCCTTTCTTTGTCAGGTTTTAACAATGCAATTTTTGGTTTTTACTTTAGAAAGGTTTGGTATGGGCCATTTATTTTGCTCCTGGATTAAACTTCTGTACACCAGTCCCACGGCTTCAGTGGTAACCAACTGTCAATACTCTGACTATTTTGGGCTATACCGTGGAATGAGGCAGGGCTGTCCTTTAAGTCCTTTGCTTTTTGCCCTGGCAATTGAGCCATTAGCAATTGCAGTCCGTGGCAGTGGGGGTGTACAAGGCAAATGGAGGGGGCACTGAGCATAGAGTTTCACTGTACACTGTACTGTACTGTACGATGACCTTCTTGTATTTCTTTCCAACCCACCCACCTCCTTATCTGCTGTACTTAATATACACTAAATGGTTTCAGTCAGCTCTCCGGATATAAAATTAATATGAATAAGAGCAAATTGTTTATGATTAATGAGAGGGCTTGAGTTCTGGATGTTGTAAATGTCCCTTTTAAAATAGTTACTGATCACTTTGATTACCTTAGGATATGTGTCACAGAACACTTGAATCACTTGTTTAAGAAGAATCTCCTCCTTCTGCTGGAGCAGTGTAAGCATAGTGTATATTCTCTAGATGGTCCCCATTATCCTTCTTTAATGGGCAGGACTAACTTTGTGAAAATGATGCTGCTTCCAAAATTCCTATACGTATTTCAATGCCTCCCCATCCTGATTCCCAAATCCTCTTTTAAATGTCTGGATTCCTTAATCACTTCATTAATTTTGAATGGTAAACATCCAAAATTGAGGAAAGGTATTCTTCAATGACTCTATCCTTAGACAAGTTCACAATATATCAATATCAATGTGTGCTCGACACAAGCTCATTCAGTTAAAGATAGTTCATCAGGGGCACTGGTCCAGGGCTAAGTTGGCACGCATACACCCAGTGGTGGACCCAACCTGTAGAACGTGTGGCGGTGCTCCTGGTACATTACTTCATATGTACTGATCCTGTTCTTCGTTGGCCAACTTTTGGAACTCTGTTTTCCAAACAATGTCTGAAGTCCTGCAGCACCAAATCAAACCAGAGCCACTCTGTGCTATGTTTGGTGCGGCCCAGAACCTGAAGTGTCTCAACTCCAGACTCAGAGCATTAAACTTTTCATTACCGCTGGCCAGATGAGCTATTTTACTTAAGTGGAAAGATTCTTCTTCCCCCTCACATGTGCAATGGGTAAAAGATAAAATGTCATGTATGGATTTAGAAAAAATTAGATATACAGTTCGTGTGTAAAAAAAACTACTTCCATAAACTAAACCCCTTTTCTGGACTTCTTTGAAAGGCCCATGACTATTGTTTCTGAGACTTTTGAAAGAAAAGAACTAAAGAAGCTTCTCAGATGAGAGGTGAAACATCTTCAAGAAACATAAGGTCCAGACACTTTTCTTTCCAAGCTCCTTAGACTTATCTCTAATTAGGTTCCTTAAAGTTGTGAGTCTACTTGCCTATATGGAATTCCCTTCCCTATCCGTGTATTTTATTGCCCTTTATTCAGAGTTAAAATCCTATAGGAATATTCTGTATTTGAGCTTGTGTAAGGCTTCCTAAATGGTTACAAATAACGTGAATCAGTATTATTCAAAAATATTTATTATCAGGAGATGTAATGCAAATCTCCTGAAATGTAAATGAAATAAAGATGTCTTTAAGGGGACCCCTCACCCTCTTTCTTTTCCTCAGGCATGACAGTGTGACACAGGGATAGCAAGCGGAAGAACTCCTGAGTCTCAGGGTTTCCACTTCTCACCATCTCCACCAGACTGTGGTCATGAAAGTTGTACTTTGGATCTGCCAGATTGTTCCAGGAGAAATCCACTCTCTCTGTCCTCTGCAGGAAAAGCCGAAAAAACAAAGTTGGATCAATACTTCCTTTAAACAAAGTTCACAAACAGGGTAATCATGTGTTTTCCTCTCACCTCTGTAATTTCCACTCTTTGTCCAGAGAAATCATAGAGGTCCCCTGAATATATGATAAATGTACTGTAAAATCAGTTGTTCAACCAATGTGTTTCCATTTGCCTCACTAATTTTTACACAAGCAAAGCTGCTCACCATAAGCTTTTCCATTAATGGAGCACTTGTTGAAAGTCATGATGTTCTGTGTCAGAGTGCCAGTCTTGTCACTGAAGATGTATTTAATCTGGCCGAGCTCCTCATTGAGTGTGGTGGTTCTTGCCTGAGCTGGAGTATCATTCTTAGGATAGTACATCTTCCTGTCCCAGTCTATGAAGAAGCTGTTTCCCAGACGAATGAACTCCACGCTAACAATGTCGTGCAAAATGGCAAATTTTCAACATGTGATACATATTAGCAAGAGTCTCAACTGTTCAAACCAGCTTTGGTTGTTTTCTCGTTTCATTTTTTGTCTGTGCTGAAAGTTACCTGACATAGAGTGAACTTGGTATCAATGCGTTAAGGACAATGACATAAGACCAGAAGATAAGGAACGATGCAAGAGGAGCATCAATGCCCGGTTCACGAGGAAGAAACATAGTAAACACAGAGCCCTCGTTTCTTTCCCAGATTGCATTGCCAATGGTCAAAATGGAGCACATAGATGCCAGGAAACCAAAGATCTGATGAAATAAAAATATCACACTTCTTGATTATTCAAACAATATTACTTTTGTCACTCAGGTGAAAAACTAATCACCATCTTTAAGTTCTATATCTTTAAGCTGAGACTTTATGTGACTTTCTTTGTATTTGTGCTTGTGTAAACTCACACATAACACCAGGATATTTGTCAGGTGATCAATGCTTGTCCGTTTGAACATTGACTTTCCGCTGTTCTGTATCAGTTTACTGTCAGGACCTGGAAAGGTTCAATGTGATGTTGAGACACTGACAGTGATGCAGATAGAGTTTTCAGTATGTTTCCAGACTGGTTAGCCTTAGAAGGAGAATGGCCTAAATGAGACACCACTAATATGTCATTACTGTGATATTGTTGTTTTAAGAACTTCACACTCTAGAATCTGTGGCAGATTATCTTCTGCATACCTTTGCTGATGTAACCGCATCTCCTTCCTGCTCTAGTCTCTTATGTACAACTTCATACATCAGTATCAGAGAAAACAATAAAGGCTAGACCAAAAAAACATCACTCAAAGTGCAAATTGTACACAGTTGCAGTGCACAGTGTACCTCCAAAGATGACCAGACCGAAGCACCACTCAGTGTTCCTGAGAGTACAGCCTCTGAGCAGCACTTTGTCGTTGTCCAAGGCGTATCTTTCCCCGTTCACAGTCAGAGTCCCTTTGAACTTGTCTAGACGGTTATTGGGAGGTTCACATCGCACTTCACCTGAGAAACAGAGATCAGTGTCAGCAAATGATTATGAATAACAGTTCACAGGATAGTTAGAGGACAGCTCGAAGCAGTCTGGGTAGTCTTCTCCGACCTCTGGTATCAACAAGGGATTTTTGCTTAGAGAACGGCTGCTCACTGGCTATCTTCTCTTTTGTGGACCATTCTCTGGAAACCCTAGAGATGGTTGTGTGGGTTAATCCCAGCAGATCATCATTTTCTGAAATATTCAGACTAGCCAATCTGGCACCAACAACGATGTAACGTTCAAAGTCCCTTGAATCAACTTTCTATCTCATTTGATGGCCGGTATGAAATTTAGCAGATCATTTTAACCCTGTCCACATGTTAAAATGCATTGGCTTGCAGCCATGTGATTGGCTGGTTATATGCTTGTATTAATTAGCAGGTGAACAGATGTACCTAACAAAGCAAAGAAACAAACAAAAAAAATAAAACCTAAGATCCCAATGTGAAGAATTATTTTTTGCATTTATGCATTTATGCATTATTTATTTTGGTACTTGCATTAATTCTTAACTCAGCCAGGGGCTATCAACCTAAAAAAATCTTTGTTAGTTTTGCTCTCATATTACATTTCCCAATGACAAAACCAGGTTTCACTTTTAAAAATCAGACTGTGTGTTGTTTCATTCAGATTCTCACCATTAAAGGCAGCCAATGCCTCAATGTTGTCTCCCAACTCTCCAGTTACAGTCAGAGCCTGTTTCACCTTCAGATTGGTTTCTCTGGGGGAGACCAGGGGAAATCCAAGACAGTGTCAGACATTAGTTGTCAACCTAGCATTCACACAAACACCACAGTACAGCACACTCACCCATCTAGTTCAGCTGTATCCACATAAACTAAATTAAGGGGCTCACTGCTAGACAGCAACAGAAGGTCTGCCTAAGAAATAAAAGCACTGAGTTTAGTTTTGAACTTACTTTTGAACTGAATTTCTTTCACTTGCTTCAAATCTTTACTATAGCCTCCCCAAACTTACTGTGACAAACTCATTATTCCCCAGTTTGACTATGTCCCCAACCTGAACATTCATCCATTTTTCATTTTTGAGTCTGTCAGGGAAGGGAACAAAGGCATAAAACACAGAAATGAATCCAAAACTGCATCATTCTTCACACAAAAGGTCTTCTTTTCTTTTCTTTTTTTTTCATTTGGGTTTCCAAAGACTTACTGGCCATCCATGAGGACATCCACCTTCCGGTTATTCACTTGTCTGTCACATTTGTGTCTGTTCTGCTCAGTTGACACAAGAAAAAGATACTGTTTGCTTACAAATCTGATATTAGTTCCGTATTTTCGGTTTTCTCACTTACTATGTCATCAATGGCATCTTTGACTCCTGTTATAGACAGCACCACTATTAAGGCAAAACCTGTGGTGATCCATGAGAGAGAGGAGATTTGTGGGATCAACTGTCAACACACACACAAACACACACACAGACACACACACAAACAGTTTTTTAATGCATTAATAATAGCTTTTAAGAACCTGAAAAGTGAAAAACTTAATGGTCACCTTTATTTTTTTTCAAAAGCAAAACAAAATACATGTCCCTTCTAGTTTTTTAAATAAGATTATATTTTAAAAACATGGTGTTCAGCATAGAGAATGAACTCTGAAATCAACTCTGAAGAATGAACTCTGAAATGCCTTGGTGCCACTGGATTTTAGCATGTCTCATACTCATGCAGTTAGACAGATGGTTGTGGTCTGGTAAGGAAGTTGGGGGAAGCAGACAACTCCACAGGAAGAGTCTTTTGTCTCTTCAAAGACTCTGGGAGGTAGCAAGGGAGTGTGAACCTTAAGGTGTGAAACAGCTGTGTACTGCCTTTTGTTCCTGTACCCACATAGCAGACAGGTCTGGCCCAGATCTGGTATCAAGCTGGCACTGCTGGCCGACTTCTGGCATGGTAAGTGGTATATCATTCAGATATGGGGCAGGCCTGGCGTAGATGGCACTGTCTATGTGATGGCATGCCATATCTGGCCCGATTGTGGTTTGGGTTATGTGGCCCACGTTCATAGAAAACAGGTCTGGCCCGGATCCAGCATCAAGCTGGCACTTCTGACTGACTGGTGTCATGGCAGGGTGTATGTCAACCAGATGTGGACCAGGTCTGGCAATGATGACACTATTTATGTTCCTGTTTTCCTGTTTTAGTTAGAAGACCCAAATGCCATGTTGCAATACTATACTGCTATGGTAGCCAACGTTTCAAATGCAGGTTTGACAGATTTGTGAGTGTCCACTTTATCCAAAACCTAGTGACGGTTTACTCATCTTTGCAAGTGGGTGGCTGTAGCTCAGGAGGTAGAGCAGGTCACCTACTGATCAGAAGGTTAGTGGTTCGATCCCTGGCTCCTTAAGCTTGCATGTCAAGAGTATGAATGTAGTTAGGAAGCACTCAGTTTAGAGATTGGGTGAATGCGGCATGTTGTATAGAGCACTTTGAGTAATCTGCGAGACTATAAAAGTGCTATATAAGAATTAGTCCATTCACCGCCTGGACAGAGTTTTGTCGTGTTGCTCTTGCACTGTTTTGCATGTTCTGGCACATGTTATTACGTAGCTTGATTAAGGTACACATTAAGGTGACATCTGGGGCCAGAGCTGAAACTGTTCTGGGCCAGCACAGGGCCAGCAGTGTGTCTGCAACTGGCCAGTGGCTGCACACAACTTACACATGGGCCACCAAAGGGCCGTCATTCTTTGCGGTATGTGGGCTATGTGTAAGCACATTGTGTTGGCCAGATCCAGGCCATACCAATTTTGCTATGTGGGTAAGAGGTATTTAACTGAGAGCCATGCTAGGCTCATTTAGACACTCTGCTGATCGTCTGCCCCAGCGATGCATTCTCTCCACCAAGCTTGGTTTCTGTTTTGTTTTTTTTTTTATTAAAGAATGTTAGCTACTGCTCACCGCTTGTCTGCAGGCTTTACTAAATGGTAAACTTCCACAACAGCATGCAATTCATTCTGACAAGAGTGGCAACATTAAGAACTGAGAAAAAAATGTCTACCTCAAGGATAAGGAGGAAGAGGAAGTAGGCATTAGCGAGCCTCTTGAACTGCTCAAAAAGATTAAGTGGCAGGAAGGTGAAGATGTTGTATTTGGAGGTCTTGATGGCATTGTTCTGAAGTTAAAGAAATCGACAGAGGAAAGTTACATGACAGGTATCAGTTTAACATGTATCACTGTGACTTAAAAAGGGTTACAAATATTTAATATTTAAATATTTGTAATGAAATTTGTTAATATTTAATTTATGTTTTCAATGGGAGACATAGAAACAAGGTACAATAAAAATCCTAAAATCTTTAGGATAAAAGGAAAATTTTAGGGAATTTAGGATAATTTTCTAAAAGTGATATACTCAAAAACCAGTTTATTATCCAGCTACATTTTTTGTTCTGCTGTTATGTAGCTCATAGAAGTTAGAGCATTCAAATATAGATAACTTTATGTTCAGTGAGTGGTAAATACAAAGAGCTGTTTTTGTGACATTCGACATTTCTTTCAAAGCATTAAGCTGAGGGTGTGTCCAAAGCTCCTCTTGTTATCTGCTGAATAGACATGATAACATTTGTTTATATACTTACAGCATAGCGGAAAGATAGGTTGAAAGTTCTGTCATTAGCCCGCAAGCATCTCTCCTTCTCTGTGAGAGAGTAAAGCAGTCAGAGCAGGAGAGAGTTTATGCTACTGTATGTTACAGCAGTACTGAGGAAAGACAAACTCAAATTTAATTTATGCAAACATTTCAGTGCTGTTAGTCCAGCAACATTTTGAAATGTGCAGTGTATGTCACAAAAATAAATAAAACTAAAACTGAGACAGACATACAGTAACTGAACAATGCAGTAAAGTAGAGCAAAGTTTACGTGCTTCTAATCTCACCTTCCTTATTTCCGTGTCCACACAAATGGCAAAAGTATGACAGCACAGTTCCCATCTTTAACTCAGGTTCTCCATATTTTATAACCTGGAAAAAAGTCCACTATTCAGTCCTAATTAGTGAGTCATTTCTTTTTAGGTATTATATGTCAATATAGAAACCAAAAGGGAAAACAGTGGCAAAAGCGAGAGGGAACCAGTTGAAGATTAATAGTGAAAAGGTGGAGCTGTTTAACATGTAAAGCACACCTTCTAAAATGGATATGAGCGAAAGACAGATGCAAAACATCCCAAAAATAATAATTGTGAGGTTTCACAGCACTCAAAATATCTCTTCATCCATCTATAGATAGACAGCCATCAGTCACATACCACTCCTCCCCATTTTATCTGTTCTCCAAAGCTGTAAAGATAAAGCGCAACTCCATTTCAACTCTTTATACTGTAGTTAAATTTAAGAGGTGTAGAATTACAGGACCCATAACAGAGGTAACAATGCCTAACTACACAGATAGAGATAAAGATTTATCCTTGACCATTTGACCCGTTCAGTAATCAGCCCATAATAATATGCAGGTGTTGTATTGTTCTGGAATTTTGTGGAAAAAATGTTTCTAAGTGAGACATGAAGAATATGAATTCATCACAGTGAAATCCAGAGCAATATATAAAAAAACAATAATTAACTGCTTCACTTCTCAATGCTACGCTCTGATGCTACCTAATTTCTTAAGAAGCAAAAACAAATTCATCCACGGCATGTTTCATTTGATCTTTCTTCTTCCACTTACAAAAATATTAAATAGGTCTGAATTACTGTAAACCTAATGTGATTTAAATGGTTTTTGATAAGAACTGATCAAATACAGCATTTCTAATAGTTTTTCAGAGTCTGAAAACAAATGAAAATCAACCACATACCTCAAACAAAAATATGATTTCTTTTGTCTTCTGGGTCCTGCTTGCAAACAGATGTAGGTCCTTGAATTTTAAGATTTTAACCCTCCTTTTTCTTCCATCTCTGAAAAAATAAATCCAGGTTTTTGTCTCTTCAGTGCATGGAAGGCCATGCACCAGTTTAATCCCAAACAGAGAAAGGAGGATCAACTGAGTCTTCTACCAGGATAAAAGACAAGAGGAACAACAGGTGAAATGTAGTCGCACCTACAGTAGAAGTTTTGGGCACATGCAAGAGGAGGAGGGATTCCCTTGCACCTAACAGCTAAGAGGTTATGTAAACCGTTGAGTGTTCATTGGACTTGGGCAGGTGCAGGACAGGAAAGGCACTAAAACAATAGCAAAACTGAAGTGCTCCAGCCAATTAGAGGGAATCTTATCACATCAAGGTATATAAGACCAACTGTGGTGGCTGCATACCATTCAGACTGAACAGTTTCCCTCTCACATTTTTAATATCAGCTCCTTAAATTCAGTTAATTTGACCTCTTTTGTGGCCATAAGAAAACTCCAGTAGACTTCTTCTATTGATGAAATATATGTATTTTAATTACTTGTCACTAACAAGTTATTGCAGCTTGAAATATGTTGGCTTAATGTCTGATATGTTCAATTGTATATATCCAGTTGCCCTCAGAAATGGAATTTAATACCTGGGCTTGGACACAAAAGAACACTGTTGTCCAGGGGACCTCAATATGAATCACTTACTTTGTTGTTTGCAAGCAGAGAGTGGACACATACAAAAACACACTAAGTTAAGAGGAGGAAGATCTCCTCGAAAGATCTGAGAGAGATGGAGGCATTCATTGCAAATGTCACCATCAGGGCAGCCTATTCTGTCTTGTCATCTTCCCAAAATCATGGCGAGTGGTATGGAGAAGATCCCACATGCTTGCTCTGGCCAGTGTCCAGTGTCTACTCACACATTTTGGTGGATTCCCAGACCAGCCTCTCTCAAAGCCAACATGACTAGTAAACTGAGACCCGACATTGTGCTATAGTCGGCATCATTCCAGCTCGTTTACATTATCGACCTTACTGTCACAGGGGAGGATGCAGTGGAGGAGTCCTACGAGAGCAAGAAGCTAAAGTATGCTGAATTCACAACCGATGTACAACAGTGCACCTGGAAATTGAAGATCCAACTGTACAGTCGAAATAGGCTGCAGAGGATTTGTTCACATGTCATCAGAGCTTTTCTGGGAGTGGGAGTGAAAAGGTTAGTCAGTGGCTCTGACTCAAAAAAAAAAGAACTCTAATTGGGCCTTAACTGTAAAAGGAGCATAACATTTGCCGGATGTCTGGAACCTTCTGGAGATATTGTGCGCCTATCAGTGAAATCTTGAAGAAGGGATTCCCTTGCACCCACTCGATAACCCAGAAAACTGTCACCAGCGGACTGCTCCATAGAGTTTAAGCTGCAGATTTCTTGTATACAATGAAGGCATATAAACACCTAGTGCCATGAACAAACTGTGGTGGGGCGTGGTCTGCGGTGCCGTGCAGGGAGGGCGGACGCACCTGCACGGCATCCTTAATCACGCCCGCCTAGTTAAAAACACGGGGACTCAGGGGTTGTGGGTTGTTGTGGTGTGATGTGAAATCATTAAAATGGCTCTACATGATGATCTTTGGTCCCGCCGTGTCTCATTCACACCACAACAACAACGCCAACCACAGGACCCAGTACAATATTTAATTCGGCGGGGCGTGATTGCGGATGCCGTGCAGGTGCGTCCGCCTCCTCTGCACGGCACCGCAGGCCACGCCCCGCCATACAAACATATTATCATATATAATATGAAAAATAAGGTCAGTACTTCCACGCTTTAAACGCTGCATGCTACACTCTGTCCCGCACTCGATATTATGATCTGCAGACAGCTGTTGTCACGAACGTCGCACTCGCTTACGTCACTGTCATGAGACGTTCTCGCAAAAAATCACGGTTTTAGTAACGCAGTAACGCAGCGTTCCTACGTGAAAGTAACGGTAATCTAATTACCGTTTTTGCAATAGTAATCCCTTACATTACTCGTTACTTGAAAAAAGTAATCAGATTACAGTAACGCGTTACTGCCCATCTCTGCTTTTGACACAGCTTCAGATTTGATAAGCATACTTTTAATTGCCACCAACTTGGAGCTTGCTGATCTTTAACAAAGAGGGCATCTGGTCTGTGTCCCATTAGAAGTCGAGGAACTGCTGAGGCAACATCCACAGTGAGCAGTAATGAGAATAAAACTGAAGGACCAGTTCTTTTACTGAGGGCATCAACTGCTCTAATCTGGTCTAAATGTGTAGATACAATGCAACAATGAAAAGAGATTGATCCACAAGTCTGAGCTTTGTGATTCAACACGTCCTGATAAGTTGATAAAACCACACATTTATTTCAAAGAATTTCTGTCTTGGTTCATGTTTTCTTTGACACAGAATGAATTGTTCTTTATATAGTGTGTGACTGAAGTACACATAGGTACATTCAGTATGACGGGAAAGATAGAAATAAATAAGTTTAACAAAAAGTCAAGAAACTAGTGAAATAAAGCTGTTGTCAAATTCATGTAACCGATGAGAGGAAACCTTGGCCTGTTGAGGGATACAGTCAGGAACTATAACAACATTTTCAACATTTTCAGCTGCGGAAATGCTTTGGTCTCGATTGATTAAGTCAATAAAAAGGCAGCAAAGTGAAAGAGTGGATTTTGAAGGGCTCCACTGAGCAACACAGTGTGAAAACAGTGCATGAGTTCAGAGTTCACAGTCCTTGTGTGTCGTTAACTGCTTTTACTGTGTAGAGCGTCAACAAAGAGGAAGCTCACACATACACTACTTCTGTGTTTTTCATAAACAAATATATTACAGCTCAACTGACGGATGATGATCAGCTGGAACTAGAAAAAGCAATTTATTACTCAGGGAGTATGAGCAAAGTCTTAACATGATGAAGAAAATGAATACAGCCATCCAGAAGCATGGTCCAATGATTTGACAACTGTTAATAACTATCTGCTTGAAGCCTGGATTAGAAAATTAGATATCTCCTTTTTATACCAATCCACTTTTCCAGAATTCAATACCTTACTAAATATAAAAAAATATTTTATTCTGGTTTCTGTTTTAAAAACAAGATTATGAAAAGGAAAAAATAAACAGTTACAGAGATAAGACTAATAACTGGCTGTCCGCTGTGAATAATGTGACTGTAGTAGTGCCAGGTTAAGTTATTGGTTCATGAAGGACTGAATGTTAAATTATTAACACAGTATAATAACACATAATCTTCATGTAAATAACTACATCGTATAAACTATACATGTAAAAATAATGAAAAAAGATTTCAAGTTTCTCGTTTTTGCTCTTTACAACCAAACAACCAATGAAGGCAAAAATAAATCTCTGTGCAGTACAGAATTAATCTTATTGCAGTTGCAATGAGATTGCAATTTATAGTACAGTATTCAAGATCATTGCCTACAAACAAAACTGTTTAGTATATACCCTGTATTAAAAATCAATATAAATTACTATATTTGCAATTTCTCAGCTATTTAGTTTGAAAACCTATTTCAAAACCAAGAAAAAAACACTACGGACTACATACACCTTTTTTTTTTTTATCCTAATCCACAAGCCGATTGTATTTGTAATAAAATTAACTAAAACCAAGGTAGAACATCTTTGTAAAATCTTCAAGTGTGCTTCAGAAACTGGCCAGTAATAATTGAAGTTGCACAATATGAAAGTGTACTTATTGAGCACAAAAAATAAAACAATCATTGTGCTCTCTGATGCAAAATTAATATTTTCACAGAGATATCAACATTCACACATTATAAGACACCATCTTTTCTTCAGTGCCAGGTTGGCTCCAGTGTTAGGAAAATAAAATACTGTCTGTGTTTCAGTCCCTGTGTGCTGCCGTCTTAGAGCTGGTGACTCTGTGACTCCTCGGCTTCCTCAGCAATAGTGCGGTAGTGCTGCGGCTGATTTTGAAATATGGAAGAGTCTGTCTGGGTGAACAGAGGGGCTCTCTTGGTGGAGCGTTTCATCAGGAATTTTCTAGATGTTACCAGATCACCATAGCCCTGGGAGTGAGAGAAGGCGTAACCCGACCGAGTACTACGCCTTCTTCGTAGGCGACGAGGTGCAGGTGCAGGCAACTCCTCTGTACGCATCTTATACCTCACCTAAAAAAAAAGAAACAAGGGATTTTTTTTTTTTAAATGTAGACTTTTTACCATGGATACCCTACTTTCTGGTGTACAAGACAAAAGGGTGAATAGAAGACAAGATGGTTTTACATGCTCTCTCAAGTGTTTTCTTTTTACCTTGTCATTAATGGTAGGACGAAGCTGTATAAATATGAAGCGGAAAGCAACAACAGGCAGGATACAGAGGAGGAACGTCAGGAATATGGTGAGCCACACATTAGGCTGGTTCAAAGAGTTTCTTGTTGTGCCTGAAATCCAATAATGTCAGAATCACATAATATTACAGTATTACAGTATATAAGAAAGTAACTCCACAAACTGCAAAAATGGATGATGAAATTTACATACACAATCCCAGGATACAGCCAGCACAAATCTAACCCTTTTTGTCTAAATGCTAGTTTGCATGACCCTGTTTTAATGTATTTAGGTCTCCTTTAAAGTACCAATATTTTAGAATAGAAAAAAACTTGATAACTTCATTAAATTAACATTAAAGTGGCAAACATACTAAATATAGTAAATGTACTTACCAATGAAGGGGAAAGAAGACGTGAAGATATAAAACATGCCATTGCTGCACATGGTTAATGTGATGGCAAAGTAGGCCACCATGCTTCCCCACACAAAAAAATGGTTCACTGCTGTCCAGTAATAGGTGTCAAGACACAGCTGGAAAAGTATTTACTTTTATCATTATTAGTGTCCTGTGTACTTATTTCTTCACATAAACTCAAATTTAGAGACTGACATAGAATGGAAATGTTTCTGTTATATTCTGCTGGAGTTTAGACTAAGCATCAGGGAGGCAAAAAAAGCTAATTAAGTTACTTTGAATGTGGTGTGGTTTTGCGTGCTAGACTGGGTATTTCAGAAATTGCTGATCTACTGGCATTTTCCCCACACAATTGGGTTTACAAGGAATAGTTCTAAAAGAGAAAACATCCAGTGAGCAGCAGTTCTCTGGGCAAAGATGCATTGTTGATGCCAGGGGAGAATTGACAGAATGCTTCGAGATGATAGGAAAGCAACAATAACTCAAATAACACGGCAACCAGGGCATACAGAAGAACAAAAGCATTGCCTAGTATCATGAATCTCAGTCACATTTAGATGGTAGGGTCAGAATCAACACTTGTATCAACACTTCAGGCTTTTTTTTGAAGCCATAATGAAAACGAGCAGTTCTGCAGGCAAAAAAGGCCCAAAGTGATAATAACCGTGTGCACCTAATAAAGTATCCAATGAGTGCACACGGATTTATGGTATAGAAATGCATAAATAAAACTGTTAAATGCAATTTTTTTCTCAAAGCAGTGCAGTTCACTGAAAAAACTGGAGGACAAATAATGTGGCAAAGTTCTGTGATTCTCTATATTTTACAATAAATATATCACTACTAAGCATGCCTCTGGTAACGAGAGCTGTATTTCTCACCTGTGTGTACACCACAATAAGCAGACAAGTCTGTGCCAATACAGCAAAAGACTGATAGTCAGCAATTTCTTTTCCATCATCTCTGACTGTGTCATGCATGGAAGCCCATGGAATAAAAAAGAGGATTAAGGAACTGTAGCAGCTGTGCATCACACAGCTCACAAAAGCTTTCTTATTGAAGTATTGGTTCTTCTGGCCTGGAGCGTAGAGCTGAGGATGGTATAAACTCCAACGGTCATTTACATCCTGCAGAAAACAAGGTTTCGAGAAAGAAATGAGAAAGCTCAGTGGACACAGAGACCTGAGTATGGTTTATGTAAGTCAACCAAAAACTGATAGTTAATTGTGATCTACATACCTGGTCAAAGAGACACATGCCAAGGACTGGAAGAGCTGTGTAAACCATGTTGTAGAAGGTGATGAACCACTCATCATACACAGTCTATGAACAACCATGATGAACATATAAGTATAACATTAAGAAAAGGTGAATGTGAATCAAGTTATTTGGTTCATTTGTCCAGCATCATCTGAAATTCTTTTGCATTTCTCTCATTGAAATAGATAAACACTTTATGTCCCATTACAAAAGCTACTTAAATTACATTATAGTATAGTTACAATACATATATCTCACCTGTGCAGAAAAACCACAAAAGAAGGCGTACCAGAATTGGACAAGCGTAAAAGTGAAGTTCTTGTAAAAGAAATATCCAAGGAACTTGCACATGCGTATGTAGGACCAGCGGCCATGCACCAGCAGGAGGCGCTGAAGGTAACGGAACTGGGCAAAGGAATAGTCGCTGGACAGCACTGCCTGCATGCCTTCCTGCCCACTGATACCTACACCAATATGAGCAACTGGCAGGCAGAAAAGGAAGCAAATAAAATACATAACAAAATACACAATATCAACTACATATTTCCCAGCTGGTTAGTTGTAATGAAAATACAGCTTTGTGTAGTAGTGACTTCACAGGTTACCCTTTATCATGCTGACATCATTGGCCCCATCCCCAATGGCAAGAGTGACAGCCTGCTTGTATTTCTTGACCAGCTGAACCACTTGGGCCTTCTGCAAAGGAGTGACCCTGCAGCAAATCACTGTCTGACACATGCATGCTGTCCTCAGCAGCTCCAGCCTCAAGTTCTTCTCCAGTGCAAAGGCCTGATGATGAAGGGAAGAAGGGATTGGAGTTGGGTCATCTGTCAAGACTCCGTAGTGCAACATTAAAACCTCAAGAGAATTCCATTAATTTCTACATTCATTTCTAAGTTTAAGAAACATAAGAGAATCGGACTTTAAAAAAAAAGAAGCAATATGTATTTTCTGATCACACAGTTTGTGACCTCTACAGGTCAACTAGCAGGGGATTTTCAGCATTTGCTGACAATAGTAATATTCCTAAAAAAAAAACAAAACCTTACCAGACTGTGCCCATTTATAATTAGTCCATAATCTCCATCCACCTTCTCATCCTGCACAGTCTCTGTCTTTTTAAGCCAAAACAGGCCTGCTCGAGATTTAATCACAGATGGCTCCTCTGCTGCTTCAGGACACATTTTTCTTCCTGCATTCCTGAAAACAGGAGGATGGAAAACATGACCTGATAAAAAGTTCACAATTCATTTGTTAACTATATTTTTCTT
This sequence comes from Oreochromis niloticus, assembly GCF_001858045.2. Classification (NCBI taxonomy): domain Eukaryota; kingdom Metazoa; phylum Chordata; class Actinopteri; order Cichliformes; family Cichlidae; genus Oreochromis; species Oreochromis niloticus. Next base: position 28,290,898 of record NC_031972.2, read on the forward strand.
ATAGACAACAATGAAGATATAAAATGAGCCTAAAGATTAACAGCCTAACAGTGTTTAATTTTTAAAAATATTTTCTATCCTCTTAATTGCCGATTTTAGACACATTTTGCCTTTAGTGGCCTCTCTCTTCTCCTTTAAAAAGAGTGTCAAAAATATCTAAACTAACCTTTTAAGACGGACTGTATTTGCACACATTGTGTTTCCATTTATTCAATTATTATTTTATTTTTAATTCAATCAAACATGCACAACACTGAGGATGACTTTGGTTTGACTCAGGGGCGATTTTAGCCCATTTTTGGGGGTGCTTCAGCACCCTCAAAATGAATCAAAGCACCCCCAAAGATTTCTTACTTTTTTTAACAATATTTGCTGTTTGTGGGACACAATACTAAAAATATAAAAAGCATACAGTACGTAATTGAGATGGACCATTTTAACAACAAAAGTATAGATAACCCCTCTCCCCCTCCCAAAGTGGTTTGTTCCAGCTCGGCTCTCCCCTGCTCTTGGGGCCTGCTCTGGCTCTAGCGCCGTTGCTGCCAGAGCGATGGTGGCTGAGACGCAGCGGGGCGGAGGTGGAAGCGCCTGCCTTAAAACAGGACATATTAGCTGCATTTAACCTTCAGTTACTCTTTATATAGTTAGGTAGGAGGCAGGCCACGTTTCGTTTTAGCTGAAAAATATTACACCCAGGTAACCTGCTGTGTTGAAAACGTGTTTCCCGACTATGTTTGCTACCCTACAATCCGTCCTACTCTGTAGTAACATCAGCGACATTTGACCGTCCTGTTGCTCCCATTTAAATGTATACAGCCTATTTAAAATCTAAAACTTAACATTGTCCGTAGCCTGCTGTTGTTACCACTGTCCTGTTTGAAATGTAATGAGAGAAACTGGTTATTTTGTCCTATGTACAAGGTACTAACTAGCTAACTGACTGGGTGCCCATTAACCTTATAGCTCCTGGTGTGTGTGTTTGTGTACAGAGAGACAGCCAGGTTCATAATGGATATGAGGAAGTTTTTTCAAAAACAGGAGCCACATTCAGGTAAAAGTGTAAGATCAAATTATCCCTCAATAAAGGATAATGTTGGATCAGTGTTTCAATATTTATATCTTTTATTAGATGTACATGTGGTTTGGTTATTTGCCTTTTGGTTGAAAGTACACTGAGAGAGGACTTTTTTTATTAGTGATCTTAATAGTATTTTTTTTAATCTAATTGAATACAATCTATTTGTGTATGATTGTCGGTCCAAAGAGGGAGAGAGGAAAGAGGAGAACCTGAGGAGAAAGTACAAGGTCAGGAAGAACCAGGTAAGAAAACAGACAGGGAGTACTAACAGGCAAAACAGAAACTGTTAAACTGGCAAAGAAAAACCCCCAACTAATTTTACTCATACAATCTGGAAGTTGTGTTCTCCCTATATTAAAGCTGCTATACAGAATCTGCAAAACAAACTGGGTTGTCAGCCCTGGCACTGCATTACCATACTGAACTTCAGTCAGAGGAAGTCACGGTTGCCAAAAACTTTTTGAAGCTCAAGAGTGAGGCTGGTGCCATTCCAGATATGTTAACATTGTAGAATCTTCTGGATAATCAGATCTTCCCCACACTGAAAACTGTTATTCAGGTTGCCCTAACAAACCCAGTTAGCAGCTGTAGCTGTGAAAGGTCTTTTAGTGTCTTGAGTCAGCTCCATACCTGGCTGAGAAGGACCATGGGTCAAAGCAGACTCCAGCACCTGGCTGTGATGTCAGTTGAGAAAGAGATGCTTGAGAGACTTAACCACCAAAATGTGATAGATTTGCCAACCTCAAGGTGAGGCAACATAGGTTAAAAGAAAAGAAAAAATCTGCAGAGCCATAGTAGTATCTGCAGTAAAGACCTTTTCATACATTGTATACATTGTACCATAGGCCAAGGTGTCTCAATTTTTTTTAATTTTTTAATAATATTTTGTACATTTCAAGGACTCTTCTATTTTTGGAGTGTATTTTTTATGTATCTGTATTGTATTATACATACACTTTAAAAGTGAATCTCTGTCCAAAAAATGCACTCAGTTTACTTTTTACTGACTATGAGCATCTTTCATTATTCTCCAGCAGTAATTAAGGTTAGGATATATATTTTTTTTTTAAATTCCAATCCATTCTTCTTTAGCAGCATTTAAATAACCTTTATCAGATTTGATGGTTTTGTTACAGACTTTTCAAAAAAGTGTTTTGCTTTTCTTTCACAAATGTGGGGATTAAATTGTGTTAAAATGTACAAAACAGTGATGTCATGTTTTGTGACGAGGACCCAGGCAGAGAGAGACTTGATGAATTTAAGAATCTTATGACTTAATAAAGAAATTTGCAGACTTGCACAGAGAGGGTAAAATTATGATGACTGATAATGGAGATGAAGACAACAGACGATGAGGACAGGGAGGAACAGGGGTTTAAATGCACCAAAGAGACAGTCAGAGGGAACTCGGGACAACTGGAGACATTTAAGGATACAGGGACTGACAGAGACAGGGAAGAAGTCTCATCGTGACGAGTAAAGTTTACCTTGCCTGGATGGGCAGCTCTCTGGGTGCTCAGCACCCCCAAAGCTCTGATCCTAGAATCGCCCCTGGTTTGACTGTATTTGTATTCAGTCATCAATCAAACCACTCATCCATTTTTGTCACTTATCAGCGACAGTAGTCTAAGTAGACATGTCAAAACCTCCCTTACAATGGCCACATCCTCTAAGTGCACAAGGAGGTATTGCCAAGCCAGCTGTTCTGAATCTGCCCCACAGCATCCTAACAAGAAGTCTGAACCCATACATCCTTCAGAAGTAGCTTATTCCCATTCCTTGTAACCACAAACTTAATTTTTCACATTACTGCCCACTGCTGAGGAACATAGATGATGGTAGGAATGTTCAATCCCAACCTAGTAACCACAACCATGTAAGGCATGGATGTCAGGCTTTGGATTTTTAGCCAAAAAGTTGTGATGAGTTATACAGAATTTACAGAGGTTTGCTCCCCCCCCTTCAAAAAGAATAATAAAAAGTCAGTCCTGTAAGTAAAGGAGCAAATTTTGATATACAGTGGTCCCTCGCTATAACGCGGTTCACTTTTCGCGGCCTCACTGTTTCGCTGACTTTTTTTTGTTCAATTTTGCATGGTGTTTTCTTTTTGTTCGTTTGTTTGTTTGTTTTTTTTAAAAAAAAACAGCGCATTGTGTTCATCCTGATTGGCTGTAGACCACTGTCAGTCAGTCTCGTGCCGTGTCTCCCGTACATTACAGAATGCGTTCAGCTTGTCAAATTTACACAAATCTTCGACCGCTAGCAGTGTGACTCTGAAGTGCTGTACTGTATGTTTGTAAGTTTTCTCCCCGACAAACACAACAATGTCGACGAAACGTTTTTCAAAGTCAACTGCGGGTGCCTTTGGTTTCATTCTATTATAATGGACTTATTTTTCTATGAAGGTTTGAACTTGAAACAAGACAGAAGTGTGAAAATGTTCATGCCTGTCTGAGAAAAGTGTACAAAGTGTGTAGTGAGGGGTTTTACAGCCTTAAAACATCTATTAATATTAATATTATTAAAAAATAAAGTTGGCTACTTCGCGGATTTCACCTATCGCGGGTTATTTTTGGAATGTAACTACCGCGATAAACGAGGGACCACTGTAATGGGTTAACAATAACAAGTCTAGCTAATCAAAAAATATTGTGAAACAACAGCTACAAATTATCTTACAGCTGTAGGAAAAGTAACTTAATGAATCAAGCCTCAAATGTTTGAGTTCCTGTTCGTGTTGTTCTAGTTAATTTAAGTTTACTGAAATTCATAAACTGACAAATTGCGTCATTAATTGTATGATGAAAAAGCCTCTGATTGACAGTTGATCCTTATCTGTTTCTAACTGACTCACAGTAGCTCCTCTTTGACTCCTTCAGCAGTGTTGGCTGAGATAACAAAGACATCCTTCATCTCCTCTCTTAGCATGTTACAAGAATAGCCAATGTTCTCTGCTGTCTCTGTTGAAGAAAAATAAAATAATTCTCAATCAATAAATCTTAAATCTACAAAAAAAAGCTTAAATAAGAGAAACGTAAAGTGACACTGACCTTGCTTATCTCCAGTTAACACCCAGATTTTGATGTCAGCTTTAGCCAGTTGCTCAATGGTCTGTGGGACACCATCTTGCAACTTGTCTTCCACAGCTGTCGCTCCCAACAGCTAAAGCCACAGATGTAGTTGTGATTTATACATTTATCACAAATTATGCTGGTTTCACTGTAACATTAGTGTACAATCTAAAGCTGGGGTGTCAAACAAACCCAGGTGCCAGAATCAACCTGGCAAATACTTTTATCTGGAAACAGCTTTGGAAAAAGGATGAAAAGGATGGCATGAATTTTGGACTTTTTCATTTGTATTTACATTTTACAGCTTTTAAAGACTTCCCCATGGCCATTCATACTTCACCACAGAAATTAATTAATACATAAAAGATTAAATGGCAGGACAATTCCTCTGAATCAACAAAAAAATTCTGTTTCATAAGTACAGGACATTCTGGGAAAACAAACCACCAGAATTCTTCTGTACTTTTACACGTTCTCGTCTTACAATTTAAGCTCGAAGATTTATGCTGATAGGTTTCTTTCATTTACTACAGAAGCATTTCTTATCATTGTAAATGACCATGGCAGAGCTGATGGCATAAACATGCTCTTCAGCATACTTTATTAACACTCACACGGTTGCTGTGCAAACACACACAGAGCTGCAGCTCTCCCGCTGCCAGCTCAATATTACCACAACAACAGTTAAGCCGACGAGGCGTGATTGCAGATGCCGCACAGGTGGGTCAATCGCACCTGCAGCAGTATCGCAAACCCGCCCCGCCACAATCATGTAAGAAAATCTGAGGCGTACTGTTGAAATTGCACTTTTTTAATTGTAAGATATCTCAAGGCAAAATGTATTAACATTGACTGGGGACAAGCAGAGTTTGACTGGTTCACCCAGTTAAGATGAAATTGGGCTATATTTTCCCCCAATGTAAAATTAATTTGACATCCCTGGTATTACGTATAATTTCTGGAAAACTACCGGTAGGTCATCAAGCAGCAAATTGGTCTGTCAGATTATCTAGCGATGTGACAAAGTTTTCAGCACGTGTACTAACCATCATATCTTTCTCAATCTCTTCATAAAGTTCATCAAGTTTTTCTTCACGTCCCTCCATGACAACACTGGCCTCATGTTGGCGATGTTTCCAATCTATCATGTAGGTCTTGTCTAAGTCCTTATATGCCAGAGCAAGTGTACGGAGGCCATCACCTGCATACTCCTGTTTTTGTTTGATAATTGAAAGAAGTCAAATGTATATTAAAATTTCAATGACTTTAGCTTCAAGCTGCTTTTATATGCTTTGGATCACTCACATTGAGGTGGTTAGTGGTTACTTCCATCAGTTTGTTACAGGAGGGGTGCAGTCTTTCAAAAATCATGGTGTCTGCACCTTTGCAGTATAGAGTCAACTTCCCCTCTGGGCTGCGCACTGGAAGTCACAGGGAACGTTACAAAGTTTGACGTAATGTCATGCAGAAATGAGAAATTGTCTATCTTCTGAATATACGAAGTATGGCCAAAAAAAGTATGGCTGACCCCTTATCTCACCTATCACTGACATCCTCTTCCTAACATTACTGAAGTCCAGAATGGCCAGAAGTTCATAGATGACTTGTTTGCCCATCTCTACGACTGTGATGGTCTCTGGTGTGCGTGATCGGAATACAAATCCAAAGTTTCTCGCAGCAGTTACCAGAGCGCCTTCATCAGGTGACTGAGCCTGATAGTTGAGCTCCCCTACCAGGTAAAACAGAGATGACAATTTAATTGACATACAAGGGTAAAATTTGAACATTTGCATGGTGGAGCACATTTCCATGTACCTGTATGTCTTTTATTGCACTGAATTTGGAGTTTTTAAATAGTCAAGAATATTTTGAAATTCTCCTGAAATGTAAATGACATGAAGATGTCTTTAAGGGGACCCCTCACCCTCTTTCTTTTCCTCAGGCATGACAGTGTGACACAGGGATAGCAAGCGGAAGAACTCCTGAGTCTCAGGGTTTCCACTTCTCACCATCTCCACCAGATTGTGGTCATGAAAGCTGAACTTTGGATCTGCCAGATTGTTCCAGGAGAAGTCCACTCTTTCTGTCCTCTGCAGGAAAAGCCGAAACAACAAAGTTGGATCAATACTTTCTTTAAATAAGCTCCACAATCATGCATTTTCCTCTCACCTCTGTAATTTCCACTCTTTGTCCAGAGAAATCATAGAGGTCCCCTGAATATAAGATAAATGTACTGTAAAATCAATCATTTAATCAATGCTCGTGTTTCCATTTGCCTCTGTGACACCTTTTTACACAAGCAAAGCTGCTCACCATAAGCTTTTCCATTAATGGAGCACTTGTTGAAAGTCATGATGTTCTGTGTCAGAGTGCCAGTCTTATCGCTGAAGATGTATTTAATCTGGCCGAGCTCCTCATTGAGTGTGGTGGTTCTTGCCTGAGCTGGAGTATCGTTCTTAGGATAGTACATCTTCCTGTCCCAGTCTATGAAGAAGCTGTTTCCCAGACGAATGAACTCCACGCTAACAATGTAGAACAAATTGGTAAAATTTCAAAAATTGATACATATTAGTCTCAAGTGTTCAAACCAACTTTCGTTGTTTTCTAGTTTCATTATTTTTACTTACCTGACGTAGAGTGAAATTGGTACCACTGTGTTAAGGACAATGACATAAGACCAGAAGATGAGGAACGATGAGAGAGGAGCATCAATGCCCGGTTCACGAGGAAGAAACACAGTGAACACAGAGCCCTCGTTTGTTTCCCAGAATGCATTGCCAATGGTCAAAATGGAGCACATAGATGCCAGGAAACCAAAGATCTGATGAAATAAAAATATCACACTTCTTGATTATTCAAACAATATTACTCTTGTCACTCAATTGAAAAACAAATCACCATCTATAAGTTATCTATTAATTGAGACTTTATGTGACTTTCTTTGTATTTGTGCTTGTGTAAACTCACACATAACACCAGGATATTCATCAGGTGATCAATGCTTGTCCGTTTGAATATTGACTTTCCGCTGTTCTGCATCAGTTTAGTGTCAGGACCTGGAAAGGATTATTAGTGTCAGATTTTCTTCTGCACACCTTTGCTGCATCTCCTTCCTGCTCTAGTCTCTTATGTACAACTTCATACATCAGTATCAGAGAAAACAATAAAGGCTAGACCAAAAAAACATCACTCAAAGTGCAAATTGTACACAGTTGCAGTGCACAGTGTACCTCCAAAGATGACCAGACCGAAGCACCACTCAGTGTTCCTGAGAGTACAGCCTCTGAGCAGCACTTTGTCGTTGTCCAAGGCGTATCTTTCCCCGTTCACAGTCAGAGTCCCTTTGAACTTGTCTAGACGGTTATTGGGAGGTTCACATCGCACTTCGCCTGAGAAACAAAGATCAGTGTCAACAAATAATTCTAAACAGTTCACAGGATAGTTAGAGGACAGCTCGAAGCAGTCTGGGTAGTCTTCTCCAACCTCTGGTAACAACAAGGGATTTTCGCTTAGAGAATGGCTGCTCACTGGCTATCTTCTCTTTTGTGGACCATTCTCTGAAAACCCTAGAGATGGTTGTGTGGGTTAATCCCAGCAGATCATCAGTTTCTGAAATACTCAGACTCATCTGGCACCAGCAACCATGTGACGTTCAAAGTCCCTTTAATCAACATTCTACCTCATTTGATAGCCAGTTTGAACTTCCGCAGATCATTTTAACCCTGTCCACATGTTAAAATGCATTGGCTTGCTGCCATGTGCTTTGCTGATTAGCTTAATTAGCAGGTGTGCAGGTGTACCTAACAAAGTGGCTAGTGAATGTATACAGATCTATTCAAGTAAGCAACAAACAAACAACAAATAAATAAAACCCAGGATCTGCTTTTTACATTGGTAGAGAAAAGCAATACATGAGGATATGCATGGAAAGAAAGCAACTGGACGTCTAAGTTTCCAGAAACGTAAAGAAGCCCAGTCGCTTTATTTCCAATTTTCTTAGACTACCATGACATGGATGACTGAAAACCTACACAGACGTGAGAAAATGTAATCACTCAGTAGAAGCTTAAACAGGTGAAATACTACTTTATCAAAAAACTCTGTTTGTTTTTCTCCCCTATGACAGTTCCCAATGACACAAACAGGTTTCACTTTTAAAAATCAGACCGTGTGTTGTTTCATTCAGATTCTCACCATTAAAGGCAGCCAGTGCCTCAATGTTGTCTCCCAACTCTCCAGTTACAGTCAGAGCCTGTTTCACCTTCAGATTGGTTTCTCTGGGGGAGACCAGGGGAAATCCAAGACAGTGTCAGACATTAGTTGTCAACCTAGCATTCACACAAACACCACAGTACAGCACACTTACCCATCTAGTTCAGCTGTTTCCACATAAACTAAATTAAGGGGCTCACTGCTAGACAGCAACAGAAGGTCTGCCTAAGAAATAAAAGCACTGAGTTTAGTTTTGAACTTACTTTTGAACTGAATTTCTTTCACTTGCTTCAAATCTTTACTATAGCCTCCCCAAACTTACTGTGACAAACTCATTATTCCCCAGTTTGACTATGTCCCCAACCTGAACATTCATCCATTTTTCATTTTTGAGTCTGTCAGGGAAGGGAACAAAGGCATAAAACACAGAAATGAATCCAAAACTGCATCATTCTTCACACAAAAGGTCTTCTTTTCTTTTTCATTTGTGTTTCCAAAGACTTACTGGCCATCCATGAGGACGTCCACCTTCCGGTTATTCACTTGTCTGTCACATTTGTGTCTGTTCTGCTCAGTTGACACAAGAAAAAGATACTGTTTGCTTACAAATCTGATATTAGTTCCTTATTTTTGGTTTCATAATGAGCAGGATCTCTCTATTGTTAATAACAATTTCAACTTACTATGTCGTCACTGGCATCTTTGACTCCTGTTATAGACAGCACCAATATTAAAGGGACAGCTGTGGTGAACCATGACAGAGAGGAGATTTGTGGGATCAACTGTCAACACACACACACACACACACACACACACAGAAAGTTACATATGCTGTTTTAATACACTGATAATTGAGCTTTTAAGAATCAGAAAACTGAAAGCCTTAAAGCTCATTTCAGTGTATGGTTTACATTAAATAATGTGTTGAAAAAACTAATTTTATAAAGAAGCAAAAGAAAATATGTGTCATTTCTAATTTTAAAATCAAATTACAATTTAAAAAGATGGTGTTCAACGTGGAGCTTGAACTCTGATTGTTTTATAAGCCAGTATTTGCATTCACATAACTATCTGCAGCATAAAATAACTATTTTTAAGCATGCAGTTCATTCTGACAAGAATGGCAACATGTCTACCTGAAGGATAAGGAGGAAGAGGAAGTAGGCATTAGCGAGCCTCCTGAACTGCTCAAAAAGATTAAGTGGCAGGAAGGTGAAGATGTTGTATTTGGAGGTCTTGATGGCATTGTTCTGAAGTTAAAGAAATCGACAGAGAAAGAGGAAACTGATGTCAGTTTAACAAAAATCACTGTGACTTAATATTTAAATGTTTGTAAAGTAATGTTAATGTTTCGTTTTTGTTTTCTACAGCAGACATAGGAACAAGGTACAGTAAAATCCTAAGATTGCTAGGATTTCACTACTAATTGCCTACAACTCAGATTTATTCAACAAAACTTTTTATTATTCAGCTACAATTTATGTACTGCTGATGCTTTGTAGCTCAGTCATAACATGCAAATATACGCAACTTTGTGTTCATTGAGTGCTAAATGCAAAGAGTTGTCTTTGTGACACTTGACATTTGTTGTGACAGAGTAATCAAATCCGAACAAGCAAAGCATTAAACTGAGGGTGTGTCCAAAGCTCCTCTTGTTATCTGCTGAATAGGCATGATAACATTTGTTTATATACTTACAGCATAGCGGAAACACAGGTTGAAAGTTCTGTCATTAGCCCGCAAGCATCTCTCCTTCTCTGTGAGAGAGTAAAGCAGTCAGAGCAGGAGAGAGTTTATGCTACTGTATGTTACAGCAGTACTGAGGAAAGACAAACTCAAATTTAATTTATGCAAACATTTCAGTGCTGTTAGTCCAGCAACATTTTGAAATGTGCAGTGTATGTCACAAAAATAAATAAAACTAAAACTGAGACAGACATACAGTAACTGAACAATGCAGTAAAGTAGAGCAAAGTTTACGTGCTTCTAATCTCACCTTCCTTATTTCCATGTCCGCACAACTGTCCAAAGTATGACAGCACAGTTCCCATCTTTAACTCAGGTTCTCCATATTTTACAACCTGGAAAAAAGTCCACTATTCAGTCCTAATTAGTGAGTTATTTCAAACCAAAAGGGTTTCTATATCAAAAAGCGAGGCAAAAGCGAGAGGGAACCAGTTAATTCCTGGAAGGTTATGTTTGTTTAGAACTGCGATATAATGTTTAAAAATTAATAGAGAAAAGGTGGAACTATATAATATATACAGCACACCTTTTAAAATGGCAATGAGGGAAAGACTGATGCAAAACATCCCAAAAATAATAATCCTGAGCTTTCACAAAGCCAAAAATATCTCTCCAGCTATAGGTAGACATATATCGGTCACATACTTGTCAAGATTTCCACCCCTCCCCACAATTTATCTGTGCTCCAAAGCTGTAAAGATACAGAGGCCTTTTATACTCTTGGTACTATAGTTAAACATAAGGTGCAATAATCCCTTACTACACAGATTAAGATAGAGATGTACCCTTGACCATTTGACTTGTCCAGTAATCTACCAATAATAATATGCAGGTATTGTAATTTTATAGCATTTTACTGGAAAAATGTTTATCAATGGGACATAAAGAATACAAAATGTTGACAATGAAATGCATAACAGCACAAAAAATAATTAACTACCTAACTTTTCAATGCTACGCTCCACTGATACCTAATTTCTAAAGAAGGAAAAACAAAATCCAACAAGGAAGCAACAACTCATTCTTTGGCATGTTTCAATTGATCCTTCTTCTTGCACTCACAAAAATATTAGATCAGTCTGAATGATGTCAGATTTAAAGGGTTCAGATTCTGAGATGGTTCCTGACAAAAAAAATAAATAAAAATCATAAAATCATAGTTTTCTGAGTTTGAAAACAAATGAAACTTAGTCACATACCTGAAACAATAATATAATTTCTCTTGTCCCCTGGGTCCTCCTCGCACACACATAAATGGGTTTGAATAAACAAGACAGTGAAAAAGGTAAAGATTTTAACCCTCCTTTTACTTACGTCTTTGATAAAGTAAATCCAGGCCTTTGTCTATTGCCTGGAAAGCCAAGTGTCAGTTTAGTCCCAAACAGAGAAAGGAAGTTCAACTGAGACTTCCACCAGGATAAAAGACAACAGGAACAACAGGTGAAGCGTTGTAGTCGCACCTACACCAGAAGTTTCAGGTTCATACAGGAAGAGCAGGGATCCCCTGCATCTAACAGCTCAGAGCTTATGTAAACAGCACAGTGATCTTTGGACTTGGATTTTGAGTAGGTGCAGGACAGGAAAGGGAGTAAAACAACAGCAAAGGTGAAGTGCTTCAGCTAATCAGAGGTAATGTTATCATTATCATGTATGTAACACAACCTGTGGTGGCTACACACTGTTCAGACTGAACAGTTGGTCAGCTTCAGCTTCTTAAATTCAGTTAATGTTACCTCTTTGTGACCATAAGAAAACCCTAGTAGGCTGCTTTTAATATAAATTAAATATAATTATGTATTTAACTACTTACTACCAAGAAGTTATTACAGCTTGAAATATGTTGACTTCATGCCTGATATGTAGATCCTGGGACCTCAACATGACCCTCTTACTTAGTGTGCTTATGTGTGTGCATGCTCTCTGCTTGGTAACAACAAACTGGATGAATGAAAGCACATTTGATATGAGAGGACATGCAAGCGTATTAGGTTTCTAAATGGTCAAAACACGCTGCAAGAAGTGAATCTTTACACATGCACATGGATGTTAACAAAATGTTACATTTCTGTTGCATGTTTGTGATAAGACATTTTAAAGACAGTTTTTTTGTGATAAGACGTCCTTGTAATGTGCATGAGTTGAGTTTTACTTAGGATTTTCTCTAATGCACACAGGGCCAAAGTATACATAAAGGTTCAAGTATATACATATGCCCCTGATAATCCCTGGGTAAATATCCCTTATGAACTTGTATCTTGACTAGATGTTTTTGGTAACAACAAGCTTCTGGGAAAATTCTGGGTCAATTTTTGAGCGCTCTTGTCAAAATTGGTTGGCTTCCTGGCATGGACCTGACTTTTAAGTGTAATCATTTTCAATAGGAATAAGGTTGGAGTTTTGGGAAGACTAGTCCAGAAACATAATGTCATTAAACTTAATTAAACATTAAATGTTAATCTGTGTTTGGGATCATTATCCTGTTGGAACACCCAATTGTGTCCAAGTTTGTCACTCTTTCTGAAAGAAACCTTTGTTGGTGACACATTTGAATAACCTGTATTTACAATTGTTTGAAGTGATAATCTTGCATTCTGCATTTCTTTAGAAAGACCTTGCCAACTTGTAAATCTACAGTTCTCATGTTTATATCTTCATTGAGTTCCTTGCACGTCCCCATTGCTCTGAGTTCCAGTCAATCCACTGAGCAATGTCAAACAAATCCTTTTTATGCTAGCAAAGTGAAACTATCATTTGTAGTCGAATATGACCACTAATGAGTCAATAGGTAAACAGCCCTGGACTTTGTGATGATGATGGTGATGATGATGCAGGAGTAACACCAACACAGGGCTGTCAGATAAGGTATGCTGCACAATCATTCTACCATGGAAATCAATCATTAAAAGCACCAAATTACTATGACATTCATGCCCACGATGAGTGCACGAAAACCTCTGACCACAGCTGTACAACCCAAAGCCAAAACTATATGAAGAGATGGGTGTTATTTCTCAGCATCAGTTCAAGAAAAAGGGCCAGTGTGCCCCGATGATTTAAACAAGTCAGATTAGGCTTTATTTATGTATCTTGCAATGCTATTGTCAAACAATAAAAGTGAATGCAACTGTGTTTGTGGTAATGAAAATAACAAAGAATTTGCATTCTTATAACCAACTGGGCGAAATGAAAAAGCTATCATATTGTAGTGGGAGAAAAAGCAGGCAAGAAGATTTATGAATACTTAGTAAATATTTTATACAAAACTCATTATTTGGAATGTTTACATGGCAACAACAGTTTACAATAATGACAGATTACACAAATAATGAAGTACAGTGTTTTACATACTGTACTTGATAACTACAGCAGTGATTTAGTGATAGCACAGGGGTTTAAAAATTTTGAAAACACAAAAATTAAAAAAAAAAAAAAAACAGTAGCAACTTGGCACAAGGAACATGTAGCTTAGAGAATGGCTGTGAAACATTGACCCTCTTAAACCAATAACGTTAATTATTCACAGGGGTTAATACACTGTAACAAAGAGGAGCCTTGAGTTGTGGTTGTGACGAGTTTCACAATGTGCACGCACTGAGGGTTTTATAATAGAGCAATACTCATTCTTCATTAAGTCTAACATTCACATTTTCCATCACATCACAACACTGACGCACATTACTTCAGCCCACACAACTGAAACAAACCCATCCTAAACTAATAAAGAGGACCAAGGAAAGCTTTTATAACATCAGAAAGAATAAAGTAACACTAACTATAACACATTCCAAAGAAAACCTAACCCAGATAAATACACCCAATAAAAATTGAAAATCACTTGGAAAACTGGACAATGGAAATTTATATGGGCAAAGAAGAAGCTAGTCATCATTGCTGTAAGCTAAAGGAAATACGAGGGTTTTAAAAAAAGCAATAAAAAGAAAAACAAAACAAAACAAAAAAAGTTTACTTTTCTTTATTTATTATCTTTTCATCAAAGTAAGGCCACTCCAAAGAGTAGAAGAAAACAGGACAGAATTATATATGTAAACTTTAAATATTTGTCCAGATATGCAGATTTTACTTTTTGGAAGAAAGTTCAACATCTAAATGAATAATTCAACAAGACAATTATCTCTTAAATCAAGGACACACATGGTTAACTTGGTTATTAATTGCATGACAAGCACTTGCTTGTCACTTTTAGTTTGAGGGTGTGTATTTCAACTTGTAATGAAGCTGCAATTCAGGCCCAATTTAGGCTACATCAGCAGCTTAGGCCAACCACTGTTCAAATCCTTAGACACTGTCGTGGTAAATACGTCCATTTTTGGTGGTAAACAATAATTCCATCACAAGTTTTGAAACACAAAAATAAATATGTATATAAAATAAATAAAACGGTTACACCATCATGGTTATACTAGGCCACATGAGCTAAATAAATATGGCTCAAATAGCACTCTTGTTAAACTTCCACAGTGAATTTTCATGAGGATTTTAGCTAAACCTTATTGTTACTGATTTTTATTCCCTCAGGTTTTATATTTAGCTATTCCTTTTCCCAGGGAGATAGGGCTGGAAACTTCACATGGCAAGGCACACATTAAACCAATTAATCCTTCAAATTGATCTGTGAAATTAGCAAAATTAAGGTTTATTACTTTAAGTACCTTCATTTCATAAAGTATGTCAGTACTTGACCAGGATTGTATCCTAGCTAGTGCTCGTTCATTCATCAAACAAAACACTCCTTTATAAGATAAAACATAGTAGTTTCACATTTACCCAAACCATCACCCAAGGAGATAAAGAATACAGTTTTTAAAAGCCTATTTTACTTCACATATTCACAGTTTGCAGAGTGTAAGGCATAAAACACTTGGCCACAGTTTGGGGGTGAGGTGGGGTTATTGCACAATAACACCAGGGAGGTGCAGAGATTTGTTTGGCCCTTCAGCAGGACCTAGCATGATCTGCTCCCTTGAGGCTATGACATGCTCCCCGTGCTGCTCCGGCTGATGACAAAGGAGCTACAAATAAGGTTAAGTAGTTGGGTAAGTGGTCACTAACCTGTGAAACAGCTGTTGAGTGTGAAGCTTGAGTGAGCCAGTGTTAATGTGGCTGTTTGCTGAAAAGCAAATAATATGGATGTTTGAGGAACACTGCAAAGTGACTGTTGGTCAAAAACCAAACAAACAAAAAAAACCAAGATGAGAACATAACAGTGATGTAAGAGAAATGGCAACCCACTACCAAACAGTCAACAGCAGCTAAGACACATCAAAGGTCCAAGAAAGAGTCCACATGGTCATCTACAATAAAAATCTGAGAAGATTTTCCATCCTTTTGTTTTCCCTCTTGTTCTCCAGATATCCTCATCTGCCCTCCTCTGCTGATCGAGTTTCTGACTTCAACCTCACAAATTCCTTGGCCACATCATCATTGGACCTTTGAGAGAGGATTCGCAAGGCAGTGAGGCCTGTGTCGTCCATGTATATGCGCTGTCCAAGAGGGCACCAGCAGGCACAGTTGCCTTTCTCCATGATGTCTCTTAATTGCAGCACGACCAAACCCACCACCCGGTCGGCACGACCAAAACAATAATCTTTGACGCATGCTTGCAACTCATAGCACTCAAAGCCATCTTGGTTACCCAGAACACTGTGAAGAGAGAACAGAGTGTCATGTGCTTTGAGTTATCCAACAGCTTAATGGTGTATCTGTCAGCTTAAAGCTGCAAAAGACTTTCAGGTAGTGTCTCAACATCAATGACCCACTGACCTGGTTTTATATTTACTTTTCTAGTGGAAATCAATCAAGATACTGTTGTGCAAATCACCTAATGGACATATACATTTTACATATAGATTTGAATTACATATGAGCTGCAGCCAAAATTAGTTTTCCCAAGTTTTTTTTTTTTTCCATAAACTGCAAAATTTGGAGAAAAAAAAAAAGAAACAAATGGACTTACAAATGGAAGGTTTCATTGAACTTGGGAGACCAGCTGTTGTTCTTGGACTTGGTCTGGAACTTCCGTTTCTTGTCGCTGAGGTGAGGACCGATCATGGTGATCTCCACAAAGGGTCTGAACATGCCAGACGTCTGCCATTTTAAGTCACTGGCCCCCACAACTGTAGTAATAAATGCGCAACAGGATAATGTTGTCAGCTGAAGAGCAAACCTTGCTTAAAATGCCATATTTTTTACATCACTTTTAAAGAAACAAAACTCAGACTGACCTTTAACAGTAACTTTCCTCTCTCCACTCTTTGGATGAGTGTAAAGCTCAATGTGGATACACACCTCTCCAATTGGTTTGTCCACACCTGATCCTATTTTCATGAAAACACACACACGTTAAGTAAGTTTACATGTGACTATATATAGGCAAAAAACAGAAAAGAAAAGAAAACCAAGTAGTAATGCAGGGTCAGGATGGAAGGGAAATGTGGATGGAGAGGATGGGCAAGGAATGACCTACCAACAGAATGACAAAACCAAAAGGAGACTGCGTGGGGAAAAGAGGGAGGTTGGCAGATGATTTCAATGAAACCTACCCCTGCTGGGTTGTATTTTTTCATTGGGAGTTAACCTAATACCCTTTCCATTGTGCACTGGCACAGAGGCAGCACAGGAGATAAAGAGAAGACAGCAATGATACATCAACAACTTCCAGCATCAACAACACATTAAATACAAACGATAGAGCCCCGGTCTTTCTAATCATGAGCACATACCACCCTCTGCTGGTTTATCTTTGGTAAGGCTTTCTTTGTGGACCTTTTCACCATTAGATACTTTTATCAGTTACCTTGTGCTTGCTGTGTGGTCACAAATGTCTTGATGAGTGTGTCTGTTGTCTGAGTATAGAGAGACAGAGCGTGGCGGAGTGAGGACAGCTCAGGACTCTTCTCTAGGAATGCCTTCTTCAGCCCGTTCCCTCCTGCATGGAAATATTGCTACAAAGAAACAGGGTGAGTTAGGGCATAAATATTTAGATGCACAACTGCAAGCATCCAATATTTTGTTTCATAATATTCTGACATCTTTTACAGCAAAATAAAAAGTTTAGAA
Source organism: Oreochromis niloticus (assembly GCF_001858045.2). NCBI lineage: Eukaryota > Metazoa > Chordata > Actinopteri > Cichliformes > Cichlidae > Oreochromis > Oreochromis niloticus. The sequence goes on from NC_031972.2 coordinate 28,308,082, forward strand.
ATATGCAAGAAGGTTTTACATTTATGGCCACACGCTCGCAAATACTTGATTAATGAATAAATAGCTGATATAAATAGCAGATGAAGCTAATCTGAGACAGCATCCTAATGAAACCAAAACCTCGAGTACAAACTGACCTTAATCGTGTCCAGTGCCACATCCATGACAGCACACTGCCTGGGAGACAGGCTTTTAGCCTCCCCTGCCATGTGATCCTACACAACCAAATGGTGAGCAAAGAGGTGACTAGTCTCATAAAAATAGCTACACTCAGTCTTAGTAAGCACTTTTGTGGACACTTCTTTAAATTAGGGTAACACCGAAGCCCATTTCAGGACACTTATTGTTCAAATATGTGGAGGCAATATGATACCTTGAGTTTGGAGAGCTGACCCAGTTCTTTTGCAGCTGAGAGAATCTGTGCTCCCTGGAATATAAATTTTTTTTTTTTTTTTTAAAGAGTTATTTATGTATGAAAAAAGTTAATAATTTTGTAATATTAGAAAAAGGCAAAGACAATGCTGACTCACAAAGGTATCATTGCCCTGTGGCAGGACAATAGTCTTCTCCAGGCTGGTCATTACAATCCTCCATAGCTCCTTGAGCACACGCTTCAATACAGTCTTCTCACACACAGTAGCAAACAGTGTCAGTCTGCAAGAACACACACATAGACGTTGTAAACATACGCTCACAAATGCTTTTATTATTCCTTTTAAACATATAAACAATACGGAGAAGTCATTCATGAATGGAAAAAAATGTGTCTTTTAGCAAAAATGCACTATATATAGCTTCACATTTGTACATTTGAGTTAGTTTACATATTTAAAAAGGAGCAGGGAAAAAGTACACCCTTCTCCATTAGTCATCAATTACTAGTCATCCAGCTGGTTGAAGTAAAATTCAATAACAACAATACAAATATTTCTAATTACACAAAGGTATACACCACGAAGTACAAAATACTATCATGTATATTTTTTTTTATAGTCCATAACTTTACATCCACGCATCAACAACAAGTATCTCTAGTTTTCGGAATGTTGTTTGCAAAATCTGAATAAATATAAGATAACAACAACTATTTATACATCATAAAGACCACATCCTTACACCTCTTTCTGAACTTTATCACTGCTTCACCTCTACACGTAAGCTGTTGCACAGTTTGACTCCCTAGAAACACAAAAACCTGTCTGGGTAGCACAAACATTAACAGTTTTGCAGTTGCAAAAACTGCTTTTTTGCTCTGAAAAACCATTTTACCAAATTAATTAATCACCAAATTATCTCAGCAAAAAAAACAAACAAAGACTACAGGACAATTCAATGAATAAACAGAAAACACTGTAGTTTGGCTAAACAACTACTCACTTTCCATCCAGGAAGTCCATGAGTGGCCGTAGCATGTTGTCAGAGTCAGCCTCTACCTGGTTTTTGTTGTTGGCATTGACCGGTCCTTTGATCTGGTACAGCAAAGATGCCATTTGTCGCATACACTCGTTGATGCGAGTCTGGAAACTGGAATAAAAAAAAAAAAAAATACATTATCAATCAGCACAAATGTGTGTTAGCTTTTACAGTTAGCTGTATATATACACACACACCAGTACAACGTACATACCTGTTCCCAAAGGTTCTACTTAGATCATCCAGCACATTGTTCAGCCTCACCTGCAGGTCATTCAGCAAGTCACAAGCCTCTGTGTCCATCTAAAGACAAGCAAAGACATCATGCCCAGGAGGGATAATGAATCATTTTGACTGAGGCTTCTGTGTTGCACATATAGTAAAGAAGAGCTCTGAAATATGTTGGCAGAAAAAAGTTTTTGAAACTTTGAAAATAAAGCATATTCAACTGAATGTAGAATGTAGGTGCCAGGTTTTCCAGTGAATGGAATTCCTGGAACCATTAAACAGCAGTTCATGTAAGAGTTTCAATCTGACATTTGCAGCTTTTGGCCAAAATAGCACGAATTACCTTTGAACCTCTAAAAGCTGCACTTCACAGTAAAAGCCAAGAAGCTGTGAATGGCAGCAAGATTTTAAGATTTTCATGGAAACCTGAATAGCTTGTGGGTGTTATACAGCTTTTTTCCAAGTTGTAAAATCTCTATATTCTATCCTCCTGCAGCACAGTAATTTCAATATCAGACACCCTTGGAAAAGAAGTAGAACAAATAATTACACACGCATACATCAGAGCAATCACACTTTTTTCACAGCAGTCTTCAACCTTCCACAGATGGAACATTCCCCCCCCCCAAAAAAAAATAAATAAAAATGTAGTAGATGTATTGCAAGCAATAAGACTTACAAGGACAGGCTGAAGGGAAAAAGTAGGAAAAAAATTCTTGAATTACTGTAACCCAAGTATATCTGACTCAGGTATAACTGAGGCATCATCTAAATTAGCACTGCCTGGAGGGGAGCAAAGCCATATGGATGAAGCCGTGGTGTGGCTCATTAAGTCAATGATTCAATGGCCTTTTGATTCATGGCTTGTCAGGGTTAGGTAGCACCATTAGTGAGAATAAACAGAGCGTTGTGCTAAGCACCATGATGAGAGGCTGCAGGGAAGGAAAGGCAGCTAGGAATGAATTGATGCTGCATATGCTGCATTTTTTTTCAGCTTTTGGTGTGTATGGAAATATACATAATGGATGAGTCTGTGTACCTACACTCACCTTTTTGTCTTCAAATGCATTTTCAGTCTACATCGGCACAGAAAGGTGAAGATAACCACGGTTAATATTTCCCGTTTGGAAATTGAATAATTTATAATACCTGGGAAACTACAAGTGGTTGATTCCACAAGGTGTTGTGGCAAAAAGAAGGATTGCCTACCTTTTCTACTGGTGCATCCATCTTTGTGTGATGGGAATGTTTTTTTATTAGAGATAAATAAAAGTAAAAAAAAAAAAAAAATGGTCAAAAAACTTTTTTTTTCCTTTTTCAACCAGGCAAAAAAATATGTATTAAAATTTAAATTCAACTATAAATACTGAAAGTTTTTCAAAGTGAAAAAATGTGTGATATTGATACCCACCTTCTCCATGTCAGACTATTGCATTAGAAAAGGGAAAATTACAAAGAAAAAACAAGAATTAAAGGAAAGCAATAGCAGAAGACTCCGAACAGGGAATGAGAGCAGTTTTGCAGACAACCAGGGAAAATGCCACTGAAAGATGGTGGAAATTCCCACCCCAATTGATGACACAAACTCAGTCAACTCCACTATGGTCACCACAAGGAACTGTTGTTGCAGTAGGACTGATTATGACTGCCGTTGCTGGGAGTAGGCACAGTACAATGGGGGAAAAGGAGCGCAAGAATGACTCGAAAGTGAATGAAGTTAAAACCATTCTGGACCGCAACAAACCTCAGCCTCTATTTTCTCCCTTACTTCCTCTTCCTCTTCCTCACTCTCCTCAAACTATGAGTGGTGGTTAAAAGACAACACACAAAATATGTAAGGCTCATCATTACCAGCCACGCCATATTAAAAAAAAAGACTTTTGTTCCAAGTGAGTATATGCAGGCATGTATCACAAAACATGTATACATATACGTTGGACTTGCCTCCCATTCTAATGTAGAGTTGAGCTAGAAAAAGAGAAAACAAAAGACATGACTTTGACTTTACTCTGTGCAAAGAAATAGATTTTCCATAATTACAGAAGTTCAGTTCAATGAGTGAAGAGCTGAACTGGACTGTAAAAAAGAGTGAGAGCTTTATTAGCCAACCAGCAAGAGAGTAATGGGTAAAATAACCTTACAAATATTCATATTAAGATTTTCCTAGTTAAAATTTCCTAGTCTGCAAAAGAAATGTCTTTATTCGGTTTCCAGCAGCACAGCACCGACAGAAGTTGCAGAATGTGAGCAAAAATATACCATATATACACATGTATATATCAATATAACAAATATAACAAATCCCTCAGTGACCTATCAAAGCCAAGGAATAAGATTTTGTAATAATATTATGCAAACTATTTTCCTTTTACTCAATATTCAGTGATGTAATTAATGGAAGTGCCAGTCTGAGACATGCGCACACACAGAGTATTCATATGTTTCAATTAATTTCTTTCATCTATGATTATGTTGAGGAATCACCCTAAAAATAAACATGACAATCAAACTACAAAAACAAACGTACCAATGAAGGTCAAGAACTGTAATCCATGCGCAACACGTGCAGGCAAGTAGATGTGCACACACTAACAGCTACAGGCTAACACGTCATTAGACGGAAAGTTCACCAAAGCAGTTTGGAAGGAGACCACAATTAAAACGTTTGTAAAAGCAAACACCATAACACACTCAAATGACCTTAACCAAGCTGAATAGACTTATTTCAAAGCTAACAAAGGCTAAAAGTAACTAGAGCCTTGTTATTTGTATCTTTTTTCTAGTAGCAGACCAATTTATTTTCAGAGATGTTTAAAAGATCATGTGTTAATGTTGCAACGTTTAACATCTTCTTATATTTCAAAAAGATTTTATAATAAAGAGAAGATGTTTTCTGTTTATATATGCTCAGTGATAGTTCTCACCCCCCAAAATTGCAACTGATCTACAAGCTAAGGAAGCGAAATCAATAGTCACTGTCACACACAGGGCTTTGAGAGGGTACTTCAGCTACTCTGCGTGATAAAGGAGGGTTGTGGACTACATAAGATTATGACACTACTGGTTTAAAGTAAATATTGCACAATGTAAGCTACAGGCTAACAAGATTAAACTATGATATATTACAATACATTTTATTATTGATTATTTAAAGTCTAACTGCTGCAATCCACAATACCCACCGGAGCCTTTGCTTCATCCTCAATTGCAACCTGCTACTCAAGCCACAGCAGAAAGGAAATAATCAATACAGTGCTCCACAGCACACCATTAAAAATGATTTAATTATATTAGAAAGATGTACATTTATATGGATAAATATCCACCCTGACCAGACTACACTGGAACTGTACCTCTTCTTCTTCTTCCTCCTCTTCTATGATTTCATTTTGCTTCAATTGTAAAGTGAAAACATTTGGTTGAAATTTAGGCTACAGCATCCAACAGCTATCATCCTACTATCACTCCAACAATATAAATTAAATAAAAAATGAAAAAAAAAAGGGTTCAATATAGCTATGATACTGCATGCAGAAATGTTGTGGGGAATGAAGGCAGTGGGGAGGTCACAGCTAGGAGAAAAGCTATTGATTTTCAATGCTCTAGCTACAATATTGATATGGAGGACATGACTAAATTAAGTCTCTGCTTCAATACTCTGTCTATTAAGTAGCACAGGGCTAACCACTGTAACCACTGATCTAGGGCTACACTTTCACTGACAGCTTCACATCAGACATTAGGCATACAGATCTGAATATAACATAATATTCAAAGCATAAGCAAATACCACTATGTCTACATCGTAACACATCCTAATCCAGTAACATCTGCCATTTACTTTAAATGAGCTAAACTACCACTGCTGTACGTACCCATGCTTCTTGTATTGCAATCTGACACATGAGAGACAAATGCAACTGTTGTACAGCAAATTTAAAATGTAATTTCATGAATGACTGATGTTTTTCTTTTTCTTTTTTTTTTTTTCTACACGAGTGACACTACCAATTTATTAACAAAACCGGATACCATCATGCATCATGTCTTCATATCCATCATCTTTAGACTCACCTGTTTGGCACCCATTGACTCAAACATCTTTTCCAGCTGGATTCTTAACTGCTGAACATTATTCATTAATACACAGGGCTACAAGAAGACAAAGAGAGAGACGTTAAGAGTGATTTTTTGATCTTTTTTTTTTTATGTATCATGTCCAATGTAATACATGTTTTTTCAGCACAATTGGCAGAATTGGCTGAAAAAACATGGCAGAAATTGGCAGGGAAAAAAACAAAAAAAAACGTACAATCTTCTCTTTGTCAATATAAGACGGAAAATTCTTGGTCAGCATGGCACTGTACTGCAGAAGAACTTTGGCAATTGTCTGTAAAGACAAGGAGAAATAAAGGCATGTAAACTGCATCGACAAAAAAAAAAGAAACTATTTAAAATCAAATTTCTCTCTTATCTCTTCCAAGGGGGATAATATTGTACTTCAGGGGTTTCGCTAACCAACATAAATATTCCAAAATGTGCTTTAATGTATTCTGAAGCAAGGAGACAAACAAATTCTAAACTAGGAAATTTTTCTCAGCAGCCTTTTCCACAGGAGGGAACTATTATGCCTAGTTCAACAATTCTTTTTAATCCAGCAATATAAAAATTCCCTTTTACAAAAAGTCTAAATGTCCCACAAGACATTGCTATAGTGGTTTAATAGTTTTTTTCCCCTCATATGTCATGCTCATTTTTCAGAAACTTTGCAAGTTAAAAGCAAGTCTTTATTAATTCTAGAATTGTTAAACACAAATGCACACCATATTTCATGCAGCTCGATCAAGCTGGTTTGACTTTAAATGTCATCATCGGGTGGAGTACATTACCTTGGAAAAGCGGCGACTATACTGAGCCATGACCCTCGGATCAGGACATTCCAGTTTCTTGATAATCTCAAAGCTCTGGTTGAGCTGGGTGAAGATGTCCACCACAGAGCAGGAGAACAGAGCATGCTCAGATGTCTGCTGGAACTGAGATGAGTACACAAACGACACTTCTTATCAACACTCGTATAGTAGATAAAACAACATCTACAAGCAGAATGCTAAAGAACATCAACAAGATTTTAAAGCAGCTTTTTAACGTCCCCATGCTGATAGTGTGGCTGTGTCTGTAAACACAAAGATAACTTTTTTTCAGTTCAGCACTATTTTAAATTAGAACCTCAAAGGTATGGTAGAGATATCATATCAAAGGGTAAGTTCTAGTTTTCTTACTCCATCCTTTTTGTCTCTTTCCAGGGCTCCGTGCATAAATTCCATAGATACTTCCTCATTTTCGTCCAACCACTGTAGCACAAACTGCACAAACCATCTAAAAATGAGAAATAAAGATTAGCAAATATGTTTGTTTTTTTTTTAAACACAGTTCCTTTTATCAGAGCTTAGATGGATTATCAAAGTCAAAGAAGGCAAGAACATTTGCCTTTTCTTGTGCCCGTCACTGAAGAAGTCAAATGCACTTACGATGGGTAGTCAGGTATAACACCCTTAAAGACTGGCAGCTCCTTGACATATTCATTGTAGAGCCACTTGACCTTGAAGTGCAGGTTCATGTAGTCTGTGCTCTTACACAGCCTGTGCTTCTCATGCTCTGCCGGTTTAAAAACATAAGGAGCCATATAAACTGAGGGATATGAAGATTAAAGTCAAGGTCCCCATTTTAGCTAAAGCTAATATAAGACAGCCAAAGGGTAAGGGGAAGCAATCATATGGTGCATATGGACATCTGGGTATTGCAACAAAACCTTAAAGAACCCCAATGCATACAAAAAAACCACCTTAACATGAAATTGTTTCTAAATTCTAGTGTATGTCGTTGTTCTTCACTTAAATTCTGAATGAACTTGTGAAATAATTCTACAACATCCTCTTATTAAAGAAAAAAAATAGGAGTAATCCAAAAGCTTTGTTTGGGAAACATGTTCTCTGACGGCCTAATGCTCAACAAAGACGAAAGAACACACACACTAATCCCATTTTATATATTTGCTCACTGTAGAATGTGGTGTGACTAAATTCTAAAAGTCTTTGCTTTATTCACTTTGAATGTTTTTTCTGAGATGATATGTATTAATATCAAGCAATGGCGTGGCCTGCTTGAACTGCAGCTACACAGATATAAGGTAGTAATACAATCAAAGACTGTGAGAACTTTAAATTTTTTTTTTTACAAAATATTGATTAGCCTTAAAATGAGTAGATGCAGGTTCTTTTTTATTGACATGCTTAAAAACAACAGCTAGAGCTTTGAATCGTAAGCACTCAGTGGTTTTGTCTCTGTAGCAAACTCTCCATCTGTGAACTTTTCATGTTTATTCAGATTGAAAATAAAGAAGGCGCCACTTGTGTGTTTTGATGCATTTTGTGAAACAGATATTTCACACTAGTCTCTGTAGGGGATTCATTTTGAGGACAAGGGCTAGAATAAAAACCGGGTGTCTCTGAACACCAATAGCGCTGTGGAGTACAGTATAATAGAGAAAAAGTGCAGAGAGGCTCCAGGGACACATAAGCAGCTTTCAATCCCAGCACATTTATTATATTCTCTCCAACTTCTTCTGTTCCATTGTGTCATTGCTACCCCAGTATTTCCTCTCCCCTTCTGGTCATTTTAAGCTTCCAGAGCTTCTTTTCTCATACGCTTGTTCTCACACCCTGACTCTCCAGCTTTTTCCTTTACTTCTAGCAGAAAAACTACAGTGCACCTCCACAGTCTAACCCAGCAGAATAATCTTATAAAGAGTCCAGAATACCAAGACCTACCTTCCATAGCATACTTCATGTCCTGTGCAAACAATGTCCACATGACCTCTGCTGACACCTTTCCTACATTAAGTTCTTGAGGGAACCTGAGAGAGATGGGAAAATGTGACAAGGTGAAACCTGCTGGATTCCTGAGTTTAATGGAAGCTTCCATAAAAATGTCCTAGACCTCTGGAAAAAGAATCAAGTAAAACACTTTGTTGAACTACTGTAGTTGAAACCTAAAAATAAGGAGATGTGATTTTGATTTATTCAAGCGGCTTGAATATTTTAGGAGTAGAGTTGCATGACTCACTGGTTCAGTACAGGTGTGTAGGAGTTTCTGTCTTCTTCAATAATGGAAACAATGAGCATGATGAGTTTGGGCCAGAAGTCCAAATTCTTAATGCTTGGACCCTGCTCCTCCAGAGGAAGCTCCTCCTTGTTCTGAATAAAAAACCAAAATGAAAACAGTTAACATTATAGTGCCCCTTTATTGAAACATTTATTCACCGGTCTGCTGCTACAGAGTCTGATAGCTGCACATTGTATCCTGCAGCTGTGTGACTCACCGTGTCCACAGGCTGGTACTGTCTGCTGTACAGCTCGTGGCAGTTATTGAAAATGTAGTCGTATGTAGAGTTGAGGCAAGCTTTGACACAATCCCTCACAACTTGACTGGCTCTGGGCGGAGACTGTAACTCCTGGACCTGGACAGAAGATGAAGATAGCTACAGAGTCAGTACATGACTGCAAACAAGGGATATTTTATCAACTTGTCAATATCTGGCAACAACTTAAAGGGAATAAAATTCAAGTCAACAAACTGATAAGAAGATACTACAAAGCTGAACTACAGATAAAGAATACGTAATGTTACCTACCTTCATCCTGAAAAAGGTAATGCTGGTTAGAAGGTCCACAGTGGATTTCAGATCTTGCAGGCGATCCTTGCTGCTGGCAGGGAAGTGATTCTAAAGAAGAAAAACACGTTTAATTTACAAGTTAGTGTTAGTGCAGCACTGAGACTTTTCACACTTTCAAAGACTGTTGGTACAATTTGCACAAAAAATATTCATTGATCAGATGATGAAAAAATTCTTTTTTTTTACTGGCACAAAAATATTAGACATGTACATTTAGAAAACAAGACACTAGTAGTGATACAAGAATCTCACCCTATAACTAGAAAGGTCAATGCGTAAGGAGTTGTGCAGCTGGTCTAAGAGCTTGACAAAGCGTTCTTTCTGTATGGGAAGAAAAGGGGAAAAAACATGTTCCTATATTAGAAGGAAGTCTGGCAATGTATTTGTGCATAAAATACAATAGTGAAGAAAGGAAGAGAAAAGAAAAAAAACAAAACAAAGTAGTTTACTCTGTGTGTGTGTGTGTGTGTGTGTGTGTGTGTGTGTGTGTGTCTCAGTAGTACAAACCCCAAAATTAGAAGCAGCAAAGCGGTCGGAGGCGGACACATTGGTGGAGGCTGTTGTGTGGGCGTAGAAGGCATTGATATTGGCCAGCAGGGTGCTCATCACTGCAGGGACTCCAGGACACATGTACTTAGAAGACAGACAGGCAAAGTGCCTGCATAGAGTAGCAGATGCAAAGCTTGGTAAGTACTTGGGTGGGAGGCCTTAAGACTTCTTCCCCAATGTGTACCTGCTTACACTTTGTTGCAATAATGTCAGCATCCAGTTCAAATACCTTTATAGGGACAGTCTGTATGTACTACAGGCTCTTGTTTTCACAGGACAATTTCTATTAGGAATTGTCATGCTATCTGCCCATCACCTATCTGACACATTTAGACTGAATAATAGCCCACTGAAGCATTTTTCTGCAAATGATTGACCTAGCTAACAGTCATCTGTATGGATGATGACACTGCAGTGAGACACATCCATCCTCACCCTGTTTATAATTGACTGTACCTCATCTGAAGGCCAGAGAATGACAATGGCACCAAGAGGTTTATTGATATGACCTCAAAAGACAGAAAGACAGGGAAAGGAACATGGGGAATAAAGAGGTAACACATATTGACAGGTAAGAAGACGGTCCGATTCACTGTGTTTTTTTAGACTCACGTCATGGCCTGGTAGATGGACTCGATCCCATAGCGCATGGCAAATTCATCCACTACTTCCTGTCCCACATCATCAAAGTAGACTTTCCAAGAATCGTCTCCACGAGTCTCTGGAATTTTTACCACACCTTGACCAAGAACATCAGTTGAATGATGGAACAAGTTCTGTAATGGGAGGAAATGGACAGAGTTGATCTAATTCATGTGAACTTCAGAGTTAACACTAAAGCGTGAGAAGTGATGGCAAAGTTATGGTGGCTTTTTACTGAAACAAATATGATGAGATTGTTGCAATTTACGCTTAATATTATTTTTACTGGATGTGTGTAGAATAAAGACTTGAAAACCTTTGGTTTTACAGATTATAGGATTTTCTGTTTCATAAGCACAGGTCCTTTAGCCCTGATTCAAAATTGGATTTTTTATATCAGGGAAGAGGTTGGATTATGGAAATATCACTGTGCCTTTAATCCTGTCCAAATCTATCACGTCTGCAGTCAATCTGTGCAACATATTGCAACAGCTACAATAGTGTTTGCAACCACTGACGCAAACCCTTTGTGTGGAGAAGTTGCTGAATATCCAGTGTGTCTACGTAATTAATTGTGTTTCTGCAGAATCATATACCTCATGCAAACAAGTGTACTGCACGTGATATGGAGCCACTTTCTCCTCTCCTTTGATCTCCACGTTGATTTGGAGGCGAATGGCACCAGACACAGCTGATTTGTCTGTCCTCTTCTCTGTATTTAAGTACAAAACAGTCAATCAGATGCACATCGGGAATGTCTTGATTCATAACTCCAGTCCAAATCTGTGACACCAAAAGCACTCTAAACTAGGTCTGTTAACACAACCCTAATCACAGACTATTAGCGTGGCAGTTCTATTGTAAGGGCTTCTGTTTCTACAGTTTGATGGTCGTCCAGAGCCAGCGATGCTAATAGAAGTCCTCCAGCTGATAGTGAGTGTAACAAAGGCAGTGGGCTGCATGGGTCTGCGCCTGATAACAGAAGACATTTGAGCTTGAGCTTTTCTGGAGGTGGAGCGCTTGGCGGCTCACCCCTGCTATTTGCCCTGACAAGCAAATCATTAGGGGTAATTTGTACATGTCGCTAGAGTGGTCGATTTCCGACTGGAGTGCTGCTACTTGATAATCACATATCAGGAGGTGAAAGAAAGAGAGTCAGAGAGGGAGGGAGAAAGAGACAGAGAAAATGTTTTTTTTTCCCCCTTTTTCTCATGAACTACGTATATTACATCATTAATCATTAATTAAGCATTCAATTCTAATTCATAATAAAACCTATCAAAAGAAATATTTGATCATATAGTTTTCAGGGGGATATTAAACCAAGCAAGTCAAATCTCCCAGCTTTAAAAAAACCCAACAACAACGGTAGATTTATGGGCACATTCATATTCAGTGACAAGCTGTTGCACTCAAAGATTTATTACTGCTGCTGTCAGGTCAATTTTAGCACTTTAATCAAGTATGAACAAAAACATGTGCTTAAGAAAGTGAACGCCTCACCCTTACATACAACATGAATGTGAAAATGAGATGGAGATTAAACTCATATGAAGAGATACGAAGATGCAGAGACAGTAATTCAGAAATATTATTCTAAAGACAACATTTGTTTGCCCACAAGACTGGGATTAGATTTTATCCTGAGAGGTATTCAAGCTACATTTATTCATGCTGCACAACTACTGCAACTAGACTAGCACACGGGCCTAACAAATCACATCCTGCATACTTGTTAATTATTTTGTTCAGGCATCATCCTAATGAAACTCCCTGCACAGCCTAGGGATAGAATTGGGGGATTATCGTGAAACTTTTTTTTTTCCTTAAAATGATCACAACTTCTTGCTAGCAGGGAGAAACTCATTTAAAATGTAATCAAATAAGCCAGTATTTTCATGCAGACCAACACAGGCCTTAGGGAAGCAACATGCCTGGGTATAAATATGTTTGCTGCAGGGAAAGGAGATGTGACTAATGAGGTACAAACAACTGACTGGACTTGCTGAAAGCAAGGCTTTTAGTGCCAGACAAAAACATACAGATGTGAAATTGATGTAACAAGCAAATGAGATCCAGGTTATTGTAGAAAGGCTTGTATTATCTAGAAAGTAAAACAGGCATGGTAACATGATACAAGGTGTGACCAAAAGATTGGGAGTTTTAGTAGATATTGGTGCATTTAACAAAAAAGATAAATACATAAATAAATTTAGCTAAGCTTTACATGAAGGTCATATTCACACTACCTCTCAGATTGCTCTGTCAAGGACCCATTATGACCACTTACACTGTGCCTTCTGTGACGCTGCCTCCCCTCCGCATATACAATACAGTTTTCTTCATGATGTCTATTAAAAAAAGACAAGAAAGCCAACTGACCCAGGTTATACCAGACATCCATTTCTCCGCTCAGCGTTCGGACTTCAATGATGCTCTGTCCCAGGAAATCGTCAGATTCCCTCTTCAGACGCTGCTTCACTCTGGACTTGATGTCATCATCTTCATCCCACACTCGCACTTTGATTCGGTCTGAGGAATTGTGGCACTCACTAACAAAACAAACAAAAAAAGTAACAAAAAAGAAACATAAACTAAATAATATTAAGTTACAAGATGATAGATACTACAGGGGAGTAATTAAGGTGAGCACTTATACCACTACTGATAACAACAACAACAAAACCCCCCCAACTTTTTTGATTTCATAACCAAGAAACGACTCACAAATGGAACTTTTCCTCCCAGACTGGATTGAGGTTGCCATAGATGGTCTTTGTTCTCTTCTTGGTCTTGCCCACCTGAACAGTGACATACGGATCACTGGATCCTGTCTTGTCTTTTGCCTGAAGTCCTTGTGCACAAACAACTAACAAAGACATAAGAAACAATTAAAAATTACAAAGAGCACAGGTAATGTAGCTCCAAAGTTGTTGTTGAGCTGTGATGGTAAAATACCTGTGATTGTGATCTTGGCTGACCACTTTGACGTCCCGTCCAATACGCTTTGTTTGATGGTTTTCATCTGCTGTGCATGGATGGCTTTGCTGATGACAAACACTTCCCTGATCAGCTCAAAGATTTCTGGTTTGTTCCTTTCCCTGATCTTCATCCTGTCCTTCATGGCCATGATGATATTTTGAGTGCGGTCTTCAGCTCCATGCTTAGAGCTCTTCTCTGCCGCACCTAAATATTTATTTAAAAAAAATTGATAAAACAGACCGAAAAGGCTTGAAACTAAAAATATACATATGCCACTTCAGTGGTTACAAGTTAAATAAAAAAGATTTTTAATGTGGGGAAAATATTCTTAAACATCTGAGACAAAATTGTAATGCAACAGCTTCCCGATAACTTAAAAATGTAATTTCAGATCCCTGATGGAAACTTCCGTGAAACATTCCCTTAATACTCACGCTGCAGACAGTCAGCATTCAGTAATTCTTGGCACTTTTCATGGCACTTGACACCACACTCAGAACAACGCATGCCTTGCCGGGCGATTCCCCACAGGAGCCCCTCACACTCATAGCAGTATGTAGGTGTAGTTGCTGTCCACACCTCGAAGTTATGTGGCGTGGTGCAGGATATGGGGTAGATAAGAGCCTGCAGGGTCTTCTTGTAGACATGATTTTTCTACAGAAGGAAGAAGATTTATTTTTAATAGTCCTAATCCAGGGAAACAGAAAGCCCCTTATCAGTTATAAGGACATGCTTATGCTGAAAGACCGATGGAGTCACAACCATGAAAACTGCGTCACTGGGACGTTTTTGAAACCGACAATATCCAAAATGCAAAGCAGAAGTTTTTTTTTTTCGCATACTCACCAGTTCCTCATCCTTAATTGATGATCGAGCAGCCATTGCAGATGCGATCCCTGCCTTCCTGGCTTGGACAAGGGACTGAACAACACATGACAAATACAAAGAAAAAAAAAATCAGCAAAGTTTGTGTACAAAGTCAAAACAACCCACAACCAAGCACACTGCAAAACATTACTGCAAAAACAAAAGTCAATATGGTTAAAAGGTTTGAGGGGTTAGTTATAAAGGTGGTTAATAGAATTGTTTTTTTTGTTTTTTTCTATGAACTTGATGAACACTTACCATATGGTGAGAACCCATGTGAGTATTATTAGTACCAAGCAAGTTAGCCCAAAGTCAACATTATAAAACATAGACAGGCCTTTGTTAGTAGTTTATTCTATCCAGTCAATTTTATCAAAAAGAAGAAAAACAACGTTAACCAAAAGGTGAGGGAATGACCTGTTGGCAATGTATTTTAATGGGAATGCTGAATAGAAAGAAAAGTAACCCAGGACCAAAAGGACACATGCAAATGTCTTAAATTGTAATAAACAGGAAGTATGGCAGAGATCAACATGCTATGTCTGGTAACTACTGTTATCTGTCCTAGTTTATTTTGTACTTCAGTAGAAAAGGGAGTGTCAACTAGGTTCTATAACTTACCATAGCCTGACCAAGGAGAGTGAATGCATTCAAGAGAGTTGTGGGGAATAATTTTGGGTTTAAGAGAGGAGGGAGAGAGACATTAGCAGACTGATTTCATATTTGTCTCCATTCTTTGAAACAACTCCATCCCAAAGTCAGTGTAAAGAAAAAACTAACAAACAAACAAAAACTATTGTTGCGCTGGTCTCATTTACAGAAACACTCACTGGTAAAAAACAAAACAAACTGAATGAGATACAAAATACGGTGTATATATAGGAAAATAATAGGTGAGTACTGACCACATCGCTGACCAATGGGATAGGCTTCTTTTTACGAAGGTCTGGCATACTGTCAATTCCGTACAGACCAGAGCCTCCACTACGGAACAAGCAAAACAGTTTTTATTTAGGTTTAAAATACAAATTTATTTAATCTAACCAAACTTCACCAATACAACACTATGTATAACTTACCCCGTTTTGACCCATGCCTGTCGAGTACTGGGTTCAACATCTCTGACCTGCAAGTATTTTAAATGTGAGAATTTAGGCTAGTGGCTTACAAAGACATAAAGAACTATGTTATGAGAGGAGTGGTGTTTGTGGAACCAGGCTTGGTTGAGTTTGACCTCTCTGATGTCACAGAACATGCAAATTAAAAAACAAACAAACAATAAAAAAAATTAATTAATTAAAAGACGGGACTAAAATGAATGTTGCTGAACTCTTTAATTAGGTTAAGTGAAATTAAAGCGTGGACCACAATTACAGTATGTAGATGCAAAACTATAGAATACATTTTATTTCCAAATAGGACAAAAGCACAACCACAAATTTTTGTCTGGATGATTAAACATGCATAGAAGGTCTTTTTTTATTTCTTCCTACAAATATAAATTTTTCCTTTTTCATTTATTTAGTTGACAGTGGCGTTTCCTCTGGGGTTCTTTCTAATAGATTTTGATAGTGTTTGAAAATATTATGAAGGGGAAAATGGAACGCGACACAAGAACTAACACCACAAACATTGTAAAGTTACAGCAAGCTCCTGATAAATTATTCTGTAACAGATTAACTAAAGTTATCAAGCAAATGTCTTATCTAGAATGTCAATAATACTTTCAGACTAAAAATTACACATCTATGCAGTCAATACCATATATAATGTGTATTTGGAGCATTATGCTTTGGAAACAACAAGTATTTATGTTGATAAGAAAAGTAAGAACGGTACTGTGTGGGGGGGATGCACACAAATAAATAAATAAATAAAAAAAACGAACAAACACAAAATAATGTAGCTTGAACATGGAGCTAATATATTTCAAGTAACCTGATTATCTTCTCTCCAACAGTCTGCAAAAACAAAAAAACAAAACAAAATACAAGTAGTATTATAAATCAAGCTGAGTAGCTGTACATGAGCAAAGTTAAACAATTTTAGTTACAAAATAAAGATTTGATTTTTGCTGTTATTACCAGGCTTGCAAGTGGTATATATGCAATAAATAAATAAATAAAATACCTGATACAAACTCGTCTTGAGACTGAGATCCTTGGGACCCTTGAGAGCCTTGAGAACCATGGGATCCCTGTGCAGATTTGGACAGTCTATGACGGGTTTGCCTCTTTTCCCTTAGAATACGTCGGAAATTCTCTATACGTGCTCTGTGACTAGCATCAGTTAGCCTGCCTTGCTTTTCATCAGTCAGCCTTTCTTGATTTTCTTCATGAAAAACATGGTTTTCCCTTATGGGACTTAAGCGCACCTCATCTTGGTTACGAACTGGACCCAGTGGACTTTCATCCTGCCTTGTTGCACACTGGTGGTCAGGCGTTATATCAAACTTGGACAGTTCTTCATCGGTTGAATAGTCTCCTTTTCCTTGTGAACTCTCTACAGAGTGATATTCTGTTGGAGTTCCAGGAGAGGGGCTTGCTTTATGTGGAGATGCTTGAAGGGAGCATGACAGATTCTCGTGCATCTCAAGACAATCCATGTAGACTGAAGGATCACTGTCCTCCTTTGAGGTGGCAAAGTGAGGATAATTCTCTGTAAGGCTAATCTCTCCCTCTGTATAATCTACAGTGATCTGCTCATCCTCAGGTTCAGAAATTTGTTTACCCAAGGATGGCGGTGCCTCTGTACCACTATCATCTTTTTCATCTTCGGTATTTAAACCTTCCAGCTTTTTGAAAGCCCCTTTTAAAGCTGACCTGACTGTGAGTACAGCCTTGCTAAAACTTGTTGCATCAAAACCTACGTCAGCAGTCCTGGGTGTGCTTTCAGAATCTATTTCAGGTGACTCTGGTGACAAAGTTTCTCCTACATCCTCCCTGGAAATGCTGTGATCTGTCCACTCTCTGTCCAAA
The DNA here is from genome assembly GCF_001858045.2 of Oreochromis niloticus. Lineage (NCBI taxonomy): Eukaryota > Metazoa > Chordata > Actinopteri > Cichliformes > Cichlidae > Oreochromis > Oreochromis niloticus. The sequence goes on from NC_031972.2 coordinate 28,325,473, forward strand.
CTCTCAGCAGAACCGAGATCGAGAGTGTCCCCAGATGACGGGCAATCATCACATGGTGAATGTGGCTCTAAATAACCATCATCACAGTCTGTCAACAACACAGTGGAACAGCTCAAGCTCCAGGAGGGCCCACTCTCAAGTTCATTCGCGCAGGCATCTGTGGTGTGGTATCCAGAACTACGTGAAAATGGACAGTTTGCAGCACAGTCGCACTCCAAGTTTTCTCCCTCAGCTTGCTGTCTCAGAGGCCTCCAGTCCGCCTGACTGGAAGAACTTGAAGGTGAATTATAATGGGTTCCAAACAACAATGAGAGGTGCTCTGAACTGTTGTGAGAAGAATGACCTGGTGTGCTGCTTTGTGTGTCCTCTCTTGCACGTCTGTTCCAAACCCCTAGAAAGCTCTCTAGCTCTTCTCCACTGTTTGCACAAGAGGAAACATCCTCCTCACTCCAACCGCCTTCTCTACTAATACTGTGCTGAATATCAGCAGTTGGCCATCTGCTATACTCCGCGTCACCAGGAAGAAAGGCTGCCTCTGGACAACTGGAGCTCTGACATGATGACAATGAGCTAGTACTTTGGTAGTTTTGGTCACAGTGAAGCTCCAGGTAACAGACATCAGAGAAGCGCATGTCTGAACTCCTCTCCAAGTACTCTTGGTCTTTTTGATGAACTGTTCTGCAAGTGGCTTGATCATGCCATTGTTTGGGGGATCTATGTGATGATACATATCCTGAATCTCTTCCATAATCATTGCAGTCCAGCAAAGGATTGGGGTCGCCTGTTTGAGGGGAAGATATTGCATTCTGCCTATCCAGACTTCCGTGCCTGGTGTGACGTGTTTGAGAAACAGGGCTAGGATGTGTTACAGCTGAAGCCCCGGAACATAGCTCACCTATTTCACTGAGCACTGCATCAACACAACAGGATACTTCATCCACTGAGCCCCGCACAGATGTTAGATACTGCCTCAGGTCAGAAATTTCCTCTTGGATCTTATTGATTCCTTTCAGCTCCTTCAGGATATGCTCGACTACGTTGCTGTGTTCTGCTTCCTCATCCTCCATCTTCTGCCTCCATTCCTCATTTGTGATTCTTTCAAGAATCTTGGGGATAGAAGCCTCCACAACTCCACTGCCATCTTGGCAATCAGAATTTCTGTCTTTCTCAGATATGGTGGGGTTAGCTTTGGTTATTGCTTTGCTGACTGATATCTGGTCATGAAATGAATTCTCTTCTGGTGCCTGTAGACACTTCTGTAGCTTTTTACAGAGATTTTGCCCTACATTGGGGAGCTGTGTTTTTTTCTTCTGCAGCTCACTCTTCTTGGGTGAGAGTGGAACTGGCTCCAGTTCATGGGGTTCATCCTCTCCACTGACGTGTCCTCTGGGAAACATCCCTGAGAATTGGCACTTGTGATCAACTGTTCCTACACATGGAGATATCACTGCCTCTGTGACTCCTCCTTAAGATGGGTCAAGTATAAGCCAGCATCTTAACCTGCATATGAGTAAGTATCTGCAAGTAAGTTATTTTGTTGAAAAAGCTTTGAGAACCCATGTGATTATTATGCCTACCAGCTCTCTGTTAACAGATGGCAGCTAAATATGATAAAACCACCACATGAACTTTGGAAGTGTCAACTTGTCCTACTTCCAGCAATTACCTGAAACACAGGTACATAAATGAAACAAGCACAGGAAAGGTAATGATAAAGTATGCAAATGTATGCATTTTAAAAGTAGTGATTTTAAATGTAAACTGAATATAGCTCTTTTTTTGTAATTCCCCCAATGAGAAAGTCATTTATCTTTCCCATTTTTATTAAACCCATCAAGTGAAAAACACAAACACATAAAACTTTGCTTTTTTATGACCACTAGCCCAGACCACAGTGGAGTTCTAATTCTGACTATGCACAATATTTTAAACATAGGACAGAAAGTTCCTTTGCCTTCTGGATTAAAGACATGGCTGAATGCATTTGAGCACACATGGAATACCTCTATGAGAGACTACACTACTCTCCACAATACAAATGTTGGATAGACATTGTTTTAACTAAGAGTCAGTCAGAGTGGCAACTTCCAGAATGAACGCCATGCAGCTGCTTAGATCTCTGTAACTAGGATGCTTTGGAAAGACAGCACAGTAATTAGATGACAGGTCAATTCTCTCCTCTGAGGCCATGCCATTCTTACACACCCTTACCAGCTGCGTGGCTTAATAGCTCTGATCCATTGGTACACACTGGAATGACAACTGAATACCCCAACTGTAACATAAATCTGGTTCTGGCATTATTTTATTCACAGAGGGCATTTCACATAGCTCTGTGATTTTGTCTTCTTCACTGAGATAATTACCAAATTCTCAAAAATGTAGAAGATGTTGCAGTGGTTTCAAGGTCAAGTTCTGTTCATCATCCCTGCTTTAATACTGCTTGTAACTCAAATTAAGGAGTTTTAATTGGACACGGCAGGATTTCTTAGTGCTACAAATAGTTTATTATATAATTCTTTTGAGATTTGTTAATGCTACTTTTTAAAAACAGTAATAAAATTCACATTTATCTCTTCCATCTCTGTGACTAAATATCTGGTAAAAACCATAGGAAGTCTTAGCTTCTAAAATTTAAATTACAAGAAAATTAAACATTTTAATAATAATGATAATAATAATAATAATAAAAAATGGATTGCATTTATATAGCGCTTTTCGTGAACCTCAAAGCGCTTTACAATTCCATTATTGATTCACTCTCACATTCACACACTGGTGGAGGCAAGCTACAGTTGTAGCCACAGCTGCCCTGGGGCAGACTGACAGAAGCGAGGGTGCCATATCGTGCCATCGGCCCCTCTGGCCAACACCAGTAGGCGGTAGGTGCCCAAGGACACAACGACCGAGACAGACAGAGCAGGGGATCGAACCAGCAACCTTCCGGTTACTCTGTATTTTACAATACCTTTGTAGTCAATTTGCCTTATAACATAACTATACCTTAGCAAAGTTCTAGGAAAGCAAATTACCAACTCTATTAAGTAAACTAATCCAGGGAGTACATAATATAATTGCTAAATACATTAACACACCCCTGCACTTGAGGTCTCCAATAAGCACTTTAGCACAGAAGGTGTGTGTTACCCTGATAAGCATTTAGTGGGTAGAAAAGTATAATCAGCCAATCAAAACTGACTGTTTCAGTCACCACTCTGAGAATGAAAATAAGCTGATGATCTTATCAGCTGAATGGAATCACCCTATCCTAAATTTACAGGCAGCAATGTGCTTCACAATAAAATTACAGTTATAAATATTCTTTTTGGTCAAATTTATTAATTCCATAAAATTTAAATTATTAATAGCTATATTTAATTTACAAACATACCAACTAATGCTAGTTTTAGACATACTTGATGAATATGTGTAAACAAACAAAGTTGTATCAATGTGTAACTAATTAATTGATTGACTGATTGATCATAATAACTGAGGGGCAGGTAGGGGTTCGGGCCATATTCCAAGTGAGTCAATCTTCAGCAGTCTCCCTTTTTTTCCTCTCCTTATTAAATAATCAACAGCTTTCATTAAAAAGAAAGAAAAAGAATAAGTAAAAAAGGCATCTTGCTTTTGACTTTTTTAGCTGGCTCCTCATCAATGAATGAGATTTTAGAATACTGAAAGAAGAGATACTTTCCTGACATTTAATTGGCTAAACATGGATGCGTATCTATGCCCTACACTACTACATCTCCCATACAGTAACTTGTACAATCTAAATTTTTTAAATCAAAGTATATGTTTAATATATATTTAACATAAATATGCTAAATAAAATGTAATCCTTACCTTATCAGAAAGAAGGAACAACCTGTAGATGCCATCTCATAAAATTGATTAATTCCACATGGAGGGTTGCTCAGCAGCTCGTAATAGCAATTCCCTGTATTTTATAAAAATATTTCCCCAGGTGTACTGGTGAATATTGTTCAGTGCCAAACAAACCAGCAGATCTTCCTTCAAGTTAAAAAAATATACAAGTGCTGAGTTCCTGATTTCTACAACCGAAATAGCCAGCACAGCACAAGTAGATGATCACACAGCAGTTCACCCTCGGCTAAGTAGCCATCCCTCCCACCCTCTTGCATGCTTTCACTGCTCTAGCTCGCTCTCTCTCTCTCTCTCTCACTGTTCTCTGGGAGTCTATTCCAGTGCAAACCTAATCTGAGGTTGTAAGACTACCAGCTTTCAGCTGATCACAATCACTGTAAAGAGTCATTTGTCAAAATGTATTGTTTTTAAAACTTAAAAACATTCAAGCTAAACAGATTGGCAATACTACTTTCCCTGAGTGACTAAATGACAATTTGTGGAGTCGAAGGATAAAACGTTAAAGCATATTCTCATCAAGTATGGGTTATGAATTTGCCTCCCATGATTCTTTGCTGTCATCAAGTGTTATTAAATTACTACAATCTCATTCCAAACCTTTCTTTGAAAATAAACAAGCACGTATGTTTTACAGTATCAAATGTAGCATTGTCATTATGCTAGTCACTGTGATGCCATGCGAAAACCTTCCACTTCTAATTATTTATAGTCTTTACCAGCAGCCTTGTGTGATAAGTATTTCCTTGCATCATTTCATAAATAGCACTTAGACAGCTTTCACCCTTGATTTATACTCATGTCTTCAATCACTCATTTATAGTTCATGTTCATCTCAACCACATCATGGAAGTCATCATCATAATGATAGCATGCAAGGGCTGTATGCCCTGCTCCTTCATTGCCATGCTGTTAAAGGTTTAGTCAGGGAGGATGAACTATAGTTATGACTAACAAATCCCAATATTGTCATTATGAACATGGTAAAGTCCAGTCTTTCTGACTGGTCTTAAATTATTAAATGTAACATTTAAACTTAAATTCTCCAGAAATGGTAATGCAGATTGCCCCAATATTTGGTCACATTACAGTTGATTCCATAATCCCTCAATTGCCTTTTTAACAAAGGTCATTTGATTTGTAAAAAACAAAGAAACAAACACATGGGCTACAGATGCTGATTGCAACCTACACAGTATATGGAGATATGTGTCACTGCATATATTCTGTTTTTGCACATTCTGATAAAATACACAACAACCGTTTAGTCCACACAACATAAAAAGAAATACTGGTAGCCACCGCTACACCTCAGCCTTCTAACAGATGTAAAAATGTAAAATTTTAGGTGATTTTCAGAAAAGTTGACATCTGAACTTGACCTTGAGTTCAAGGTCACTGAGTTCAAAGATTTTTAGTAGCTGCACTTGGTAATTATTTGAAAATCTTTGGTGACATCCTTCTTGTGTTATCGCTTTCAGGAGATTTTCAGAATCTCTATCTAATTTCTTTTTTTTTGAATTTGTCAAACATAGCAGTGAGCAAAACATCTATTAATGCCATATAGATTTTTCATGCAGTGAGTAATCAGCCTAAAATCAACACTATATTTCTTACTATGAGTACCACATGAAGAGAGTAAATTCCACATTTAAGACTTAATAAGATGGAGAGGAGACAAAGATGTCTCATATAAGTTACAAAATGAAGACTACTTAAAAATTAGAGAGGATCATAAAAACTTTTGCTGCATAGTTTTAGCAGAGGAGCACATTGTTAGTCATGTGCCTGCAATTAGGACACCAATTCACTAGAAGTAATATCATTCTAGTACATTTTAGTGCATCTGCATGAACATTCAGAGAGACTAAACTCAACCAGTTTCAAAGGATTGTATGTATGTACGTGCTTGCAAATGTTTTGTGTGTACAAGGACAGGGAAAAAAAGAAAGTTGGAATTAAGGGTTAATAACAGATTGAACATTGTTGGAGGAACTGAAGTTAAAATAGTGCATACCTCCCGCAGTTGAACTCTGACTTTAGTGATGGCCTTCATCCAATGAAGTCTGGATTGGGAAAAGGGTAATGGTGGTCCATCATCATGGAAACTAGGTCTAGGTTACATGGATTTAAGCATTAGATGAAAAGAAGAGAAAGAGGAAATTTCTCAGTTCTCAAGCATTTTCATTATATCACACACACAGTTGAATTACAAGCAAAAATGTACCTGTGGAGTTTAGGGGATCCTGTCTCTGCTGTAGTATCACTTTTCAAGTTCTGTCTTTTGTCAGGGGACAGCCTATCCATCTCCCGCTCACTGACCACAGAGTGTCCATTGATGGAGAGATTTGTGCCATTTGTGCGTAGCTGCCCATTGGTAGAAGGGTGAAAACCAGTACTATGATAGGAGTGGAAGGACTCCTCCAGTTCTGATCCTCCAGTGCTCTCGTGGCCAGTCTCACTAAGCTGGGAGCTGGTCTGGCTAAGATTTCCTGATGACCCAAAGCGACTACTTTCCACTGGACTACATTGGTGAGAAAGGAGTGAGGAAAACATTCAGAATGGTGAAATATCATTTCTGAATATTTTATAGTTTTGAGTTTCCACTACAAAAGACCAAATGGATTCGTAAAATATGATGATTACTAGATGTACACGTAAAAAAATACTTAACAAATGAAAGTTTACAAATTAAAGCAGAATTCCATGACAATGTTGCAACTTAATTCATAAAATTTATATAGCCCAATTCACAACAACAGTCGGCTCAAGATGCTTTACTCAGTTGCTGAAACATCCATATATATATATATATATATATATATGTGTATACACTCATCTACATTTTTTGCAAGTGCCTAACAAAAGGGACTGCAAAATGAATAATGATATAACAATAATAACAATATAATGATAATAATAATAATAATAATAATAATAATAATAATAATAATAATGTTTGAGTACAATGTAGATTCAGCCAGAAAATTAAAACTCAATACAACATTGTTGTGGAATTCAGATTTAAAATGACAAATGATACTGCAGATACTAAACACAAAAAGCCCACACTGAACAACACAGACATAGACACAAAATAACTAAATTAGTGAAAATTGACTGCAAAGCTGAATAGGAAAAACATTTTTTTTTCAAAATTCCCAATACATCATAAATGGGGGGGGAGAGGGAGGATGCCATTTATTGTACTTTTACTAGCCTTGTTGTATTCAACAGAAGGTTGGACTGGTTGTCCAGCTGCACTCCAGAGTTAGGACCTGCAGAGGGGTAAATTTCTACAAGCCTTTCCTTCTCCTTTGGGGTCAGGGATGCTGAAGGATCTACATCAGGAGTGGAGATGCAAATCTGGGGAGTTGCTATATCATCTGTGGAACCTACCGGTTCAGTTTTTTGGGCTTCAGTTGTTTCGACCTTTTGTACAGTCTCATTGCTTGCTGAACTGTTGTTAGTTTGGGGTTGAGAAGTTATAACTGGGACAGCTTGTGATTTGGACGGCTGTGTCTGCTGAGGAAAACCTGCATTTTCCCCCAGTAATGAAATGGTGGATGGCTCCTGTTTTTCAGTATTAGATTTTTCCTCTTGAAATATGCCTCCAGAAAGATTTTTCAGCCCTGAAATTAGGCTACTACCTCCTTCTGTCTGAGACAATGATGAAGCAAATGATGGTGCTGATGACATCAGGGATCCAAGAGATTTTCCTGCATTGCTCTGTGCAGATATAAACCCAAACAAAGACTTAGCTTGAGATGGCTCTGCATTGTTGGGCAACTGATTAGGAGGTGAAGTAACATTAACATCTGCTTCTTTGACATCAGGTGGGACTGACTTGTCACTTTCTTTACTCTCAGGGTCCTCTTTAATAACCATGGGCTTCTCATGTATCACTTCTCCCTCACCTTCTGGTTTTTCTTTTTCATTGTTAACTACCTGATGAATGACATAACTGTCTTTTGCTACACTTGAAACAGTAGAAGTTTTTAAACAAGCTGTTTCAGATTCCACAGCACTGTCATTTATTAAGGTGCCAGGCTTCACTTGATCTTTATCTTGCAATGTTGAGCCCATCACTATATTTGCACTGGTGATTGGTTTGGGTACTGCTGGCACAGATTCAGATGGCTTACGTGGTTGTCCCATTGCACTGGCTGTTGGTTTTGGTACAGCTGGCACAGATTCAGATGGCTTAGGTGGTTGTCCCATAGCCCCAAACAAAGATCCTCCTATGCCACCAAGTAAAGTTGATGCTCCAGTTTGTGATCCTGCAGTCTGACCAGTAGCTCCTCCAAACATTCCTCCAAACAAAGAACCACCAGTCTGAGGTGTAACTCCAGAAGCTCCAAACATTCCACCCAGTAATGAGCCACCACTCTGGGGAACTGCAGATTTGGCACTGGATGCTCCCCCAAACATCCCACCTAATATTGAACCTCCGGTGGTGGGGGCAGTGGCTTGAGTAGCAGACTGAGGAGCAGACCCTTTAAATAAGCCTCCAAGTAATGATCCACCTGTTTGTGGAGACGCTGTCTGGGCACTGGGCCCTCCAAAAATACCCCCTAGTATTGACGCACCAGTCTGACTGGAGGAAGGTTGGGGTGCTGTTCCTCCCAATCCAAAAAGCTTTTGCTGTTGCTGACCTTCAGTGGGGGTAGGTGTTGGTTTGAAAAGAGCGGACATGAAGCCAGTAGCTGTATCTGACTTGTCTGGCACTGGAGGTTTCTGTTGTTCTTGGACCAAAGAACTTACTGACTGAGGGAATGGTGTTTCCTGTTCTGCATTAGATGTTTTTGTATCTTGACTCAACTGACTACTCCTTGCAATCTCTGAATTTACAATTTGTTCTGTTGATGCACACGTTTCATACTCTTTAGACTGATTTTTTTCAGATAAGGCAGTTTGCTTATCAGTATCTTGGCAACTTACTTCTTCTATGAGAATATCCTCACCTTTAGACAAGCTTGCAGCAAGAGGCTGAACTTTATTCTCAAATGTATTTGGGATTTCCACTTGATCGTTGCTTTTGATCAAAGTATTAATTTCACTTGTATCACCACCAGTCGAAACAGTTTTACTGTCAATGGCTTTTTGTTGATCAGTTACAGTTGATGTAGTACTGTTAAGAGTGGTAGTTGATATTTTGTCATTATTAGATGTTGGAGTAGTTGTTGCAACTGAAGCAGATCCTCCAAACACTGAAAGCAAACTTGTGTCATTAGGACCAGAAGCACTAGTTAAAATACTACCTAGAAGAGATGTACCTGTCTGTACACCGGCTGTTGGAGATGGTGAACTGCCCAAAATCCCTCCAAATATAGAGTTTTTATTTTGGGTTGTCTGATCAGCCCCACCACAACTTCCACCTGTGGACCCACTAGTCTGCACAACAGATGAAACTGCTGAACCACTGAAGATACCACCTAAAATAGACCCAGCAGACTGGGATCCAGCAGCCTGGGGAGCAGATCCTCCAAATAAGCCTCCAAGTAATGATGACCCTGGCTGTGATCCTGTAGTTTGGGGAACAGAACCACCAGTCTTGTTGAGACTAGCTTGTGGAGCAGTCTGCGGTACAGACCCTCCAAATAATCCACCTAGCAATGATCCTCCTACTTGAGATGATGGTGTTTGAGGTGAAGAACCTCCAAACATTGCCCCTAACAGAGAACTTCCAGTCTGTGAAGAGGGCTGAGGGGCAGAACTTGCAAACACTGAAAACAACCCCTTGGCTGGTTGGTCTTTCAGGCCCGATGATCCAGGTGTAGACCCTGTAGTTGACAGCCCTGTTTTGGTAGAACTTGGCTCAGTGCTGGGTGCAGAAAATAAAGAAAGAAAACCTTTTCCCGGCTCATCTGAGAAAGATCCAGTTAAAGATGGAGGATGTGGGTCTGATCCACTAATCACAGAGGCTGAAGGTTCTTTAGAAAAAGAAGGATCCTGGGGTGCACTCTCTGTGCTCATTTCCTTATGCACAACAACACATTCTGAATTTGAGTGCTTAGATATAACATCACTGGCTTCAATTGAGTCACCACAAGTATTTGTGGTAACTACAGTAATATCACTAGATGGGGTGGCATGCACTTGACTGGAGTTACTATCAGATTTGTTCGCTGAGAATTCACTTGAGAATTCACTAGAAGGGGCATCTTTGAGGACATGGTCACTTGAAATAGATGCTATCTGGGAAGAACTTTGTTGTGAATGAATAGCTGGGGGCTCTTTGGCAGAGGTGACAGCAGATGAACTGGGAGTCTGTTGTGGTGTTGGCAAAACATCGTTAAAAACAGAACGCATACTCTTGGTTGGTTCTTTTGGGACTGCAGTCCCTGGTGTGTAGGGCATGTTTGTATCTCCTCCAGTTCTTGGTGGTTGAGGGGAACTAGGACCACTAAACACGGAAAACAATGTTTTTCTTGGATTTTCAGTAGAGGCAGACAATCCACCGAATATACCCCCAAGAACAGAGGTAGCTGTTTGTCCTTGTGGCAGAGGCTGTTCTTGTGGTTTAGATGGTGCCTGTGGTCCCCCTTGTTGTTGAGTTTGTGACTGGACTACTCGTTCTTGAAATGGTCTTGTTGATGACTGTGTTTGTGGCGGGTTGGGATCACTAAACATTGACAACAGCCCCTTCATTGGGCTTTCAGCTGAACTTGATGACCCAGGAAGAATTCCCCCTAGAAAAGATCCAGTTTGATTTTGAGATTGTTGGGTGCTGTGACTGCCGAACATTGAAAGGAACCCTGTAGATGGAGGATCCTTTGGAGGGATAGTTCCCCCCTGTGGTGCCTCAGTGTTGGGCCTGGATTCGTTAGGAGGTGCATGAGGAGTTGATGCTGACAACTTTGATAATAAACTTTTACCAAGTGTTTCGGGTTGAGAAGGCTGTGAAGATGTGCTTGATGGGTGTGTTTGAGACAATGTCCCAGATTTATCTGTAGTTTGCTGAGTATTTGGCCCTGTAAACATTGAAAATATAGTTTTACCAAGTGATTCTTCCTGTTGACCAGTAGGACCAGACTGGTTAGATGCTGCTGATCCACCAAATATTTCTCCAACTGAAAATCCAAACAGCCCACCAGATGGTTTACTTTCAGCTTCCTGCTTTGTTTGTGCAGCAGGCGGCACAGATTGTGACTGGCTTGCTGCAGAGCCTGTGGGGATACTCGGAGTAGACACTTCCAAAATATTTTTATCTGGGATTAGGCTCTGCATAGACCTAGATGAGCCACTTTGGTCTAACGTTTGCTGTCTCTGAATACCTTTAGATCGAGATGCTGATGTTAGTGAATCCTCTGTAACACTAGGTTTGATTTCCTGTTTTTGTAGTTGAGAGGGCTCAGTGCTAAACAGATTACTGATTGACCCAAAAAGATTTGAAACTCCTGTAGCCTCTTTATTTGTAGTGGCACTTCCTGGTAAGGAACTTGTGCTGCCAGTTTTGCTCTGTTGATTTGGAGATGTGTCAGTAAATTTATTGAGAACTGGTTTGGTTTCCTCTATTCCTACTGCAGATTTTAGGAAGTTCATGAACCCTGCCTGTGGTTGTTCAGATGGTTTTTCCACTGGTATGTCCATCGGTTTATCAGATGTAGGTTGTCCAGTTGGTGCAGGTTTACTAAGATATTCTTTTGATCCTAAAGGCACTGTCACATTGAGGTTTGTTGGTGGAGTCACTTGTTGTACCATGGTAGTCTGCCGCGAAAGTTTAGGTTTCTGAGTTGCATGTGAATTTGTTGAGTGTGTTGCAGGGTGAGTCACTTGAGGTGCTGTTGGTACTGTGGGCAAAATTCTACCCTGTTTGGTAACTGGCGTTTCAATTTGTTGTTTAAAGCTTTCTGTCTGAGTCACAATGGCAGTAGATTCTTCTCTGATGATCTTAGACTTCAGACTCTGAAATCCTGATGAAAGGATGCTTTTAGATTGTTTGTCAGTGGCTTGCTCACATGTGGACTTACTAGAACTGTTCAATTCAACCTGTGATGTTTTGCTGACAAAAGAGGTTATTAGGGAAGAAATCTTCTTAACCTGACGATTAGGTTGCTGTTCTCCTGGAGACACTCTTTTCCTCCATTCTTCCTCTGATACATCATCCACATGTTTTATTGTAACAGCAGTCGATGAACGCCGCCGTTGGCTAGGTTGGTAACAGTTATAAAGTAAGTGTTGATTAGAATTTGCTGTAGGAGTAGAATTCAGGGAAACAGAAACCTTTTGAGCAAGAAATGTCTTTACTTCCTGGTTATTCCAGTATGGGCCAATATGATCTCTATTATGACATGAAAGGTCAATGATGTCATTACAATAATCTTGATATACATAACTTGGCTGTCCTGGATCCATCTTAACTTTGTTTAATGTATAGGATGAGAAATCCACACCGGGCTGCCCTTGAGACAGAAATGAATTTTCAAACATTTGAGAGAATTGTTCAAGATTTAAATTCATAATCTCATTTCCTTTTCTGTAGGCAGCGGACAAATCTAGGGGGGCATTTAGAAGTTGAGAATCCCTGTGATCTTGGCCTGGAAGCCAAAGAAGCTCATCTTCATTGTAAAGTGGAATTTTAAAGCCACACACTAAAACCATCTCATTCTTCAGCCAAGCACTTGGAAAACTTTCTAACTGCTGTGCATTTCCCCAAGATTCATCTTCAGGGGCACATGCATACACATATTCTCCCGCTGCATCTGTAAGTAAAGCATAAATATACTCATGATCTGTGTAAACAAAGTAGCCACAGTCACCGTCTTCTGCTGGCCACCACATTCCTTGCTCCAAAAGAGCCAGCCACTGCTGATACCATTCAGTGTCTTCAAGGTACCGGGAGTCTTCAAGGTCTATGTTTGCACTTGGAGGATCTACTGGTCTATTCAAATTAAACTGACTGTGATGGATCATGCCATTAGTGTGAACATGGTGTGAGTCTGGATTATCCATTCCATATTGCCAGTTAGCTGAATAAGATAAGCTTGGAGCAGTTTCTTCATAATACCCTTCATGATATGAAACACCATTCAAGCTATAAGTGCTACCATCATTAAATGAATGCCATTTCCCAAACTTGCCATTACTCTGTTTAGTAGTTAAGTTCAACACACCTTCCCCATTGGGTAAATGTTCTATATTTCCCAAGTCTTCATAACTATTCCATAATTTTCTCTTTGGATATAGATCATCATTTCTATATCCTTCACACTGATGTGGTTTATATTGTTCTTGGTGATAAACAACACCTTGCCATTGCACAGTGTTCTGATTCTCAGGTACTGGTAATGGTGTACTTTCAGAACTGAGCCTATATCCTTGATTCTCTACCGGGAAATGATAACCTAGTGACTCATCCTGAAACTGCTGCCACAGAGCACTTTCACGGATCCACTGGTTTTCATCATAAGAGGGACTTACTGCATATGCAGACAACTGATAAAGGTTTTGACTTGTAGCGTTGTATAAAGATGGGGAGCTTCCACCAATATATGGATGCATGGTCATGACTGGTGAAGTTGCACGACTTTGTAAAAGGGAATGGATATTTCCTGTACTATAGGCCATTGGGTTAGTTGGCCTAAATGAACCAGAATTATATAACTGAGGCAAATTACCAGTGCTCACTGAGGAGTATGTCGTACAGCTCTGAAGAGATCTTGCAAAAGTAGCTGATGTACGCAAATCCAAACTCTCAGTATCGACTGACACAGGTGCACTGATTAAAGCATGTCTACTCCTTCCTGGATTGAGAGAATCTGGATTGTCTTTTTGTAAACCATCCCTTCCAAGGTTTAAGTTAGCACTTGTTAATATGTCAGAATAAGACTCCGTGAACTTGGCTGAAGTAGTCTGTTGTCCAGTTATCTGATTTGTTCTTTTCTCTTTTTCTGCCTTTTCTTTTGATTGTTGTTGTGTCATATTATTGTGTGGCTGCTTTTGCAGTGGGCTTTTCATTGTAACTGTATAATTATTGGCCCTTTCTTGAGGTGGTTGTTCTGTTGATGTTTGACAGGTTGTGTGAATACTTTCATTTGATTTTGTAAACTTGTTTAACAACCCTGAGAGCACTCCCGATTGACCCGGTGTCTCTATCTGTGTTGGATCAGTCTGGTTATGTGGTATTTTGTTTTGCTGATGTGTTTCATAGGTGTTTTTGGGCTGCAGCTGTTGAGCTGTGTTTTCTGAAGGGGATTTAAAAAGTCCAGAAAACAGACTACTTGCATGTGTTGTTTTTTGCGTTGTGCCATTTTCTGGCCGATCTTGACTAGAAACTTGGATATTCTTTGTCTTTAATTGCTCATTATTGGATTTGCTTAGTGTCATTCCATGCTGATGAGCTGACAGTTGACTTTGTGTGTTTATGTTGTCTGCTGAAGCAAATTTTAAAAGTCCAGATAGAAAACCACCTTGTTGGGATGGTGCTTGCTGAAGTGGAACAGTCTGCTGTCGAGCAAATCCTGGTTTATTTGTCTCGTATCGGACACCGTGGTGATTCTGAGGGATGTTTTTAATAGGAGGACCTTGGCTTGGACCTTGAGTATTCAGTTGGCTCAGACCTTGTTGACTGCTTTGGTGGTGAACTGTTTGACTCCTTGAAATATTCTCAGAGGATTCAAATTTGAGCAAGCCAGATAGCAGCCCCTTTTCTGGAGTGTGTGTTTGCTGAGTTCTGTGTGAAGTCTGCTGCTGACCAAAGTAATTGCCGGGAATGTTCCTTTGTGCTTCACTATCACGAGATTGTCCCTTTTGTTGCAGGTTTTTTGTCGATGAAATGTTCAATAAACCTGAGAGAAGACCCCCCATCTGTGGAGTTGAAGAGGTTTGTTCTGGGGCAGTGTGTTGGGAAAATTGTGTGGGATTATTTCTGTTGAATGGCTGATTGTTAGCATGCTGTGATAAATGGCCAGATAAGTCACTACTAGAGCCAAATGTAAGAATTCCAGATAGCAATCCACCTTGTTTTGGTTGATTGACAGTCTGCTGCTGCATTCCAGATTTCTGATTTGATGTATGTTGGGCTTGTGAGACAGATGACAGTTTGCTGTTCTGAGATTGCTGATTACGGATTACATTCTGGTCTGGACCAGAGGGTGCTGGGGTAGGGTTGAATATGCTGGAAAACCACCCTTTCTCACTATTTTCCTGGTGCACAGGAGGATTCTTGGTCAAGGTGGTCGAAGTTGTTGAAGTCAGATCATGCTGAGGATTCTGTGTTTTTATGGAGGCACTGATATCTTCACTGGATGCAAACTTTAAAAAACCAGAAAGCACACCACCTTCTGCTTTGGGACGTTGCTGAGTGGAAACGTTTTCAGATGAAGGGAAAGGTACTTTAGGCTTACTAGTCAATGCCGGGTCTTCAACTGGTTCCTCTAGTTGGGGGTTCTCTGTGGTTCTAAACACTGGATAAATTGCCACAGGTGGAGTTCCCTGGGGTGAAACAGGGGCAACAGGTGTGATCAGTGAACTTAATGACTTCTTAAAAGGGCTAAAGAAACTGGTGTTTGCAGAATGTGTTGGCCCAGTTGACCTTTCTGGCTCTGGAACAGGAATACTCTCTTTATTCAAAATTGACTGGATTTGTGTCTCATATAAGTTTCTATCATAATTTTGTCCTGAATATTTTTCGTGTGAAAGTCTTCTTAATTTTCCTGTTTCACTACCTCTGTTATCAAGCCATCTCTCTTCCAATTGTGTATGACTCTGAGAACATGTGGGTTCCAATGCCTGTTTGCATTCAGCCAAATTCACATTATCTGCTGAAAAAAGCTTCAAAGGATTTAATCTACCCAAGACTGAGTTTTCTGGAGCACTTTGAGGTTTGGTTACAAGCTCGGGTACATGGTCTTTTGCACTTGTTTGAGTCTGACACCTGCTGGGAGTTTGTGTTTCTTGATAATGACTGTGTATTTTGGCATCATGTGGTGGGTGAGAAGGCAAAGAATTGAATGATTTTTCAGGAGAACTTTCTACTGGAGAGACAATAGCTACGGGAGCTGTGTTATTTGATTTAGGAATGAAGGACAACAATTTTATTAGTCCAGATTGTGAGGGTTGTGTGGATGATACTTGTGGAGATAGGGCAGGCTGTTTAGGGCCTCCACCAACTTTGTCAGTGAGAGAAGTAAACAATGAGCTCATGGCATTTTTTACTCCTGAAATTCCCTGATCAGATTGGGGTTCTTCTCTTAAATCCTTTGAATTACTTTGTTCCTCCCCAAATGAATCAGTTCTATTGCTACCATAGGAGGATAGCCTAGACTTGCTTGATTTAGGCAGGGATCCATATTTGCTAATTTCCTCTTCTTTTTCAGCTAGGTATTCAGACACTGTTTCAACAAGACATTGAAGCTCATCCATAGGATCAACATATTCATCACTTGGCTCTTCTACAGGAGAGAGCATTGCCTCTGAAACCCATCCTCCTGATTTAGGTTTCCCATACTTCTTCTCCCAAAGGCTCTGTGAATTTTCTATGTGGCCCTCATAGGAGAAAGAATGCCTATCTTTATAATGTCTTTTGTTCTCTGAGCGACACTCATCAGCCATAAAGGCAATGTCATTAACATTGTCCTCTGCTCCTACAGGGTGGTGCAGAGGACTCTCCAATTCAAAATCAAACTGTGCCTTCCTTCTAGCATCTTGCCCTTTTTTGTATGCCACATAATTCTCCAAAGTGCTGTCCAGCTCATTTTTAGCCCACATCCTTGTTTTGTAGAGAAGCCCATTCTGATATGGTCTCAGATCTGATGTCATACGCTCCTCTTCTTCCTGCATCTCTGCTACCTGTCGCATGAAAAGCTCCCCTCTTTTCTCACGGAGGAGTGCAAGGTCAGTGGGAAAGGTCTCTTCTCTCATTTTGTCTGCTTCTGGACTGAGAAACCCTCCTGGGTCTGTAATCTTTTTCTTTCGCCGACGATCAATAGTATCATAACCCTCAGGATAGGTGGCAGGCAGACCACCACTATGCTTTGTATTCTGATGGATAGGTGAATGTGATAGCTCAGAGTAGGGTCTTCCCATGCGAAAGATAACGCTGTCTTCATCATCTATAAAGTCACTTAGCTGTGGCTTGCTTTGCCCCTTGTATTTGTTTTCCCAATCTTCAACCCCCATGCCAGAATCTACAGGTATAATTCTGACTCTTCCTTTCTGGTTTAAAGAGCTTCTTTTTTTTTTGTGTAAGTTAAAAAATAAATGTAATAAGGGTGTGGGAATGGATAAAGGGATGGAAAAGAGGCATACAAAAAGAAAAAATGCAAACAAAAACACAAGTTAAGCCACACAGTAAATTATGACAGAAACAAATCTAAATAAATCTTTTCGTAATGATGACCTGATCTATAATATATATGATAAGCAATACGTAACATTACATTCTTTAATAAACATTTTTGCAGTTTTTGATGATCTTAACTAAACTGCCCAGAAGGCATACCAAAAGACTAGAACATAACATGTTACACATTTCGTACATTTGACACGGGTAATAAAACTCTTTGTTTGCAAGTGTGAGATTGTGTGCATATGGCTCCATGTTTGCACGTGCCTCACTGAATTTAGATTGTTGTAAATCCCCACTGCAACAGACATGCTTATCAGCACTTCCACAGTCTGTCTGTAAAAGCCTTAACAGGAAATGTCCGCGAAATCGCCACCATGTGGCATTCACGGAAGAGGTTTTTATGTTACAGCTGAAAGGCATGTGTCTATCACTGACCTATTTCCTCCAGAGGTGTGAAAGAGGGATTTCCTCTGTGATATACCAAGAGCATTTCAAACTAACAGGAACTTTAAACAACCCAACACACCCCCAAGACAAAAAGAAACATGAACAATGAAGGTCTTTTTTTCAGACTGTAATCACATTTTTTTTTCTGATGTAGAATTATCCGGATCAACTCCCTATCAGTCAACACAGACAGATTTGTAGCAGTCTCACTGGTGCACATGCATGCTATGGCAAGTGCCAAGAACCAAGAACATTTGTTTTCTGGACCAAATACTTCCTGACAGCATTTTAGTGGCGTTGTAGTGACCATAATAACAACAACAACAAAAAAGAATATATTATTTTTGTATATTAGTAACAATCAACATATAAACACTTTACTGTTGGCCAAATTGCCACAATAAACAAATAATCCTGATATTCTTCCTGATGTACGGAAGACAAAAACATAGGCTTTTGCTCAGGTAAATTATTCATAACAAAATTAATTAAGAAGTAATTACCAATTCTTTCTCTGTGAAACAATCTTATCTAAAGTAAACATTTCTGACTAGGTTTTAAACCCTAATTAAGGGAGACACAAGTAATGTCATTATGGTACCAATTACACTTGCATGATTTATCTTTATAATTTCATTGATGTTGATTTAACTCTGGTTATTATTGAGGT
The DNA here is from genome assembly GCF_001858045.2 of Oreochromis niloticus. Lineage (NCBI taxonomy): Eukaryota > Metazoa > Chordata > Actinopteri > Cichliformes > Cichlidae > Oreochromis > Oreochromis niloticus. The sequence continues at coordinate 28,343,772 of NC_031972.2, forward strand.
CATAATGAATAGACAACTCATTTTCAGTTACATTATTGAAAAGCACTTCTAAAGTTTTGCACCATTTGTGTAAAAAGTGAGTGGGAGAAAAAAAAAAAAAAGGCAAATACAGCCATTACCGCCGTGATTATATTACTTTGCATTAGACTGCAGCAGTACACAATAAAACAACATATCAAAACTAACTGCTGCAGTGGAAGCAAGAACCATCAGGCTACACTGCCAGTATGTGTAAGGATAAAGAGTGTCTGATCATAAGTGCATGAGTGAGTGAAGGTATCCCTGGGTGACCCTGTCTACCTGCTTCCTCTTGGGTCCCTGTAGTCCAGGTCGAAACTGTGGACAGAGTCTGCGCAGCCATCCGGGCGATGCTGTGGCCGAGGCCCCATCGGGTACTGGTGCATAGATGAGTTGGGCTGAGCAGTTGTGTGGTAACGTGGAGGCAAACTGTTACTGGTCTCACTGCGGTAATCGCTATCCCGGTCATCTACAGCACTGTCCTGGTCATCCAAGGCTGCAGCAGGTAAAAAGACAAGCTCTAAACATCCCATCCTGACAGATTGTCAAATCGTGGAATCAAGTACGTTTAGTAAGATGGCTTTGTTTTTCTATCAAACCTTGCTGATTATTAATGTAAAAGAAGTGTATGTGTTCTTATTTGAATTTTCATTAAATATAAAAATGCAAAAAGCTGAAAAAATAAACAAACCAAGGTTACCTGATGCTAGGTGAAAAGTTAAAAATGCAAACATTTAAAATTTTCTAAAGGCTATGGGTCAAGTGCAAAGCAGTATGGGTCTTCTGCAAAAAAAGCAAAATGTTGAATACAAGTTGCAAAATATGGCAGTTTCTAGACACGCTCTTAACCATTATAATGATGTCTGAGTAGGACAGGAAAGCAACAAATGGACACAGAGCTACACAAATCTGCAGCCAGGAACGCATTGTGTGGTTTTTTTAATAAATGTTAATGGCCCTGATATGACAGAATCATTCTGATTATATTTTAATGTATTTCACATCATAAAATGTCATAAAAATTGTGCAATTGATGCAAATATTTCAAGAATTTCAAGAACAAAATAAAAGATGCAACTTTTACTAAACAAGAAAGAAGGTAGTATTCTATAATTCAGCATCCTAGCAAAAAAATAAAAAATAAAGCTGACTAACTGACTAACAATAGGTTTGTAGAATTATAAGAGCTAATTGTGTACAACCCTGGGGTTATTTGAAAGTGATTTATTCAAAGTAAACAGAGTGGACAGACCCACAGAATGGCACTGTACTCTGGTACAGTCATTCTCAATTAAGAAGGTAAGAGAATCTTCTGAATGAGAAGATTTCCATGAAGGATAAAAACAGATTTTGTCAGGATCGCTCTTATTATTTTCAGGTAAATGCAGACCTTCCCTTGCTCTTTTAGCAAAAATAATATTTTTTTTGTGATGCTGATTTTTGTTTATAAAATACTAAAATAATTGGTTATCACTAAAAGGGTTACAGTGCAACACAAGACAAAGTTTCTAACAAAACAATTCACCTCATGTGGCTTTACTTAAATAAAACTCCCACCTGTGCACATGTAGCCTGGGAAATTCATAGTCATGAATATATCAAACCATTATATCACTGCTTGCACTCTTTCTTGCCCCACTAAGAAAATAAAGTGCTGTACATGCAAGTACTTGTGCTAAATGTAAGGCAAAGAGCTGTTCTTCACCTCTCTATATGTATGATCCCATAGATTCATCTACAGAATAATTTTCTATAAGAAAAGTAAAGACTATGAACTTTATTTCTTGTTAGCCCAGTTAAGCCTCTATATTTATACATGAAAAACATAAAATAATCATTTTACAAAGGGGCAACCTTGTGTTGAAGTACAGAGAAGAAGACAGTTTGTAAGTGTTCACCCCACACAGCTTCAAAATAATTTTTATAACTTCATATAGGAAAGCACCAAAATATACCACTTTTTGAAACTGACCTCACCAGTTCAAAGACAACGTCTTTCAAAAGCTAACCTAAGGCTAGTATTGGGTAGGGGGATAGCTAGGCTGGGGTTTATCGTTTCAAAGTGATAAAGTCATAAGAAGTGATTCATAAATATTTAGCAAAGACTGCCACCTGTCATTTCTGTGAAGGAACTGCAATTCCCTACTATAAACACGTAATAGGGGCTTCCATTGTTAATCAGACTTCTAGCAATGCTTGTTTATGTATCAGAAGATGACTTTTCTGGCTCTTTTCAGGAATGTGCACAATATAATAATAAATGATACATGTGTTGTAAAAAATATTCTAACATCAGCACAGGGCATACTGTAGAAAACAAGAAAACAGCAAGAGCATGATGGGAGAAAATGTCAAAAGGTAATCAATGAATACAGTGAGGAAAGAAAAATAAAATTAAGTAATGTGAATTAATTGAATGGGAACCTTATGGATTACTTGTTACAAGGGGGACATGGGGCTTTATGACATGCAGAAGGGGAATGAGGATTGGCCAAGGGGGAGAATTTCATCAAAGTGTGTTACATACTCAGTGAATCAGCCCATCCGAAATAGTTGCCTGGTAAAAGTGCAGATGTAACAAATGAGAGGCAAGTCAGAGGAACCAGGGATTGTGTAAACAAAGAAGAATTAAGTGCTCCTGTGTTGTAATAATTGGACAATGAGGGAGCCCCATAAGTGGCAAACAAACACATAAATTGTCACAAGAAATTTAAAAGAAAAAAAATAAAATAGAAGTAACAAGACAAATGAGTCTGAGATCCAGAAAGATGGAAAACTGGCTCCATCTAGAGGTTAAAAGTACAACACATTCAGGTACTCACAGCACTGGGAAGCTGCAAATGGCAATGGGTGACTCTGAACATCTTCCTGAAGAGAGTACTAGAGAGGACAGAGAGTAAAACAACAATTTATTCATTATCATTATTATAATTCATGTACAATTGCTACTCTATCAATGTTAGGAACCAGAAATAATTATAGATGTTATATGCATGTGCATTAATAATTAAATTGTGCATATAATAGCATTCTTTATTGACTGGAATAATAAACTTAATTTTATATTAAAACTTTCTGGTATAAACTGTATTTTACCTCATCATGGATTCCCATTCTGTTGATGCGCTCAAGTTTGCCAGTCCAATACTGCGCCTCATCATCCGGGATATCTGGCACAAAAATATGCATGTAGCAAATATAAACTTCAAGCTTCATTTCCCAGCATGCTATCATAATACATTTATGTCTGTTCAATTTTTTATGAGCTGTTTGGAAATGAAGAAAATAGTAAGTTAGCCGTAACATACAAAATAAATGTCAAGTGTACAGTGTGGCAAGTTACAGGTTTCCTGAAAAATTATAATACAAAATTGAATTTCAAATCCACAAATAATCAAAAGATAACTTTTAAGTGAAAAATACAAAATAATTACTCTACATTATTTTTTTTTACTGTTTGATATGATGTCTGGTAGACTAGTCGTACTTGTAAGGGGGATCTGCACTGCACTGCAGACAGATGCACATTAAAGGCCACACACAACACAAAGGCTAGGACTTCAAAGACACCACAAACCCACGGCTTTAATGAATGGCTTTGGAAGCACAGAGTCATGATGGGCTCCTGCAACCTTAAAAGGGCTCCTCTTAATACAGAGGAAGAGGCTCTCTCCCACACAGTGGACACTCTGCTTCAACTTTGATGCCTTTTGATCACAAGGCTTAAGCATTACATGCAGTGCAGTATTAAAACAGTGTAGTGGTCAAGTACAAAAAGGTGGTGGGAGCACAAAGGACACTTCACCATACAATAACTAATTAACTAATATTTTTAAATGTGAATCAAACTTTAATATTGAAAAACTTGCCAATATCAGGTAAATTCAGCTGTTTTTGATTCCTAGCAAGCTCCAAATGTCAGGATATTTAGTCTTTATTTATAGATGACCGCAAACACCAAGCTGAACTACAGTTCGTATTTCATCTACAGTATTGTAGTCTTGAGTCAACCCTCATTTCCTCATTTTGCTAAGAAAAATTATAAAAAGGTGCAACCATTTATTGAAATATGTGGAAACATAAATGAAATACAGTATACAAGACAGAAACAGAGTTTCTAATTGTAATGAGCTTAAAAGTCAATATTATCATGACCACCTTTATCCTTTTACACAGCCTGGACTTTCTTAGGCAATCTTTCTTGTACTTTCTTTAAGTAGCATTCAGGAATTGTTCCCCAGGCATCCTGAAGGACATCTAAAGCTCTTCTTTGGATGATGGTGGCTTTTTGGACAGTTCTATGTAAAGATGATCCCATACTGCTTCAATAATGTTAAGGTCTGTTGATCCCCTATTAGCATTCTATAGTGTGTGTGTGTGTTTGTTTTTCTTTTTTTTACCCAGATATGCTTTAACTGCACTGCCAGTGTGTTTGGGATCATTTTAATGCTATAAAACAAAGCCACTACCAATTAGATTCTTTCCAGATGTTATTATACAGTGAATCAATATCTGATCGCCCTTTTCTGAATACAAAATTCCATCAATTTACAATAGATCTCCAATATCACTGCCTGAGATGTAGCTTCAAAAATTACAGATCATCCACCATGTTTTACAGATGGCTGCAGACACTCACTGTTCCAGCTCTTTCCTGATCCTCTGGACATACTGACTAGGGCGGGGTATCGGTTTCGATTTTTATAATCGATTAAGTTCCGATGCACAAGGTCCCGATTCGATTCGATTTTGACTCAGACAGTCAGAAATATTATAATTCTGATCAATTATCAGTACATATCCATATTTTACATCTATGTATAAAAACAAAGCTGAAACTTGTGAGACTTTATCAGAGGTTTAATCATCACAGCAGATGCCTTTGTGGCAAAGTAACTGAGGATAAAATGCAGAAAAACATGAAGGAGATTTTCCTGGCCTGGCTTGTTATAGCAGATAACCACCTTAAAAATATTCTGCAGCAGATCAAAAACTGAAGAAAACCATAAATCAACATATGAACATGACCTGATGCTGCTGAAGTGAAGCAGAGCAAAGTTACAAAGGTTTTTATTAGAGACACAGCTAAGCGTTTTGCAATTTGGCATAATTTGTAAAAGTTTAAATTTCTTTGCTATTGAACAGCAAGAATGAGGCTTTCTTGTCGGAGGTCATTTTTGAAAAAAAAAAAGAAAAAAGAAAAGCAGCGATTGCGACAGCACTGAACACAATGGTAGACTGGTGCGTACTAAGCAGGCGAATAATGCAGAGATATAAAACACAGATTTGACATGGGAAACTGTTCTTGAAGTACACTGAGAGCTGTGCAGGAAGTGTGATTTTATTGTGGTGGAAGCAAAATAGCAAAATTATTCAAACTAAAATCGACTTGAATCGGGAAATCGATTTTTTAAACATACCCACTAACACTGACAGTGATTCGAACCAAATTTTCTACATTTCTTAAGTCATAAGACCTGGTGCCACTGATTTTTAATCCAGTATGTGTGTAAACTGATCTGGACCTTGTTGTGTTGGCACCTTTGAGACCAAATAAAAGTAAGGGAAATTCCAACATTATCAGCACAAATTAGTAGGTAACCAATTCTGTGAAATGCACCTATACAGTCCCATCTCGAATTAACTAAGTACTTAACACTCTTGTCAAAATAGTCACCTCTGGCTAGTCCAGAAATCAGTAGCTGGAATTATAGTGGCTGTCTATCTTTTACACACAGTTTGTGATCTACCACAGAGTTGTCAGGGTTATGTGTCCTTTAGCCCACTGTGGAGATTTTCTGCCCCTATGTAGCTAAATAAATAAATGCACCTTTAATGAAATTTGTGTTCATATTCTGACATGGATCATTCCAGAAAACACTGATTAAGTGGCTAATGGACCCAAACTCAGAGTCATATATTCCTCTTTCTCATGTTAGGAATGCTTTTGGATATTTCTAATGGTTCCTAAATCCTGTTGGCCACAACAGGACAACCTGGCAAAGACAAAATTATATTTACGGAACCTAAATTAATAAAGGAAGGTCTGCTATTGTTGAATTAGTGACCTCAGCTTATGCAGGACAGAAACAGGCGTCTCATTCTCAAAGGCACCAGATACAGGATGTTACACTGTAAGGCAAATATCTAAGACAAATATCTGGACTGCTTCTAGCCATAAAATCCTGCTCGACTCCACGCAAAGGGAGAATGTTATGATGTGACCTTATATGTATCTTGTGTAAACCAGGCTGTTCTGAAAATAGGGGACTTTATCTAAAAATTCATGTGATTCCTAAACAGTTCATGATTTTTTTTTTTTTGTAAATGTCCTTCAGTTAATGTTGAAAGTCTTAAATCCAATGGTTATCTGATTTAAAATCCACTGTAGTGGTCAAAAACTATGCAAAAATTGTGAATCTTTGTCCAACAATTGTGGACTCAACTGTTTAGCCATTAGATTTTCTGTTCAAAAGAAATTACTACTAGGTACCATATGTCTGCACAAGACCAGTGGGTACCAGGCTATGATGTTACACACTGCCCCAGGCTCGCCACTTTTTTTTTTTTGTTCCTGACATTTCAGGAGGAAACATTTGTGACCTTTGAGTAACTCTCCAGATCAAGGTTTGATTTACCCTAAGGCAACCAGAATAACTAATGTATCTATTACAAAACATCTTACATAAGAGCTTTAACTGTATTTACAAGTGTGGTTCAATCAACTGAACAACTGTATGTCTTAGACTCTGGAAGTCTATTGTGCAGCTAAAATGGTTTCAGATTTAATCTCACCAAAAGGCAGTTCGAAACGAGTATCTAGCAGGACTCGATGAGGCGTCGGGTTCTTCGTGCCGTACATCTCATCAGCTTTCATCAGGACCTCTGCATCCAGGAAAAGCCACTCACCTGAGCCCTCCTGAAATTAGATGTGGACACATTCATTTATTTACACAGACAATGCCTTTGCATGTATTCTTCAGTTTATGCTATGCCACTGATTCTTTTAATATGTATTTAAGGCAGTTTTACTGGACTAATATTGCCTGCCTTTTTACTATTTGTAGCTCAGATAGTGAAGCCAAGCGCCATTTATAATAAAGTATGTTTAATGTAGTGAAAAATTCAAAGTTCATTTTCTTAGTATTATGCGGGTCAAACAAGAAACATTTTTGTATAAACTACTTTTTTGTATGTAAAAAATACATATTTAACTTTTTGATTTCCAATCATCCTGTAACTGTAATCATTGTATAACACATTTAAACATATTGATCATTTTCAAATGTCTATTTTATTTGAAACTGCCTTTATACTTGAAATTTCTGTATTACTTAGGTTTACCTTAGGTTTAGGAATCCAGTATTACTTTACTTTTTAAACTAACAAGTAATTTATGAACAGAATATAGCCAACACACGGGTGCTTGCATTTACTTATTGTAGCATTTGAAGTTTTAGTACGACTAAAAATTCAAAGCGTCCCTTTTATGAGATCATCATTTCACATCTTTGTTGTGCCAACTGGAATTACTTACATATATCTTTCTAGGGAAAAATGCAGATAGACTGAGCAATATTTATGTAAAGGTACAAACTTTTGTTTTGTCTTTTGTTAATTTTACTAATTTAACATCTATTGATTGATGAAGTTAAATGCTGTATTTTGTTACTTCTAATGGATGGATTTCAAGTGGCTTTTTTCCACCTCAAAAGTTTGGACTAAAATTCACTTATACTTGACTTTTTGTGTGGGTGTAAGTTCTGACCTCCTCTGATTGTCGGACACTTTTTAATGGAATCCATGCAGTCCCCACCATGGTGTCCCAGATGAGACCTTTGTTCCACACCTCAACAATGAGGCCGAGGTCCAGCCGGTTGATCTCACTGTGGAAATTCAAGTAACAAATGATGATGATGATAAAATGTCACTGAATTAAAGAATGAAACAATAACCATGTTGTAATGTAACTTTGTTACCAGAAATTTTTAAAACAGAAAAAAAAACACAAGGATTGAACCAGAAATTTCTAAAGGATTGCAATCAGGAGCTACAATCGCTTTAGCTACAAAAGCTACTTCCTCATTTTGTCCTGTAGTAGCTGTCATAATCATTTCCAGCCTTGTTTTGTCATTCAACATGCTATTCAAAGGGCTCAAAACAGCTTGATGACAGTATTAAAATGGCACATGAATTTTAAAAGCAACCACACACCAAGGGCATTTGCATATTCTCATCTGTGCCACTTTACAACTACTGACGGACCAAACAAAAGCAAGATCAGAGAAAAGATAATTAAAAAAAGAGCAAGGGTGGGTGTGAGGGTGGTGGGGTCCAGAGAGCTCAGGTGCAGAGATAAAGGCCTCCTAAATCATTTGCTCATTGAAAAGAGAATAAATACATATAGCAAGGTATTTAACTGGGGCTAATTTTAACCGGGAGATTTATTGTTGTTCATGTTGCTGTTTAGATTATCTTTTCCAGTTGTGCCACCTTTTATTTTAACGTTTTGCATTATCCCTGTCTTTTTAAACATGCAAAATAAACTGGTAAAGCCAAAATTGCTAATAAATTGCAATCTATTTTCAAATACAAATACAAGCATCATCATTCATTTCTTTAAATCACTTTCCAACCACTTTGTGCAAAAGAGAAATGATTTGAGCTTTATCCTAATGCAAAGCAACATTAACAATTTCAGTCTAAATTTAATAAAAACAAGCTTAATGTAATATACACATCAGTATGAGACTGTGGATAATTTTCACTATGATGGCCACTTTGTGTAACATATCAAGAGCACAGATATATATAGACTGATTTACAACCATGTAGTCCAACCTAATTCAATTTAAATTCGTACAGTACTGTTTTTCCTTATATGAATACACATTCACCGGCCACTTATTAGGTACAATTCCTTGACTGTTCATTAAAGTAAACTTCTAATCAGTCAGTCACATGTGAGCAACTGAATGCATTTAGGCATGTAGACAAGATCAAGTTGACCTGCTCAAGTTCAAAACAAGCATCAGAATGGGGAAGAAAATTTAAGTGACTCTGAACGTGGCGTGATTTTTACTGTCCGCAAACTGCTGATCTACTGAGATTTTCTTGCATAACAATCTCTAGAGCTTACAGAGAATGGTCCAAAAAAATAAGAGAAGATATCCAGTGAGTGGCAGTTCTCTTGGTGAAAATGCTTTTTTGATGCCGGAGGTCAGAGGATAATGGGCTGCGCTGAGCTGATGGGAAGGTTACAAAAGGCCAAAGATCGAACCTTGGAGCAGATGGCCTACAGCAGTAGAAGACCACTTTGGATGCTACTTTTGTCAGCTGATAACAGGAAACTGAAGCTCAAATTTGCACAGACTCACCAAAACTGTACAATGGAAAATTGGAAAAATGCTGCAGGGTCAGAATTTGGCATAAACAACACGAAAACACAAGTTTAGACTAGTAATGGTGTCATTTTATATTTCATGGGCTATTGTCTTGGCGCATACAGGCCCATAGCCTATATGGAGTATTGTTACTGACCTTAACAAATCTGATAGTCAGGTGCTAAAAGGCCAAAAAAAAAACGAAAACAAAAAACAAAACATAAGAAAATGTAAAAAAATGTTTTTGACTTGTTAAATATAGAGAAGGTGCAACTGAATGAACAATTGCAGTTATTAATTTACAAAACTGAGACAACCACTACTTACTCATTTGTTTTGTTCAGATGATGTTTTTAGACAATATATTTAAAATGTAACATAAAAATCCTGAAAAAATACTTGCATGGTAGATACTAAGATACAAAGTTTGAAATTGTAAAGTTCCCACTTTTTGCTTAAATTTAAGCTGGGTCGCTGTAACAGATGGTACTCAGAATTTGCTGGAAAGCCTGATGAATAACCTGGAATTACACCTAGTGACAAAGCATGAATGGACAGTTGGAGGAAGGAGGCCTGGAAAAACAAACACTGTCCCAAAAGAGGGAGTTCACAAAAGACAAACAATGGCGCGCATGCAACAAAGTGTTGCCTTTAGTGTCACCATAGATACATTTCACTGGGAAAGGAAAATGGGGAAATTAAATCAATAAATTATAAGGAGGAAATGACCAACAGCTGTTTTACGATATACTGTCTTAAACTGAATGGCGTAGATGAAAAACTGTAGCTTTTAAGCATTCGGATGAGTAACTTGGAGAGATAAAAGTGTGGATGTGTTGTTTCTATCCCAGAGATGCAGAGTGTGTGGTTTTTTATGTATTAATGTTTGATTTTGTTCCCCATGATGAATGGTGTGTTTCTGTATTTGCTTCTGTATTTCAGATTGACTTACAACATGAAATCTTGCTCCCAGCAGGGCTGGTCCCCACGCACAGTGATAGTTGTGCTTTTAACATTTTGCACTTTCAGCGTCACATAGGTGTTGAACTTATCTGAAACAGAGGAAAAGGCAGATTCCGATTTAATTATAATGAGAAGACAGCAATGCACTGAGAGCATATGGAGGAGAGCGAGTGTTGCACATGAGTTAATAGAAATATATGGGATTCATTAAGCAGTAATTAAGACACATAGCATAGTAAGACTTTGGACAGTCTACTATTAGATAGAACAGCAGAGGAGATGTTTGAACTACCATGCCAGCTCTACCTCTGTTTTCTGTAGGAGGAAAAAAAAAGACATCAGGAGTATCAGTGAGAGTAAAAGCAGATCAGTCTCCTCCCCCGACTATGTCAAGCCAAACCCAGGCCAGGCCAGCAAATCAACCCTGTTAATCTCCAATGAGAGCCTAACCCTCACAGCACATAGTACTACAGGATGTACAAATACATGATAGGTCTCCAGTCCACTATGAATTGCAGCTGTTTTTTAAAATACACTTGTCCTCTAAAAAATACACATTTTACAAAGTGTATTTTTTAGAGGACGCATGCCTGCTCATGATGTAATAAAGCTGAAGTCACTACTGACCTGTTACTATTACAGAAAAGGTCTCTGTCAGCCCTAATATCATCAATACATAGAATATAGTTGGTTTAGTTGCATTTTTAACATTTGACGCAACAGTTGACTGTGTGACCTACACACAAAAATTGAACCCTGCTAGGAGTCTACTGCCTGTCAAAACCACTGAAACACTGACTCAAATGTCTATCTGTGTGTGTGTATACAACTTTCACACCCAGTGATCTCAGTCAACTTCCTTCCGACAGTAGTGCTGGACAGCCGATTCTCAACAACTGTATGCTTCAGCGGTCAGTGCTGAAGGGGAGGGTGGATGGATGAGGGATTAGGCAACCCGTGCTAAAACTACCAGCTTTTCATTTCCTACTGTGGGGTTGGGGGGATCAACACGTGCCTGCTGATGTGCTCATTTTTCCTCATGTAGTTACCAGTCCTGCACAACTGGTGGTCCTCGCTACAACTCAACCCCCCACATGGACACAAAAGCTGAGTGGGAGGAGGACTGAAAGGGAAAGGAAAAAGGATGTCTGTTTCCGACTGATAAATAAAATATACTTCATCATATGTCATGCAATACTACTCAGGGAATAGCTCACAATCATCTGATTCAAGATATTAAAAGGACACCTTTGTATAAACAATGTTTCCCCACATCAATTAGAGTAGCACAAGTAGCAAGGTATAAATGCTCACGCCAACAAAATGACAAGACTATCAAGCAGAAAATGATATTAAAATTTAACAACATACAGCTGGATGGATATCATCTTGAAGTTTTTAGCAAAAAATGTACAACTATATTAATATGAATATCTTTTCCATAAACTGACAGCACATTTATGGTTCTGAGTTTCTGATATTCTGAATGGTGGCTCCCTGATATGGACAGCCAACAGTGCAAGCAGGCAGTACAAACACACACAAATGACCCTCTTTGGTCTATGGGAAACAAAAGCAAGAGATCAGCTGTTCCTGTATAGACCAGTCCCATGACCACAGTAAACAAAGATTACCCTGGTTCCTCCAGCAACAAACCGAAACATTTACCCTACACTAGCGTTTAACATAGCAGCCAGATAAGTAAAATCAACTCCTTGACACAATGGGACTGCCAGCAGTTGACACAGGTGGATTCATACAACGCTCCACTGACACGGAACATAAATAGATACTTAAGACTGCAAACTGAAACAGTGTACTGAAAGCACAGAATCCCTGAAGTGACACTGAGACCGCAAACCAGGACTGACAGGACACAGACCTAATTAGTGTCCTGTGAAAACAGTAGCAACAGAACACACACAGTATTAAAGTTGCCTCGGGGATGCTGAAGCTTTTCCCTAATTAGATATTCCATGCCTTGTGCCACACTTGGGCCAGCTCCCATGAATAGCAGAGATGAGATAAGGCAAGAGGATGTATGGATTAGATAAGAGCCACTTAGTGGTTGCCGGACCTTTACACCAGGTGTTTTCCTTGATACGGCTGACACCATTGAGGAGGAAGAAGTAATAACTGACTGGAGGGAAAAAAAGGATCCACCTGCATAGCAATGTCTCACCAATATAACGGACTAGTCTTATGTTTGTATTGTATAGTCTGAGGACAACAAACACTGAATGAAAACTAAAATTTCAGTTAAAATACCACTATTTTAAAACACATCATACACATGTAATAATTAGCTCAGTGCAAATATATGATAGTGTACGTAAGCATAAGTACGTAAGCATAAGTACCTACGTAAGTAACGGGAAGTGCAATAAAGAAAAGACAAACTTATTTGTCACCAGTCAGATCTGCTAGGCTATAACTGGGCTATAACTACTATATGAGAAAAACAAAGTTTAGCAAACGCAAATGCTCAAGATAAAACCGAAGGTACGTTTCCTAAGTGGTCACATTTTATGTCTACAGTGTCTTTCTTTGTAACTTGGTATGACAAGTTACAATGCACAGCAGCTTGGTAAATATAGATTTTCCTCCACACGGATTTCAGAATCCAGTATGCTGGAAAGTGTTTTTTTTTTTTTTTTGTTAACTCCATTAGAGACCTTTATTGTATTCAGAAACAAGGTATCCACCTGCACATCAGTGCCTTACCTACATAAGAGATCAGTTTTATATGGTTACTGTATAGTATGAGGATCACAAAAATCTAATGGAAACCAACATTTCAGTCAATATGCAATTATTTAAAAAGAAATTATGGATATATCTACAGTAATCTCAGCACAATAGTTAGATAAATCATCTTCTATTAAATTATTGCAAATATATGTCTTATATGTACTTACTAGAGATGGACCGATCCGATATTACGTATCGGTCCGATACTGACCTAAATTACTGGATCGGATATCGGCGAGAAATAAAAAATGTAATCCGATCCATTAAATATCAAAAAAGCACCTCACAAAAATTGCAACATGGCTTAACTCGGCTCATAACCGTAGCACGTCGGAGCAGTATGCATCACAGAGCGGCTGTGTGTATTTGTAGCCTCACTACCAAACTAGCATTTCATCTCTGAGGAAGTTATCCCAGAGAGAAGTAAAGCAAGTGTGTAAGTTCATCTCTGAATGTTTGTAAAGCATTCCCAAGTTAAGCTTAACAACCGATATATGGAGCGACTGCCTCTTCTCTCTCTCTCCCTCCCTCTGCTGCTGCTACTTCAATCGTGAAACTGATCAATGATCAGCTGATCGGCTTTTCTGTAGCGAGTCCGTCTCTCTTCTTTGTTTTTGGCCCACTTTGCACCAGAAAGAGGAAACCAGCGGCTGAACAACAGCAGCACGTTTAACCTTGATAAGCTGTTGTTAGAATTTATTTAATATTACTTTCTACACCAGGATCCTTTTCTACGTAGCTGACAGCTGGTAACTGTGCAGGGGCGGATCTAGCAAAGTTTAGCCAGGGGGGCCGATAGGGCATTAACAGGGAAAAGGGGGCACAAAGACATACTTTTCTTTCTTATTCTCATTTAAAATGTCTAGCTTTTAATAAATAATTATCTGAATCTTACACTCAAAGTTTTAATCTGATGTAAAATGTATAGAAGTCCATTACTGTATATAGTAACTGTTAAGTCTAATATACCCTAGTAAGCTAGTACTTTTTCCTTTGGGAAAGTACCATCTGTGCAGTCTGCAATTCTGTAGAAGAAAGATGTTGAATCTATTTAATTATTCTTGAAAAATAATTTATTTCTGTGCATTTTTTTTTCACCCTGCATCAAATTAAAGTTGATTACGTCGATTAAGCATCATGAGGTGGAGGGTGGGGGGTGGTTCCCTATTTTCTTTTGCTGGGAGTTTGCAACCCTATTATTTAGGTTGCTTAATATTTCTGCTAAGTACTCTTTAAAATACCAGAATAGGGAGGATGGAGCAGGTTTAAGTTTATTAGATTGATCAGTGTTGCTGAACTATGAAATATTTTGGGCGCAGTGTATTTTTTACATACAGGTATAACAGAATACCTTTAGTGTTGTTGTTTGTTTAAACTTGAGTATGAACTTATACAAAATGCAGCAAGATATTAAAAAAAAACAGTTTTATTGATTAAAAAACACACTATATCGGATTCATATCGGTATCGGCAGATATCCAAATTTCTGATATCGGTATCGGACATAAAAAAGTGGTATCGTGCCATCTCTAGTACTTACAGGCTATTAAGACATGGGAAGTGCAGTAAAGAAAAGACAAATATTAGTCACTAGTCAAATATCCTGCTTAAGACAGTTTCATATCAAGTTTGCTTGTTTTCTAATATGTTTATGAGACAATTATATTTATCCAATTCTAAACTCCCATATCTTAACATCAGCGTCGGCCTCAAGAATCTTAGCACCAGTTTTAACCACCAGTGTGCACATTTAATGAGAACTTCCAGATGCTGTAAAAGAATGACCTTTTTAATAAGACATTATGCATTGTGTACAGTGAAAAACCCTTATTCTGTAGGCCCATTGCAGAAAGAAACTGCAATGTTGATTGAGTCAAGTTGCCTAACCCAAACTGTTGCTTACATATAAAGAAACATGATCTGTTGACCATGTTGGTGGAAATTTAAACATGCTTATGTGTGCATTCACATATTTGGTTTCCAATACACACACACACAGAGTAAAACAGTGAAGGCACGCCAGTCAATGTGCTCTTAAGCAGAAAAAAATCGAATGACCATGTGAACTATGCGATGATGTTCTGAGAATCATTGTAAACCCTCAGTCAAACGTCTTCATTCATTATTGATTAGTGATGAGTTTTCTTAGTAATAAATTAGTCAGGAAAATGCAGGCAGCTGGAAGACTGGCATTTCAACATCAGGCCACTTATCAATATTGCATGCAACACAAAACATAAATTTATCAGAGGACTTTCCTACCATTGCTTGAATATCCTCATGTGTAAGTTAGTTTGGCAAAAATAGTGTTATCAAGCAGTTATATTACCCACTATTTAACCTGGAAGTCTATGTTTGTACTTTGTTAAAAGAGAAGCTTGTGATTAAAATGATATATTCCCGATTTTACTCCAAGCAGAGACTCTGCAAGCACACATCTAGCAGCAAACAGTTATTATGAGCGAATCAGTGGATAATAAGACAGTGGATAGATAGATAGATAGACTGCCAACTAGTTCAAACAATGTCACCTTCTGTTTTACCATATTCTCTCGAAACACTTTATGTAAATGTGCCAAAATAAAAAGCCATCCACGCGTAGGTGTGGTGTAGACACAATACAAACATCAATCCCAGGCCAGCCTTATGTAAACTTTGAGGCCTCTTCCAATAAGTCACATGTCACCCTATGCAAGTACAATTATCATGAGGTAAGAAAACTGGTAAGTAATATGTTCAGTAATTCCTTATTCCTTCCTGTTCTTTCAGAATCTATCCCTTATTGCTATTCACACAAAAATTGAAAGTAAAATGGTGCAATGATCATAAAAATGCAGAAATCTGATCTTAAAATTTGCAGCTCAACACATCATGGTATGCAGTTTTGAAGCACAAACCATTGCATTTGCAGCATAACAAAATATTTCATGCTCATTGGACCATGACCACACTTTACGTTGCCAAAAAAGTAGGACAGCAAAACAGCATTGGCTATGTTTAACCAAATTTGCTGAAAAATAAAATAAAATACATTAGTTCATTATATGTATATTTTCAAAGTCAGCTAAAACTCTGTTTTCTAAAACACCTTTACTCATAAGCTCAGACATCAGTTTATTGAGCTGATATCACTTCATAAGTCCTAAGGAAAACAGCTAATTTAGATTAGTTGGAAATAGAAATTTTACTTTGATGACATTTTTTTAAAAGCTAGTCTTGATACACTTTTTTGACAAAATCTTTAACACCATAACACATTACAAGGGACATCTTTAAACACATGAAAATACTAAACTTCTCATTTGGTTATTTTTGTTTATTTAGCTAAGAACTGCAAAATTCTCATTCTGATTTAAGAACTACAAATTAAAACAGACTTCTGTTTTGCCTTTTCATCTAACAATGTTAATCTTAAAGCTGGACGGAGAGATTTTAGATAAAAAATATTCAAGCACTTTCCAAATGAGTTCTCACAATATGTTCTCTAAATCTCTCGCAGGCCTTCGTTTCCATCTTTGCCCTCTTAAAAAACCCCCCCAAAAAACAACAAAAGTGACTAGTGTTTACATTTTGTTCCAGAGAGATGCCTGGCTAAAGTGAAATTCACCTAATGTTTGCTCTGAGACAGGTGTCACATGTCGTATGACCCGGAAGAGGGAGGAGCTCATAGACAGCCAAGCAAAGCCCCACAATCCCTTCAAAGTTTCAATGCTACAAAGCCCTTTGAAAACTGACAATACAACAATATATTTAAAAAAAAGGATCAACTTCAGTCACTTGATGCTGGCTACAAAAACTGAACTCACAGCATTAGAAAGTAAAGACACTGTCTGGAAGGCAAATGCTAGCTTTTGAGCTGTGCACTGTCCCCCATTATCAATAGCCTGGAGAGCACAGTGTCCAAGATTTCAAGGAAGAATTTCAATCTTGGACTGGTCAACCCACATGACAGTTTTCCATCCCAGAGGATCTTAAAACAGTACTGGGACAGAGTGTTTTGGGATCTGACTTGTATATTTTACTTCCTTGTTGATGGTTTTTAAACTACATTTGTGAATGCAGCATAGCATTAATTGACAGAAGTTTTCTGAAGTGGTCCTGAGTCCATGTAGTTACTTCCTCTAGATAATCACTTCTGTTTTTTTAATGTAGCAGTGTCTGAGGACCAGATTAAGGCCACTCGGTAATGATTTTTTGGGCTTGTACACAAAGCCAAAAACTAATACTGTATTGTTTCCTAGAATCTTTCAATGATATTTTGTACTGATGACGAAATCCCAAGTTATTTTAATGTCACACTGAGTCATTCTTAAATCCCTGAACTATTGTCTTATGCAGAATGATGTACACTTTTCAGGTTTTCTTTGTTTCTGAAAGGTTCAGCCTTTTTCGGAATGCTTTTCTGATACCCATTCACATCCATTATGTGTTGCTCATGAACATAACTAGTTGTGAGATGTATCACAGGCATTTAGTATTAACAACTTTTCCACTCTTATGTTACCCCTCCATTAATTTTTTAAAATTTTTATTAACTTTAGGATGTTAATGATTTTAAAAATACTTCTTTTTAAATTCACATTTTGTAAGGGAAAAAACTTCACAGAAGTCATTTTGGCATCAAATGAGTAAAATCTCAATGGCAAATTCAAAGCTAAGTTGACTTTGTATTAGTGCTCCTCTCTGCTTTTGCCAGAAATGTCACATGGCTTAAAGGTAGACAAGAGCCTGAACACCAGAGGGATTTGCCTAGTTGGAGAGTCTGGGGATTTGGACACTGATCTATGTCCACCTGCATGGCATGACACTGAAAGACCCAGGATTACGTAATGCAAAATCAACCCTAGCGCCTGTAGTAACTTGCCAGAATTTAAGAGATTAACCTATATAAGACAATTAGTACACATGGCATATTTTTAACAAGGTCTACACAAAGCAACCTCACATAAGTAGCGGTGTTTTGATCAAACTGTGTAGAATTCTGGACATCCTCACTGGGTAACTGGATAACTGAGTTAATTTACAGTTCAACACGGATGACAGTTCAGACATTCTTGTTTTTATAAACAAACAAACAAACACCAATAAACATAATCAAAAATCCCACAAGTTTCACAGCATACAAATCTCTCACCAACTGTGAACAATGAACATTAGTAAAGTGTAAGGTAAAATGAACCGAGAATGGGAATAAAGTTTGTGAATAAAGAAAGTTCTTACCTGGTGGTCCCTGGAGTTTGGCTTTCTTCACTGCACAGCACACAGAAACACACAGACACACACACAAAACAACCAAAGATTAGCTCAATTACATAAATTTAATTTGCACTAACTTAAGAATAAACATCTTACTATAATACGTAACAAAAACTGACACATAGGTAAACCTTAGGCCCCTGAGGGGTCTCACCTACCAAAGACCTAAAATTAACCCTTTCCAGTGTTTATGTACCTAAAACACAGTTTAAAAGCACAGTGTAAATAGAATTTTTAATTTTTTAAATAAATTATTTCAAACTTATTGTCTTTAATGAATACATCTGACATTTGATTAGCAACCACAAAACTTCCAATATGTATATTATGTACTGTAGCAAAGACATATACTACTCCAATGTAAGTCAAATGATGGTAATACAATGTTGAATCAAAAGAGTTTTGTTTTGTTTTTTTAATTATTTTTAAAAGACAAGTCTGAAATACAAACACAGATGTGCATAAAGTAATTATCTCATGTTACTTGAGAATACCAAATTGCTCATTATGCAGACAAGTAAGTCACGAGTTGGTGCAACGTGCAACAAATGAAGACTACAAATACATCATCTTGTTTTAGGAACTATCTGAAGAAATCAACTTTACACCATTTATATTTTTCAGCTTTATTCATGAAATTATTGTGTCATATTTAATAGTTTTGCTAAGTTCATAACTGATAACAGTTCAGTTATAGTAAAATATATTTGTAAAAACCTTATAATTTTAGTTAGAACGCTTCAAAGTTAAATCAATGAAAAATGGGATACTAAAGACTGGCACCTCTGTTTTATTAGCAGTGACAAATACATTTTTATTGGATTGCAACTTTCACATAATCATGAAGCATAAGCCTTGACAGCTGCATCACAAAACTTAACAGCTGGTGAACAAACAAAAAAACAAACCCAAAAAAACAAAACAAAGGAAAAATGGGACTCGGGCAGATGGGTATTAAGATACAAAATAAACCAAAAATGTCTGATAACAGCAGCCATTTCCAAAACCCTCCAAACATTATTTATGGTGAAGAACCACGTGCTGCTCGATTTTGGTTCATAAGTCGACCTGCCGTCTTTAGCCCCCGAATGCATCTTTACAATAATGTTTATGGGATTTTGAAGCGATTTGAAGAGGATTACTTGTGATTGCAATGGCAGGGTTATGTGTGCAGGCATATAACCTACTAAACCTCTAAGGCCTGAGCTGCCAGATGTCCAGAATGGGATGATGGAGGCACAAATAACACTTTCATATTTTCATGTACCATCCCTTGTTTTTTTCCGTGCACATTAAAACAATGGTATAAAGTTTACGGGTCTTCTAATAATTGATCATTCTTAATTATTCTTAATTAAAGAGAACCACATGCACATAAAAATAGGAAAGTAATATTTGCATATTAGAAAACAAATAGTGAAGTAAGAATTAGAATGAATAAAAATGCAGGTTGAAGTGGAATGCACCAAACCTAACACATGCAGCCACAAATGTAAACTGAAAGACTAAAAGGACCTATAAGGACCCGGTGTTCCTTATCTTTTACATAATTCATTGTGGAACAGTGGAAATCTTCAGTGAAGCTAGCAGTATGATTCTTTTTTCCACCAAGTCAAATGAGCTGGCTGTGGCCTTCTCATTTGCATCGCTTAATTTTGACTGTGGAACAAAGAGCAGGAGGGCATTAAACCAGAGAGAGGGGGATTGCAGTGGAAACTGATGCTTATCATTTTCTGTCCATGCATAATTTGATGGGTGTAGTTGATCTTTATCTACTGTTCTTCGAAACCTACTGGTTTCATTTTGTTTTGGTTAATTTTACTTGCTTTTGATCCTACTTGGTTTCAAATATATTAATGCAGTTGCATGTCTCAATAAAAGTAGATCCCCCACCCCAATACTATCCCATATCATTTCTCTTTAGCAAAGTAAAGCTCTTTCCCCCAGCAGTTTACAATTTTGACATGATGACACAAACACTACCTCATCAATTGAAACTAACACCAGCTGTGCTATTGCAGATGGTACATATGCAACACAGTTTCACAGCACTGCATGAAATAGTCACCTTTAAGTTGTTCTCTATTTTATTGATTAACATTTATGGACACAAATTGTAATGTTTATTTTTGTGCCTGAAAACTAATTTCTTAGCATTATTTTGGGTCACTCAGCACAACTTCTCATCAATCATCTCTTATGTAGTGATTCCTGTCCATGGACATGAAAACAATACCACAATAAGAGTCTGCATTTGAAGGTCAGAGGTTGTTGGTAGAGCAAATCATCTTGAGATTCGCGTCCAGTTTATACAAGCCATATATTTTCACAGATCATTTGTATTCTTTTAATGATGTTATTAATAATAAAAAACAAAACAAAACACAGTACTTGGTTAAGCTCAGACATTTGCAGTGACTTGGCTGGGGTTAGGCATTAAAAAGAACATAGTTAAGTAAGGGAACATAAAACTACTGGGTTACCGTTTAGAAACATGTTAGATTTCACAGCTGGTGTGATACCATCATAAGATGGTGTCTAGTGTATTGCTCACAGTTTTAATAGCTGAATTTCATGTAACTATTTTGCTTTCCGAACGTCTGTAATGTGACTAAAAATCACAAAATCCTGCAGCTTTCTGAGAAACCAAACAAACTGTATACTGTTAGCGATTTGTAGCAGCTGTGTTATCCAGATGATAATTTAAAAAAAAAAAAAACTTCATAGGTAGAGATTTTCTAAAAATGTGTGCTAATTCTGAAGTTGCAGCTCATGATGTTCATAAGCCAAATAAGGACTTTAACCCCCTGCAAACAGTATCTATACTTTATTTCTTCTGTATGAACATGAATGAACAGCAAATAATGTCAGTGTTCAGAAATTATTTTTAGCTATATCTGTTTCTTAAAGCACTGCAGGATTTAGTCAACTTCACTGGCTACATACACAAACTGCCCTACAATCCACAGAGGGGTCAGGTGTAAATAATGAAACAATGTTTAAACTTTAAAAGAAAAACAGAAAAGAGGAAAATGTTGATGTTCCAAATAACAGGACACGCAGAGATGGAGGCAGGCACAAAGCAGGAAAGTAGGAACAGGAAATGACACCAGAGTCAAAGCAGTGGTGTACTTCCGCTTTGTGTTGACTGTTGGATCTGATCACTTGGAGCTGGTAATAAGAGGAGAGAGAGCAACAGATGGCCAGGGGATTACTCCCACAATCTCTAAGCTCTCTCTCTCTCTCCCTCTCTCTCCATCTCACTCTGTCTTTCTCTCATAATTCCTCTACTCGGTTGCTTACTATACTCAACCCCTTAGATTCCACTTCAGTCACTTTTATCTCTCCATTGCATCCTTTATATAATTATTTTCTCAGCATAACTCCTCAGCAACTGACTCGACTATAGACAAATATGAGCCAAGTAGACTCAAAATGGGGCATGCTGATGTAGTTGTGATGACTAGTTAATTGTACTAATATAAACCAAATCTGGATTTTGAACAACTGCATTAAAGCTGTGTTTGAGTGATATTAAAAGCTGCTATGTCACAGATTTCACCTGAGAGCCATGTCTCAGTACAAAAGCAAGTACATCCAGAGTGAACGCCACTAACCTTGCAATAATACAAAAATAACAATGTATAGTACAAAGTACAAGGAGCCTTATGCTGATAATTATTGGTATGCTAATATGTTGATTAATCAGTCACTCAACAGAAAAAATGCTCCATAATTATTTTTGCTGACCTTAAGGTAATAAGAAAAAAAATGACAAAGGTCACCATTCCTCCTTAAATATTTGGATCTGCTTTTTTGTCTGTAATGAGCGACATGGTGCACTCTATGGATATAAGGCCTCAGTTACACAGGACTAGAAATGAAAAGCAATTCCCTGGTATACTCCAGTTATTAGGGACAAAATGTGTATTCCTCAACCAGTTGCAAGCGGTTGCTGAAGGTTCCTGGCAAAACTGGTCACAAAGACTATGCTGTACCGGAAGCCTCCTTGTGGTTGCTTTGGTTGCCATCAGATTGCCACGGTTGCCCATAGTTTGCACTGAAGACATAAACTTGTCTGCAAACTCTTGTTAAGCTGTAGTAAACCTTGAAAGAGTCAAATACAAACTGAAAACGGGGACACTTTGCCTTCAAAGCAAAAACTGTATACACATTTGTAACTAGCGATTAGTATTTATCTATTGGTTACTGTCCAGTCTTTAAGCTTGCATGAACAGGGATTTGGCAATCAATTTTACTGTGACCGCCAGCAACTACTCGAACCAGTCAGGTGCCGACTAGTCTCTAGGTGTATGTGTCGGTGGTCTGAGCAAGCTATAACTTCTTGCTCGGCATAATTTTTTAATCACAATTGAAAATCAGGATGTTGTTCTATTCTATACACATGCCTGGAGTAGAGATCCCTCCCTCTTTCTGGAGGTTTCTACCATTTTCATAATCCTTGTTGTCACCAAGGATACAAGCATTGAGGCTTTTACCTCCTGTCCAGATCATGAACGCCCCACAAGCAAATCTGACTTGACCTGAATCCAAAAATCATTAAAATAATGTAACCCACCTGCCATTTACAAATGTAATTGCTTTAATGTTCAACATCTCAGTATGCCACTCCACAGTTTGATGATCATCTTTGTCCTCATTTTTCAGTTAATGTTTTCCATTTCAAGTGGAGCACCACAGAAAGCTTTCTTTCAACAGCCATGTATAAGCTCTTGGAGATTCCTCATCTGCCTTCAAAACGAAGAAAATCTTAATAACCACAAATATCATGTAACTAAATCAATCAGCAATGTCAATGTCATACACAATATCTGTGCACCTCCAGTCCTCCAGCATCGTGGCATCCACGTGAACCATGTGTCAACTCAGCCTTGACCTGATGCACAGTAAGAGTTTCCCCCCACATGTTCACTCGTAAGGGCAACCACTTATCTATTGTATAAAGACATTGCCATGGTGATGAAGCATCTCAACTAGCAATAAATAGGCAACACTGTCAAGCTGTGCTATCAAGCGATGACTCACAACATCAGTTAATCACAAAGCTTCTGCCCAAGCACCCTTTAAGCTAATCTACTCTACTTCTTCCTCTTCCTCTAACCTTTCCTGTAATCTATTGGCTGCAGCTCCTACTAGCTTTAATTTCACTAATCAATAGAAGAACAGTCTTTCCAGAGGTTTTCCAGAGGCACAGAGATGAACTTTTTCAAGCAAGTGTTGTGTTTCTCAGACTGGTGCACAGGTGTCCCAGTACCTCCTGAGGCTAACTATATTCACTATTTTTATTTTTTTTTAACCAGAAAGTACATAAGTACTTAAACAGATTTATTTTTGTTGTACATATAACTTGTAACACAGATGTGTCTGGGCATGCATAGGTTCCAGATAACAAGAATTAGTGGACTAAATGGAAAAAAAGAAAGAAAATGTACCTTTTAATGTAAACACAGTCATTGGCTTCTTGCCATTACTTGGAAGCTAATCAGTACACTATCAGGACTATACACTCAGAGAAACAATATAGTAAAGCCTATTTGCTTTCAGGTAAAACGTGTTCAAAGACTGAATTACAAAGAAGAAAAATACTTTTATTCCAGTTTCTTATCAGTGGGGATTATTATTGCTCCATTACTTCTATAGCAGATGCCAAAACTTTTAAACTGTCCCATGAAGTATTCTGTGGTAATGAGCAGTCAGTAAGAGTAACTAATTTAGACTAATTTCTGAGAGACTAAATTTTGTGGAGACAAAAAAATTATCAAGTAGTTTGGTGTGGATGGCTGTGTTATTGCAGATATGCATGCTTGTGTAGTTAGGGGGGGAAACGTTAGCTCTGTTTGGGGTAGTTTTTTTTTTTCTTTTCTTTTTTTTTAATCGAGCTCTTAGCAGCAGTGGAGCAAATAGTTGGGTGTCAGGCTTCTTGTTGCTGAATGGGATATTGCATAATGTGCTTTTCTGCTGTAAAAGCCTCTAAAGCAGGATTCTCCACCATCACTCCAGCTGATTTGCTGTAGTCTTCTGGTAGATGGCATGCTAACATGGAAAGAACACTAACCTTGTTTTCAACCTTCTATTGACAAGACGGATTCCTTGATAGCAAACACGGTTTCTTTTTTCCTCAGCATCAGTCCCTGAATCATAACAGGCTTTCAATCTAGAGGCCTACGAAACTAATGTTGGGAGATGATATTAAGACGAGACACTAAAAGTTCAATTATAAAAACCATCAGTTGTTACCGAGGATCCCAAAAGATTTATTTTCAACATAAATGACAAATACATACCTCTGAGTTTTTAAAAATAAACATTATAAAGTCTTGGTTTTTAAAAACGTAAAATCACGTCAGGATAAAGGTACTTTTTTTCCAGATACTACCTAAGGAAGAACGTCTACTGTTAGAAAACCAGTTTTGTAAGCTATTACTGGAATTATCACTATGACTTCAGCAAACTCATCAAACAAACAAAGACAAAATCGCTTATGAAGTACAAAGAAAGATAAAAGCTCATACCTCTGACGCACAGTAACGACATGACCGACCGCTTCCAGCGACAATCCAGTAGTTTCACACAGTTTACAGAGCGTGCTCTCAGCGGAGATTTACTCTGTGAGGTAACATTATAACAGTCATTAAACAGATTTTTTTTTTTTTAATTGCTGATAAATTCCTCGTCGATGTTTACAGGTGGTTTTCCAGTCCCGGACCTGGGCAGAGAGCAGCTGCCCCTCTCTGTTGCCACGCCATTATTAAAACTCATCACAGGTTTCCAGACTGAAGGATAGACCGAGAGCAAAGAGACAGGAGAGGGGGAGGAGGCTGGGTCAGGACACCTGTTACAGGCATCTGAGGCAACCAATCAGAATGCTAAAGGGCTGAGCCTAATGTAGACATTTGTCCAATCGCCGGGAGGGACAGGTTGGTGGAAGACACAGGTGACGCGCACAGATTCAAGTAAACATCCAGAACCTTTGTATGTATTTCACCATAGACACTATAAAACGATTCTCAGTAGAAAGATTCATTTAAGGTACTCAAACTGACCCAGCTTTTTGGTTCTTTGTTTGTTAAATATTCAAAAAAAATGTTTTGTAATTAAGCTGTGTTTGCTCTGGGCATGTCACACACATAATAAAGTAATCTGTGGGGAGATATCTGTAGGTTTCTTAATTTTAGGTTTCGTAGATATCAGTAAAATAAGTTATATGAAAAATGTATTCTTTAATAATTCTCATGAATTTCAAGTTCTTCCATAAATGCAAAATTTAAGTAAAACTACATTTCAATGCTTTCAATGACGTTTCACATATGTTTTTTATAAATTGTGGCACAACGGTCAGTTTGCTATATTTCTATGGAGTTTCTCTGGCTTTTTAAAAACACATAACATGAGTCTTTGTGTTTGTTTTTAGCAAAACAATCCTTTCTGAGCACTGATAATTCACAATTTTAGATTTTGACTTTGAGCTTGGTTTTATTTTATCTATTTACTAACTCCTTACATTAGCATTTTACATTTCCATTTACCCAATTAAATAAAGAATTTAGTTTAAAAAAAAAGAAAGAAAAAGAAAAGGTTCATACACAATGTGTGTTCAACAGCTATCACATACACCAAATGACCCCAAATGACAACATTGAGTTGAGTGAGCAAAAACGAAACAAATAGCACCACCTTATGAATTGTGTCAGCCATTACACCAGAACGAGGGCATTTATTAACGAAAAACAAAACAAAACAAAAAAAACAAACAAAAAAATTTGTAGTAGTAGTCGAAATATTACTCAAATATTAGTTGCCAGTAGTAATATTTTTTATTAACTAATAGGATTCAGTGGGCTTAAGTCATATTTCATAATAGATTATCAGTCTTCCAGAATGAGAGGTACTTAAAGAGAACAGAGGGAATAAAAGTAACCTTTAAAACGTGAAATAGTTAAAGACATACTGCAAAAAGAATATACTAGTTTATGTGAAAGAAAAAAGTTACAGGGCACTATAATAGACATACAGTGAACATTTTTATTAAAGTCACTTATTTCTTCCTATATTTTTATATAATTTTTTATTTATTATTATTAATGTATCTATTTTGTAGCGGAACTGCTGTATGACTTTTTGTTTCCCGCGCTGGGGGAGTTTTTCAGCGTTGCACCACTGATGTAACTTTCATTTCCTGATCGGTAAGGGTCACTCGCGTGACTGTGTAGTTTCAACAGAGTGTAGTTTACCAAACCTAATCTTCTTATTTTAGAACAGTCACTTTGCAGTATTGCAGCGATGTTACGGACGCTGTGTCGGACCGGCGGGCTCATTTTGCAGGTAACTGAAACTGTCACTGTGTGCCTCCTTCGGCTTAACAGCTCGTGCACCGGTTCTTTTCTGTCACTGGTGAAATAGGTGTCATTCATCAGCGTGAGCCCGTGCGTTTAATAATCCCGATAGTGCTGTATGTTTAGTGGAACACTGTCGGACATAATGATTAATTCTAGATGAAAATGAACTATTGGTTAGCTGGTATGGCCAGAGAAAGACTTTGGCATGGCCGAATAATATGGTCACATACTGTTTACACTCAAATGGATATTTACTAATGATCCCGTTCATATATATAATATGTAGAATGTGACCAAAAAACTCTAACCAAAAACTTAAAATTAAAACATAAAACAAGAATATTAACATTGATGTTTATTCAGCAACCTTAAGTTCTACAAGCTAAGATAGTCATATTAGTCTGGGCTCAAATTCATGTATTAATGCCACCTGTTTAAATGAATCCTCTGTAGCAGACCCAGCAGACCGTACCGAGGTTGTGTGTTAACCCAGTTCAGCAGCGATGGGCGTCCAGCCTGCCCATGAACACCGTGGTGCTGTTTGTGCCCCAGCAGGAGGCTTGGGTGGTGGAGAGGATGGGTCGCTTCCATCGGATCTTGGAGCCGGTAAACTTTGTTGCATTTAATAGATCCCCAAAAAACAAAAAGCACAACAAATAGATGGTGTTAGGTGTACAACATGGGCTCAATCCCCAGTTTGACCATGAACTTCATAAATTTTCATTTTGGTCAATTTAAAAGGACCTCAAAGTGTCTCAAAGGCTTCAAACTGAAAATCTCAATATCTGAACATCTGAACAGCTTGATATCCTATGGACTATCCTCCATTGCAGTCACATTCCCCCTCAGATGGCCAACTCCTGGTATTTGGCCTTTTGTTTGTTTTTTTTCTCCAGTGTATCTGGGATGACACCTATAAACTGGGCACACGCAACATCATTACTGTATGTGGGGTTTATGTTCAAGATATTTTTCTTGTGAAGAATTATTTTGGACTTGAACTTGGTGAACGGAACTTCTTCTTTGGGAATATCGTAGGCAATGTTAAACTTAATCATCATTTTGGCCTCCTGATGACCTGTTTGCTGCTGCTGCTGCTGAAAGACAGTGGGGAGAGGGGACACTTGGGCAGTGCGTTTATCGCGGCATATAATGTGTTTTCTGGATACACTGTGCTTATTCAGCGTTTTAGTTTGAAACGTATTAGCACCATTCACAAATGCAGTATTGCCGGCCATGGTCTTTCCACACTCACCACAGCAGGGGCGGTCCTAGCCTGTTGGGTGCCCTGGGCGAACCCACCATGTATATGTGTGTGTGCAGGGCTCGCAAAATCGCTAGCCCGACGTCACGGGGCTAGCAATTTTTCCAGTCGGGCTACCAAAATCCATCTCAGTCCTACCCGTCGGGCTATCATAGGAAGAAAAATATATGTCAATGCTTTTGCATTCTTTCGCAAATGTAGCTGGGTAATTATGTCAAGGCCATCAATGAGCCACTGTCAATATGTGACATTGAAATCGCGTTTGAATTTGCGCTTGTTTTTTGCTTTTGCATTGGCAAAATTTAGCAGTCTTTGCAAACTTCAAAAAGCAAATGGCCTAGATCTTGGTTCCACTTACCCCTTACCCGTGACTTCAGTGGAAATTTCAGATTCAGGATCTGACACAGACTGATTCATGTTCTACACAGTTCTTACAAGTTCATAGGAATTTCTGTTCAATTAGAACCAAATATTTGAGTTGATGATTGTAATTTTTATACAGTTATTGTAATTTGATGTTTTGTTTCCTTTACAATATTATACTTTAATGTACGATATTGTAAAGGAAACAAGACATCAGTCAAAAAATTGTTCTCTTTTTAATTCGGGCTACCAAAAACTGAAGCGTGCCTTCCCAAAGGGCTACCAGGGATTTTGAAATTGTGTGTGTGTGTGTGTGTGTGTGTGTGTGTGTGTGTGTGTGTGTGTGTGTGTGTGTGTGTGTGTGTGTGTGTGTGTGCAACTTTTTTTGATATTTGATATTTTCTGATATTTGCTTATCAAGTTGCACCTATTGCACCTGCATATTTTCTTACTTTCTTTTGGTAATTATTTATTCTTCCTACTGTTTCACTTGTTGTTTGGTAGCATGATGCAATGCCAAGACCTAAGTAACTGTGTTTCATTCATATCATGTCAAATTGTTGAATGACAATAAAACTGAGTCTGATATTTGACCACTCTGCTTGGCAGAATTGGGAGAGTTAATTTAAACTGGTTGGTTTCCTGACGTGGACTCAGCTTTTGTGCTTCATTCCTAAATTTTCAATAGGATTAAGACTGGGGCTATATAAAAGCCGCTCCAGAAATGTAATGTCAGCCTGTTTTATCCACTCCATAACCAGATTTGATGTGTGTTTTTCATTGTCTTCATTGACCAAATTGGTCACACTCTAGAGCCCTGTAAGACATCTGACTATCTTGTATTTTTGTACACTTGTTTGATGATCTTAGATTCTGCAGCTGTTTAGAAATGGCTTCAAGTTATCTTTCTAACTTGTGTAAATGTACAATTCTCCTTAGATCTTCACTGAATTCCTTGAACTTTCACATTGGTCTGAGTATTGGCCACTTCAGTGAGTGCTGTCAAATCATTTTAATGCTGGCAAATGGAAACTACCAGTTGTAGTCAGTCATGATGGCAGTCTTGGCCTTGTCAAGTTAAAACACATTGTAGAACCTTCAGCACCACTTATGAACACAATTAAGTGATTGTATGTTTATATTTGAGCCCGTATGTATACATACAATCCTACTTCAATTCTCATTTGTTTAAAGTAATTAAAGATGTATGCTGTACAATCATTCCACTTCAAAGAAATCATTAAAAGCCCAAACATTACCATGTCATTCATACCATGAACATTTTAGTGCATTTTATTTTGATAGACTACAAAAGAAACTTGCCTTTAAGCAACAATACTATAACTCATTTTGCTTTATTATTGGAACTATGTCATTAAAATTGAAAACATTATTCACTGCTGGCACACCCTAACATTTTCCCTTTTGTTATCTATAGGGTTTGAACTTCCTCATACCCATACTTGACAGAATTCGCTATGTTCAAAGTCTCAAAGAAATTGTGATTGATGTCCCAGAGCAGTCTGCAGTATCCCTAGGTAAGTAAAACATTGTTTATTTCTCATTATTCACAGGTGGACGAGCAGGCTTATTTTTTTAAACAGTATTGATTGTTTTCTTCATATTTTTATACTTTCTTTGAACTTGCAGATAATGTAACACTGCAGATTGATGGCGTGCTTTACTTAAGGATACTAGACCCTTTTAAGGTATGCTGGCAACAATTAGAACAGATCCAAATATCTTCTTTCTTGTTTTTTTTAAATTCACTTTATACTTTTGTTTGTTCACAGGCCAGCTATGGTGTTGAGGATCCAGAGTATGCTGTCACACAGTTGGCACAGACCACCATGCGTTCAGAACTGGGCAAACTCACATTGGACAAAGTGTTCCGAGTAAAGACAAACTGCTGTTTCATCTCATATCTTTTCTCTGTTCATGAAGGGACAAGTTGTATTTTATCTTTGCATTTGTTTTTAAGGAAAGGGAGTCTCTGAATTCCAACATCGTCCATTCCATTAACCAAGCTTCAGACGAGTGGGGAATCCGTTGCCTTCGTTATGAAATCAAAGATATACACGTTCCACCTCGTGTCAAAGAGTCCATGCAGATGCAGGTGAGAGAAACAAAAGAGCTTTTTGGAGCACAATTTTTAGTTTTTAATTCACTGCACGATCTTATGGTACAAATGGGTATTACATGAAAGTACAGCTTAGCCATCCAAGTACAGTT
Source organism: Oreochromis niloticus (assembly GCF_001858045.2). Classification (NCBI taxonomy): domain Eukaryota; kingdom Metazoa; phylum Chordata; class Actinopteri; order Cichliformes; family Cichlidae; genus Oreochromis; species Oreochromis niloticus. The sequence goes on from NC_031972.2 coordinate 28,374,359, forward strand.
CATATCTTCAACAGAAAGCATAGACTTTTTGTAGTCGAATAACTTGTTTTCTTATATTGTGTTGGTTAGTTTGGTTAAGTTTAAGAGGTTTTACACTGATTCCTAAAAACTAGAGTTCATAGTACCTTAAAGAAATTATAGGTCTTTTCAGACAAGGTCAGAAACATTTTTTGCATATAGCGGTAGATATTTCAACTGTGGGGACAAGACTAAATCACTTAAATTTACTGAAGAGAACACTTTATTCACCCCATGTAGGTGGAAGCTGAGCGTAAAAAGAGAGCCACGGTGCTGGAGTCTGAGGGGACAAGAGAATCAGCCATTAATGTCGCCGAGGGTCGTAAACAAGCTCAGATCTTAGCCTCGGAGGGTGAAAAAGCAGAACAGATCAATAAAGCGGCTGGTAGGTGCATTTAGTTGGTTTATCACTCCAATTTCCACAAATTATCTCACATCTTTTTGCTTTTAGAGGCTAATATGCTCCCTGTTACCAACTACTCTGCTCCCTCCAGGTGAGGCCCAAGCAGTTCTAGCCAAAGCTGAGGCCAAAGCCAAGGCCATCCGTATGTTGTCAGAGGCTTTGACAGAGCAGGTAATGTTCTTTTCCATTTTCACAGTCTGACTTTCAAAAGAGTTTTCATTTAATCATGTTTTTTTTTTCCTTTTAAATTCAGAATGGAAATGCTGCCGCTTCACTAAGTGTAGCCGAGCAGTATGTGTCTGCTTTCTCAAACCTCGCTAAAGAGTCAAACACCATCCTTCTGCCCACTAACACTGGTGACATTAGTGGAATGGTTTCACAGGTATGTCTACTATCCAATAGTCCCAACTATTGGATTTATATGTTAACAGCTTCTAAATTATTAAGTTTACATGCCCCTAATGATGCTTATCTTGTCTTCTTGCCACTCAGGCTATGACTATTTACAGCACGCTGGCAAAGCCAAGCATGAGGGTAACTCCAGAGGTTGTGGAGGAGAACCGTGAAGAGGCTACGAACCAGTCGGGATCACCTCAAGAACAGAGAATTAATGAATGAACTCAAACTAATAAATGACACAGAACCAGAAGAAGCAGTTTATGTTGAAGGTCCACAGTTTGTTCTCACACAGACCTTAAAGAGACAGGACAAAAGGGAAAAATTGCCAACTTTAAAACTCTTCCGAAGCCTTGTCCTGGAGCCTGGGGGAAAAGTTACACCTTTTGTATGGGGATTGGTAATCTTCACTGTGTATGGTTTAATTAGTGTATGTTTGAGAAAGTAACACCAGCCTCCAGCCAAATACACAGATACCAGAGTCTATCCAGCTGACATGGATGTCAGCACAGACATGGATGCAAAAATAAGTCTCCCCTGAGCTATTTTATATTTTAATATGTTGAGCCCTTTTGACCTCTCTACCTGAGGTTTTTGTCATTGTTTTCTCACTTTGCAGCCTATTTTCCATGTTTTCCCAAATGACTATATTCAGGTTCTCTGAGATTATTAATAATTATATAATAATCAAAGCCAGCTCAGGTGAAAATATATACGTAGGTATTATTTACAGAAATAGGTGACAATTCTCCCTCTACTCTTTGTGTTGATGGGACCACCGACTTTAAGTTGCTGCATGTGATGTCTGGCTGGATTCCTCACAATGTTTCTAAAAGTGTATTAATTTCCCAGTTTACTACGTTTTTGGAAACATTACCCTATCGATAATAAAGCTGTATCCCCATGAAAAGGTTACATTAGAATTTCCTTTAGGAAAAAAAAAAAAAACTTTTTGAAATGATTAAGAGAGAATTTTTTTTGTCAAAGACTAGGTAATGTCCCGTGTCAGCTCGATGATCAAAATATTCCTCTCCTCCGAGTATTTGTATTCATATCTGATGTCTTATCGCCAGATATATTTATTAAATTTCAAGATTCACTGCAAAGACGAAGTTTGTTTTGTTATTTCTGTTTTCTACAAAATAATGGAATATGAACTGGGCAACTGGGCATGTTCAGTCTGAGAAGATTTGAAAAGATGTGGTTAGATGAAATATTAGGACAAAAATGTTCAAAATATGCAAACATGTTTAAAACTGTCAAATGGCTATAAAAATAAAAATAACACACCCATGCTGATTTAACAAAATCTGTAAAAGTAAATACTTTCGCCTATCTTGTTACCTGATAAACAAGATAGACAAACATGGAAAGCGCTGTTGGTTTATTAGCCCTCTACCTTGCCTTGCAGGCATAAACGTGTATTTACATGAACTGTGGGCAGTGACTTGCACTTGCCTCTCAGCAAAAAAAGATGAGCGGTCACCTGGGGCCTTCCTATGTGGATTGTGCGTGTTTTTTCCTGTACCTGGTTCTGTCTTAGGTCCTCTCACAGTCCGAAAACATCTGTTAGGTTAACTGCAGATTCTGAATTGGCTGTAGAGTATGAAGACTTATGTCTTTGTGAATTCTTGAGATGGTCATTTTCACCACTACCATCTTGGTGTTTTGAAGCCAGATGTAATGAGTGGTCTGAATGTGAAACCAAACGCTCGTTGATTAAATATTTGTCACGGAAAAGTTGGTAGCCAATGAGCTTGCCCTGGCTAATTTTTCACTCAACCCTTAGAAGATCAAAATTTATTAAATGGACTCAGTGTTTCACTGTTTCAAGATCTAAAGGCCATTTTCACAGCCACAGCCTTTGATTGTCTTTTTACAATCACAGGTTGTGGCTATTAAAAACAAAGGAGGCTTAACAAACTTGGCCACTGGATTCACTTTCTGCAACTGTAGCAGTCCAGGGTGCAACTTGCTTTTTTCCCAGTGACAGCTGGGATTGCCTTTAGTACCCCTAGCTACCCTAAATTGTATCAGTTAAGTCTAATTTGATTTTACGTTAATAAACCAACCAACAAAAAAAAACAAAAAAACAATATTGTAGTAGACAAAGATATGAAATATCATTAAATTAAAATGTTTGTGACCATTATTGATATTTTATAATAACTTTTACTAAACCTATTTCTAATCCATTCTTATTTAAGGGTGATTTCTCTGCAGAATTTCTGACGTGTTTAGCAATTTTCAGAGAAGCGCTAAAGCCGTTGTTCCCTGTAAGTCACAGAGCGGGGCAAAGCAAACGTATTCATGGTGTTACACAGAAAAGCGCCCGCCGTGTTCCTTCCACGCTAAGGTTCCTATCTACCACCAGTCATCTAATCTCATTGTACCAGAGTCCCAATGAAGGTGAGCGTGTTGCTCCGCTCTCTGTTTACCTGAGGCACCTGTGCTCCTGTGTTGTTAATACACACAGTCACCCCCAACGTCCGGCCGGGAGAGGACGAAAACTAGCTGCCACAAGGTCAGTGACAAAAGGCGAAGCGTGCTAGCTTCTGCTAACAGCGTTAACTTAACCGTCATTCATGTTAGCCACCTGTGCGGCTCAACTGCAAAAGAGGTTTTAGTTGGAGCTTAAAATTTCAGTCACCTTACACGTTATCTTCTTCTATAACAGGTGTAGCTCACAGGCAGCTGTTCCGCTCATTTTTTTGTGTGTTTGTTACCTCTATGTAAACCAAATGTTACTGTATTTCACCTGACCTGCTCTTACCTGTGCATGTAGGATGAAGGGGCTGCCTGTGCTGTCCCTGCTTTTCTGGATGTGTGCGGTGTTCTTCGTGGGCATCTACCTGTTCGTGGGTGGATTTTTGCTGGTCAGGTTGGAGGTTAACAGAACCAGCACCTGCGGAGACGTGCTCGAGCCCGGAGAGGAGCCGGTGGACTTCTGTCGAGCTCAGCCGCGCTTCCGCAAGGTTGTCCTTCTCATTATCGACGCCCTGAAGATCGACTTCGCCCGGTATGACCCCGACAAGACGGCACCACGACCTTATGAGAATAAGTTACCTGTGCTGGAAGAGACGGTGTCATCCAGGCCTTTACAAAGCCGCCTGTACCCCTTCCGTGCTGACCCACCTACGACCACCATGCAGAGGATAAAGGGGTTCACGACTGGATCTTTGCCGACGTTTGTAGATGTAGGTAACAACTTTGCATCCAGTGCCATCTTGGAGGACAATCTTATTCACCAGTTTGGACAAGTAGGTGAGTTATTACAAGTGTCTGTAAATTATAAAAATATAATACATTCATGTAAAGAGCTTTATGGGAAACATACAGATGAGGACAACGTTGGGATGTAGGGATTTTCAGCAAAGCATTTGCTAAACAATAGCCTCCCAGAAAGCAGACCTCTTTATTGAGCCACAAACCACTGCTATGGTCAATGACAGGAGACCATCAAATCTGGAGGAGCTCGAGAGATTTGTCAAAGAAGAATCAGTTGGGTTTGCTCAGAAGACTTGTGAGCTTTGCTGAAAACTACAACAAAAGACCACAGGCTGTTATCTTGCAAAAAGGATAAATAATCAATTATTAGCATCAGGAGGCTAATAATTTTGACCCTAATAGTGTTTGGTTTTGTTTCTGTGGGTAAAGTAAAGTAATATAAGCATCAATAATTCTCTGTTCATCTGTAGACATGCTCTTTTCTGCCTGGCAATACCACAAATCTAGGACTTTTAAAACCAGAAAACCAACTGTGCCATCTGATTTTGCTCATATAAATCTTTCTGTCTCTCAATAGGCAAACGTGTGGTGTTTATGGGTGACGACACTTGGGAGAGTCTTTTTCCTAAGAAGTTTTACCGCTCTCTGCCCTTCCCTTCTTTTAATGTCAAGGATCTCCACACTGTGGATAATGGGATTCTCCAGCACCTCTACAACACTAGTATGTAGTTACTTAATATGCATTTATTGTGCAATTAAAACCTACATTTAACAAATAGCCTCTGTTGCCAGGAAACTGTGCAAAATCAAAATAATTTTGCACCAACACTTGTTTATGCGGTTGATGTATTTGTGTTTCATCTCCTTTTGTTTGTCTCTTGCTGTTGGTTTTAATAGTGGTGGGCGATGACTGGGATGTCCTAGTGGCTCATTTCCTTGGAGTCGATCACTGTGGTCACAGGTTTGGCCCGGATCACCCAGCCATGGCTGACAAACTCACGCAGATGGATGGAGTCATCAGGTCAGGCAGTAGTACAGATGCTACATGCTTGTTTCACGCCATTATCCAGATGCAGCTGGATCATCAGCTGTTGCCACAGTGCACTTGTAGTGCTGTAGATATGTCATGATACCAGCACTATTATTGTAATATGTTGGCCCAGATCAAGCAGTTGAACATTAGAAAGCACCTGGCATGACCTGTGAAAACTCTGCTTTTCCTCTAGGTCTGTGATTGACCGTCTGCAGAATGACACACTCTTGGTGGTGATGGGAGATCACGGAATGACAGATACTGGAGATCATGGTGGAGAAAGTCAGAAAGAGACTGATGCTGCCATCTTCCTCTACAGTCCTTCTCCCATGTTTCATGGACCCCCATCACAGGTGGGTAGAATGCACCTTTTGAAACAATCCTACTGACATGCTGTGACTAATTCTTATTTAAAATAAACCAATTCTACATCACTTGAGTTTGTATAAAATATAAAAAATTAACAGTGAAGACATACTGTCATAATCAAAACAAATCACTAGTGTACGTTAACAAAGAAATTGTTAAATGACAGTTTTGGCCCAAGTGTATACAATATCCATCAATTCATTTTGTGCTGCTTTTCTGGGTAGCAAGAACAGCAATCCAAGCAGAGATGACTAGGCCTGATTCTCTAGCTCTCCTGGTGAGACACAGAGTTGTTCCAGAGCCAGCTCAGAGACTCACAATCTTCATTGTGCCCTGGGCCTAATCTGGGGTCGCCTCCCAGTAGGACACCTAACCAAGGAAGCTACCAGGAGGCATCATAGTTAGATGCCTGCACAGTCTCACCTGGCTCCTTCTGGTGTCAGGAAGTAGAAGCTTTATGCTGAGCCCATCCTAAATGACAGAGGTCTTCAACCCTATCTCCAAGACACCCTTTTGAGAAAGCTCATTTCTGCCTCTTGTAGTCTTGATGTAATTTTTGTGGTCACTACCCAGGGCTTGTTCCCATAGATGACTGTGGGATCCATGAGTAAATTCAGGGTTCAGCCCCCTGTTTATGACAACAGACTGGTACAGCATCTGCATTGCTGTGGACACTGCACCAATCTGTACAATGTCTGCTCCTCTCTCGCCTCCACATGAGGCACTAGATCATTCCCACTGATATACATAGTGTAGTGACCAGTGCTTATATCAGTAATTTAACTATGTAAAAGAACCGCTGAAAACTGCTGTAAAAGTCAGTTTAATTCAGAGTGAGAGTTGAGCACAGAACAAGAAGTTATGAGAGCACACTCATCATATTGTATCCCAGTAATGGGCAGTCACATGTTTAGTGGTAGAAACATTTCACTCTTGTTGCTTTTCAGACCAACACCATCAGTTCAGTCCACAAATGAGTTAAAAAGGAAGAACAAAGTCAAGTCAAATATATAACTAACACAACTGTTTTCAGTTACTTGTGTGTTTGTCTTTATCCTGTCTGCAAAGGCACATTTACGACATGTCGATCTCTCAGAATAACTGCTGTAATAAAAACATGAAGCATTAAACCACTGATGCATGCCCATTTCTGTTCATGCTTGGCTGTGCAGTTCCCAGAATCCATTAAATTGATGCTGGCAGGTGGTCTCCGCCTTTTTTTCATAGATAAAAGTGGATCTCGCACTAGAAAAGAGAGCTCAAGTACCGATTTCCATAATTGCAGCCTAACTGGAGAGCTATATCATATGCCGTGAAAAGTCATTAGATGCAAGAGAGAAATTACACTGCTATTTAAAAAAAGGCAGAACTTAGTAGACACTTTTTTTTTTCTTCCCCCCCCCCCCCCAGGCATTTTTGCCACTGCTAGGAAGTATTGCTGTTATCAAGCACAACCCTGATTTAAGAAAGGCTACAAGATAAAATATCACTCACTGAGTTTAACTGACAACCCAGCCTTGGAACAGCTAGTTATTTTGCTATGTGCTAAAAATATTTACTTCAAAATATCACAGATGATTATAAGGGTCAAAGCACAATTTAGATCACGAGAACACAGAATAATGTAATGTGACACATTTTTATTTTTCCCCCTGTGTATTTCCCAGAATGAACCAGATGTGGTGCCACAGACTGACCTGGTGCCCACCCTGGCTCTGCTACTAGGAGTTCCTATTCCGTATAGTAATGTTGGGCAGGTTCTCTTGCCTTTATTTCCACCGCATGAGCAGACAGAAGGTGCAGTTGGAGGTCTCAGCCAGCTGGAGGCACTGTGGATCAACACAAAACAGGTATGCTGCTCAGCAAAGAACTGTCTAGAACACTTTTTGAGCATCTGTACACAGAAAAATCTTTTTATATATTCACATATCCTGGAGCCTTTTCAGGAGTTGTTGTTTTTATGGTTTGTGTGTTAAATTTTATCTCTGTTTCTGAAGGTCAACCGTTTCCTGGAGACTTACTCTGGCATGGCCAAAGACATCCCACCAGAGAGCCTCTCTCGGCTGAAGAGTGAATTTGCCCTCTTGTCTTCTGAGTTTCTCAGCGCTGTTAGAGAGGGTCGTTCACCCTCCCCGCAGCTAGCCTCTTCTCTGCAGGCTTACCTCACCTCTGTCAGAGACACCTGCCGAGCCACCTGGGCCCGATTTAACCCACTGAAGATGGCGGCAGGTTTAGCCATCCTGGCATTTGCTTGTCTGATGTGTTTCATCTTGTCTGAACTGTCTCTAGTGCTGATCAGGGAGAACGGTGCATTACTGAAGACTCCAGTTGTTGTGTCACTGACAGTGGGGGTTAGTGTGGCTGCTGCTCAGCTACTCATACGGGGCTACATTGAGGTGATGTGGTGCCTTGCAGCTGCTGCTTTCAGCTCTGAACTCCTTTTCCTTTGGCGTTCACGCCAACTGAGCACCTCTACAGTGTCAAAAAACGGAACCAAAGCTCCAAAGCGTGTTAGCTGGCTGACCCTGCGTCATCTCCTAGTCCCCTCTCTCTTGTTTCCACTCCTTCGCTGTGCCTCTCTGCTCTCAGACAGCTATGTGATTGCAGAAGGCCGGGTTGTGACATTTTTGGTGTTATCCCTGGCCCTATGCATTCCCATCCATCTCAACTGGGATGGCCTACTTCTGCCCCCAAGCCATGACCCGTTGAAGTCTGCTGGGCTGCTGCCTGCCCCAGCTTTGTCTCCATCAGCTGTGAGGAAGGAAAGCGGCACCCTTCTAGCCTGCTTAGGACTACTTGTTGGCAGCCTCTACCTCTCCCTCTCGTTCCACGGCTGTCGGGAAGAGCAGGGCTCCTGCCAGCCATCTGCATTTCTTTCCCCTCTTTCCCGGTTGCAGGACAACCAGCTGAAGAACCTCCATTATGTCCTTGCTGTCATTTCCCTTGGCTTGTGGACATATCTGCTAAGATGCTTTCTCTGCCACTATGGTAATCTGAACTCGTCAGGCGGGACGGTGTTTACAGCTCGCTGGATCCTACCGCTGCTGTCTGTGTGCCTGGGGCTCCACTGGGCTGTTAGTGCCACTCCGGAGGACAGCTTCAGGAATCTGGCTGAGCTGATCCACTTGGCACAGCTGGCCCTCCCCAGGGTCGCCTTCTGTCTGCTGGGACTGGGGCTTTTCCTGATCTGGCTAGACCCCCTCACTGTGTTCGTGAAGACTAGGACTCAGGCTTCAGCCAAAAGTTTGACTCTACCCACACCCCGTTATCGAGCAAGCATTGGCATCAGCCCCCAAGCTGAGCTGCACCACCTTATCCCACAGATCTATCAGCGCATGCGTCGTTCCCTAGATGATGGCGACCTGAGCGGGGCCAGCGAAGTGGACAACAGGCCTGCTGTGGAGGCCTACGGACTTGGAACAGTCTATTCTGCTCCTTTGCTGTTGTTTAGTGGGTTGCTGGGGATTGGTCTGCTGCTGTTGCACCCAGAGGGCATGGCTCTGTCTTTCCTCCTGCTGCTACTAGAAACGGGAGCTCTGTTGCACATTCACGCCTCGTCTACTACGCTTAGTGGCCTGCATGGAAAGTATTCTGGTAAGATGTTTGCATCGCATCTTTTAATTTATTTATTTTTAAGCCTATCATGTTCCAGGTCTTAATTAGCTCACTGACTTCTCATTCTCCCCCCTCAGGTGGGTTTAATGTGCCTTGGACCCCAGTAGTGCTCTGGTCCCTGGCTGCCACGCAGTTCTTCCACGCTACAGGTCATTTACCCACCTTCCCCTCTATCCAGTGGGGTGCTGCCTTTGTGGGATTTCCTGAAGGACACACAGGGACCATACTGCCTGCCTCACTGGTTACCCTTAATACTTTTGCTTCACACATTCTTTTTGCAGGTAGGTAGGTACCAGAGAAGCAAAAATAAATGTTATCGTTTAAAGAAAACGAAAGTCATCATCCATTAGGCAAAGAAGGTTATCTGTGAAACTAATGGGATTCAGCTGGAATAAAATAGTACAATATCAACAATTAATTTCATTATATTGTGAAAAACGGGAAAAGAATCATTTTGCCTGTTTAAACCTTAACAGTATAATCGAAAATATATAAAATGTCAGTGAACCCGTATGACACTTTCAGTTCTTTTTATTTAGTCATATTTGTAGTTTGTTACACAAATGATAAAAACATTCTAAAAAGCAGTTAAGTTAAATAAAGCAGCTTTGTGAAACTGTCTCCTCAGTGCTTAAAATGAATTGTGAGCTTGTGACGCGATGATTTGTTGTTGTTATTTCTCTTTGTCTTCAGTGAGTTGTCCATTGCTACTGTTCTGGCCCCTGGTTTGCGAGGTGCGTGGGAGCAGAGGACGAGCCTGTGGGGATGACGGAGAGGATGCTGTGATGGAGATGAGGCTGAGAGAAAACCCTCAGATGTTCAGCTCTGCTCTTCTGCAACTGTCAACACGCTACCTCCTTATTCACGGAGCACAGGTATGTCCACAGACCTAGAAATTTTTTTTCTCACATCCATTTAAGGCATATGTGAGCTGGGAAAGTCTTTCCTCAGTAGCATGTTTGATTTTTGTTGCATTTCTTTCTTGTATTTTTTTTTTTTAAATTTAGTTCAGTTACACTTTTGGATGAGTAGCAGTATCACATCACACCACTCAGTCTGTCTGCTCACTTCACAGGTCTTTGCCTCAGTCTGTGCAGCTGCTATACTCAGGAGACACCTAATGGTGTGGAAGGTTTTCGCACCCAAGTAAGTGCCTGAATGGATTTTCCAGCTCATACAAACTCACTGACAGTAAAGGCTTTTTGAGGATATGGATACAGGATCGCTGCTAATTCTGAACTTTCAGTGAACACACAATGTTGAATGCCGGTCCATTTTTCTGCTGTGATATCCACACATTTACATCTAGGTTTTGAATGTGGTGTCCTTTTTTTATAATAAGTTGGTGGCTTGAAAATATTAAAAGTATAGAGGTAATTTAAATAAACTTGGAAGATCTTGGGGGGGGGAAGTAATAGTCTTGGTTCTTTTTATCCTATGATCTATTTAATGTCCGAAGGAGTTGCTGAAGCTTAATTTAGACTTGTTTAAACCTTTGTGTCTCTTCTGTTTTGTCCTTTCAGGTTAATGTTTGAGGCCTCAGGGTTCCTGGTGAGCAGCGTGTTCCTGCTGATTGGGGTCACATTAGTGCTGAGAGTAGATGTGGCTGTGGGCCAGTGGTTTAAAAGACTCATCCCAGATGTGTCCAGGTAGCGAAGGCACTGCTGCTGCAGCTGCTGCCTACCGGCACCCACCAGAGCTCACTGTGCCCCAGAGGAAATGGACGTGGTGGTCACTAAATAGAATTTGGTTTTTTTTTCTTTTTTTTAGAAAAAATGTTGCCAATAGTGATAAGGAAACCCCACTAACATGTCATCTGGCATGTCATACTGTGATTCTTGAGGGCTATGTTGTACATTACTGACCCTGAGGAACTTTCGTATATCGAATCTTGGATTGACTAAATGTGGAGCGTTGGGACCTTTTTATATAGCAGTTTGATTGAACAACCCCAGGAATTGGATGAAGAACTGATAAAGGACTTTGAGACCCCCCTGTTGATTCTGTTCATCTGGGTGTAGAGTTTTTCGTGGGAGAAATGTTTCATCACTCAACCAAGTGACTTCTTCAGTCTCAGCTGACTGCAGGTTTCCCAACCTACGTTTGCACAATGACTGAAACTAGCCCACCGAATGAACAATGAACTCTGAGGTCAGTTCCTTGATCATTAATATGCAAATTGTCATGACCATTGATCAACAACCACTGATCACTGAGTACCATTCACAGAGAATTGGGGAATGGCTGCAGTCACAGCATTGTAGGATGGTGAAAGATGTGCCCTTAGACCCCCTCCTCAATTCAGAGATGGTCTTTCCCTTTTTAGTGGGCTAGTTTCAGTCATTGTGCAAATGTACTGTTTAGGGTTGGGGAATCCTGCAGTCAGCTGAGACTAAAGAAGTCACTTGGATGATTGGCAAAACGTTTCTCCCACTGAAGACTCTACGTCCTGATGAACAGAGTCAACCTTTTGGGATTTACTTACTTTTGGGATGCATCGAGACTTTGAGACCCCTTTAAGTTTGCATGTGGATAGAGAGATAACATCTGCTAGGTGTTTTTGAATGTTTCTTGTAAACCTTCCTAACTTATGGATCAAACCTTCAAGAACAGTTGAAGTCAGTCTTGCAAGTGGTTCATAAGTGTTGGAAAAACAACACCATACACACAGAGTTTACACACTCTAATTGCCTGGCCAGCTGGTTTAAAAAACATTTAAATACATCTTTTAATATGCATTTCTTTTTTCCCCCCTTTTTTTAAAAAAAAAAAAAATTGCCGCTGACATACATTTATATGCAGTGTAGCAGCTGAACTGACAGTATACTATGATGGGAAAGCACCTGTGAAATGAAGAATTTTCTACTTGGTAAAGTGACATTTAAATTTACTCCCTTTTTTTCTGCATTCATGGGTGGGTGACGGTTCAGCTTGTCTCCTTTCTTTGTGGGCTTTAATATGTGGCTTTTCACATACAGTGAGACCACAAAAGCAAAACTGCCCATCAGTGTTTGGAGCTACTTTGTGATCACTCTGGAAGCAGGTTCTCTCTTTTTCTTTAAGTGCATTACAGCAGGTTGGTAATGTGTCTGCTAAAATAACTGTTCTCATGTTTATATGTATGTATTGTTTTATTCAATGCCATGAATTAACCAGTGTTTCTGGTTACTGCCAATTTGTATACAGTTCTGGGTTCTTAATTAGTCAAAGTCTTTATTTTTTGTAAGGTTTTGATTCGTTAATGCATAATTATAATTTTTGTTTTGTTTTCCTTTTGTTTTCCTTTTTCTTTTTTAAATCACTGGCATTTTTTCTAATCTCAAATCAGTGTTGTTTTTGATTAGACCTCACACACTTTTACCCACAAATAGGTGCCTGGCCTTTAATGAATGCCTTTTTTTATGTGTATGATGTCATTCAAACCAAGACCTCCTGGGACAACAAATGTGTTTTTTTTCTCTTCTTTTTCTGTACATGTCGGAGTCAGTATCCAGTATAGGATCCGTTACTGTACTGCAGCTGTAGTCAGCCAACTAATGATATTGAAGGAATGTCAAGCTGCATGACAATACTACTGAATCCCTCATGCTGCTGCTGTATGGGAGTGATGAGCCCAAGTAATGGTTTGGTTTGGTTGTATGATGGGGCACATCTGTATCTGTTTTTAAACTTTAATATATAAATAACAGGTTAATTAAAATGATTTTACATTCTGTAAAAATTCTAATAAAACTTTTCTACTTGACATCTTAGTCTGAATATAATTTGGACTTAAAATTATTAGAAGCATGCAGATTTGTCTCAGTTTATTCCTTGTTGTGATTTGTGATGCTTCATCTATGTTTCATCTTTGAGATTATCTATAGTAGAATTGGAAACTATTCAAGCGGTCCATATAAGTAGTATTTAATGACTGGTTTTATTGAACCAAGGACTTGATGGAGGAGAAAGTTGCTGCCATATTTCAATGCCCATCAGTTAAGGTACTTCATTCATTATTAACTGGGGCTTTCTGCATATTCTAGTGCCCATAACTCTTCACTTGTTGAAATTCTCCCTTGTCCATTTTTTCTTAAATCCTCTTTCATGAAATTATAAATATATATATACACACACACACACACACGAATGTTTAAGTCCAACCTTAAATCAATGAAAATGTGTATGTGTGTGTTTATATATGTTTCACAACGTTGGGTTTTCCTTTTGTCTTTGTTTTCCACTAGACAGTTTAACACAAAGTGCACCTCAAAGGGATTTCAGCCAGTTAAAGTTGAACTGCATGAGTTACCAAAGAATTACTATCATCAAAAAGAACCTCAGGAGCAGATTATGTGTACAGCTAATTAAAAAGCACCTTCTCAAAGTAAAAAAAATAAAATTAAAAAAAATCAAAACCCCACTCTAAGATTATTTCCAAGTCATTGTTGTGAATCTATAGCTTTTCTACTAAAGATATATCATTCTTATTTTGTGCTATGTTGCCATGAAAAGCTCACTTACTTCACCTGAAAAACTTTATATTTACTTTTCAAATTATCAATGAACTAACGATTTATTAACTATGGCCCATGGGAAGGCACAGTTGTATTTGTGTTTATAAGTATAACACCAAATGCATGAACTTCTTGTGTGAGGGCACAATGTAATGGCTGTGCTGACTGTGTGTTGGATTGGACCCCCTCCTTGTGGTGAACACATCTGCCATTATTGAGAAAATAACAAGTTCAAATAGGCTAGTTACGACATAGCTAGAAATGTGAATAACATGTGTTCAACAGAAAAGGCAGATAAAATCCAACTAGAAACAATACCATTATCTCCAACACAGTCAAGAAGAACAGCTGCAGCTGCGCTCACAGAAAATAGGAGTTTTCTATGGTAGTTTGATTTTTCCTTTGTAAGGAGGAAATGGCTCGACAGGCTGGCGACTTGTCTGGGGAATACCCTGTCTCATGGCCCTATGGTAGCTGGAGTAGGCTCCAGCATGCTCCAGGAACCCTTAACTTGATAAGCAGAAGGCGATGGATGAATGGTGGAAGGAAAATATGCTGTGTAGGAACAAACAAGTAGTCCACAGAAATAGTTGCCCACATTTATGCCAGAGATTCTGTAGTTTCCTTCTCAGGTAAACAACTTCTGGGTTTGTACCAGATAAAACTATACTATGCTAACTATACTAACAGATAGTGGTCCGCTGTTAGTAATTCTCTATAATCATTAAAAAAAGAACTACAAATCAGGATTTTTTTTTAGAATGGGTTAATTAGAAAGGTAATAGCAAATAAAGGGTAACATGTTGCCTGCATAGATTCAATTCATCAGCAGGGTAATTCCAATCATCTATGAGTCCCCTTGAGTGGAGGTTTGGTGTAGTGTTAACCAGCCAATTCTAAGACAAGTAATTTGAGACTTAACTCTTTTTATGAGCTACTGGATGGCTCAAGCCACAAATACAACCAACATAATAGCATGCCATCTTCAAGTAAAACCCCAAATAGGGAATCTGAGTAGAAGACTGAATATCAACCACTTTTGGACAAATAAAGCAAAATTTGGAATTGCAATACTGTGTACCATGTTACCAAGGAAATGCAGGAGTATTTAATTATTAGTGAGTTTAAATACTCATAAAACTATGTTAACAGTGGTGCTAATAATATGGCCTTATGTCCTGCAACGAGATGAAGAGGATGAGAAGAAGAAGTGTAACATTTGGAGTCATTTTTCTCATCATTTTGTTGATGCTGACTTATTGCCTGAAAAATGCACTGTCCAACCTAAGCCCTCTGTTCACAATTTACTGTTTGTTATTTTGTGTAGAAACAATAAGCTGCCCTCTAAAAATGGACAATATATCAATAACTGGTCATAAACATAAAGCAACGTGAAAAACACTTTATTGTAAAATCCATCATGGCACTGCTGTAGATGTTGAAGCTCATTATTATGGTTTTGAACGGGGGAAAACTGTTATGGCCACACAGCTGCTGAACATATTGCCAAGCTTTCGTTCTAAGCATCGTTAC
Organism: Oreochromis niloticus; assembly: GCF_001858045.2. Lineage (NCBI taxonomy): Eukaryota > Metazoa > Chordata > Actinopteri > Cichliformes > Cichlidae > Oreochromis > Oreochromis niloticus. The sequence continues at coordinate 28,389,450 of NC_031972.2, forward strand.
TGCTTTAATCATCCGTATCTGTTCTTTGGACAACAATAGTCACATTTCAGCTGGCATCAAATATTAAAGTCTGACCAAGTCGCATTATGAGGATGAAAAGAAAATCTTCTAGCTGGCCTCTGATGTTTGTGCTTCGAGTTCAGAAGGAAGGGCTTGAGCTTTTCCGTGGGGGACCAGACATAAAATTGTTTTGATGATATCCATCATCACTTTCAGAAGCTGCTTTAATGAGGATGAAAAGGGTGCAGAGTTTCTGAAGTTGCTGAATGTAATGGAGGACCATTTATGGCCATTATGCCACTTAGGGTTCACTTGTTAGATCTGTAGAGGTACATTTTGAGGAAACATACTTGGCTTTCGAAAAATGCCAAGAAAATTAGCAGGCGAAAAAAAAGATATTTATAGAGCATGGATTTTATGTGTTGAATGACTTTTTTATCAAATTAAGATTTAAATGCAAACACTTGAGGATTCAGCATCATCAGCCGTAGTAACCCAGGTTTAGATGAAGATATGTGGAGTGAAGCTGTCTTTGTTTCTGCTGCTGCAGGCTTAGATGGAAACTCATCAACAGAAGGAAATGGGAGTTGGGAGAGAACATTACGGTGTATGTCACCTCTGGGAGGAAATAAGCTTCCTGAACTGTCAGTGAACCACCAGTTACAACCCACAACTGAGGACTCTGCTGTTCGCTTGATTGATGCCGTGACGAAGGAGAAGGGACGCCTGAACAGAGACAGATTAGCAGAGTCAAAGACAGCACAGTGAATGTGCATCAGTGCTAGCAAAACAAACTCAAACACAGGAAAGAGCGCCCATGCATCTTCCAGAAAAGGAAAGGAGATTCAGTTATTTTTTGAAAACTATGATGGTAAAGGGACTGGTTCTCACACAGCAATTTTCTACTTTGCTTGAGCACTCAAAATGCTTTATGCTACAAGTCACATTCACCCATTCACACCCACAATCATACGAGCACTTTTTTTCTCTATCAAACATTCACACCTTCATGCTCCGATGAACGCATCGGGAGCAAATGGAGTTCGGCATCTTGTTCAGCATACTTTGTTCAAACCACCTACCTTCTGATTACTAGACGACCTGCTCTGCCGCCCCAACCGCAGCCGCCCCAGTGATGATCTGATATGTGTCATTTGTGATTGTGAAACTGATCCAGCCAAAGCACAGCAAGAGGCTGTCATGTCCTTCCAAAGTTAGAGAGGCTGTTCTTGTGAAGCAGGATCCTCGTGTGTACGGGAAGGTCACTGGTCACCTCCTGTCAGGCTGCACTGTTAGAGTCTCTGAAGAATCAGAAGAACATTTAACTAAGGCTGACACATAGACAGCTAGAACTAAAACTCGAGTCGAGCCTGTGGATGGTTATCCTCTGTGCAGAGCTCAGCTATGGTGAGAAAAACAATGCCTGTAGTCATAAAATTGAGCTCTCATAAATTTAACTAACTGCACAGTCTCTATATTTCTGATAGTATAATTTTTAAGACTCATAAAATTGTCCAGTGTTATAAACCACAGCAGAATTTTCATGGTTTTTAATCAGTGGTAAGGAATCCCTTTCTGCATCTGTGTGCTGGTGTTTTCAGATGGACTCCTGCCTGCTGACTCCTTTCTGATAAGTCTTTTTCAACATATGCTACATGTACAGGATGTCATACTCAGTGCAGGCAGCACCCACACAGAATGAATAACAAACTCTGGACATATTCCAGTTGAGGGTTAATAACCTTGAAATAAACTAAATTGGAACCTGACATTCAGAATGAGTGAGTTTTACGCTTGAAGCAATATATAGCAGTGGGCCAGGGCTTGGTCAATCAGATGACTTACATCAGCTCTTCACACAACAAAGGGAGACTCAGATGGATTGTAAGGTAGGATACGTTTGAAACATGACTGCACTTCTGTTGGCTTCAGATCTGCAGTATCTTTCTCAATTTCTTTACTAAATGGTATATTTATGAACCAGGGAAAACTGGTTTTTGAATGCTCCAAACATACTTTTTGGAAACAGAGACCATTATACCCTGTAAAATCTGCTAACCTTGTAATCAAATGCCTAAAAAAAAACATGTTGGGATAGTTCGGCTTTGTAGGCTACCAAAAACAACTTTGTGGGAGTAAATATGCTGTTTACACTGTATGCCTCACTTTGAAGAGACATTATCCAGAGCTGCCTTAGGTCACATTTATTTTTGTAGCCTGACATCCCACACTGTGCAGTTGTTCAGAAAGCTTTTAAACAAAAAAATCATCCTAAGCACGAAAAAACACTCATGCCCAGGGTTAGCCGAGCTAAGTTGAGGATAAAGAAGGTAAAATTTAAGGTCTTTATAGTTCTCTCAGGGGTCTGTGGAGACCCAAAACAGAGGTTAAAGCAGAGTGAATGGGTGACATTTGCAAGGTAAAAACGAAGAATGAATGCTAACCATAATATTCAGTCTCCTGTTGAATTTTCTGTTGGTTTGTTTGGGTTTTTTTGCCACGATAAGATGACACTGAATTCACGAGTTAGCTACTTAGGTAACCACGGACTTCATTATCTATTATGTGTCATAAAATTTAAAAGGAGTGAATTTTATCAAAGTTCACCATCTGTCTGTTTTCACAAATGGAGATTTTCTGTTAAATTGACTGCAAATATGTTTATTTCCACTTGGGTGGGGCGTCTATGAGCATTACCTCATATTTCAGGCCTCAAGTGGCCATTTGAGACACTTCAGTCCATATCAGTGTTGTGTCACAGATTTTTCTACTGCTTCCAAGTGGCCAAAACTCAATTAATACCCTTTTTTTAATTATTATTATTATTTTTTTTTTTACTAATGCTATGCTATTACTTTGTATGAGAGAAAGCACCCTGTAATTCAGAGCCAAACCACAGCAGGAGTGAGAATGCTAATGCAGGGTGAATTTGATGTTACAGATGGTTAACACAGATGGGCAGACAGACTATAATACCCATGCTTTTGATTTCCTGCTTGACACCAAAGGCACACAGGGCCTTTGACTGCAGCTTGAAAATAAACAGTTGGAGGTTCTTCTTGGCGTTTGAGCATCAAGGGAAAACTGCAAGTGATAGAAGCTGCCACTGAGAGAGCTAATGTGAGAGTTAATTCTGTGTACATATCTGACAAGTTCCTACCCCTTTAGTCAATCATTTTGCTTTGTTTTTTTCTCCACCTTGTTTGTTTTTTTTTTACATTATAGTGCACTTGTGTATTTTTGTAGTAATGATAGCAGTGTGCTCTGCATTGTTATGGATTGTGCACAGCATTGAATCTCTCTATAAATTGATTGTCTCAGGGGGATGATATCATCTTGGATAAAATACAAATACACTTACTATACAAAGGGTTTAAGACTGGCCGAGTGGTTATGTCTCCGTCCACGCTTGTGGGCGTCTGAAGTGAGAAAGAGAGGTATTGGCTGCGATAAGATCTCTGCGATAAGATAAGAATCTCATCCAACCTTTTTTGGGTGTAAATATGAAAGAGGATTTCACTGCTGCTTTTAAAAGCTGGTAAAGATTCATGTTGTCGTGGGAGACAACAGCTTGTCTCTTGTCTATGCACTCTGCCAATGATGCTGTGAAGAAGAAGAAAGACCAGATAGATCAGACGCTGCCATTACAGTGACCTAGTGATTATCTATGGATCCCCTTGAGGACAAAAGGTAACAGGGTGGAAATTGTACCCAAGACCCAGCAAGCTCAACACAGCCTCACTGCACATACTGAGCTTACTACATCAAGTACATCTAAAGGGAGGGATCTTGAGTATGAAAAACAAACTTAACTCCTAAAAGTTTTAAAAGTGAATTGTTTTATAAAACTGGGGATTAGGATTAATCCAGACCATATGTAGCATACTCACCTCTCCCATTGCCCACTCTTTGTGGTATTGGAGCTGACCAAATTTAATTTCAAGCTTGATTTGCTCATGACAAATGTAATATTTCAAGGGCCATGTATTTCAAAGTAGTCAAATAGATTCAATTTCCTTTGAACAACCATGCTTTCGGGTTGAACAGCCCTCCTTATCAGAGTTTGACACAAATGATTCAGAAAACTCTCAGGATATTCCTTACTTCTCTGTAGAAAGTGCTACTGTGTTGCTAGCTTGTTTCCTTCGGGGCTTATAGAAATGCTTTGCGATTGCTAGATTTACTGCTGGAAAACTGGCTGCTTGTTAATGGAGATAAAATATCAGCATATTAAGGGAGAAGGTCAGGCAGTAACAATTTTGAAAAAAGACAATAATGCATTTTCTGCAAAGTATTTAGAAATATTTAGTGAATCTAAATTGCTCATAGGTGAGAATGTGAGTGTGAATGGTTGTCTTTCTGTCTGTGTCAGCCCTGCGTCAGGCTGGTGACCTGTCCAGGGTGTACCGCGCTTCCCATGTTAGCTGGGATAGGCTCTAGCCCCCTCGCGACCCTGATAAGGATAAGTGGTAGAGAATGTGTGGATGGATGGATATTTAGAAATATCAGAGTACAAATGGGGTTAAATTAATGGGTGCTTTCAACAGTTTTCATTTTTATCAGTCTGCTGTTCACCACAGCTCAGTTTTAAAAATCTTTGGCATGGCTCAGCAGGTAAAAGGAAGGCTTATGTGGTCAAAAAAACCAAACAAAAAAAAAACATGGAAGATGTCAGCAAAAGGGCATTCAGCCAGAACAGGCAACGTAGTTCAAAAGCAGACAGAAACTTAAAAGGGCAAGCAAAGGACAAAAACAAGTTGCAGGAAAACAAGTCAACAAGAATGCTGCAGTACAGCTGAGGCAGCACAACAGACAAAGAGCTGCGGCTATAGGGCATACGCAAAATAACAGGGAGCTGATTAATGAGTTGGGGACTTGTGCTCAGGTGGAAACTAGGTGATGGGAACAACGAGGGAATGACAGATTCTGAAACAGTATTTTTTTTTTCAAAGAAAATGCGTTTTTTTAAAAGCATAACTGTAAAGCTCAGTTTCAGGGCTTTAGTTTTTGTGCACTTTGGCAGAATTGATCCATTCTTTATGCTGAATTTCCTGCTATGACCAATCTAATTGACTGCTGTAAAAGAGGTTTATAAGAGACAACAGTGCACTTTACTCAGAAAAACTCATCTTCTTTGAATTTTGAAAATGATTCTGTATATGGTGCCCTCAAATATCCCCATTTTATTCTACCAAGTGTCACTTGTACAGTATACAATTTTCCTGCATCCAGTTTCCTTTGTTCAGTCACAATATGCTATTTTACATGAAAAAAGAGTACTTTGTCACTTCAGACTCAACTTAATGACATTAATTTTTGAATCATGCTAACTGAATCACTCAGCAATCTTTGCATAGCATGAAAATAAGTCAAATAGGGGATTTGGAGAAACTGATATAGTGTTACAATCCGGTAAATTTGCAAGACTTTGCTTTCATAGGATGATATCTACGGTTGCTTGAAAGGGATTCGATTAGATTACTCAGTTTAAGTCAGACTGAAGTAGGCTTATTGACCGAATGAATGGACTACATTACAGCCCTAATCATCTTGGATGTATTGTTAGTAGCTTTAGTTTTACCAGACCAGTGAGTGGGCAGATAAGACTGAGTGTCTGTATTATGTAATGTAGGGATGAGAGGAGGAACCTATAAAATGCACCCTCTAACTGTTACATTTTATACAGAGTACTTTCACTGTCTGTTATGATTCTGATGGGTTTCATGGCAAAACAATCTGAACTGATTCATGGGCATACTTTTGTGTTAAGTATGAGAACGAACAGAGAAGAATAAAATACTTTTTGATGTGCAGCCAGAAATGTTAAACCTTTTATTAGATTTAGCTTGATCTGTTTGAATCTTCTGAACACAGAGTATGTTTTTAAGATGTGCCGATCATGACAGAAGAAATTGGGCACACAGAAACCAGCATTATCAGCAGTTATACTGCTACACTGTCACAAAGTTGATTTTGGAATGGATAAAGCTGACCCTGACCACAGACGTACTGAACATTTCTGGACTAGGCTTAAAAGCTTGGTTCATATCAGGAAAACAACCAGCTTAAATGATCTCTACCACTTCTGCCAAGAAGACGGTTAAAATATCGATGCAGCATTATACCAGAAGCCTGTCGATGGCTACCAAAAATAAAATAGCTGAGGTCCAAATAGCTAAGGGACATTTAATAAATTATGGGAGGATGTATGTGTATATTGGAGCATGTGTGTATATATTTGACCCTGTGTGGGTTAGAGAAAATCCACAACAACTTCAAACCACCCAGTTGTGCACCCAGTTCTTGTGTTTTTAAAATAATTAAAGATGTGTACTGTACAATCATTCCACCCTGGAAAAAAAGTTCAAAGAACTCATTAAAAGCACAAAATTACCATGACAGTTGTCCCATGATGAGTAAAATGGCCTGTATTTGTATAACTAGTCCCTAAGGACCCCAAAGCACTTTACACAACCAGTCATCCACACATTCACACACACTGGTGATGACAAGCTACATTGTAGCCACAGCAACCCTGGGGCGCACTGACAGAGGCGAGGCAGCCGGACACTGGCGCCACCGGGGCCTCTGACCACCACCAGCAAGTGTCTTGCCCAAGGACACAACGACCGAGACTGTCCAAGCCGGGGCTCAAACCAGCAACCTTCCAATTACAAGGCGAACTCCCAACTCTTGAGCCACGATCGCCCCAGTATATTTAACCTTCTCACAACTCTAACTCTACGTCTGAACTGTGTGGGCGTGCATGCCTTGTGTCAGGATGGCATTGAGTCCAAATTGCACGGGACTAATTGGACCCCTATGCAGTTGTAGTTGTATAATTGAATTCTTAAATCCACATCTCGAAGAAATGTCTTTAATTTTCAGTATGAGTTCTCTGAGTTCTTGGAAGTCTATAAAATGAATCTCACCTTGTCATTACAAGTATCCCTGGTGCTTTCATCTTGAAATGCATTATCCCACACTGCAATAACATACGCACGCACGCACGCACGCACGCACGCATACACACACACACACACACACACACACACACACACACACAAATATGAATTGCAAATGAAAGCAATTACACAGCAAAACTCTTAGGTTATTTGGGGTGCTACTTTTCCCCAGCTGCCAGGTAATCTGACAAATTAGTCTCAGCTGCTCCTTCTTCATCTCTAGGGGAATATTTTTTTCTCTCTCTCTCTCTGTGGCTGCTGAGATTTTAGGCTTTCTAGAGTGAGGACTCACACACAGACACGCAACGCACACTGCAGATGGCTGTCCATTACCTGGAGCGAGTGAAGCAATGTAAGAGATCCCTGATTTCAGACCAAATAAAACAATTCATTGATTTACATATGGAAAAGAAAATGGACCCTAGGAGCATTAACAGCCCGAAGTTTCATCTCGGGCGGCACGGTCAAGAGACATACTTATGTAGGTGGTGGCGGGGGTGTTTTTCCACCTTATTAGAACATGAGCGTTGTTTGAATCTAGCACTTGCCTAAAGCTGTACAACAATCTTTGATGCTTATCCAAGGAAAATCTTCCTCCCCTCACATGTTTTGAAGGTGGCAGCGGTAACAGATGAAGTGGTTTAATGAGGTTTCTGAGAGTGAATTCCCCTGAAGGGATTAAAAAATGTTTGGGACCCATTTCTCTCCCACCTGGAGCATTGGGTTATGATGAGAGGCTGAACTAATGACAGTCATTACTTTCAGACATAACACTGTCTATGTGTACGGATGCAGCTGGTGTGAATACGTGTAGCTAAATAGCTCCACTTGAATGCCAGCATACTTTACTTAGTTTCAGTGCAAAGTTGCTAAAATACCATATCCCATATTCATCATGGTTTTCTAAATGAACTGAACAAATGTCAACTGAATTTTTTGAGTCAATGATCGGACAAAAAGAAATGGAATAAATAACTAAAGAAAAGCTGTTGAGCCATAAAAGAACAAATAGAAACAATCATCTAAAGCCTTATTTGCTCAGGACTACTAGTGTTTTCAGTAGATGTGATATGTGCATGGGATTTATTTAATACTTTCACCACTCCTGCATCTGTGTTTCCTGCAGCACATTTGCATGCCATAAGCAGACTGAAGATATGGTGACAAATTTGAGCCTGTTACTGTCATGCATGACATCCATCTCCTCAACTTTTAAGATTTTATTCTTCTGTTGGATTTAAGCTTGGGCTTTCTGTAAACTGGGTCTCCATGCTCCATGTGCTTGCTAATTTTTGAACACTGAATGCTGTCTAAAATTTATGTATTTGCTTTTTTTAAAATTTCCAACACAGCTGGAAGGCAAGAGAAAAGTGTATAAAACCCATCCACCATGAAGATCATGTAGCTAGACTAAGGCTATCACAGGATACTTGGTGAGACCGCTGAAGTAATTTATAAATTACTGGAGGTCTCCAGGTGACACGAGTCCTATGTGAACACGGCTATGCTTGGAGCATGTCATTTCTGAAATTATATTATTGAGCTTATTCATTCATGTCTGGTAAAAAATAATGTTTTGTATCTGACATTCTAGGGTTCAGCAAGATTTATTTTTTTTCTCTTAATATGTGAGAGCTCTCTGCCTCGCATAGCTAATCGACACGTTTGCATATTTACAACCTGGAGCAGTGAGCTCGAGATCTTCCAGCTGCATTGACAGCTGTGAGGCATATGCTTCTGTGGATGCAGAAGAAGCCAGAAGGCGCAGTGACACGTCAGTATATGTATATGTAAATCCACTTTTTAGAGGCAATGACACAGCCTGCTTTAGCATCTTTAGTGAGCCTGCAGTCTTTCATCTTCGGAGTACTTAGAAGCATGTCAAAGGGATCATGTGCTACTGTTTACTAAGCAGAAACACCTCTAACACAGTGTGATGTGTTCTGTTTTATCTTCCCCAAACGCAAAAGGCAGGTGAAAAGAGAAGAGCACATGACAAAGTAGTCATTAGAGCATTAAGGATATTAGGTATTGAGTGGAAAAGAACACATTAAGCTAATGGATGAAGCTGCTCTTAAACCCCCACAGTCCCCAAACTCCATCTACAACGTTTGCTAATGTATCATCCATCCATACAAGGTGCAAAGTGCATTTTGAACAAGAACACTCTCCTGAACAAGTCAGAGACATACAGAAGGTTCATATCAGCAAGGAACTGAAACAATACTGGAAAAAGAAATTATCAGTATATCCTGGCATGTCATCATTGAGTAACATGAAATAATATGCAGTACTAGTAAGTTAAATAATAAATATTTTTTAAATAGATCACACAGATCACATCAAAACATACATAGGAAATTATTAAACCACTCCTGAAGCATAACACATTTCCTGGCTTTTTGATCTGTTTGTGACTCACATATTGACCATTACATCTGAGGCATACAGCCAAGCAAGATTTATTTATTTATTCTATGAATATAAGATGATAACACAAAGGAATGTATTCATATTTTGCTTCTGGTTTATAAAAAAAATATAGCAACAAGGCTATTTCTGGATAAAATAAAATGTATTTATTGCTTCAGAGTTAATATTATTATATCGAAATAGAGGGCTATTAAAGAATACTTACAATGACCATAAAAACAACACATTTTTTCACAGTCTTGGAAACTGCGTGTTGTAAAAGTGTTTCAGAGCAGAGCTTTTGTCTATAGTGCTGCATTTTAAGCCTGTAGCTGCAATTCCTCAGTAAATAAACAAATAGAACTTTCCTATAAGCTAAAAGCAGATAATCCTCCCTCTCAGTAATGACGGAGAAAAGCAGCATCATGACACATCAGAGCTGAGGTGTGCAGCAGAGGCTTTCTGTAACAGCGTGCTCAGTTTTGGCGACATACCCACAGCGAATGTACAGGTGGATTCACCTTGATTCAGGGTCAGCTGAGAGTTGGCTGTGGGAACATACAGTATACTCCACAGAAGTAGTTTCAATGAAAAGTTTTACCAGGAAACTCAATTTGTGGGTTTTTGAAAGGCTGGATTTTGTGATTTTTCTGTTTAGCTCATTTTTACGCCACCTTCTTACTTCCAAAAACTGTTTTCTTCTTCCAGTTGTTAACTTGTTTAGGCAGCACTTTTCAAAAGGATAACAGCCACAGTGACATACGGAAACAGACTTTGAATCAATGATAATGCTCATCAGCTTTTAAAGATGGGAGCGACATATATGTCTCATGGTTTTTATGCGAATAATCAGCAATCACCCAACTGGACAGAACCACAAAAAGGCTGCTTCGGCTGCCCACTGTGGCATCCCTTTTGTCAGCCTTCCAAAAGCACTTTCCTCATCCAGCTGGCATGTTGTCAGGCTTATTGGCTTTTAGAGTGATGTTCACTTCCTAAGAGCAACTGAATACCTTACACTTAAGAGTCAAAGGTTTCAGGGGCAGACAACTGTAAGACACTTTCTCTCTTATCACACATCTACCGTGAGGAAAAAATGGATACTTATGCAGTCGCTTATTTCTTCCTACCTCATTAAAGTGCCCTTGAGAAGTCATGACAGAGTGTTCGCCGAGTTGATCTTAGTCTCGAAAGGACTGTAATCAAAATAAAGTCCAGTCACTGGGGAATGGAGCCAACATGGCCAGGAGTGGTCTGTCACATTCATACTATTACTGCAGCTGTAGGCAGTCGACCGGCAACACAGATGGATGCGAGAGCAGCACAACATGGTAAAGGCTCTCTCGCCTCAGCCACTTATTTTCAGATGAAGGAAGATCAATAGTTAGCGAGATTTAACTGAGCAAGAAGAAGAAAGATCATTTGCACCAAGAGCACCCAGGACTGTGTATTTCCCCCCTTTCTGTCAGTCTATTTTGTTTTTCATTTGAAAAACTGCAAGACCCATTAGTTTTCCCCCTGAGCCATAGAAAGCATTTCACTCTTTTACTATAGTTAATGCTGTGATAACAATTAGTAAAGCTACAGAATAAGCTTTTTAAAAATATATTTTAAGTCAATATTTATCTGATCTAAAATACGCAACATGAAATATATTTGTGAATGTATTATCTTTAAAAAAATAATTGTAAAAATATTATGTTATGATGGAGCTTAGAATTGAACTTCAGTTTAGTGTTTTATTTTGGTAGTTTTATGTCTCACAGCACCAGTGAAAATATGTAACTTAATGGGACAGTGTTTAATGCTGTGCATCCTGCAGTCAGCAAAATGTTTGCTTTACCGACTTTGTTCATACAGAGAATAAATCCCATTTTATGTAATGGGGGTGTTTTTAGATGCCTTCTGCTTTGCTGCTCTTCCTGTTTGGGAGTGTTGTGCTCTTCTGAACAAAGCTGGATGGTGCCATTAGCCACTTATTAAGGCTACCTGAACTATGCAGATAGCCTGATTACTATCACACTGAAGCACATATCTTAGTTTAGGCTTCGTGAGGAAACTGTATATATAAAAGCAGACATTCTAATTGTTAACAGTTAACTCATTCTGTCCTCATTCCCGTGATATCCAATAAACACCCAGCTGAAAACAATTAAGAAGCTTCATCTATAGTATAGGTCTTGATGACGTGCATTGCAGGCTTTTTTTTTTCCTTACAAATACCATACCGTTCTTTGTGGGTTTTCTCAGCTGATACTTGATTTACCGTGGCATTTAAGAAGCCTAGTATTAGAGTATACAAAGAGACACAACTACACAGCAGTAAAGGTGTCACTAATTAGTTCAGGTCAAGCAACTAAATCAGCTTCTGAAGAAGAAATATTGCAGGCAGAGGAGAGAGGACACTTTCCTAATGAGGATTTACAATGTGCGATTCTTCAGCACACACTGCACACTCATTAAAAAAGGCTTAAATCTGTAGTTCATTCATTTCCATTTGTGGCTCTTTCAGATCTTTTTTTAATTGACAAAATGTGATCATTTGAATTCCATTTGTTTTTCTTAATACTTGAAATGAAAATTCAGGGCCTTGGATCTGTTACAGGATTTGACAGCAGCCAATTAAAAGAAACTTGAATGACATGGGCACATGCAGTGGGTTTTAACTTTAAATTTTGGTAATTTTGGTCAGCTTTAACAATGAAAATATAAGTAGGAATGAGCTGACAGACTCAAAATCCACTGGTGTGCTGCCATCTAGATTTTCTATTCATCTTTAATGTCTTATAAGTTGTCAAGGCCTGTTATCTACTTGTTAGTGATCACGAGTGATCAGTATTACTTCAAAAACTCAGTGGACTAGTCCCTTATTCAACTCATTGGACCAACACAATGTTCTGTGGGATAGTTCAAGGAGGTAATTGCAAAGAACATCAGTGATGTACACTGAATTTACAGGTTAAGGATCTCTTGTGGACAACTCTCAGCAACTGTAGATTTCAGTTCAAACAACTGTACAACAGCACAGTTTGCAGGGTGGTGTAGCCACTTCCCCAAGCTGTCACAGAAGAAATACGTTAGGATGGTTAGAAACAATCCAATAATGACTGTGCATGAGATATAATTGTCACTGCTTATTATCAAGTTAGACTTACATCATCAAGAACTGAGAAACTCCTGTTCAAAAAAATAGTCTCTCAAAACTCAAGTGAAAGAAAAGGAAGGCTTCTGGAGGAATGCTGGATGGCCAGATGGGCTAAAGATTGAGTTGCTACAACAACAAGAGGTATGTTTGGATGGTTAAAGGTTAGCCATTCAACTCTAAACAAACTGTTAAGCATCTGTGGTAGCATCTTGCTCTGGGGCTTTGTTTCTTTGCTGCAGTAGAACAGAGTGGATGCAATAACCTCCACTTTAGAGGCAGATTAATTTTCCAGCATAACCTTAAACTGTCGGTTCAAACTTGGACATAATTTGTTGTTTCAGCAAGGCAGTAACCCCAAACAGATATAAAAGCTTTTTCTGAGCTTTTAGAATGGCCTTTACAAAGTTTTGACCACAAACATATTGAAAATGCGTGGACTGTATTTAGAGGTTGGATCTGTGCAAACAAAGCATTATTCTGAACTGCATTAACTCACTTCTTCCCTAGAATAGCAGTCAAACATCCAACCAAAATTATGCCAGAAGCTTGCTGAATGCTACTAAAAGTCTGTGGTCAAGGTGCAACTTGCTAGAGAAAATTTCCATTAGCATTAAATGATTTTAGAAGAAAATCCAAATAAATCAAAATTTGTAAAGCAAATTATTATTATTAGTAGTTATGCTGTGTGTTGTATAATCCTTCAGCACCAGAAGAAGAACTGTTTAGAGCATAGGTGTCAAACTCTGGCCCGCGGGCCAAATTTGGCCCGCAGCCTAATTACATTTGGCCCGCGAAGCCATACCAAATTACTATTAGAGCTGGCCTACTGGTATTATACAGCTAATATATATATTGTTTAGTATTAAGCTTTGCTTGTTCCATATTCAGTTTTTCAGCAAAATGTGTTTGAGTCCATAAGAAAAGATTCATTCTTATATCTGGAGGAATAAATATATTTCAATAAATATTAACGTTAGCCCGCGACTTTGTTCCAGTTTTGAATTTTGGCCCACTGTGTATTTGAGTTTGACACCCCTGGTTTAGAGTAATAACTGGAAGCCAAATATGCCTACGACTTTTTTTTGTTACTGATCAGCGTGAGTTTGAACAAAACTGCACATTTTGTCACGGCTGCCGAGGCGAGCCGTGTGGTGTTGGAGGAAAGGAGGACCCAAAATGCAGGCGATGACTGATGATTCGAGTGACATTTATTTACAAGGTCGTGTAGTAGCAAACAGGCAGTGAGGGATGACAAGTAACTAAAGAAACCTAAACTGGGAAAACTAAATAACAAACCTGAGAACATACGAAACTGGGTGCGGGGCAGCGAGAGGAACGAAACACCATGGAACACAGACCGGCAACAGGCAGGAGAACACACAGGGCTTAAATACACACGGCAGTAATCAGGGGATGAGAGACAGGAGGGCAACACACCTGGGAGAAATCAGAGCTGACGGGACAGGGGAAACGTAAACTTGAACACACTCACATGAGACGGGGACCTTCAGAATAAAACAGGAAACTCAGACACAGAGAACCAGACAAGACACTGAACTAAACAGACAGATTCACAAACAGACAGTGTGACACCATAGACAGACAGAACATAGGAGTGGGACCAGGGCGGGCACAGAACAGAAACCTAACAAATGGCAAATCATAACAGAATACATACTCAGAATAAACAAAAGCATAAAGAAACACAAAACACTGAGTCGGCAGACTCAGGACCATGACACATTTGTGTTTTTAAGATTGGTATATTCCGAATGAATTTTCTTTCACCATTAGCCACAAACAACATGTAAAGTCAACATTAACAGGTTAACAGAGAAGTTTTTTATTTTGTAATTTTAAAACCTTTAAAAAGTTTTTATTTGACCATTGACTGCTTTTTACGTATCTTCAGTCCTTCAGTCCAAACCTCAACATTTTCAGATGAATGTATTTGCCATGGCAAGCAAGGCAAGCTAACCTGTGAACTCTCAAGCACTCTCCCTCAACACTTGCGTTATTTACAGAGAAGAGACAAGAGCTCAGGTCAGTAACACCAAATGGACATCTGTTTTTTTTTTCTTGTACATATAGATATAATTTCACATCACTTATTATATGTTCAAATGTTGTATTATAAAATCTTTATGGAAATCTGAGATGGTCAAGCAGAAAATGTTCTGAAAACTCATTTAACTTAAAACGACCCTGTTATAAAATCTAAAAAGTTTAAGAAATTACAAGAAACCTTGTCTAACAGAGTTCAAGCCAGAGTAGATTATCTGCTTCCATCGGACCCTGTAGAATCCTCCTCCATCACACCAACCCTTTGCATGTGCTCCTTCATTGTATCCACAATTCTTCTCTGTGGTCTTCCTCTTCTGCTGCTTAGTAGCTCTATATCAGGGGTCTCAAACTTGCGGCCCGGGGGCCGCTTGCAGCCCATGTCACCCCTACTTGCGGCCCGCATATTGACGTGAAAAAATATAATGCAATTTGGCCCTTGAAATTACTTTTTTTTGTTAGGGAGGATTTCTTTGTTGATGAGTGCAATGTTAAAATAAATTCATTAAAAAGCAAAAAATTATTTAATATGAAGGCAATATGAGCAGAGAGTACAAACATGTTGAGGGAATGACTGTGTTAGTTCAGTGATTTGTAAAGAAAACAATTTTCACTAGCAGTCAAAAACTAATGTGTACACGTGTGTCTGCATTTTTATTTTGTTAAATATGAACAAAATTGTAGCAGAAGTGCTGCCACGTGTCTGGCCAGCAAGAGAGTACCAATGTCTTACTGTACATTATTTGGTAGTTCAATGAAAGGTTTCAGTTAGTGAAAAGTGAGAAAAAAAACTGCGTTCACATTTGCAGTTTTGTCTTGTTATAGAATATATTTGAAAAAACCCCTCACTAATTTTTTGGAAGTATTTGTGGGTGTTTTCCTGTTTGTTCTTTTGTTTGTTTGTTTTTTTTGTGCTACTTGAACACTAAAGTGACCCTCACATGAGATGACAGTGCCAGCAGTGGCCCACAGCTCATTTAAGTTTGAGACCCCTGCTTTATATTCTACCTTTGTTCAATATATCCACTTCTCCCGCCATGCACATGTCCAAACTAGCTCAACATTCCCTCCCTAACTTTGTCTCCAAACCCCTCCCCCTGAGCTGTTCCTCTGTACTCATTTCTCATCTTGCCCATTCTGGTCACTCCCAATGAAATATCTCAGAAAATCTTCAGCTCTGCCTTTTTTAGTGCTACTGTCTCCAAACTGAACATCATGCCAGGTTTCACTAAAACACCATAAACCTCACCTTTCACTCTTGCTGCTATTCGTCTCTTAAGAAATCGCCCCAATATCTCCACACACCTGTACTCTCTTCTACACCTCTTTTGTACACTGGCTGTTGTTTTCAATGCTTAACCCCAGGTACTCATTCACCTTCTATGCATCAGACTGCGTTGAAGAACGAAAGCAATCATACCAAATAGTGACTTTCAAGCTCAATAGAAATATGAAGATATGAGAGGTGGATCAAAACAGTTGCATAGTACTGTATGTGTGTATGTGCATGGATCTGCAACCAAAGTAACCCACACAATCTACTGTCATCTGAAGAAGAAATATAGACAAAAAAGGAAATGCAGCTTTTTCAAAGTGATGCTACTGAGAGTTTTATTCAACTAGCTGTCTGTTTAACTTGCCTCCAAAATCCATTTTACAGCATTACACAGACAGATTATGTTGAGCTGGTGGGCAAGATGCAGCTGTGAAGCAGTTTTGGGATCAAATGAAAACTTTTCAGGATGGAGTTAAGAAAAATGAAGAATACTTGCACATTCTTACCTTAAAAGAGCAGACTTGTTCTCTCATGGTCAAGATGTCACAACATCAAAATGCTATTTGTGGAAGAAAAGCCCCAAATTTACCTGGTAGCGGTACAAAACTGTGATCACCAAAGACGTACTGCCATTATGGAAGATATTTCAGGTCACAGTCAAAGGAATGTGAGAGTTTATTTATATCCATCAAGGAGTATGCTGGACTTCTAAAGTACAAAATCTGACTTTTTGTTATTATTTTTCAATTTCAGATGATCTGGGATAGAGGGCAAAATGGCGTGCAGGTGGATTAAGTCTGGTTAGCTCCTTAAGTATATGAATTGAACAATCTTTTTATAAATCCACTCTCTTAACCTTTTGACCATCATGGATCCACACAAGCAACAGAGAGACAGGCTAAGCACAAGAAACAAGACATCCATAACAGTACACACACGATAAGTGGCAGTCCATTTCCTTTCACATTAGGGCTCAGCCAAAGAGAATCTTTATTTTCCGGCTTCTCATCGTACACAACAGCATATCCGTCTTTCATCTAACCCAGTGACTCAATTATGCATGTGAGCTAAGCACGCCTTTCTTACTGAAGTACCTGAGAGCATCACGACTGATATTTTGATGTGGCGCCAAAGATGTTTGTGTATAATGACAAAGTGTCATCCCTTGATTTATTTTTTCCCTTGTTTGTGGAAAGTAAGCTCTTACAACCGTCACCATGAAAATGTATTTAGTCATCTGACGTTTTGGAAAGATTTAATCTTAAAATAGATCCAATATCCTTAAAAACTATGCACACTGAGACTGAAAAGACTGGATCTGAAAGATGAGTGTTTTCAAGTATATCTTAGAATTAATGATGATGTTAAAAGCCTTCAAAGCCTATTTTATGAATGAGTGTCTCAAGATAAACACAAAAATCTTCTGAAGAAGGTTGAAGAATCTATTTGATTTGATCTGTGTATGCTTTGCAGAGAAGAGGTTTTCGGCACAAATTTGCCTACTTCACTTCAGTATGGAAGAACCCCCCCAAAAAGTCTAAAGGATATTTTACAATAGATAGGAATGAAAGAATAAAAACACAAACCAACCAGCTATACACATACACAAAATCCACTAAATTTTTAGCCAGTGGGGCAGGTACAAGAATTGCTTCCACATACAAAGTAGCTTTTAGCCAGTGCAAGACATTTTCTTGCACCGAGTACATGTACTTATAGTAAATTTAAATAAACTTCATTTTCAGTGCAGAGCTTTTCATAGTATTATTTTTGTGTAGACTTCATATCACAGAGGCAGTTACTCCAGCCTGCTGTTGTCAGTTTATTCACATCACCAATATGCTATTATTAACTGTCAGAACATCAGTTTTCTAAATCTGTGGGCATCAAAAATACCTCTATGAAAGTTACCACTCTTTTGAACTAGCTTCAATGAGATTTTAGAGTATAACTGTGGGGATTTACTCCCTTAAGCAGCATGGCAATTGATGTTGGGAGATGAAGCCTGGTTCACAGTTGTTGTCCCAGTTATCCAAGATATGCTGGAGTTCTGCATAGGCCAGTTTTATTCATTCTTTCATGAATGGCTGGTATTGCGAGCTAAATTAACATTTAAACACATGTTGCTGTTTTTTTATGCTTTGTTTAGTTGGTATTTTTAAAACACAACTTTTCCTTTAAAGTTGGTAGAGGAAGCAGAAGGGGGTGACCATCCTATCTGTGTGGAAATTATCATTGTTATTTATTTATTTTTCAGAACTGCCCTCACCCACATAGCAGACAGGTCTGGCCCGGATCTGGTGTCAAGCCAGCACTGCTGGCTGACCTCTGGCATGGTAAGTGGTATGTCATCCAGATGTGGGCCAGGTCTGGCAATGATGGCACTGTCTATGTGATGGCATGCCACATCTGGCCCGATTGTGGTTTGGGTTATGTGGCCCAGGCTCATAGAAAACAGGTCTGACCCAGATCCGGCATCAAGCTGGCACTTCTGACTGACTGGTGTCATGGCGGGGTGTATGTCAACCAGATGTGGACCAGGTCTGGCAGTGATGGCACTATTTATGTTCCTATTTTCCTATTTTAGTTAGAAGACCCATTCCCATGTTGCAATACTATACTGCTATGGTAGCCAATGTTTCAAATGCAGATTTGACAGGTTTGTGAGCGTACACTTAATCCAAAACCTAGTGAGGGTTTACTCATGTTTGCCACTGGGTGGCTGTAGCTCAGGAGGTAGAGCGTTACGGAAGGTTAGTGGTTCGATCCCTGGCTCCTCTAGTCTACATGTCAAGAGTGTGAATGTCTATGAATGTAGTTAGGAAGCACTCAGTCTAGAGAATGTGGCATGTTGTATAGAGCACTGAGTAATTCAGGAAAGTACATCAGGTTTGCCAGAGGTAATCCACACATGGGCCAGCACAGGTCTGTAACTGGCCTTGTGCTGGCCCATGTGTGGGCCACCTCTGGCAAACCAGATCTGGGCCACCAAAGGGCCGTCATTCTTTGCGGTATGTGCGCCATGTGTTGGCACATTGTGTGGGCCAGATCCAGCCCATACTAATTTTGCTATGTGGTCAACTTGACACTATTGTACTTGCCCCTTGGTTGGGAATGCAGGGCAAAAGAGGGAATAAAGCCCAATCATCTGCCCAAGAACTTCTAGGGCAAACCATTGTAAGAACTCAGGGGGTCACGTATTGCCAATTATTTAGAGTCTATGTGTTACTGAATTATCTATATACAATTTCTTTTATAAATATTTATTTTGTATTGAATTTTCATTAGTGTGTGTTTTCATACTGCCTTGATACCTACCTCTCCCCTCAAATTTGGCTCTTGCAGGTACTCGCCTGAGACAGGTAAGATGTATTGATGTGTGTTTCACTCAGTCCTCCCATATGCCACTAAATACCACAACCGGGTGTTTGAATTCTACTTTATCCTCATACTACTTTATCAAACACTGGGCATTCTTGGTTAAATGGACATGTGTAAAGTTGGAAAAATGTTAGCATGCATTATTTTTGCATGTTTTGTATTTTAACAAAGAAATTTACCTCGATTAGCAACTCATAATATCTCAAAAATAAATACCTGACAGACTCAGATAAACATCTGAGGACTTCACTTGGTTTTGTCTAATTATTCAGTGACTTCTTTGTTAGTGGGATTGTAGCATGAGATATTTTACCTATTAACATACCCAGTGATTTGGGCAGGCAGCTGTACCGTAATTGTGGAGGATGTGCGGAAGAAAGTAATTAGATCATTTTGACGCTGTGCTTTGCCAGCAGCTGTCTGTTTTGCATCAATTTTCCTAAATGAGTTTGTCAGGGCCCTCCTTCTTCGTCCATTCAGAAACACTATTACAATTTTATTATAATTACTTACCGAGCACTGAATTATGACACAATATTCATTCAGTGTCATCAGTGCCCAAAGGGGAATTTTTTAAAAACTCAAATAAATAAAACTGCATTCAAATTAGGAAGAGAAAGGGTGGGTGATTATTTTAACTGATGGGGTGGTTTCTTTTTGTGCCCTTTGTGGCTTCAATTAACAAACTGTCACTTAATTATTTATGTGAAAAAAAGCGTTACCCACAAACTTCCTCCAAAACATCTAATGACTCGAGTAGATGACTGTTTGTTGTTGTTTTCTGGGTGGTTGTGACACTCTGCTGATCACATTTTCTTGTGTTGTGATTCTCTTCCATCAGCTGTATCTCATATGTAATGTTTTCATTACAGGAAGGAGCCATATAAAATATTAAATTGTGCTAAAATGCTCTTTTGGGCCGATGCCATGGAATTATAGACTGTCATTTGTACTCCAGATATTATCTACTTCTGATCACGATGACTGTCTTCTCGTGAGAGAGGTAGGGAGGTGCTTCTAATGCGCACAGCTAATGGCTTTTCCTTTCATTACTGCCTTCCTTGGAGTGCACAGAAATGAACCTTGATATATTACAAAAACTAAACACCAGAGAGAGACCTCTAAAAACTTCCAGGGGTTCTGTTCTCTGAAATTAGAAGTCTGTGGTCTCTAGTGGCGTTAGTTGTTATTCTGTTTCTGTCACTTCCTGTATGTTTAATTAACCCCACCAGCTCCTTCCTCAGCATTTTTTGGCAGCAGAAGTGGAAACCCCTGGTAACAATACACAAAATAAATTATACAGTCACAATAAATATAATCTGTGTGAATTTCTCATTTACTTCCAAAGGGCGGCAGCATTTTTCTTTACCCTTCTTCACTCTCCCATGTCATTATTTCTGCTAACAGCCAAAAATAGACAACAATTGGTGATTTTATTTAGGGTAAGTAAAAAATCCACAATATACAAATAGCAGAGTTTCTTTATAAAATTCCTCACAATGCTTCTGATTCTTCCATTTTAGCAGGAGCTATCTGGGAAACCATGGGCGAGTCATCTAGCTTCTGGAAACTACAGTTTTCATTTGTTGTTTTTATTTAGTCTTAGTCTTAAATTTCTAGCAAACTTTTAGGGAACACTCCATTTCATATCTCAACATAACAATGTCCATGCGCCATGGTCCATAAGGAAATTATGTGAAAGAACCCTTACATCCACACCCTGAGGAATGAATTAGGACAGACTGTGAACCAGGCATTATCAACCAACATCAGTGTCTGACCCAGTCGGGTTTGAGGATGAATGGGAACAAATCCCTGCAGCCATGGTTTCAAAATCTTTGAGAAAGACTGAAATCAAAAGGACGGAAAGATGGATCAGATTGCCAGGCTATCATGTATGGATGTCAAGAAACCATCAATACACAATCATTGGGCTTTGATTTGTCAGTACTGAAAGCTTAAGAACCATGCATGGTGCACATAATCTGGCCTTAAGTGGCTAAATGCATTCTAGCTAAAATTCAGTTCTGTTCATTTATTCATCCCTGCTTATAGACTGTGTAAGCGTGATTGGCATCCTGAGGGAAACTTTTATCTAATTATGTCTTAGCTTTGATCCGCAACCTTAATGCAACAAAAATAGATAAAGCACAACTCATTTCACTATCAAATGGCACTACTTAGCAGTTCTCATAATGCAAAACAAGACATGAATGATTATTAGACCTCTGATGCATTTTTCATCTGTCTGCTTCAGTTGTTTAAAGGAAGCTAATACTTGCTCTGCCCTTGAATCTAATTGCTGTTGTTGGAAAATGAAGTTCATTTTATTGCAAATGCTCAGAAAAAATTCTGTCTTCCGTTTTCTTACTATCTGAGCAACTTAGTTTTGGGTTAGTTGGATTTGGATTCTGGTTGTTTTAAAACACAAATATTAGACATGTATTTGCTAAACAATATTTTTAATATTTAGACATTTGAAGATCAGTGTGTTGTTACAGTGTGTTGTTACTTGGATTTGAAAAGCCAGCAGTCATTCCACATCTTCTTTATCTTCTCACCAATCATCTACTTTGCAAGTCTAGAATCTTGTTAAAGCTAAATCTTCAAATGCTTGCACAAAAATATGCAGCTCTCTCATCACAGTTTGAGACAAATGAGGTAAATTCTCTTGCTGTGTTTGCAGGAGTTTCATACTGTCCTGTTTCTCCATTCAGACCATAAATAGGCAGAAACCTGTGACACATTTAATTAAATTCAAAAGCTCAAGCTGTCAGATGTTGTGTTTGGCTCTTCCTTATTTCAGTCTTAATGGATCTTTGAGGTCCCTAATGCTTCTGTGCCAAATCCACTATGTCAACTCTAGGGAGTGATGCTAAATAATGGGGCAATGTCAAATCTGTAATAAATCTACACTGCCAGATGAAGACGTCGAATTGTCTGAGGAAAAAGAATGCATGTCCAAGTCATTAGTCAACCTCAAAAATTGAGGAAATGGCCATGTGCATCCACATTTTAAATTCAATTTAGAAAAAGCTGAGATTGTGTAACACATGATGGCTAATTTGCTAAACCACAAAGTAAACAATGCTCCGTCTGTCAGAGCAAATCTTCTGATGCAGTTTGACGGGGAGGAGAAAGCACAGTGGTTTTGTTAAATCCTTCATTTACTGGGAAGGTTAGAGGAGCATCAGTTGGCAGGTAGCATCTGTATAAAATAATACCAACTGTGCTCAGTCAGAAGGCAAGCTGTGCACAAATACAAGAGCTCCACAATGTGACAAAAAGCAGATGTGCTCCAGAAGTAGCGCAGCTACCAGATTAGTCTGCATTCTTCATCTCTGCTTTGTCATACTGTTCTGCAATGATGGACAGGTAGATAAGAGATTAGCATTTGGCAACACTATCGGATTTCAGTGTGAGGACGGAAATCCAATTACCACTTCTATCATATCACGCAGGGGTGTGTGAGTGCAGGAAAAGCTACTCCAGAAAAGAGCAGTCCTGAAGGGAACAAACACTCAATTTACAGCAATGATATGCATTCATTATTCACATTTAAATATCAATAAAAAACATTATAGAGGATCTTCAGCTTTGAGTGAAACAAGTGCACAAGCAGGAAGCTCAGGAAAGCCTTGATCCAATTGTTTGGACATTTAATTTGATCACTCGAATGTGGATCATGTAGCAAGGAAGGAATCCATGGATGTGCACAGTGATTCTTAGTTGCATACCTCAGTTTCCTCCACTGAACAATCCCAAACACTGTTGCTTTGTTTGTTGCCATTATTTTAGTCATCATGTTTGAGCCCACAAACATTAGATTTTCACTTTTCTATATGATTCAGCCACTTAATGATATTACAAAAATAATTTACTAGTTTGTATCATATATAGCAGTAAGATTGTACTTTACATACAACTGTTTTAACAAAATGACTAATAGTGATCGATTGTTACAAAATAGCATTGATTACCTCCTTTGGAACTAGACGCCACTTGTAGGAAGACATGGAAACTAAACTAATAATGTCACCACTGCTTCAATTAATTCCTTCTGTGTTAGGGCTCCAAATTTCAAATGTACATTATTTGCCATCATATATTTTCCATGCAGTAATGTGGTTTCTTTGCCTGACCTCATTTGAGGCCCGTTTAATATCCAAAGGTCCCAGCTGGAGAATGTTAATCACATCCTCAGTGCAAACACAGGAATGCCCAGCAGTAATGGATATATGTGTAGCTGTTACCCCATTCTTCTTAGAAAAGCAAAAACATGCATAATACTGCATTTTAGTTTTGAACTATAAATATACATGCAAGCCTTAGGGAATGCGTAAACAACTGAAATAAAACATCTGTGCTCATGTACAGTGAATGGTAGGCACATGTTTGTTTTTGTCATCTTAAAGCGATCTGTTTTTTTTTCTGAACTACAAAAACATGCATCTTACTGATCTAATATCTGGATGTGGAGGTGGTTATGTTTTCTTTAACTAAATATCAGACTGTTCCAGACAATTCCTGAAAAGAAATATATTCAAGTACTACATAACACCAAAGCTGACATTTGCTCCAAAACAGTCAAACAGCCAAACCCCAAAACTGTGTCCTTGATCTTTTAACTGTACGGTAGCAGGCAAATCCAATCATCATGTCTGCCTACTGGACCTCTGTATCCATAGCATGAATTAGCACTATACCTTTTGAACCCTTCGGACAATATTGTTATGCCAGTTTATAAAAAGTTGTGTGCAAATCATTTAGACAGCATCTTGGTCTAAGTCTGAAATATCTACCCTAAAAGAATTTGGTTGGAATATGCGATTGTTTCTGCTTGCAAATGATCAGTGAAATTTTTGCTAAGTGAGAAACTCATAAATAGTTAAATGGGAACAAGTGTTTGGTAAACATAAAAAAAAGACACAAAGTGAATGTTTTTATCCTCTTAAAATTAATTTTTTGGGAGATTGTGAAAGCAGACTCATGAACTACTGCTCAGAGTAACTATTGAGACAAAATCACATCAGACATGATTGTGTTATGTAAAATCTTAACTCAACAATAAACACTGGAAAAAATTAAATGGTATGAAATGGATTGATGAGCTGTCACACTGATCAGTTACCTAGCAACAGTGTTGGTACTGGCATTAACAGGTTTTACCAAACTACACCTTGTTTCGGCTAAACCTGCCAGCGGTAGGTATGCAACACTGGTTTCTGACTGGAAAACAAAGTTATCATATATAACTTATAAACCTAAAAAAGCCAATAAAACTGGCTAAATGTTATAATGCATGAAAAGGAAAAAAAATGGATTTTATAAAGAAATAAATATATTTTTAAGGTCGTTTTATAACATTTTTCCATCTCTCTTCTAATCCACTTTGTGTTCAGATGTGAGCCTGAGTTATCTCCCAGTTAATCTGATCAGGCATCAAAATGATGCATGATCATGCATACATCGAGGAAAGCTAAATCTCATCCAAAACCTTCCCTCGGACTGATCCCAAACCCCTTCAGTAATAATCTTTCTATAAATGTTTAGACAATGTGACGCAGAGATTTTCTTAAAAATTTCCCAAAGTAATGCAGATTCACTATTTAACATTCTGAGCTTTTAACCGTTTTCAGGCAATGAGCAAGACTGACCTTTGTATCTCTTGTGCTCTGTGTTCTGCTTTTTATTCAGAGATGTATGTTGCACAGGACAAGGAGATCAAGACTCAGGCATGAATAAACATCATGGTCTGAAAGTATATAATGGTCAAAACAACAGAGGAGAAGACAGCAGTAAAAAAAAAAGTGATTAATGATTTCACTGACCATTTGCTCAACCTCTCTAGCTTTCCAATTTCCTTCAGTAGAGGACAAGTTCCACTGAAGGCAGCATTAAGACATTTAAATTATTAGAGAAAGCAGGTTTCTGATTTTCATATCATTCAGTTTCATTTTTATCTTAATTTGGTTCATTTAAATAACAAACCAAAAAGGTGTAGGTTGAAGCTAAAGCTTATATAACACCTACCCCTGATACAACAATCAACATGTAAGGGATTTTAAATCAAGTACATCTTTAAACCTCGGAAATCATGCCAAGAAAGAAATAATACACCATCCATGTTAAATCGCACTACAGACAAAACATTAATGACAATACTGAATAGTTTTGTTGTGTTTCAGTGCGCTATACATTTTAATTATGCCACAACAATAGTTTTAAAGTTTAACCTGCATAACAGATACCATAAAAGAATAATACAGCCATTTTCTTCCACTTGTACAATTCAGGGTCAAAGAGAGCTGGATCCTACCCCAACTGCCAAGGGGTGAGAGTTTTTTTGCAGGGTTATCACAGAGAGAAACATCCATGGCCAATTTAGAATGACCGATTAACTAAACCCCACCAGCTTCAGGCTGTGGGAGGAAGCCAGAGTACTTGGACAAAACCCGTGCGGACACAAGGAGAACATGCAAACAGAAAGGCTCCAACTGCTGGAATTGAACCCAGGACCTTGTTGCTGTGAGACAACAGTGCTAACTACTGTACTACTGTGTCGTCATCAGGAAAAAAAACACAAAAAACAAAAAAACAAACATACATAATTTTAAAATATTTTTGTGGATATTTGAGCGATATTTAATTGTTCAAATATTACATTCTGACAATATAATTAAGTTGGTGGAAAAGCTCAGGGCCTATGGGCCTACAGTGTTACCTTGCAAGACTGAATCTGTTTCTATGCTTAACAATCTTGGGATGTTAATATAAATGCACTGTAATCAGTGGCATTGTGTCAAGAACTAAATGAAAGGATTGCAGCAGCCCACTTAGCCTTATTCCCTTTCATTGTCTGATCTGTCCTTCAGTAATATATTCAGCCTCTTTCATGTCAATGCATATTGTCAAAGAGGACATGTAAGGGCTGAACAGCATGCTTTGCATTAAATATCATACAGTGCACTTTTTAAGGAATAAGTACCATCCTGAAATAAGGGCTTTCCATGAAATACAAAGATGCTGCATGGCTACCTGATGCAGTCAGATCCTGCAGTGGAAGAATACATGCTCTAGGCTATGTACCCATATTAATTCATGATTAATTTATGAGGAAGCAGAAGTGAAATGAGGGTGTTTGGAATGAAATATGACAACAACGTAAGATTACCAGACCTGAATTGAATGGAGACCCTAGCATCCAGAAGCAAGTAAGGACAGATATAATTAGATCAGTGCTTGAGACAAAACACATGTTGAACGAGTGGTAAAGCATAGGGAAAAATGCTATTGTATAAACCTGACAGCATCACCTGCAGTTTAAGTGTCACAATATTTATATATACACACTAATGTCCACTAGGTTGCAAAGCTTTGAAATTATATGTATCCTATTTAATCAACAGAAGATTTGAGTTTAGCATTTGATTACTTTTTGGCTGGAAAGTGTGACTTTCTGAAGTCTCAACTGGAAGAGATTTGATATGATTTGTGAACTTTAAAGGAGGTGATAGGTGAGTACCGCCTTTAGCTATTGTCATCTTAGTATCCTCACATATTTCTGAAAAAGGCCAACCAGGAAACACCAGTTTGCTGCAGAGCTGCAGCCTCAAAAATATCCCATGGTGTTAGCAGTCTTTCAGTACTCCTTAAGCCAGAACATATGAACTGAATATTTTCAGTGAGCTCCGATGCACAAAACTACTGATTCTGAAAGTGACACTGATACTTTGAAATACTCACTTGGCTTGCAGCTTTGTTGCTTAATAGTCTTTATTTTGGGGCATGCTTAAAAATAAGGAAAGCATCTCTGAAGGCCTTGAGAGTAAGTCTATAATATTTTCTAAACCAATGACAACAGTTCACTTATCAAACCCCTGACTTTTACTGCTAAAACTTAGCATGCAGTATTATTTTCAGAAACAAGTGATGATTTCTGTGTTTTTGTCCACATTCTGTGGACATTCAGGACCAAAGGTTTGATTAGTGTGATGATTTGTGGCACGATGTAACTGGTACAGTGAATTCTGTTCAACTCAAAAACAGAGCAAGTGAAAGTAGATGAAGAGGAAGTAGGGATCACTGCACACTTAAACGGACCAATCAGGTGCCATCGGGTCAATTGTTCTCATTCAGAGGAGAAAGTAATTCAGTGCTGAAAAGACACTGATTGCAGTGCTCCAAAAGTCCAACTCTAAATCCATGGGAATGCTATTAAGAATGCACTGTGTATATAAGAGTATAAGAATGGACTGTGAATGGACTGCTAATACTGGCAGACTGCTCCACAGAGACCATTATCTATTCTGAAAAAGGAACAGAGGCCATTACTATTTGTTTTCCGAGCCTAATTCTTCTTTTTTAAAAGGTCCCAAGCTTGGCATTGCCTCTGCGGTTTGTCTTCATTTAGAGGGCCACTTATGGAAAAGTATAAGTTAACTAAAAGTTTTAACAATGAGCTCTTAATGTCAAGCTTGAAATGCACAAGGTGTTCAATTTTTACACAAATGCAAACAAAAATTCAGAGGATTGGCTGCTTGTGTAAAAATCCATAAAACACTCCTTCTGGATGTAAGATAATGCAAACTGAAAAGACTTTTTTTTTTAAGTTATTTTAAAAAATATTTTATGCTGAAGCAACCACAGTGAAAAGGTTCTCTGAGAGGTAGGTGAGGGGTCAGATTACCTCGGTAAAATGCTACCATTTTCTTCTCCTCCCTCCCACTGAGAAAAGATGCTAAGACACGTGAGTCACTGTGCACTCACATATTCATTAATATTGCATACCCTTCCATTTGAACCAGCAGGCTGTGGAACAACACAGTCAGGCTTGGCATATATAGTTGTTCATACATTAACCATATATACTGCTGTGGAAAAGCATTGGAGAACCTCCCTTTGAAACCACTGTAATGATACTGACTCGGCTTTGACGTTTTTTAGCTGTCACTCTACATATACATGTGTTTGATCGGTGTGTGCGCTTGGCTATTCCATGGATTACTGTGGGGCAAGGAAAAGCACATTTATGTGGTATTCTGCATGGATTGATTTTTTTCTTATTGTAATGGATTTCCAAATTAAGTACTTGCCTTGAAAAACAAGTAATGATTTGAGAAGTACTGGTATTGTATTATTTGAGTCTGAAAAGCATTACAGTCCATACATTTATTCTATATAATGGCAATAAATTCAGGCATAATGTGTATCTGAAACAGTCTCCTAATGGATATAAAAATATACACTGGAAAATGCCAAGCAATTCAGTACCAGTATCCCAATATTATTAACATAAATTCAGAGAAATTCTGATATCCAGCTATTACACTGAATGGATTAGTAATTGTCAAACTAACAATACATTATTGCCTTTATTATGTGTGGACATTCTGGCAAATTCAAAGCGGCTTTTAAGAATAAAATAGTGGCCATTGTCATCAATATTGAATGCAGATCCTGAACCAGAATTACTGATACTTTTCTTATTCATATAACAAAGAAACTGAGAAATTGATGCTAAATATCTTCTAATGGATATTTCCTGCTAGTGAAGAAAAGGTTATAAGCTCTGTTGCCATGTCCAAATAAAATAATGGCGAGGAAAACATAAAAAAAACCATTTCCTGGACATGATCATTATAACAGTGAGGATTGCTAACCAGATTTTTTAAAAAGTGGTAAAATCTCACAGTCTGTGGTTTTAATCTACATTATGCATTTTACAAACCTGCTTGCATCAGCTGTCTTCATGTCACGCATTATGCTAAATGTGTCTCAAATGGGATTGACACCTCCAAGCTGCACTCTGATTCTTAAAATAAGCATCCATTAATTTCTGTTGGAAATAATTGGCTGCTGAGGAAGCCTCTTTCCCAACGTCATTTTTTGGAGGGGGGGACTGCAGTGTCCTGACGGTTCTGGCCAATCAACACTATCTAGGTTCAAGACTGGGTAGCCTACAAGTTATTAACCTGAATGATCAGGACTAAGTCGTCGGGGCACCCGGGAAGGGGAGGGGGGCTTCGAGATGGTCATAAATTTCTGATTTAACTCCACTGGCCGTCTGTGAGTCTGCACCGACGTCTCATCCTGCCTAAACTGAACTGCCAGCAGGCTGTGTGTCTCCTCAGATGCCGAGGGAGTAGCTCAGGAAGGAGGGTGGGTGAAAAAAAGAAAAGACAAAAAAAAAAAGAAGGGAAACAAGATTTCAGCACCGGAGCTGTCCGCGGCTGTCTTGGGAAGACTCTATTCCTGCTAAAAAGGGGAAGAAGCTGTAAATTTTCTCTGTGTGACTGTGAGGGCAAGGGATAATAAACTGCTGTGCCATTCGTCTCCCTGCGGGGGTACCGACGAACGAGTAAAGGCTCACATACTTCATTCGGGCCAAGTCTTGCCATGCTGGACGGCCAGGCTTGAGTCAGGAAGGATAAAGTCGCCAGAAAGTCACGGTGAACAGCAGCCTTTACCCTTTACGGTGAGTCCGCGTATATAAGAGCCGTTGCTTTTCTGTACCACTTTGTAAAATGTTGCACGGGGAAAAGAATGCCAGTCTTGATTCAGATTTAGCCGTGACTGAACTCGCTTAAGGTGGAATTTGCGGGGAACCCCGAACACAGATGCTTGCATGGGAAGCATATTTAGGTCAGCATTCATATGGGTGTGGATGCGCGCCGCGGTTGGCATCAAACTACAGAGTTCTCATTGCAAAGCCTGGTAGCTCCGTCTGCTCATTTCATAACAGTGCACCAAAATCAGCAGGAAACGAGGGTGAAAGCAGGGAAGTTCTTAGACTACAGCTGGTGCACGTAAAATATGTTTTTTATGATGGGAGATTCTGCAACTAATGGCACAATTAAGTCATCTGGAACTCATGCCCCTCTCTGTAGCAGACACTCTTTAACTGTAGTTTGCCGTCTTCAATTGTTTTTCCC
Source organism: Oreochromis niloticus (assembly GCF_001858045.2). Taxonomy (NCBI): domain Eukaryota; kingdom Metazoa; phylum Chordata; class Actinopteri; order Cichliformes; family Cichlidae; genus Oreochromis; species Oreochromis niloticus. The sequence continues at coordinate 28,419,624 of NC_031972.2, forward strand.
AGCACTGTCCCACTCAGGGAAGCATTGCTGTCCATTAAGTTCTCCATCAGTCTTTGTTTACAACCCATACGTCCGAAAACAAACAAGCCAGTTTCGGTGTTAACCCGGAGGCAGTGCTGCACCTCGTTCTGTGGCAGATCTCTGCAGCCTGAGCTGCTTCACTGCCGCCTGTTCTGTGCTTATTGTCAGAGCCTTTGAGAGCATCGGCTGGCTCAGGCTCTCTGGCTGGCAGAGCCTGAATGCCAACATGATGTCTCCCGTGTAAGGATGCATTGAGATTTAAATTCCACCTCCATTCAGACACCTCTCTGTTTCCTTTTTTTTTTTTTTTTTGGCCGTTCAGAAGCTGAATTTCAAACCCCTATATGCATTTGCAGAGCCACAAGCTTGAGAATGTTTTAGATGGAAGGGAGAACAGACAATGAAAAGCCAGAGGGAGAACTGTTTTTTTGTTTTTTGTTTTTTTTAAACACAGAGGGGTAAATTTCTGGAATGAAGAACTGGATCAGGATAGGCCAAGGAAAAGCAACAAAACCAACCTTAAGCTCTTTGATTTGATTTAGGTTCCTTTCTATGTCCTGGTGCATGTACATCTGCGTATTTTAGATGAGTGTTAATGATTCCACTCACTAGCTCTAACAGGGATCTGGGTGAACTCGTTAGTGTAATTAGTTCCAGGTCTTTGCTTCCCTGGTCTGTGGGTGAGATCTTCAGCTAAAGGCGGATTCATTCCCACGAAAAGGCATGCTTTGTGGTGCCTCCATTGAAAAACTAAGCCCCCCCTCAACTGAAACAAGGAATGAAAAGGAGGGCTGGTTGGGATTCTAATCAGCACATACCAGTGACATCCAACAGCTTTGGGAAGGGAATCCTAGCACAAGAGAAATGGCACATACAGTGTAGCATCCTTGTAATGCTTTTATGATGGAGAATGCACACACATGTAATAAGGAGACATACAAATGTGGTTTGAAATTGTGTCTATTTTGTTTGATTTTGAGCTTTCAGAAGACGGTTAAATGCATAATAGAGGAGGAACCTCAACATTTTTCTTTCTCTTCAGTTTTGCTATTTTCTTTAAAAGAACTGGCTACACTAAATGTTCTAAGTTTGCAACATGCCTCAAATGAAACAGTCAAGAAAAAAACAACAACTCTTTGGCTGCTTACAAGGTAACAAGATATGTTCACATTGGAGCCGTAATCTCTCTCTGCTTCCAAAGAATCCATCCGAAACAGCTGAAAGCTTTGATATAAATTACTGGTTGTGATATTGTCTTAAAAAATGCTTTTATATACTAAACTGGGCAAATATGATTTGGTGAGTGCACCCATTATTGTGAGTGGATTATATCCTAGCAAATACCGCCCACCCCCATTTATCAAAATCATCCTATATTTGTAGCCTTCTTAAGCGGTTAGATGTCCTGCCAATGTGAATCAGTGCCCTTAAAAGATTACTCTTTAAAGATGAAGTTGCTTCAGCTAAATTGCTGAACATGCCATACTGCCACATAGTACACTGACCTGACCTGAGCTTTCACCATCTTCTTGGGATTCTTAGAAAATAAAACTAATCAAACCTCCTTGGAAGATAAGAATATAACAGTCCAACTTACTTGACCAGTATTAACTTAATGAATAATGAATAAAAAAGACCAGTTGTGCTTTTTCATCTTTATCTGTAAACTATTTTTCCTCAGTCTAATAAATGGCTGCTCAGTGAGCTCAATAACCTACACATGGTGTCACTTGTATAGCAGAAGACTTAATACCATTACAGACTTTAATGTTGGCCTGTGCCTACAAGAGAAAATGGATTCTGCTTTAAATAAACATCTCACAAATTCTATAAACACAATACCATCACGGACAAATGGTGTGGTGTTGCTGCTGTGAGTGGATACTCCAGAAGAAGTTAGGATGTATTGCCTGACGTGGCGTGGGAGTGTTAAATAAATGAATGAAGTGTGGACACTAAAAAAAAAAAAACACTCAGAGGAGTAGAATAAAATCACAAGGATTTCAAGAGCACTTTGGCGCCACCTCCCTCTGAAATTATCAATTTTTAATTAAATCAAGATGCTCCTGAGAGAATCATCATTTCAGGACTAGTCATAGTCATTTGCCGACATGAATTGGGAGCAGAAATACATAGTGGATTTTTCTAGGACTCAAATATACATAAAATAAACAAAACAGGGAAAGCACATTAACAGCTCATTTCTCTGTAAACTCCCCTAAATCTGGCTTTTGTATGGATAAAGGCAGGATATATCACATAAGACCTAAAAAAGACCAAACTGCTGATGTACTTCACTATCTTCAGAATATTCTCACACAGTACAAGATTTCCTCAGACATATATGTCAAGTTCTGCTCCAAGGAGTGGCCCTGTTTTACGTCCCTTGGTCCAGATCTTTTTTTATCCAGGGGCATTTAAATCATTCAGAAGGGTCCAGGAAGGAGAGCAGAGCAGCCGAGGCAGCGGCTCCTGCAGGAGTCTAGTGATCGTCAAGCCTGAGGGAGTTTTATCCTGCTCGCTTCTGCTTGTATTGGCCATCAGATGTAATATAGAGGGTGAATGTGGGTGACCGCTGAGCCTTAGTGGAATCACTTTTTAATACAGTTGGCACCTGAAGGGGGATTAAAAAAAAGTGAATAGGTAAAGTAATGTAAGCAGTTGAGTGAGCAAAAAGGTTGTAAACAAGTTGGTGGAGCTCAGCAAGATTATCTAAGCAGTTTTGTGTTGTCGAGTAACAACAAATGACAGCAAAGCAAATGTGTGGTCAAGTCAATTTGTGGTTAATTTACCTTCATTTTGTTTATTTTCAGCAGTGCCACTACAAAATTATAACTTTCCTTGTAGCCTGAAAAAAAAAAAACAGTCTGACTCACATAGATCCTTTCAAAAATGATTTGATGTAGATATTTATAGGCAAGGTGTCAAAGATGAACACCCCCCCCCCCCAAAAAGAGATCATCTCTCTCTTGAGTATGACGCAAACGCAGGTGTTGAGCTTCACAAATCTAACCGACAGCCAGGCACGAAGAGGGCTGATCAGTTTGACAGGTTTGTGGTCAAACGCTTTGGGTTTTTTTTAGACTTGCAAGGTGAGCGAGTGACAGGTTAGTCAGCTCTATCTAATGCACTATGGTATCAAAGCCAAGCGCTGACCCATTTGTGTCAGAATCAACTTGCACATGGAGAAGAAAAACAGTCTTTTTAAAATTCATAAGCTAACCTGAAAATGACAAGGTCTTCTGTCTGCACATGCGTTTGCTCATCAGGAGTGGCGTCAGCTCCAGCATTGTTTGGAGAATACAAATGCTGAAAACAAAGAACCTGACCTCTTCTTCCCTTCGGCAATATATAATTTGCATACAAGTGTAGAAACCTATCATTACTTTCCTAAACCCTGGACTGGGTTGTGGAGTTTATTGATGAGGCTGGCAATGTTGTAATCCCTCTGTTTCTTTCTCTTTTGTTTCAAAGTATAGATAGACCTTCACTTTGGCCATTGTAGCATATTGAAATTATGCATGCTCTTTATAGATGGCATTGATTCGATGGAGTGCACAAAAAACCTTGGGACTCGTAACAGCATTTAGCTTATTGTCATTATTACATACCCACCCCACCACCACCACCCCTGCCCCACCCCCCACGCCACTTCTGTTTATGAAGCCTATTCACTTTGCTGGCCATTACAAAACAATTTGTTTTCTGTTGATTATGCCATTAAAAGTGACATGGCCTGTTATCTGCACTGCAGAGTAGTTGAGGATCCAGCTGTGGTAGCAGCATTTAACCAATGTATCAGTCATGGTGTGGTTATTTTAAGCCTTGTCCTCAAGCATGCAAAAGCTATTAAACTTTTTTTTTCTCCAGCGGCTTGTAAGCATGGTCTTTGCAGGCATCTCTAGCATCTAAAAGCTGTCACTGCCTAATGCTGATGCCAGAACCGCTCTGAGCCTGAGTGGAAAGGTCACTTCAGTGGATAATTAAGTCCCCATAATAGTCATGGTGCCTTCCTCTGTTATGATCACCACTTCTCCTCCATTATGTGTGTTCTTTATGACTTTGATGCAGTCAGGCTGTTCAAAACATATCTAAGCTATTGTATTACAGCTTTCTTCTTTGTGTCTTTGTCTGATATTTCTTTTTTCAATTTTGAGGTAAACTGTAACAATTTAAAGACTGTAAGTTTCCTTAATTCAAATCTAACCACCCCTTGGTAGATTTCCTTCAGATTAAGTCTGCTCTCTCTGTTTTTGTCGTTTTAAGATGAGGAGACGAGGAGAAAAGGTTGAGTATAACACTTTATCTGTTACTTGTGTGCATTTCAAAATGGTATCTTTACCTCAAAACGAACACAGGCAATTCACAAACTGTGTGCCTGCCAATAAGAGATGCATTTCCATCAGCCTCTCTTAAAAACAAACAAACAAACAAACAAACAAACAAACAGACAAAAAACAAAACAAAAAAACCCACAACTATGATAGAAATGCTAAAAGGGTTTTCTAAGGTGGAAAAGTAGGTGTATCCAAAAAAAGCAAAACTGAAACAGACATAATGAATAAATCATGACATGCATTATAAATCAAACAGGGCATATTTTTTTTCCACTATCTTAATTATTTTCCGACTTTTGAAGTTTGACTGATACTGTTTCAAGTGCATCATGCTGTTGTATCCTCTCAGTCATAGCCAAATGGAGAATGAATATTCAACATTTGCACAGTGCTAGCACATGGGAACAAGTGTTTAGTATCTTCCTGTTGGAGACTTTTTTAAACTGTCTAAAATACTTGGATAGAAAACAGACTAATATATGCTCATGTGTATTTTGTTCATATAACAGATATAAATGTAAGTTCAAACTGGTGTTTGATGTGATTGTTAAAATAATAAGTTTTAAATTCTTTGCCACACCCAGCATACATCATATCCTGTACCAATCAATCAGTTGGACACACCCAGGAGTCTATATAACTCCACCCTTTTGGCCTGCTAGGCTTTTTACTGCCTGTCTACCAGAGTGCGAACATAGGACCTCGTAAGTTAAGTAGACTCTGCTTAAACCTTTAATTACCTGATTGCCATACAATGTAAATGGATAGTTCATCAGTTGAATGTGTATTTATGTTATACTAAGTCCTTGTATTGTTGCCTTCTGCAATGGAAAGGCAAATTCCAAAATGGTGGATGGATAGTCATGTAGTATTGTAATTTGGTTTGAGCTTTATTTGTAATTGTCATTATTTTTATGTATAGAAAAAAACCCCAAATCATCCATCTATCCATCCACCTAATCATCCCTTCATTGAGTCTTCCAATTCATCATCAATTGTTTAAATGTGCCACCACATCAGATGTTCTGTCAGCAACAACCACCACCTTCAGTCTTGTTTCTTCAGTGATATTTTTCAGTACGTTGACAACTGTATTTATTGTAAATTATTTCAGTTTGATGTAATTGTTTCCCTAATCCTGGACAGCAAGGATGGAGTCTAGCATAAGTGCCATATTGGAGAGATAAGCAGTTAAGAAAAATGTTGGCAAATGTGGCAAAAAAATCTCAACTACAACCATTTAAAAGAACTGAATGCAGAACTTTTTTTTAGTCTAACCCCATCTGTAGTAAAAGACAGCCCACTGAGCTTATTGTTATCCCTGCAGTTATGGTGCTGGCTATTCGGTATTCTGCATGCCAGCAGAGTATTTTAATGATTGTGTATTCTCAGCATGCTTCGGTCATTTATTGGGCAGGAGGAGGGCACTGTTACTAGAAAGACGGCTCTTCTAAATGAAGTGCTTGTCCTTGAGGAAGACAATCAATGTGTCCCAAAATCTCCCACTGAACTTGGGAGTCAGTAGACATAAAACTCACATGTCTAATAAAATGAGGTTTTCTAAGCAGCAGTGAACAATTTCCTGATTGCCTGCAAATTTTTTACTTTTAGTACTCCTGAGCACCAACTCCATTTATTTTAGATTTTCGTAAGCATGCTGAGATTGAAAATTACACATGATTTTTGGCATTATCCCAGTGGGAAATATTTTAAGTTGTGCATGATTTTTGGCATTTTCCCAGTGAGCTTATATAGTATATGCTAAATAAACACTATTGTTCTGAAGGGACGCAGGTAATTAATCTCTGCAGGGATACTATGCTTCAGATGAATTGACCTTTCACTGCTATTTAGTGCATGGCATCCAAAACGAAATGGGTGTGCTTCTGTTTTTTTGTTTTTTTTCTTTGTGAAAGGAATCCAGACAGGGATAAACATTTGAAAACTTAATTTAAATGTATTCTAAATTGGTTTCCTATTTTGCTATGCCTCCTTAAATAGTTTAAATGCATGGAAGCGGAAATAGTGAAGTTATGCTGAAATGGGCACAAGCAAAATGAGTGTAGTTTCTGGAGTCTATGAAGCATGGGTCCCATAGCAGTCTGACGACATAAGGCCTGACAGGCTATGAGTTGTAGCCTAGGAAGGGAGAGAGGGGAATGACTCCTATTTCACTTTCGATAAATGTGATTAAATTTCACACAAGCACTTAGTGTATGCGCAGCATGGTTGGATGGGATTGCATTTCAGAGCAAAAAACACATGTCCCAGAAGTACCTTGTAATCAACTTGAATCCACAATGCTCCCCCCACCACCCCCCACAATAATGCAATTCAAGGTTGCTTCTCTTAAGTGTAAATGAGATCTCGATCTGATTTTGCTGAACACTACCACATCTTACGGTTCATGATTTCACTAAATGTGTTTAGGAATTGAAAGTATTGAGTATTAAGTTTCCTGGAAATGGTGGAGTTGTAACATGGTTCAGACTTGATCAAACTTTGGGATGTTGAGGTCAGTCCGAATGGATGTTGAGCTTTGGAGCCTTATTGCTATTTCTGAAAAAGCTGAGAACAAAAGCTACTGCAGAGAACTAGCAGGGATGCTCACTTAAAAATGCAACAAAACAGAAAGTAAAACTGGGAAAAAATGACAAAGTCTGAAGACAGGCTGGAGAACAGGTTGGGTAACAGGTGGTGGATTAACCAAGATTGAGGGAGAGGCACCAAAGCACGGGAAAAGACAAAGAAAAATCAACAGACTCCAAATTAATGAACATGAATAACAGAACAGAGAAAAACAAACTATACATGGGCAAAGACAGAAATGCAAATCCTTACAAACACGAGTCAAGCGAAGTTTAAAAAAAAGAAGCTATTTTTCTCATTCTACTGCAGGGGAAAAAACTGCTTTCTTCCAGTTTTCAGAAAAGACATAGCTGTTGCACTTTATTTGGGGTTGATCATAGCCTCTGTGTCATGACCTTTTTTATATTGGGTTTCAGGAAAAAACTATAGTCTGAAGTTCTTTTAATAATGGGCAAAATCTCATTTAAAACCTGCCCAAGGGGTGAAGTATTTTTATTTTTTTTCCCCCGCTTTAGGATCAATAAAGTTGATCTTATTTTATTTTGAGTAATTTTATTTGGTGAACAGGGTGAAGAGGAGTGCTGTGATATCTACAGCTGGCTGAAGGCAGCAGGTTTTGGTTATTTCCTTATATATAAGAAAATTACAAATGAGTGAAGCAATTTATTGATTTATGTGCAAACATACATGGAAATGAAGTATTTGAGGTAAAATTATACGCAATTCTAATAAGCTTGAAAGTCAAAATTTGGTTGGAGCAGCTTTATTCTTAAACACAGCCTGAACTCGCTTAGGCAACTTTAATGTTCAGGAATAGTTTTTCAAGCTTCTTAAAAGGCATTCAAAGCATTGAATGTTGGTTGGCCCAACATGTTTTACAGATGCATGTAGACATGTTTTGTTTTTTTTTGTTTTGTTGTTTTTTTTTTTGTTTTTTTTTTCTTTCGACCTCCTCTGTACATGTTGATGATGATGATTTGAACTGAAAAACTTTTAGATTGTTCAATCCATAATGCCCATTACCACTGATTGTCCAGTTCTCGTGTAATTCTGCTTACCTCTGCCTTTTGACAGCACCTTTCCTATGATACCAGCCTGCCTGTGCCCAGATGATGCTCTGTTTTGTCTCCACTTGTCTAATTTTCTCAAATTTAGGATGAAGGCCATATCATGCTCAGGTGGCAAGTTTTTAGCTAATAGCTTTTAGCAAAAGCATTACTTTTATATCTGTACATTACAGTTCCTCATATCAAAGATATGTTCATCTCAAAAGTGTCAACTTGTGTCATTTTTGACTTTTTTTTTTTTTTTAATGAACATATTTGATATGAGGACTTGTAATGTATAGATTTCTTCAGTGATATGAACTAGATGGCTTGTGAGTAAAAGCAGTGTGGATACATTTCGTCGTGCATTGTCAAACATGTACCATCATTTCAAGGTGCAGAAGGACCGATTTGGATCCTCAAACTTTATAAAATATGCGATTAAGGCTTTTATTTTTATTTTCCAGTGAATTGTGGGATCTGCTTTCTTCAGCTTTCTATTTATCTGAATCATGTAAATAAGACTGCACAAGGACTAAAATCTTTCTTACCGAATGCTATAGAAATCTGGGAACCAGAGCAGATGGTCAGGGTTTATTAGTAATAAGGAGAGGAGTTCAGGGAAATTGCTGCTGATAGAATTAGATTTGGAGAGATGGAGCTCTTCTGTGCTAACAGGAAAAACTAAAGACATTCAGTAACGGCAAGATCTGATGTGCAGAGAGCAAATATTTCCATGGGTTGATTTTTAGCAAAATATGAAGTGAAATTTGATGCCATCTGTGGGCTTGTAGCTGGTGCTATCAATCACTTGTCACATACAAGTCAGTTTTGGGGGGGGGGGGGGAGAATTCTTTTGTAACAGTTCCTCATTTTATTCCTTCTGTTTTCATCTTTCTACAGCAATGGGAGTGCTCATGTCAAAGAAGCAGCAGGTGGAGAAGGTGCAGAAATGTACTGCCGTCGTCTCTGCCTTCCAGGCGGGCCTTAAAGATCGTGCTGCCACAGTGAAACCGGCAGAAGGGCAAGTGGAGGAAGGTGAAGGGCATGCCAAGACCAATCCTGATGAGAAAAATACAGAGGACGCAGTGCAAGAGGAGAATGACAATAGCGCAAGTCCATCAACTTCCCAGCAGGCCTCAGCGCCAACAAGAGACGAGTGTAAAGTCAACCAGGAGGCTTGGTCGAGGTTACGGGATGGGAAGGGAGTAGAGCCGGAAGATCTTGACAAGACTCATCAGCTCACACCGCCTGCTTTTGTGCGACCCAAAAGGGAACCTGATGATGACCAGCCTATAGAAGTGGACCTGTATAAGAAAGAGGAGGTATTAAATAACAAAAGTCAGTAGTAGTAGCAGCAGCTAGTCTTTGTCATATATTAAAAAATAAATGCATAAAAAAATCAAATGAGATGGCTCACAGTTGTGGGATTAAACGGATGACTACAAAATGTTAAATAATCTCTATGGCAGCAGCAGGTTATTATATCTGGTGACCTGTTTTCTTCCCTCACATTAGGCATCATGATTGAACAGCACAGACAATCCGTAAAGAGATTTCTTAGCTTTATCTAAACATCCTTGTTGAAGGTGAGAAAGTATGAGTTTGAAGTTGTTTTCTGTTGGGCCTTTAATAGCTACACAGGCTGTGATGTATTGTGGTGTGTGTGTGAGGGCTCTTCACAGTGAGCATCCTGTAGGCGGGCTGCTTTGGCTGGCTCTGAGAGGTGGCCATATTCAGGGTGACACTGACTAACAGACCATGTAGTTCACAAGAGCACTGACCCCATCAGGTTTTCTATTTAGAATGAATAAACATGGCTTGGTAACTTACTGTACTTACAATCCCGCACTAAACATTTATCTTGCAATAGTAATAGATATGTCTATTGGAATGTTAGAAGACTGATACACGAGGGTCATAAATACTCGGACACTGACTCATTATGTAACACTCTTTTTAGCTTTATTTTAAAGAGTAGAACTTCTATTTAGTAAGGAAAACTTTGCATATACATATACTCAAATCTAAAGGGACAATTCAGTGTCAAGCAGCTGCATGTCCAGGTGAGGCCAGTTCTTGTTCCATGGAAAATTAAGCAGGTGAAAATTTAGGAATTTATTCCAAGAGTTGAACTTGCATTTGGTTTATTTTTTCAGTATACCAGTGAAATTAAAAACTTTACCTAATTCAGCTGGCACGCTCTTAAATAGGAGTGCACTGACTAGCTCTGCAATATCAAAAGGCTTAGAGAACCACAGATGTTGACTCAAGTGTGAAAATCTCCAATTCTCTCAGGTTAAGAGACTTTACAACATCTAGCAGTCTCCAGCACATAGACAGTCTACTCTTTCATGAATGTAGGTACAGGGCTTACAAGATTAGACAAATAAAACAAAGGTTAATTTGTACAAGAATGATGGGAAGAGAAGCATGGAAAAGAAGAGGGAAAGCTCCAAACATGGCTTGGGCACCCCTGCTCTATGCCAGCTCTTTGCCCAACTCCAGGCCTCAAGGGTCTGTGTCCTACAGGTTTTAGATGTGTCCTTGATCCAACACAGCTGACTTAAATGTCTAAATTACCTCAACATGTCTTGAAGTTCTCCAGAGGCCTGGTAATGAAGAGATCATTTGATTGAGGTGTGTTGATTCAGAGTGATATCTAAAACCTGCAGGAGGATGGCCCTTGAGGCCTGGAGTTGGACACCCTTGGTGTAGAGTATGGTTGCTAGTGTTTATTGATGATGCGACTGGTGATGGTAGCAGGAAACCTGAATTCTGAAGTGTATACACTCAGATTTCAGATTGAGCAAAATGCTGCAAAACTGATCAGAACATTTCAGTGCAACTGGATAGTGACATAGTTTAATTTGACATTTTTGCTAAATTCCATTGACTTAAACAGCACGTTTGCACTTAAAACTAAAATTTACGATGGCCCTGAGAGGCCAAACGGACTGCAACTTAAGAAAACATCAGCAATAAGAAAAACGCTGCAAAAGCACACAAAACACAACGGAAATAGGAAAACAGAAATGGGGGAAAAAACAGATTTCCAAAAGCACAAGGGAAGTGTTTCTGGGGAGACAATAACCCGACGGACCAGTTGCAGGAACCCAAAACATTAAAAAAAAAAAAAAAATGTCTGATTTTAAAATCCACTGTAGTGGTATGAAATGGCAACATTACAAAATGTAATTCTTAAAATATTTATAGACCTAAAAAGACCTTAAAAACTCATGTTAGACCAAGTCAGTTAATTATGTGTCAATTTTTGCCAGGCTACTGCTTCTGCTAGATGAGGGTCTTTTTAATGGTGGCTGATTGCAAATATGTTTATCTCCCAGACAAGTGATATGTTTACTTTTTGGCTGAAGTACCATATTGAGCATGTTTGGAGTGTTACGTCATTCTTAGAAGTTGCTATTTTATAGAGGGGCTTGCTGAAGAGTCATCAGGTCAGATGAGGTTCACCATATAAGAGAAACTCTTACTGAGCAATATGACAAGAGGGATTTGTCTATGGCCCTGGCAGCATTTTTATAGATGTGTAAAAGTACTAAGAAAACTTGCAATGTCTTTGTGTTTAAAGCAGCCAAGCATTCAGCAGTCATTTTCCTTGGCTTGACAGCAGAGTGCAGCCTGGCTGACTTTACAGGGAGGTTGGATAAAAACTGACACTGAACACATTAGACAGCGTCATAGGTAGTGATGTCCTTATTTGAGCCTGAGATGGACAGTTAAGTGCTGTACGCGACACAAACTACATTATATAATACCACTTCCACCACACTCCTACCACTGATGGACTGATGCTTAATTTCTTCTCGGTAACCTGTTACATAGCGGTTTGGTTGATGGGAGATAAAGCAATCCTCAGGAAGTTTAGAAACTACATGTTAACACAATTGCAGTGACCAGATTGTTTTTTTCTAAATGGCGGGGGGGGGGGAACTACATTTCTGTGAAGCATGCAAAACTTAAAAAAAAAAAAAAAAAAGCTGTCACTGATGCAATCTTTCTCCTGCAGCCACGAAGCGATGAGATGTGTGACGTGTGCGAGGTGTGGACTGCTGACGACCTGTACCCTTGCAGGATCTGCACTCGGGTATTTCACGATGGCTGCCTGAGAGAGCTGGGCTACCTGCGTGCTGAAGCTTTGCAGGAGATGAGAGATACAGCCCACACGGTTACTGGCTGGAGCTGCTACTATTGTGTAAGTCGGGGCTCGTTGCCACCATCATGTAGTGGATGACAGTTTTCTAAAATACAAATGCTTGTATGAATCTAAAACAAATTTAACTAACTTTTTATTCAACATTATTGCAAGCATATGTGACCATGTTCAAAATCCGAATTCTTGACCAACTGCACTAAAACATTCAGTGCTTACAAATGCAGCTATTTTTGTCATGTTTGCAACATAATTACAAGCTTAACTAGTTTAGTATTAAAATATTTATGTAATAAACACTAAAGGCCAACCACAGTTCTTATTTGCCATTCTGAAATGTCAGAAGAATCCGAACTCCTATCCATTCATCTACTTAGCTGCTTGTCTAGTTTGGGATCGAGGAGGACCTGAAGCCTGTCGCAGTCATTGGGTGAGAGGGTGGAGCCTGGAGAAGCTGCCTATTGGAGAGTCATTCATGCTCACATTCACACTTGCAACCAATTTAGAATCGCCAAGTAACCCAACATCTCTGGTGCCCTTGCACAGACCAAACTCCAAAAAGGAGCTTGGACATATATTGGTAAAGTGGAACATTAATTTGTTAAATTTGATAATGGCATAATCTAGTAACACAATGAGCAAGTTATAGCAACAAATGCAAACTGCTTAATCAATTGAAATGTCACACTACTGGTGTGACAACACATTGACTGGTTTTCACTGTAGCTGCTTGAGGTATCATTCTGACAGCAAATATGATTTGTCACGTCTGGAAAAGCTCAGGTGGAACTAATACAGTTAATGATGCCTCTGTTTCCTTTAAGTGTCACAGACTGTGACTTAGTGGAATTAATTAAGTACAGCTGAGTAAATTTGCCAGTTGTCATTAAAGCTGTTGACAACAACTGTTGCTGCCTTCAGCTTTCAATTCCTGCTTGTTAATTCATGTCAGATATACAAGTTGTTGTTGTTGTTGTTGAAATGGTGGCTTTTGCCATGTTAAAATCAGTCTTGTGGTAGGTTCTGGTTTTCTACATGTGGTTAGATTGCATATGGAATATTCCACAATATGACTTTTGTGTGAAGGCATGTGGAGAGCATAGGCTAAAATCGGCAATATCATTTAGATCATTACATAGAAGATGATGGAGATGGATTTGAGCCCACTTTGTGGCGGGCAATAGTTAGAAGCTCTTATTATATTCACAAATTGCAAGTCTCCATTTTATGTCTAGATTATTAAAGCTAGATTTCATATAAACTGAGGCAACGTTTTGGCAGATTTTTCTGTAATTCAAACAATAAAACAAACTGCAGTTTCTCATCAGAAATTCAGTGCCAGTGCCAAAGCCTACGACTCTCTGATGACCCCGTGAGAGGCATAATGCAATCTGTTTTAATTCAAGCATAAACAACTGAAGAGCGCTTTTGCTGGAGGACCCTTCACAGCAGAGTAAGGGCGCCATAGCCCAGAGAAGCAAAATCACTTGCCAAAGTTGTGCAAGAGGGATGTTTTCACACAATCTGCGAGAGGACGCTGAAAGGTTCGTTCTCTGGCTGGCTTCTTCAGTGTGTGAGGAATGAGGGCGGAAGGAGACAATTCAGTGAGGGGGCAGGAGCAATGTTTTATTTAAATTGTAAATTCTAGTCCTCCTAGCCAAAGAAACCAGTTATTTTGTTAGTGTATCAGTCAGATGCTTCAAATCCCCCCCCCCCCCCCCCCCCCCACACACACACACACACACACACACACACACACACACACACACACACACACACACACACACACACACACACACACACACACACACACCCTTCTGTCATATCTGACATTTAATTTCACACAGGCACTACAGGCTGCTGCTGGCAGATGGACTGAGTTCCCTTGAAAGTGGATTTACAGTCTTCAAAGTAGACGACTGCAATAGTGGCTTAGTTTCAGTTGCTCAGAAGGATTGGTCTGTACATACAACTGACCCCTCTTTATAGCACTCTGATGCTTGCAACTAGGTCTGTATGGTCCATAATTTTCCAGCAATTCAACAAATTAGTGCTGTTACACGGGGTCACCTACAGGATCCATGTTTTTTCCCCTAAAGCGTTAGTTGCATTCATTTATGCATGTGGAACAAAAGCAGTAACTTTATTCATTATTCAAAAATTGATTATTCATAATTTCTCATGAATTCACCCTTTTGCAAGTTGCATGTAGTAGGGAAAAGCTCTATAGAGCAATTCTGATTCTAGAGCAATGTTTTTTTTTTTTTTTTTTTTGACTCCTGATCTTGATGAGATGCCAGTATAAGTGATCATTTATCCAAGACATGGCAAACTGCAGTTTATTGTATTTGCTGTATTGTATTTTCCCACCTCCTGGCACCTCTTCCTTTCTTCAAATAGCTAGGCATGTGGTAATAATTCTTATACTCTTACTACCTCATAAAGTGACTGCATTACAAGTAAACCTTTCAGATCACATGGTGATCAGAGTCTTTGGTTACAGAAATACTGTTTATGACAGTGAGAATATTTATAACTTCTTGGGTAGAGGGCTTGCTGATTATTTAAAGCTGTCTGCAATAACGCATCACCAGCGCTATAATTTTATTTTTTGAACAGGACAGTCTCAGATAGCTATTTATGCAATCTGCCAGCATAAGATTAGAAAGTGTTATTTTTAAACCTTGTTCCCTGGAGGCCTTTTGTCTCCTAGAGAGCATTTTTTTTTTTTTTTTTTTTTTTTTTTTTTTTTTCCCCCAGATGCTGCCAGTAGATGTTGCATAAACCCTTACATCTATTTTAAATTTCCTCTGCACATTAAATTGGATGACAAATGTAGACGCAATATCATAAAAGGCATCTGTACCTGATGGGCAGTTTTATTGCTCAGCAGACAGCTGGTGTTACTAAAGGTAATGCTTGATGCACATAATGGCTTACAGATGCACAAAAATGTCTTGAAGACAAAGGACACAGTTTTAATGATTAAAGCACAATTTGTTTTGTCCCCCTGTTGATTTTTAATTGACTCCTTAAATGACAGATGCATGCAAATAAATAGATATGAAGATGTATGAAGTCTTGCAGGGAAGTGTTTAATTACAAGCTTATTAAGGTGCAGCAACCCCAGAGTACATATATCGGTAAGCTATATCGATACAATAAGTGAAGCATCTCTTTGGCTTTTTCTTACCTGCAGAAGTTGGTGAATGAAATTAAATTTGGAGAAACTTACACCACCCTCAAAATTATGATTGTTTCTGACACCTAACATCAGGGAAAATCTTACAGCAGGAGCTTGCCTAGAACAGTACACACATTAATATCTTCCTTTTTCCACAAAGTTTAATAAAATTTGGATTAGCAGTTTTTGCTAATCTCCAAAGACAAACATGGCATTTAACTTCACACACAGTCTTTGTGCTGGATTGAAGTGGAGGCACTCGGTGGAGACGATTTGCACAGAGTGCAATTTGCATTTCAGCCCCGATATCTGATTTTCTGTGCTTTAGAGGAGACGGATGACTAATGAAACTGATTTTTATACAATATTGATTCAGAATTGGCTGTCATTTGTTGAAATATATCTGCATTGACAAGTGTATAGCACATACAATTGGACACAAATCCACACTGGAAGAAAAGTACAAAACATTGTTAAGGAAGCACAAGGGTTTTTTACAATGTGGAGCTTTACTGCACTGTCTGGCCATAGCTCTCACTCAGCTCAGACACTTTGTAGTATTAGGCCTGTTAAAATTGAATAGCCAGTGCCACAAGTTTAAGCAGGACGAAGTGTCCCAGACTGGAATGACCAACAAGACCAGATGTGCATAGTTCACTTTTGAATGAATTGGTCCAATGAATGGAGGATCTTTTGAGTGACTAATTTTGTCAGTGGGATTAACTGTTTAAGTGGAACCACCCACTTTCAGCTCTTAGATATTTATAGAGCCACAATTTCTATAGTAAATATGAAATTACATTTATTACAGTCCATACTTCCCTTCATCCCTGTGCTTAACTGCTTATCCATTTCTAGCTCATGAGGGTGTTTGAGCCTGCTCAAGCACCCCAATGAGTGGAAAGGATGATACATTTGATCTTGAAATACAGACAGTAAGGTGGTAAGATGATAGTTACTTTCATCTTGATTATAAATTGAAAAGGAAGAGCAAAATTAAGATGTTGTGCCCATGTTGGCCAACCACCAGTGCCCTTTGTGGCAGTGATGTCACTGTCAGCAGGTGGGGTGGGGAGGCTGGGGTTTTTTCTTTACAGCGCAGTGCACTCACCTTATTTTTATATTAGAATACATTGTTCTTACACTAACCATCCCATCTGTTTATATTTGGGGAAATGCAGATACTGGCAGGAGTGTTAGACTGATACTGACACTGAAACACTCAACACACTTGCTATACAGTAACTCATACTTTAATCACACTTGGCTGACATATCTGTGCTTTATTCACTTGCCCTTATTACATATACCATTTGCTTCAATTTGCCAAGCTTAAGGGTATTTTTTTCATCTTTTTTCCTAAGTGTGGGCGGTTGTGAATTTCATTTGGATTTCATAATGTGCCTTTTGTGAAGCCCTGACAGATTGTAAGGGTGATCAAGGACCATGTAAACAAACTAGAATTGGCTTACCTCAATATTCCCAAGGAGACTAAAGTTTGATCACGTCACTTATGTGATAAATAATGTAGAAATTTAGATATCAGCATCTTTTTTGCTGATATTCAAACAAGTTGGGGAATAAAATAACCATCTCACATCTTTGGTTACATTTGTCTTTCCAGCTCTGGTTTACTCTGGCCAATTATTATTTAACAATCTCCTATTTTAATACTGTGTGTATCAGGAAATCTGTTAATTTAAACAAAGTGCATAACTGTCTTTTCTCCTGTTAAACCCAAATTGCTTTTTGTTGACACCTGGACAGTGCTAACATCGTTATATGAAAATTTATGAAATAAGTCATTGTGAACCTAACATCTTGAAAACATTCTTTTATTTCTTTTAATTATGCCATTATGGAGAGTGACATAAAAGGCCCATTACATGAATTACCCAGGAAACACTGAAATGGATTCATTATTCAAAGCTGCACGCATGTAGCTAATTGCAAGGACTAGTTTAAGCATACTATGTTCATCCATCAAGTAATGTGCCACTTGCGATAAAAGAAATGGTCTGAGCATCATGTTACAAAGCGTACTACTCTGGCCTCATCTCACCTCCTGTAAAGACTTTCCAAGGACCAATTTAAGCATATTCTCTTATCAAGAGTGCCAGCATGCCGATTGACTGTAAAAGAGACTGCATGAGCATCAGTTTATTAAGAGTAATACTCTATTCTTCCCACACATCTCTTCCTGCAGGACAATCTCAATCTACTTCTAACAGAAGAAGAGATGTACAGCCTCATGGAGACCTTCAAGCAATGCAAGATCATCCCTGGTGAGCTACTGAATACAGGCTAAAGATGTTTTGGTAGATGGTAGTAATGCTGTCTATGCAAGAACTTTAATACTTAACCTTTTGTTGATATACTGTAAGGGACAGCAGTGTTGGTTGGTGCAAAGTTTGCAGATCTGATTATATAAAAAAAAAATTAACATCCTCAATGAAAACCTATTATATTCTCAAGATGATGGGACACAAATCACCATAAGACCCATATTTGCCACTGGTTGTACATGTCCGGAATGCTTGGTGATTAAAAGCAAAGAGATCCCAGATGAAATCTTGAGCACCTGTCTGGTCTGTGGTCACCTCAGACGTTTACTGCCCACAACATTATTTCCTTGAGAAAGTGCATTTGCCCTCCACCCAGTCTACTTTGAAATGTGTAGTATGCTGTGACTTTGCTGGACTGGCAGTCAGTGGGAGGATGCTTTTCATTTTGTTGAAAACGACTCACCATAAGATAATGTATCTTGAAGACTGCCAGGTGACTAATTAGGACCTGTGTGATGAATTGTTCCCTGCTGCTATAGAGTCGTGCCTGGTGTCAGATGAGCTGCTTCAGTACCGTCACTTTGTATCCAAGCAGCAGTTTGAAAAGGATCTGACTGACGAGCAGGAAGAGGAAGTCTTGGCCCAGTTTGCCGCGCTGGATCCTGAGAAGAAGGGACACATCGAGTGGTCGGACTTTCTCTATTTTGAGTCTCTGGCAGTGTTAAAGAAGTTTCGCACTGAGGTATAGTTGTGAATTAAGGAAACAAGATAACTGGGATAAATCAGCACCACATTTTTAAACTCGACCGTGAACTGTCTTCTTCCACTACCATGGCTCTTGTTTGGGTTTACACTCAGCCAAGGCCTACATAGCCCCGATGAGTTTTGTTGTAGAACACTTTAATTATACCTCCAAAAACTTTCAAAATACTCTATTCCTTGTCATATAGAGAAAATGCATACATAAATTTAATTAAATTTTACAGACTAAGGGAGTGTGTAAGCAATAATCATTGTAGTTGTTGATGAAATGATCTCATTTTTCAGTCTGAATTTAAAAACTGAGTCAAAAAATGCCCAAAAATCTGGCTTGCATCCAACAGCTGAACTATTCATTTTATTGTTCCTTGACAAGAAGTTTTCTTTTTGTTTGTTTTTTGGCTTGACTAATTTCTATAAACAGGTATTTGCATGTGAAGTCTGTATACAATGGACCTTTGTATACAGATTGTGGTTTGAGAGGTTAAATTTGAAGTTTGTCTGAGACTTTGGGGCAGTACGGGATGAAGCAATGTTGGCAGAATATGTCAGACAGTCAGTGTCACAGGAAATGACCAAGAATGTCTAAGATCAGCTCTAAAGTGTCAATTTTACTGAATTATAGCTGTTTAGCATTTACCTTTTAGTGATTTATTCTTACACTTGTTGGATTTTATTTTTTATAGAACTCATTGGTGCGTCTGTTAACTGCCAAGGAGAGAGACACTGCAAGGTCAGTGTTTCAGGGTCTGGATCTGGATAAAGATGGTGTAATCACACGAGCTGAATGCCGCCAAGCTCAGCAGTCTTGGTTCGACAAGCTCAAGAAAGACTCGCAGTCCTGCAATGTGAGGTGAGTAGACCACATGCCACTTACAGGGATAATTGGAAGGAGTTTAGGGAGTCATTTGTATGCAAACTGCAGATGGCAGAGGCATAAAAGGTCTGGGCACTGAGGGAATAGAAACAAGAGAACATGAATGTGACACCCACCTCTAGTAACGCCATAAAGTCAGACTATATGAACTCTCTCCTAAGTCTCCTTAAGTCTGTCTTAAGAATGCTGCTGCAACAATCTTTTATCCAAACACACAATATGGCAGCATTTTGAATTAAACTACACCGACTGATTAGTTCTCTTTAAATGCCATACTCTTTCCCATCTTACAATATATTTCATTATTTATGTTAATGCATGAGATTAACCTTGAGATGTGTAACTTCAATTTAAATTGTCCTAATTAGTTTTGATATAGAATTTTAATTGCAAAGATCAATCTTACAAAATGGCTTTGAAAAATAATTGAATTATGGGTATTTAGTTGTTAAAGCATTGTGCTGGGAGAAGAGCACAATGCTGGCGCTATGCCTTGGATCATGTGAAAATGCAGGGTTAATGGTGGGAGGTTTTAATCAAGCAGCAAGTTGAAGTTGTAAAAAGAGCTTGAAATAAAACTAGCCCACAACTGAATACAAAGTTGGTATAATGAAGTATGGAATACAAAGGACGTGAACAGGACACAAGCTTCCCAGCCTGTGACTTATACCACTGTCATTGCCACCCTTCCTACCTCTTTATGTAGACTGTTAGGTCTTGGCATACTGTATTGCCACCGCTGATCCACCAAGGCACAGATGCCAAAGCACAGCTTGTGCGTATATCTGTGATCCCAGTTACGTCAGACGGAATGGCAATATTTGACACCCTGGGATGAAAACGTGTTGGTGTAAGGAGTACTTTGTGACGTTGGACTCAAAGACTTATCACCTGATTATGCAGCTCACCTCAGCTCCACAGGATTGAGTTTTTGTTTAGCTGTCAGTCAACTTAATTTTCTTTTATTTCCTCACTCTGACAGAACTGTTATAGCCAATAGCATTAAATGCTGTTCCTCAATATAAATGGTTATGTCATGGTTACAACTTTGAATAAATCATCAATATAATATAATCAGGAGCTTCCGAGCAAACTGATAAATCTTTGGGATGCTGAAATTAATATTGGATACCATTGATTATTAAGCCTCAGATGGCACTACGTTAATAAACAGCCTTGATTGTGTCATGGAAATCACTGGATCACTGGGCTCAGGAATGATGTGATTGATTCAGTGTGCCACAAATGCAGGTTTAAGCTCTGTGATGCAAAGACACAACATTTAAACATGATCCAGAACGGTCGCATCTTCTCTGGGATAAAACTCATTTAAAGTGAAAGTGTTCATTGGTTTGGTGAATTGAAATATGAAATTATTTTTGGAAAACATGGATACCACGTCCTCTCAACTAGAGATAAAGGACCATCTGGCTTGCTGTCAGCACTGTTCAAAAGCCTGCATCTCTGATTCATCAGTGCCTATAAAGATTGACATCTTGCGCCTCAGAAAAGGACCATCAGTCCAGAAAGGTATATACCGGTACATGTTTAAGAGCAACATGCTCCCATCTAGATAACAACTTTTGCAGGGAAGGCCTTGGCATATTTCAGTAAGACAAAGTACACCCGTTAAGAGTGTGGCTAGCAGTCACTTTTAAGATGTCTGTGAGATTAAATTCAAAATGATCTTTTCCTAAAATCCAAAATTTTCTCAGTTTGAACATTGTAATCTGTTTTTCTATTTTACAGAAAATTCCAACATTTTGGAACTGGGGTTGTATTTACCTGACTGGATTTTTTTTTTTTTTTTTTTTTTTTTTTTTTTTTTTTTTTTTTTCTAAATGCAAAACTCTGAAGGAGCTAATCCAAACTGCCAAGACATCAACACTATAGGAAAGCTTTTCTCGTTACACAGTAGTGTTCATCATGTACATTTGCATAAAGATAATTAGTTATAACAATGGAACTTCTCCATAATTGACTTGCTGTCAATATTTTTTTTATTAAATGCAAATCGGCAAAGATTATGATAACATCCGAAATGAAGGAGAAATGTCAGTTAATGCAGACATTCAGTACTCTTCCTACTGCAACATTTGCTGATTACACAATTTGCATCTCATCATGCTTTGTTTCCAAGATAATGAGGAGAATATTGATTATCAAATAAGTCACCAATGTACAAATATTATTCTTACAGTAAAAACTGACACAGGTTTGAACAACTGTCCCCGTTAAGTGTTTGGGTTAAGATGAGCATTTATGTGACGTTTTCTTTGGCCACCGTAGAAAATCTGCTTGGAGTAAAAGCCCCAAATTTGTGCAGGGTCAAAATATCCACTGTGGTTTCTTCTGATAACCATTCCCACAATGAGTTAAGCCACAAACTAAATGTCAGTGTTGCCACTGACAATGCATGACAGCAATTGTGGACTGTAACAGGACTGGGGTGTAATATTTCTGTCCTGATGCAGAGAAGCTCTTCAGTTCAGTTTCCCTTTAGCTCAGTAAAGACATAACTGAGGACTTCAAAGAAATTATTTTGGCACAGTGACCGATGCACAATGCAATAGCTGCTTGCACCACTGCAACACTGAAAAAGAAATGGCAAGAGTCCTTAGAATTAAAATATTTTTCTACATCGTTTCTTTTTTATTAAACAGCACATTTCAATAATATCAAAAAATATTTAAACTGAAAAACAACCCCATGTACATCAAAGGCAAGGTAATGTTTCCTCTATGTATACTGTTAAATACAGAGTATTTTACTGTTAGTATGACTCCTAAGTTTCTAACGCTGACATGGGCACAATGGATAAACATGGATAAATTGCCTTTTGCGGGGCTTTATGTGAGACTGCATCAAAGTTGAGACACAATATTAGATGTCTCACAACATAATGCAATCTAGTGTAACACTACAAAGTGCAAACTGACAAGGCTCTCTGACAAACACAATCATAACCTCAAGACAAGCAGTTTTTTTTCTTGACTGAACTACACAGCTGATGTTTGTCCCCTTAATGCAGCGAGTAGCTTTATTTATGGTTAAAGTTGTAAGGGACCACAACTAGTTTCCCCAGTAGATGGAATAAAGAAAGGAAAATTGACAGTGTAACCACTGACTGACCCATCAGAGTAATAATGAAAGAAACATCTCTGATGGGGTTACTTCTGTTTGTTTTACAGTGTATGTGCATCAGTCGAATAAGTGTCAGATCATTTTCTCATTTTAAAGATGTAACTGCCACATGCAAAAGTGCTTGACTGCAGGTCAGAAATGTACTGAAATGTCCTCAGATTTGTACTGTAATAAATGCACTTTCCATCACTGTCACTGTGCCTGCATGTGCTCGTTTACCACTTGATATCTTGTGCTGTCAAATCTATGCTGTACCATTCCATCCCTCTCACCTATTCGGCATTCCCCCACAGACTCATGGGATTCTGCTCTCCTATGAATTGTGGGTGAGTGTGACTCAGCACTGCATGGCTTGTCTTTTTTCCCCTCACTTCAACATCCTTGAGCACTACTCAGTCAAGTATTCTCAGAGAACCCCTCAGTTTAGATTTGATGTGCAATTTAACCCTTGCTTCGTAAGGAGCCTAAGGGAAGGAGAAACTCCAAAGTGGCTCTTTCTGGATGTAAAGCAACCAAAGACACGTGAATCTCTGAAGTTTAATGAGGAGACTGAGATGATCAGGTCTCGTTATACAGAGACATGAGTAATATTCAGTCTGGCCTTTAATTATAGGAATCAAAAGAAATAATTTTCTTCTCCTTAGGAGAGCTTCTCTTTAAGTCTTTCAGAGCACATGCATGAAAGTTGGGTGAGCACAGCGTCCATTAGGGCAACCCTATGTAGTACAACCATACGCATTTGTGCTGATTAAAAAGTAAATGAATCAGAAAACTCTGCTCCCTTGGATTGCAAAAATTCACATGCTATGATGTAAAAGGTAAAATGAATTTGTTCACGAAGCTATCAGAATTTATCAAAAGAGCTTCTAAAAAAAATGACTCATACTTGTGGGAGAGAGCCTTATGAAATAGGCAGTTGAAATGTTTTAAGAACCATATTTTATATGGCTTCACTATAAAAAAAAAACAAAAACAAAAAACTTGCTAAACGTCTATCTTGTATTGAATCTTAGATTTTTTTTTTTATTTTTTTTTTTAAAATCTCATGTGAACGTCCTGATTTTGGATGGAAAAGCTGATGCCGTAAAAAAAATCTCACTGCCTGGAAAGGACCGCATTAAATGATTTGCTGACTGGAGGAAAAACATCTTTAAAAAAAAATTAGATAAGCTAGTTAAGAAAACATATGGTTTGCATTTCTTCATCATATAAACACATTTCTTACATTTTGGAGACCAAATAAATGGCTAATCATTCATCATCAGCTTGTCAAATTGAGGGATACTGTGTAACCAAGCTCCATACATTCAGACTGCATTATACCTGGTATAGTTCACAAGTCTATCACAGATTGATAATTGGTTAATCATGGAATAATATCTATATTAGTTGTCGATGGAAATTCAGCTTAAAGCCTTAAGACTTAAAATAATGATGCAAAACTAGGATGTTCCAATTTCAACATAAGTGCTGCCATGTTCATCATAACATGATGAATTAACTTCTATTTCCTTTTTTTCTGATAGGCAATGGCAGCTGTCTTGTTGTTCATTGACTGCCACTTGATTTTTGACATTTGTTCTTTGGTACAGTATAAGTCATGTTGGCCCCATATGTGAGAGCAGTCCAGCCAGCTCTGGCAGTGAAAGGAGCAAGAATGACGACAGCAGGTTTGTTGCTTTTTTTTAAATATTTGTCAGTCTGTGCGTCAAAGTGATCAGTTATTGGAAAGTATATAAAAGATTTTAGTAGATGCCAATTTCTGAAGTTCTTACAGGAAACCTTAAAAGTCTGCAGTAAAATTTTTACAGTACCTAATTCATGCTTCTCACCAGCCTACACATGTCCATTGTGACACTGGTGTGGTACTCATGGTAAAAATCTTTCTTGGGCAGAAATGTAGGAGTAATTTTGAGTGAAACAACTCAGCCCAGAAGGCCGCAGCATGGACAGTGATGTGACCTGCCTACTTCCTGCTGCAAGCTTTGTTTCCAATGCAAATGACTTCAAATTCACTTTCTAAGCTGTTGCCAAGAAGTTGGGGTGAATCCTCTTTGCCATATCATGACTTTTGAGACCTCTGACATTTTTTGATTTTTTTTTTTTTTTAAATAATTGCAGCCAATTTGCAAGCCGTTCAGGCAGGCAGTGTTTTGGGATGAATACAAAATAGTGGAAGTTTCTTAGAGGTCTAACTGGTTTTATATTAAATACAGCAATAACGTCATTTTTATATTTTTTTTTTGCAAAAACATAATGTGTAAGAATGCATTAAATTTAAAATTCCCAAACTAACCTGTGATTTTTTCCATCATTACATCTATCAAGTTGCAATTATTTAAGGACACTTGAGTGTGTGACCATATGCCACAAGGCCCTGAACTGAGGCAGGGGCCTCAGTTCAGCTCCAACCCTGGACCCCTTGGTGTCCCCATGCACTCTTCCCACCTTCCTGTCTGAAAAATCTCCACTGTTCTATCAAATAAAGGCAAAAATGTCCCAGGAAAAAATGTCTTGAAAGGACCATTATCAGCTGGGCATAGCAGCATTGAGAAAATACTACTGTGCAGTTCATGGTCATACAAAGTAAAGTACATACAGTAGGACTGATCAAAAACTATAGATCTTATGGCCACTATAGTGAGGTGCCAGGATGACTCCTATTGTGGTGTGGTGTATTATTTCATGGCATTAATTTGCAGTTACAAAGATGTACAACTGCTGACTCTTTCTGTATAGAAATAAAAAAAAAAAACAAAAAAAACTGCAACACTATCAGCAAACGCGATTAATTTAATTTGTTCAACAATCAAACATTAGTTGTTGTTGTTTTTTTTTTTTTGTTTTTTTTTAACTAAACTTTCTTTTTTTTTTTACACAGGCCAGTGACCTGGGCAGACTTTCTGAGGGAGAGTGGCATCTATATTTTGGCTGCACGGCCTAATAGTTCTGCCATGCACATCAGACTGCCTCTATAGTCCTGGATCCGCTACTGCACTCAGCAGAGGGAGTGAGAGACGGAGGATGTACCCCTATAGTCTACAGTTGAGTGAGGGAGGATAGACATGCTTATACAATGACATGAGGATGGCAAGTGAGAGAACTGGATGAAGCAATGAGGTAGCAGATCAAGCCAGTGACAGAATCTCTCCTCCTCTGCATCACCTCAACACCACAACACTGACAATGCACGCTGACTGACACACCACAGACGCAAGTGACAGCAGCTGTCACAGGTCCCCACTCCAAAACCTGACAGCTTCCAACAAATGTGAAAGCTAGAACAAGTAAGACAACCCACTCACAACCTAATCAGCTGGTGATATTTCTGAAACTTGAAATGATCACGCACAGTCAGATGAGCACCTAGGATGATCACATGAGCCAACCTAGACTCTACAGTTCTACAGCTCCATAAGACACCTGGGTGGGCACATTAGGGTGTTGGGCTTCTACTCTTTCATGTGTTCTTTCCTTTGGGCCCCAAAATGTCCTAATTATAACGCCACGCAACTGAAATGGGATTGTGTTATGCACCATTAAAACTGTTAATCGCGCCACACAGAACATGCAAATTAATTTCTGGTAGTGTTTGATTTGTGGGAGGAGATTAACCACGCAGCTACATTAACGGAACATATACCAAACAACATTGAAAGCTATCTGCATACATTATAAGAGAACTGCTATACATACCAGTATAAATTATCATGCATTAAAAAGATGTATTTATTCCTGTATTCTCTGATGTATCCTGTTTTCTCCATTTCACCCAAGAATCCGTGTTCAAGAAAATGCTAACTGTGAAAGGGGATGTTAAAGCTAACCCTGTAAGTGACATGTATATACTGCCATATAGTGCATTTTGGTATTATTGTCTCAGAGCTGCACTATAACAAGGTGTAAAATGCCACTCCTCGTATTCTAATGTCATTATTTGCACTGTGGGAATGAGATGTAGTTGGACTATTGACATAATCACTGTACTGAAAGACTGAGATCTGCTGGAAATGTTTGTCCTTTGCTAATATGCAGAAGCACTCTTTAAAAACTGCTATGGAAAACAAGATGAAATTATATAATGTAACAGATTACACGATAATTTTAAGGCACGTGAACCTGCCCCTGAATCACTAGAAATCTACTGTAATGAATAGGACATCATGTAGTGTTTATGCCATGTAATGGAGGTTTTATGCTGGGTTCTTTTGAAGTAAATAAAGTATGGTAATTAAATCAAATTGTGTGGTTTGAGGGATAATGTGTTGTAGTGCTGAAATGCTTGCATAGTATTTACCATATTGAGACTCTTTGTTTTCAAAGTATCAGCAAATATAATTAAAACTTTACAGATTTAGGGGTTTTTTTTTTTGTTTTTTTTTTTTCATTTTAAAACTCAAACGATATTAAATGGAATGGGGATAAGACTCAAATCAAAGATCAAATATTAATTGGAAAATTAATAAAAATAAACCTAAAATAAAACTGACCATGTCTGATAGGAAGGTTACAGTAACCGGTGGTATACTGATGAGCATCAATGAATGCACAACATATCAAACCTTGACACAGACTAACTACAGCAACAGAAGACCACACTGGTGCCACTCCTGTCAGCTAACAACTGGAAACTGGCTACAATTTGCACAGTCTCGCTTAAACTGGACAATAGAATATTGGAAAAGATGTCACTTTTGAGTCTTGATTTCTGTTGCCACATTTGGATGGAAGAATTCTTGGTATAAAAACATGAAACCAGGGATTTGTTCTGCCTTTCATCAATTGTTCAGGATGCTTCTGGTAGTGTAATGGAGTGGGGTATTCTTTAAGCGCACATTGTGCCCCTTAATACCAACTGAGTATTGTTTAAAGCAGGGGTAGGCAACTCCAGGCCTCGAGTGCTGGTTTTAAGATATCACTCTTTGTCAACACATCTCAATCAAATGATTAGTTCATTAACAGGCCTCTGGAGAACTTCAAGACATGTTGGGGAGGTAATTTAGCCATTTGAATCAGCTGTGTTGGATCAAGGACACATCTAAAACCTGCAGGACGCCGCCACTCGAGGCCTGGAGTTGCCTACCCCTGGTTTAAAGAATACTGCCTGCCTGTCCCTTTATAACAGTCTACCCTTCTTCTGATGGACATTTCTAGCAGGATAACAAGCCATATTACAAAGGTCTATTCATCTCAGACTTGGTTTCTTGAAAATGACTGAGTTTATTGTACTCAAATGGCCTCCAGTTACCAGATCTCAATCCAATCCTTACCCAGAAGGAACACAGACCTCAACCACACAATGTACAAACTGTCTTGGCTAAACACTACAAAAATGTGAACTTTCTGACCAGAGGCAAAAACTAAAAATCTGGACCAAATTTACACAAACATTAAAGAAGCATAGAAGGCTTTGCCCTCTGTCTGTTGGATCACATTTCACTGGCAGTGACTCCATAATATAGAACTCTAATCTGTAGAATCAGATCAGCTGTTAAAACTGTTCAGGTCTGGAGTGAGGAGATCGCTTCACTACTGCAGAACTGTTTTGAAAGTGCAGCTTGAAACAGCATCAGGAAATGAGTATAAACTCTATGACAAGCCTATTTCTCATTTTGAAATGGCCCTTTACTGGCACTGTTAAACACACCACATGCAAATCAAACTCAAAATTCTGTATTCTTCATAAGCCTCCAAATCATCCAAGGATTATCTAAAAAGGGGAAAAACTACTACTGCTACTACTTTACCAATGTTGTACTTATGTTTGATTTGGAACTGGTAGCTTTGTCATTCTTTTAGTATAATGTAATGTGTGATGTGACTTCTGGGATTTATCTGAAACCAGACATTTAATGACACAATGTTTGATCAACTCTTAGGGCCAGTGTAACTTATGCTAGCTTGTTGCATTTGCTAAAACAAAACAAAACAAACAAATCTGCATGCATCTGACAGCATCCATTGCTGTTGGTGAGAAATGAGACTGCTTTTGTTTACTTCTGTGTGAAATTGAATAGCCATTGTTGTGCAACGGTAGAATGAAAAGCTTGACAAGCGTAACATAGCAATAGAGTAGCACTGAATTTACACTTGTTTAAAATTCACTTATCAGACTCTGTTTGATTGCCTCATGCACTCTTTTTCCAAGCAGCTGGAGCAGACAGCACGACGGGATAGAATTGCTGCAACATCAACAAAGCTATGACTGCGAAGATTACACATTTCATGGAGTATAAAGAGGCTTTCCTTGAAAACCTCAACCATAAAATCTCAATATACAGCATGGAGGTCAAGAAGGTAGAACATTCAGAAGTGGCCCTTCGTGGAGCAGTTTGAAATGAAGTGTTGCCTTTAAGTGTATGACCACTGGAACTTTCACCTACACACAATTAAAATTAAAACAACACTCTCTCATACCTACAAGAGGTTATACCATCTTTGTGCTAAGCGACTTTCCATATATTGATTGAAAAGAGAGTACAATTTGCCTCAGAAAGTAAAGGTGGTAAAAATAGAGAAGGGAAAATGTACAGTAAAATAGTTGTCAGACCCTATAGCTAAGATAAGATGGCCTTTATTAGTCCCACAGGTGGGAAATTTGTTAAAACTAAGAAAAACAACCAGAACTAGCACAAAACGGTAGAACATGGTTGCAGAGTCTAATTACTAATACGTTAGTTATAAAAATTACTAGAAGAAAAAAGATAAGAAGGAAAGAAACTCAGAATGAGCAGAGCTGCTGTAACAGGCTGCCGCACACGGGGGGCGCCGGAAGTAGCTCCCCTGTTGCCCTCAGGCTTTTTACTTTTATCTGTTAGTAATGGAACAGAGTCCAGCAGTTATATCTACCCAGATGTTAAACTGAAGGTCAGACTAACTGTTCAAACTAACTGTAGGTGACAAACACACAAGCAGTAGAAAGAGAGAAAAGGCAAAATGGAGGGAGAGAGAGCGAGCGTGGGAGTGAAATCATTTGGATGAGGATGTTATGTAATTGTTTCATAACAGATTCAATGATGATCTTCTTGACCAGGCTAATTGCTACATTAAATGCTGAGTCAAATGTGAAACTTGAGCTCTGAATTAATTCAAGGTTATCCCGCCCAAATAGCCTCACAAATTAACGTGCTAATGAGAAAGACTGTTTGAAGCCCTCTTGTGCGGACTTTGCATCATTTGGGATATTCAGCTTATGACTAAGTACTTTTTTTTTCTGCTGAAACAAAGGCTCCGAAAAATTAAGATTGTTGAAAAGTTGTTTGAAAAGAGCTGAAAGCAAAGCAAAAATTCTGACTTCACTTTCTTTAAAGCATGAAACAGCAACTCTAAGCAGTGAATGGTATAAAAATATCTATTTCTCCTTTAATCAGTGTCATATTGGGCAGAAGCAGAAGAAGCATAAATAAATTAAAGTGTGCATTGTAGTGGTCTGCCCTGCTGCCTGTTCAGGGACTATCTTGCTTTTCACCCATTGTCAGTCAAGTTAAACTATTCTTAGACCAAAACAGATGATGACAGGATGCATGGCCAATTTACCAATCAATTAATCCAAGAATGTAAAACATGCAAACTAAGCTATTACATCTTAAAATCCAAACTGTTCTGTTTTATAGGGGGATGACTATTTTTCTATTTTCCATTTTTGTTATAGTTTCAATCAATAAAAATAACCAGTAATCCAATTCTGTCTACAGTAGATAAACCATGGCATGTTCCTAAGTGCATTATGAAAAAAAAAGTCAGTGAATTACATGTGAAGGGCTCTGTTGTCATAAACATGGAAACTATCGTCACTTCCAAATTTTGCTTCCATAAATAAATAAATACATTTTGATGGTGCATTAATTTGTTCCTAACTGCCTCCAGCAACTGCACAGTTGACTTTTGTTTGATTTCAGTGTCCCCAGTAACCTCTGTACTGTATTTATGATCTGTTTTTTTTAAAAGTACATCTTCAACAGAAAACAAATAATGTTGTTGTAACAGAGCTCTACCTTTCAGTTAATGATAGTGAGATGATATGGCATCATGTTTGAATGTTAGCACTTTAATAAAAGTAGTCTTTGCTTACTAGTCCATAAGTGTGCCAAATCGGTGTTATGCACAGATGTGAGCCTGTAAGAGTATCAAAGAAACAACCGTTTTTTGGGGTTTTTTTTCTTTTGAGTCTCTCCATGTGTGATCCAGAGGAGCTCTGTACAAAGGTTATCTGGCGTGTCCTACAGGGAGTGTAACAGGGCCAGCTGCTGGCAGAGGTGCTGTGATGCGGATGGCTGCTGTTGTGTGATGGCTTCACTCAGCAGGGATGAGTAATGGTAAACAAGTGTGGCAGTGCGGTCATAGCTCTGGGGAAGCAGAGCCAGAGGAGAGCTGCAGTAAAATGTCAGCGCACAGTTTCTTCATGGAGTTCACAGACTGGTTTGAGTGCCAGTGCAGGATTTCTAAATAGGCAGTGAGTTCCAGTTTGGCAACTATTAGGTTTAATTTTTCTGGTGGTAATGAGTGTCAGTGGCAATGCCTTATCGTAGAGTTTGATTTGAAGGTCATCTGCATACGTGGGAATACAGACACAAGACACTCCAGTCTCACTGAAAAACAAGACCTCAGTGGGGATACTTGCCAACTCCTTTTCAACACATCAAAATCCATACCATCCAACTCTATTTCTCCAATGCCATTTTTAGATCATCCTCCGCATGTAAGCAAATAATTCACATCCCACTTCCACCAGCACAGCCAACTTTTTCCTTGGAGCCAACTCAGTCTTTGCAACTGACACGAGCCAATTACAGTCGTCTGGTTCCAGGAAGTACAGCCATTGCTCTTTTTTCATTTTTCTTTTCTTTTTTTCCTCTTGAGCTAATTTGATTCAATGTTGAAGTACTCAGTAAAAGTGTTGCATTTGTCCACTGCACAAAAATATGCATTTAAAATTTTGGCTCATGCTTTTTTTTTGTTTTGTTTCGGCATCTCTAAAAAATAAAGCTGAGGAAAAACCAACAAAAGCTGGCTATAACAAGGCATAAGCTGTGAAGGGAAAAATTAAATCTCTGTAATTGAACACCCCATGTGGATCGACATCTGTGTGATGCAGTCAAGTGTGGCTGGCCATGGATGTAATTTGGGGCTGTGCCTGCTGTAACATACACAGATAACAGGGCCTTGTGAAAATGTAAATTCTTCTCTTTTAAAACGGTCCAGTGAAATCCCACCTCCCCTCAGCTCAAACATCTCTACTGGACATTAAAAAAAAACCAGAGCCTTAGCTGCTCATTATGTGCCAAAAGGCTGCACAGCTTTCTCTGCCTCCTGTGTCTCGAAGATGCTGTTGTGCCATTGGGGGGTGGACATCGTTAACTCTTTTAAATCTCTGTCAAACTTTAAGAAAAATGAGAGTTGATAAAGTTAGGGAATGTTGGTGAGGGGACAAACAAACATCAAAGGATTTTTTTAAGCTTTTGCTGCAGTTTTGTGTGACTGCTAACAGGAGATACTGTAACAGAAATGTACCCCATGAGGTGCAATAACAACAGACAGGGAGCGAACACTAATAGCAAAAAGCACTGCATTTGCTGTTAAATGTTCCACTTGTATTGCAGAAGTAACAGAACATAAAAATGTGTAGTTAATAAAAATGATGACAATCCATTTGCTGTGTTACAAGTAGCAACACAGTGTGCTGTTACTGTATGACTTATAATAAATGCATTTTACTAAAGCTAAATCTGAATACTTTTTGATGTTATTAATTGCACCTTCTCTTTCCCTGCTTTTTCTTTTATTACCAGGCACACAGACGCCACAGTACTGCTCAGGGTGCTTGCCACCACAGCAGCCTAATGAGTTTTCACACTGTCCAACAGTTAGGTCGGGCTGCCTTACAAGGACTGGTGATTTGCTGCTTCGTCTCTATCTCTTTATCTCTACAGGGTGTTGATATTTTAATCATCACAGAAGCATGGCTTTGAATTCAAACAATTATTTAGGTGACCGTATTAGGCATTCTCACAGCTGGATCTGATTCCACATATTACATTTGTGAAATGTGTTAAAGGCAATTATACCAAGGAACAAATTCATAATAAATATCAGGGATAGGATAAAGCTACTGTGTTTTTGTTATACCAGCAGTCTAATTTTTGCCCAAAGCACTGTCACTGGCTGCAAGACATCATTAGCCTAACTGGTGGTATGAAACACAATGTATAAGCATATCATATTTAGACCTACTACAATATTCTATCAGTATCTGCATCTATATTTATGTAGACCATGGATTGGAGATTATGACACTGACAAAAAGACAGGAGGCAAAGCTGGAGTTGGCAGGGTTGAAGACGATAAGATTTTCATTTGGAATGACCAGAATGGAAAGGATTAGAAATGAGTACACCTCAGGAGTAGTCTGTGTTTGGATCTGTGCACAGGAGGGATATGAGGATATAATAGGCAAATGATGTTAAATATGCACCTGACAAGCCAGCGGAAAAGAGGAAGACCACAGAGAAGATTCATGGATTTAGTGAAGGTGACTATGCAGAGGGTTGTTGTATCAAAGGATGCCAGAGATAGGTCAAGTTGGAGGCAGGTAGTCTGCGGATCATCAAAGCTGAAAAAAGTGTTTTTCTATGGATTTGAAGGATTGCTATGTGCATTTTAAATATTACAAATGTTGCACAAGGATGGCAGCAAACTGCATTAAAGAAAAAAAAAAGTCTCATCCTTCTATTGGCTCATTAAACACAACTCTATATCCATTGTACTGACCCACATTGCAGGCTACTTGACTCACTCTTCCATCTAGTGTTGAGTACGTGACATTACGTCTGTCATTATAGAGAATTACATTATAAAAGGTTATAATAGTCGAACATTAAACCAAAAGATTTATTATGGATAAGAGCAGTTTATGAGACAATAAACGACGGTAGTAGTGATGGGTAATATTTTGCTTTTCACGAGGTCAGGGTGCATTAATATTTTGCATTTTGATGATGTGCGCATGCGCAACAGGGGCCGGGTTCTGCTAGAAGGATCAAATGTTTTTGTTTTCGTGTGGGATGGAAGGTAGCTGACAGGTCGATATCGATATCTACGACGGCAAACGTTTCTCAGGTAAACAAAACAACCCTGCGTTTCTTGTCGGTGTTTGCGTTCATTAGTTGGTGTCACCTTTTAAGTCGAAGCAGGTAGCAGGTTTGGGCTACATATGCTAGTAGGTTACCCAATGTTAGCTTTAGTAACGGTGTATTTCATAGCTTCTTTGGTAGATATCTCTTATAGCCTGGTGTTTATTTGTTATAATTTAGAGTATGAGGCCACAGGAAGTGGGAATGGAGCTTAGACGTTAAGATGAGCTAACATAACCGCAGGCATGTCACAGCCTTTGATGCTAGTATGTAAACACAGTGTTGATAAGAGAAAAACACGCTGCGCATACATGTACACACCTGTTTGACATCGTTTCCATAAATATCATCATATAACCAAAAATAGCCAAGTTATTCTAAGGAAACTGAAATGAGAAGGTTTTCATGTTGCACGGTACTAGAGTATTCCAGTAACACTCCCATTCAGTGGTATTTCCAAATACAGTTTCATACTTTTCCTAAAGTAAAGTAAACTGGCAGATATCATAACAGTAAATCAGTAAAACATCATTTGACTTTAAAACCTCCAGTGTCACTTGTGGGAGTGTTTCAGGTAGAGTTTTATTTCATTGTATAACATTATGAGGTCAATAATAAGTAATCCATTACTGTAAATATGGTTTCTGCTGTTCTTTTAAAAAGGTTGTCTTACCTTTACTTGTGTGTACTGATACAGCAGGAAGTGCAGATTCCATGATATTGTTCTATAAGTAAAAGAACAACAAAGTGTGTTCAGAGTGTTGGCTAGAAAATTGTTTTTTATTCTGTAATTGTATTTTTATATTGTAAATAACTGAGTGTAAGCTAAAAATGTAAGGAACAGCATTATATTTATAGGCCTATAAATGAACTGCAGTAATGTAAATGTATTCTAGAGACAATGGTATACTCAATCAAATACACTGATCCTTTAGGAATTAGGTATCATGCTGAAATACGTGTTTTATTAGGATCACATTTAAACTAACATTACAAGACAGTTGAACTTTGATAATGCAAGTGTTCAGGTGGGACACTGAAACATATACAAGATATCTGGTATTAATGTCTCAGGGATTGTTTTGGAGTCAATAAAGGAACTCCTAGTTGTTCAGTATGATACACTGAGAAATGGAAAAGTTGTAGTCTGCCCACATGATTCAGCTTGTTCTACTGCAGAAGTCACTATAAATAATGTTGGTACCTAAAAATGTCTGTTTTGAGATTTGCAGGCCTAAAAAGCAACATTTTTAACAGTAAGCCTTTAGCAGTTATAAATAAATCTGTAAGGTGTTATGTAGTCTCTTCTGAGTTTACGGCTTTCTTTACACAGCTGAATCAACTCTACTTGCAGTGACCTTGTAACAGCCCGCAAGAAGACAAAGCCATGGGGAATACAAGCAGTGAGAGGGCTGCAATGGGCCACGGGGAGAAGGCTCAGCGGAGGGACAGCCGAGGTATTAAAGAGGGCGAGAGGCCAAAAATCCTCATGGATAGCCCGGAGGATGCTGATATTTTTCACGGAGAGGACATAAAGGTAAATTGCGCTGCTCTCTCAGAGGCGCATATCAGGTAGAATTTATAGCCTTCTTGGCCCTGTAGATTTCTTCAAACTCTAATCCTTGTTGATAAACAATAGTCTTGTGTATGATATGCATTTCAGGCACCTTTAGAGAAAGAGGAGTTCCTTGCTTGGCAGCAAGACTTAGAATCAGATGACAAAGCACCAACTCTGGAACGACCGACAGTCTTTCGCTGGAAAGGAGATGGAAAGGAGGTCTACCTCTCTGGATCCTTCAACAACTGGGCCAACAAAATTCCCCTTATTAGAAGGTGAGAGCATGTTATAAATCTGAACATGTTTTTCAGGTAGACCTTGAATTTCTGGCTGTTTATCTTTTGAGATTTAAACTAGAGTTTTAACAGATTTCTTTTACAATATTTCTATTTGCATATGAGAAAGGTTTAGTAGAACTAGCCAAGGAGGCAAATCTATATATTATAGGTACATGTGATTTCTTCTTCTTTTTTAAATGGCTGGTTTAAATTACCTGTGTGCCAAATGTTTTCTTTTGTTTTGTTTGTGATCTATCAAAGTCAGAACACCTTTGTGGCAATTGTCGATCTACCTGAGGGGGAGCATCAGTACAAATTTTACGTGGATGGCCAGTGGACCCACGACCCAGCTGAGGTAAGCGGTTACTCTCGCAGTCATTTATAAGCGTATTTTACTTTTCTTACCTAGACCTCAACACAAAATCTGCAGCAGTTTCAGTTTTTAAAGGGATTGCAGCTCTGCCATTCCTGTAAAGTCTGGGTAGACAAAAGCATATATTCACTGATGCAGTATTATTATCATTGCATTATGAGTAATAACTTGTGGGTGTATTAAGGCCACTAGTGTAGGTTAAGATGAGCTGGCTTCATGACTGACTGCAGGCACTTATCTGAGTCACCTTATCTGATGTCATGCTTTAACAATAAACATCTTTTTTTCTCTCTTCAGAAATATAGTAACAAGTGTATAAAATATGTTAGCACACACATATGGTAAACAGGACAAATGGTGCAGTGGAGGGGCGTGACTAGAGGTAGAGTAGTCATGAGTGGACATTAGTTTAAGAGGCTCAAGTGGTTTGTTTCACATCATGATGCTTGTTAAAGCAAACAGTGGCCTGCTATTATATAAATTATGTCTTTCTGGTCTATACTTTTGAGCTTTATTTGTGAGTTTTATTGTCTCCTGTTTCCTAACAGCCTGTTGTAACCAGTCAGCTAGGCACAGTCAACAATATCATTCAGGTAAAGAAGACTGACTTTGAGGTTTTTGATGCGCTAATGGTGGATTCGCAGAAATGCTCTGACATGTCAGGTGAGTGCCGACAGCCACTTTTAATCTGTGCTTTTTTTACATTTACTGATCCAGACTACATGTATGGAAAGCAGGGGTATAAAGTGTTCAAAAAGAATCTTCATTCATTTTAAAGACCAACATTTTTGTTCCTGCCTTTTTTAATGGATGTCAACATTGCTGTTAAAATCTATAGGTTTGAAAATAATTTAATGTTCTTGTCATACTGTTCCCCCTTTTTTTCCCCCCTCAGACCTTTCTAGCTCTCCTCCTGGGCCATATCATCAGGATGCTTATGTCCCTAAACAGGAAGAGAAGTTCAAATCTCCACCCATTCTTCCACCTCACCTTCTACAGGTCATCCTTAACAAAGACACTGGGATTTCTGTAAGTAGCTGTAATCTGAGATGAATTTGGCTTATTCCCACTTTCCCCTGCCCCCTAAAAATAGAATAGAATAGCCCTTTATTGTCATTGTACACGTACAACAAAATTGTGAAAAAATGCATCCACAAGAATAAATAATACAGATCATTTATTTGAAATGTTGTTATTTTGTTTGTCATTGTTTCAGTGTGACCCTGCACTGCTCCCAGAACCCAACCATGTCATGCTCAACCACCTCTATGCACTTTCCATTAAGGTAAGGTTTCAGGGTGACTTTTAAGATTTTTGTGTTTGATGTTTTTCGGCAGCGTGTGGGAGAACTTGATCAGCTTTGTAAGCATTTTAACAGAAAGTATGCGCTGCTGCTGCTGCTTCTGCTTTTAGCAAGCTTGCATGTTGTTGGCACAGCAGATTGAATCTATGCAATGCCAAAAAGGCTGATAAATGGGACAGAAGAACAGATGAAGGACAGATAATTCTCCTTTCACAGGAAAAACAAACTTGCATTTCAAGATAGCCACAGCAAATGTCTGCATGTAAAAAAAGGAGTGGAAAACAAAACAAACTATGTGTATTTTCCATTTCAGGTAGCGGGTGGTCAGATATTCACTTTTTTCCATTTGGTTTCACCTGTAATGTAGTTAAGTAGTTGTACATGGAGCAGATAAAATGCTAAATACAGAGCTTAAACACATTTTTGAATGACTTTATGTAGGCTGTGCGATATGACCAAAATCTCATATCCCGATATTAAGACATCTATCGTCCGATAACGATATAAATCACAAAAATGTAACATTTTCTGTAAATTCTGTGAATGTCGGGCAGCTCGACTTGCGTGAAGTGTTTCCAGCTGGGCGTCGCGTACCTGGAGTCGAGTGTTTTAACTGATGCATGAAACGATACATTTTTAGACATAAGTTGTAACAGCCGCCGTTTTCTTTGTGAGTATTTATCACACAGCGTGCTGCGGGGAAAAGCCTGTTCGAACGTTTGAGTCTAAGGTTTATTTTTTAGCATCTGACGGCTCTTTTTTGCTTCTCATCCGTAAATACTCTGCATCTTTCACGTGATTCAGTTTATTTTGAAAAGTCTCAACAGGATCTTGAGCTTTATTGTGAAAGGTTTATGTGGAAAATAAACAAGCAGACATGCGGTGGTTTTACCGTCGTTGTTGCTAACGACAACGCATAAAAACAAGCGCTTCTCCGTCTGTAGTGTGGTTATATTAAACATAAGAGAAAGAGAGAACTTTAGGAAATTAATATAGCCACTACAGTGACCATCAAAATAATGAAAAAATATTGCCGTAAACAGTTTATTTTGCGACACCACGAAACAAACGATAGCGTAAAATGAAACGATAGACGTTTTTATATCGTCATCCGATATATATCGTTATATCGAACAGCCCTAACTTTATGTTCACCAATTTGACCTGTGAGAAAAACTTTCATTTTGGGGACAATCTGAAAGGCTCTATTTAAACTTAATCTTAATGACTGTTGATACATTAGTAATGCTGCTAAGTGACAATCTTGAATATGCATCACATTATTTCATTATGTCTTATGTCTGGTTGAGTAATCTGATTAAAAAATACTTCTGCTCAGACGGTTCAATTCTAGAAATTGCAGTGCTTTTAATAGCTTAAAACTTAACAACTAACAAATAAACCCTTTCATTGTATTCATGCTATATTGAAATCAGATGCAACAATAAATAGTCATAAGTACAGCAATGTCAAACAAAAATAAGGCATAATATAAAATAGCCTTTCCTCGGTCTTCTAGGAAGTCTTTGTTACGTTAGGAGGCAAAAAAAAGTTCTGACAGTATTGTTTCTCCTGGATGATGTAGTGTGTTTATGTGTGTGTTTTGTGCACCTCCATGTGTGTCTGTGTGTTTAAATGTGCTAGTGAATGAGTTACTGTGTGTGTCTGTAACCTTTAAAGGAGCATGTGGTGGCTGCAATGAAGAAAAGTGAGCATATCACCATTCTCAGAACTGAGGGTTGCTGCCACGTTTCCTACTGCACAAACAGACACTCTGATGGTGTAGATGTTAATAATTAATGTTAATAGTTAATGTTTAGGATAATTCAGTGTCCAGCCTAACAGTCCCAGGTCAGTGACTCAGAG
The DNA here is from genome assembly GCF_001858045.2 of Oreochromis niloticus. Lineage (NCBI taxonomy): Eukaryota > Metazoa > Chordata > Actinopteri > Cichliformes > Cichlidae > Oreochromis > Oreochromis niloticus. The sequence continues at coordinate 28,458,547 of NC_031972.2, forward strand.
TGTTACTGGCCGGTGGAAAGAAAAAAGGAAAAAAAGCAAGCTTTTATTTTTATAAATTTCTTTTAAATATATATTTACTATATACATCTGACAAATTGTTGTCAGAAGAGGTGATTTGATGAAGGAGTCCCACCATGGGCACCCATTCAAGTTTGTGAATGTGATAACTCGAGAAGAAGGTGACGCATCACCTTCAAATTGATACCATAAGTGTATTTATTAAAAGTCTCGGACGAGTTCGAATCTTATTGACGTCAACTTAAAGGTCAGAGGTCATGTTTTCTGAAAGTCCTGTTAATACGAGAAACTTCAGAACAAGGTGACGTAGGATTTTGAAATCAATACCATAGATCTGTCTACCAGGAGGCTGGTGGTTGCCAGTATTTTCTTTGTCTTTATGTACATTTATATGAGAGTCTGAACAGACTTGGGTGTGAACTGCAATTTGACTGGTAGGGGGAGGCATGCAACCATGATGCTGCAATTCTGGTTTCATGTGTGTCCTAAAAAAGCCACAGCCTTACCGATTGCAGCTTAACCATACTGGCTTATAGCATGGTGGAACTGTACATGGTAAGACTGATGCTACTGTTTCCATACTAGTTGAAAGCATGCATTGTGTGAGGTTTTAAGATGACTTCTCCTCTGTGTTGTATCTTTCTGTCACAGGACGGAGTGATGGTACTCAGTGCAACACATCGCTATAAGAAGAAATACGTCACCACCTTGCTTTATAAGCCCATCTGATGAAGCATTCTTTTCTATATTTGGAGCTGTTGTTAACTGTACACTGAGTGTACAAAATGTTAGCTACACATTTTTTTTTCCCCAAAAATCCAGTATATATTCCTTCCAGGTTTCACCAGTTAGATCCATTCTGACCAAAAGAAGCAGCCCTGAATAAGCCGAGGGAACAAATTAAGTTTGTAAAATGTTGACTTGATTTCCAGAAAAAATTTGGACTGAGGGTTATAGTAATTGCTTTACAGTAATGCACTAAAAGCAATACATACAAATAACAAATGATTCAGTTGGACAGCCACTTACTGGAAAACAGACAGAAAAGAGTTATTTTAAAGGAAGCCTGCTGTAAAAGGTAGTTTAAGTGATGATGATGCTTTTCCCATGCAGTACATCACATCCGATTTTTGTGTCATATATCAGCACAACTAACTAATAGCTGGATTGGATTGGTGGGTAAATGAGGTCACTGTGTTCACTTCAGTTCTGTGTTACTGTGTTTACTATAGGAATATTTAATATGTAACATAGACTATAGTAATTATATAGCACATCGTGGTTTTTGGGCACCTGTTTTGAAGCCTGAAGTTGGGTACTTCAAGTATTATTTCTTTCTTTTTTTTCTTTTCTTTTTTTTTAACTGGCAAACGAGTGGTGGTTGTGACACTTAGTCGTTACATACACAACAGTGCCCTTACAGTACCCTGCTTTTTCCCTAGTTTTACCCTGAATGCGAAAGTGAACATAATTTAGTATTACATAAGATGATTGAAAGCATAAACTCATTAGTAAAGTGTGTACGGTGGTCATAAGTCAATAGAAAAGTAGGGTTATTTTACTAATAGACTTCCATAAAATCTGACTTTTTTTTGCAATGAGTGGGCTTTTCCCCTGCTGGAAAGATTACAGGTTTAAAGCACTACTGCTTTTAATATACAGTCTTTGGCCAGCAACACCCACTAGCTTCATTTTAATAGCAAGAACTAACAAAGCATGCAGGGAGCCAGGAGTAAAGGGTAAGTGGAGGGATTTCATGATTCCTACACCAGTAAGTTTGCTTGGTTGGTTTGTTTGCAGTGCTCTGTGTATTAGTTTTGATTTGGCAAAGTCGGCTGATGACAGAAAGTTGACGGTGCTGTCTATGCCAGCTTGTCTTTTGGCATTTTGTTTGTTAACATCACATGCTGCAAAGCTTTTAGTGCATTTTAATAAAATGAAAAGTTGTGCTCTAATTAAGTAAAAACAACTTCACAGTAAAGCAGCAAAGAGAAAAGCACAGCTTCTCTCACACTTTGCTAAAATGAAGGAAATTTGGTAAATTATTTTTTCCAAAAGTTGAATCTGTTCATCTGGACGTAGCATTTGGTGGAAGAAACGTTTCGTCACTCATCCAAGTGACTTCTTCAGTCTCAGCTGACTGCAGGTTTCCCCAACCCTTATAAACAGTATATTTGCATAATGACTGAAACCAGCCCACTGAAGGAACAATGGGCTGTGAGGTCAGTTCCTTAATCATAATTATGCAAATTCCCATGACCACTTTCCTGGATGATTGAGAATGCATCAAGACGATAAATTATTTTTTATTCATTTCTTAATTTTATATTTATTAGTTTATTAAATATTGTTAAGTACCAAAATGACTACTAATTTATATATACACTATATAGTGCTAAGACAATTAAGGGAACACTTGAACGATTGTAACTATGATTTTTGCTGTGATTTTTGAATCCAGCCCCCGGGGGGTTAATGAGTTTGGTTTTTACTGACTGTTGTTAGGCCGTTTTGTTCTCAACAAACTACACAATGTATGTCAGTAAAGATTGTTTTACTTGAATACTTCATTCGTCAAGATCTAATGGGTAATGTAATTTTCCCCTTTATATTTGGTACATTTTGGTTTTGCAAAGTTTGGAAGGGAATGATTAAGGCAAGTGCAAATTACTTTAATTTGCACTTGCAAATGGTATTGAGTGATGCCCAAAGTGATGGTACCCATGTTTATATTGTGACTGAAAATACTGGCTCAGTAAATTCTTGTAACCTGCATGACAGTTTTAGATTAACCTAAACATTATAAGAGGTTAGCAACTCTGAGATTATGCACACTATTGTGCACATCTGTTTAGTATGGTAATGTCACTCCATTCCCACTTAATCTGCCTCTATTTGTTCCCATGACTGCCCTTTGTAGTGCTCAACTTTATCTTTTCTTAGCAGAATGTGGTAGAACATGAACATGTTTGTAATTAAAACAGACAAAAGTGTAATGACGCAAAATGATTACTAATACTGAGAAAACCTAATTGAAAGACCTCAGATAAGTACGCGCTGTTTTTGTCTTTCTTGTGGCTGAGAAGACCACAGCGGCACAATCAAGAATGTAAATGTTGAGGTCAAAGAAAGACAAAATGCACTGTGGTAGCTTAACTGTTCAGCTATTTATGTTGTTGTTTATTTATTTAGCGATGATCACACTGAGCACATTAAATAAGTTATGTTAACTATTCACCAATATATCTTTTTTTCCTACATTGTTTTGTTTGTTTTGTTGTGAAAACTAGTCTTAGTTGTGGTTATGACCATTCCAGTCAAAAGCTAGACAAGAGTTTAAAAAAAGAGAGAATAAACTTTTAATTTAGGGCATGTACTCCAAACAAACTAATGTATCGCAAGAGTAATATTTATTTTTTTTAAACATCTGTGTAGATTTATATAGGTGCCATCGCACACATCCTCCATCCTTCCTAACATCCTTCCTTCTTTTACTGATGTATTTTATCAAGAGTGACACCAGGTAGTTGCTCCCTACTGGTTTAGCTAATGTGGCATAGATCATTGTGAGCACCAGTTTCTTTCAAATAATGTTTCAGATCCATTATTTTGTTGATTTTTAAACAACCGCTCCTGAAAGTTGTGGTCATAATGTGTAAGCTTTTCTGCTCTGTGTATAATCTGTTGTTGATTTGATAGGGCATCAAGGACTGAAATATTTTTAAAGCTGTGTGAATCGAACCAACATCATTTTATCATCTTATTTTATAATTTTTGTGTCTGTGCATGATCACCATAAAAATGTGATGCTGATTATTTTGATTTTGACGAAGTCACATTTGTTCATGTTAATTTTGCTGTCAGGACTGACATAAAGGTGATTGTGGGATGTTACCATGCTAGACATATAAATCCATTTCAGGTAGTCATTTTAATCATTGCAATTTGCAAACCTTTTTTTCATTCTAAGAAAGGTATTTATTAAAGAATATGTTTTAAAAAATTATGTATTGTGTCATGTTTAATTTATAACACGACTGCAGCCATTTTGATCATTAGAGCTGAACCTTCAGTAACTGACTGACCTTTGTGCAGTTATTAAGCAGTCATTATTTATAAAGTGCATATTGCCTTCCAGTCATATTAGGGCCCCTGCAGAATTGGGAAAGTATTTGTCATTTTCAGAGGACACCTTAAAGTCATACACCTGCATGCGGAATGATACTAAAAGCTGTTTTATACCTGTGTAAAATATCTGCAAAAACCAGTGTTGCAACCATACGGTACATTTTTAAAGTTTTAACATGAAATATTATATTCATCAACATCTACCCTTTAAATATATCCTAAATTTCCTATATGGCCCCTCTTCAAAAAATAAATACTGCTGTTATGAATTCTGAAACGTGCCGTTTCCTGCTTTCTCCTCTACAGATTGTTCTGTTAATGCACTTTGCATTGAAACTCAGTGGTCTACACATCATCTGTTATCTACTGTATGTCATGTTTTATTTTGTTTTGGCTTTTTTACTTTATAATTGTTATGTAATTATTTTTAAAAAGTGTCTAATAAATAAGCATTTTACATGGCTAGCTGTGACGTTATTTTTCATACTATATGGGTAATAACTATCTGAAAGATGAGTGGAAACAAGCTTTGCTGGTTATGAAATGATGCATTTTCTAAACTGCAATCTTGTGTGCATCAAAGGAACCTTGGATATACAGTACTGTGCAAGTCTTGAGGCTTTTGGTTTTCTTGGAAAAAGGGAAAGGTGGAAATAGATTATTAAAATCTGCAAACATAACAGATTTAGCAAAAGCAGAGTTTGTACTGTTCTAACAAGCTTGAAAGTCAGTATTTGATCTGACCACTTTTATTCTTCAGCACACCCCCTGAACTCTCTTAGGGAAACTTTCTCTTAATTACCTTTTGTTTTCTGTCAAGATGAACCCACACTGCTTGAAGAATTTTGAGGTCTGGGCTCTGGGAAGGCCAATACATGACTGATAGCCACTAACACCACTGGCTAGAATGCAGCCCCAAAGCATGATGTAGCCTCCACTCTGTTTTAGAGATTGCTGTTTTACCTCTGTCCTGACCACCTCTTTACATAATGATGATTTGAACCAGAAATGTCACAAATTTAATCAATAAGACCTGTTGCCGCTGAGGATAAGTTTGCTTTTATCTAATTTGACATACCCCAGCCTTTTCTCCATCAGTGTTTCCCTTCTTTGAGAATGGCCTTTATGAGAACCACCATTCCACTGAGAACATTTCTGGTGAAGTTTCCGCAAATAGTAGATGGATGAACTAGGGACCTAATGCAACTCGTGTCCTGTTTCAGGTTTTAAGTTGTCTGTTATCTGTAGACACAACACTGTTTCATCTATTAAGTAAGGTTCCTTCTAACTTAAGGGATGATTTTGAGTGAGTCATAGGTCAGTGTTAAGTAGCTTAACAACCAATAAAAACATTCCTCTCAAAATGATCAGGTACAAGGACTAGACTGAAAATGAGTGACAATGCAACCATTCTCCAAAGAAAATCTTTGAAAGACCTTCAGAAAGTCAAGAGAGTGCTCAAGACCACTTTAAAAAATCTCCTTGGAAGAAAAATATGAAGAAATGGGGCATGGCTCAAGACTTTTTTCACAGTACTGTATGTTATTTCCTCCTTTGATAATAGTAATATGACCAATTAACTGGTTCATAGAGTCCATAGAGTCATAGTTATGTACATCAATGTACTTCTTTCGTTAGAACTGTCCCTTTAATTTGGTATACCGCAGCCTTTTGACCCATGAGCCCTGCAAATGTTTATCTGCGTGAAAAAAGCTCAGAAAGCTTATTTTCAATAACAAAAAATCATATTTTGGAAAACATTTATCCTGCACAAATAAATAAATAATTTTTTTTTATTTATATAGCACCTTTCTAGACAGAATCACAAAGTGCTGCACATAAGATAACAAATAATAAAAGGGTAAAAACAGACAATATAAAACAGGCAGAAATTTAACCAAAAACTGTTTTAAAAAACTGTTTTTGGTTAAAAAACTGTTTCTGTACATAGTACAACATACAAATCCAGGGGTACATATACCAGATGTTATCAATTATCTGTACTTCTAGGAGAATGTTATGGACAACAAATCATTATGAAAGACAGAATATGGGTGAAAGTATGACAACCTACAACCCACAAGTATTTGCTGATATTATAGTCCCTGGGGATTATAACAGTCTGGGTCATTTCTTCTGACTAATATTTTAAGCAATTAATAGACTTGAACAAAGATCCAGTAATTACCCAGTAAACAAAACCAAACGTTTCACTAATATTCAAATCCTAACTCAGAAATTTACAAAAAAACAAAAACATGATTACTTAACAGAAGCAACCACTAACACATCTACAGAAATCTGAACACAAGTTCCCCGAGTGTGAGAACGATTATCCTTTTTGGCATATGTTGGCTCTTGATGCTAAGAGTCTATGTGACCCTGTGTAGTATGAACAGCTGACAGACAGGGTTTCATACCTGATATATAAACAGGCCTGAACATAAGTGGGAGCTACTCTGGGATTAACCTCCTAAAATCCGAACTTTTCCACGGCATGCATTTTTAATTTCTCTTTGATATTTGGGCTGATTGGGACCTGATGAATGTAAAAACAAAGAATTATCAGATTTTTTTTAACCTAATTTTTGTTTCTAAGAAAAATGAGAGCCACATATGAGGATATTCATTTAAAATTTCAATCGAAAAGTACCAGTATAATGTCATCGTAAGTGGATATCAGGCCCTTGTACAGCAAAATTGAGTATTTTGGTCTAAATAACCCAAAATGTGATGTCCACATATGTGGACACCAGGTCCTAGGAGGTTAAACTTCAAGATGAATGTCCTCCAGACTGCATTTTTCTTGGCTCTAGGCCTCTGTGTTGGTGAGTACAGCATGTCTGTGGCTGTTAAGCTATACATATCATGAATAGAAACACATCCCATTACGGTATAAATCATAGTTCTACCCTGTGCTTGTGCTTCAGCCCAGTCCTTAGACTACAAGGCACTCAACCAGTTCAGAAATATGATCCTGTGTGTAATGCCTGATAGCTGGCCTGCTCTTGACTATGCTGATTATGGCTGTTATTGTGGAGTGGGGGGCTCTGGCACACCCGTGGATGATCTGGATAGGTAATGGGTTAGCCATTCTACTTAACACATAAAAAACCAAAAGAGGTTGTTTTTTTTTCTTTTCAGTAATCACCATTATTCACGTTTTGACTTGTAGATGCTGCCAGGTGCATGACCAGTGTTACACTGATGCTATGCAGCACCCTTAATGCTGGCCCATCCTGGACAATCCTTACACTGAGTTCTATGACTATAATTGTGATGACCAAAATAAAAAGATCACCTGTGGCAGTGAGTACTCAGAAAAGCTGATTGGCATTTAACTTTACAGTAGCACTTGTTGGCCTTCTGGTTACTGCAGAGTGATGTTAGAGCTCTTTATTTTCTCTTTTTCAGACAATAACAATGAATGTGAGATGTTCATCTGTGAGTGTGACAGAAAGGCTGCTGAGTGTTTTGCAAGATCACCTTGGAATCCTGAGCATGAGCACCTTCCCAGTGACCAGTGTCAATAAGACCTCTGCAAACAACTATATTGAACAAAGAATTTAATCTTTCAGATATGTTTATCTTTTTAAAAGTGATGTAACGCTCTTTCAGTGTAGAAATATAGTGATGGTTAACATGGGTAATGTGATTTAGTATGGAGCAGCCTATAACCATCCATAGCTTCCTACATTCACTAAATTGCCCAGCTTGGATTGTAGTTGTGATCCTGCATTGTTTCCTCTGTTATATGACATTTGCTGAAGTATAATCTTTAAAAATTATTGCCAATAGAGGGCACTCTGCTCTACTTGTTTCCTTTTGTGGCCAGCAAGAAAAAATTGAAAGGATATTATTGACATGGATTCATTTGATGTTTGGTCTGTGTTGGCTGGATTCAGTATACTATCTGTAACAGTCTCATTTTGTAACACCAAACTTAAACAAATAAAAACTGAACAGTGAAGTGAAGTAGCCTAAAGATCTCAAAAAGCAACACCTCTCAACAAATATAATGATCATTTGGAGAATGATTGATGTCAATGACTTTGTTTCACATACAAAGTCCTTGACATCTATCATTCTTGAAAGGCTTACAAAACCATTTCTAAGGCTTTGGGACTCCAGTGAACCACAGTGAGAGGTGGGACCTAATATCCATAAATCGAGAAAACTTGGAACAGTGGTCAAACTTGACAGGAGTGGCTGACCTACCAATATTACCCTAAGAACGCATGGACTAGTCATCCAGGAGGTAAAAAAAAAAAAAAAAACTTCCAGAAAAACATCTACAGAACTGCAAGCCTTACTGGCCTCAGTTAAGGCTAGAGTTCATGGAAATGTGATTCAATAAAAAGAATGAGACTGGGGGAAAATAGCATCCATGGGAGAGTTTCAAGGTGAAAAACACTGTTGACCAAAAAGAACGCAAAGGCTCGTCTCATGTTTGCCAAAACACATCTTGATGATCCCCAAGACTTTTAAAAAAATAGTCTGTGGAATGACAAGACAAAGATCAAACATTCTGGGAGGTTTGTGTGTATTACTTCTGGTAAGTAACACACAGCCTTTCATTGAAAAAACCCCCAAAACAAAACATTCTAACAACAGTCAAACATGATGGTGGTAGTGTGATGGTCTGGGTCTTCTTTGCTGCTTAAGGATCTGGGCGACTTAATTGATAGAACCATAAATTATTCTCTCTACGAGAAAATCCTGAAAGAAAATGTTCATCCATGAGATGCTTTGGCATGGCCTTAAATGATCCGTTCATGCTCAAAAGCCCTCCAATGTGGTTGACCTGAAACAATACTGGAAAGATGAGAGCCAAAATTCTTCGACAGTGATGTGAAAGATCCGTTTCCTTCTTTTTTGGCTACTTAGGGGTTGCCACAGCAGATCATCTTCCTCCATCTCATCCTAGCATCCTCTATTCTATTGCACTGGCACATCAAACTGGTTGTGCCAACCTTTGCATTAGGTTTAGCGGGCAGTTACTTTTTTTTACATTGTGCCAGACAAGTTTGGAAAGCTTTTTTTCTTATAATATATTAAATCGTATTTTAAAAATTGCATACTGTATTTGCTCAAGTGGTCTTTTTCTAATATAAAAATTGGTTTAATGACCTGTAACATATAAGTCTGCCAAATTTGCATTAAAACAAAACACACAAACTGGCAAAGGAAGCTTTTTCATAGCACTGCTTTCACAGCATTTTTATTTATTTAAAGATATGATACTTTGCATCAGGCACTATAATGTAGCATTTGTACCATATATAAATACACGATATACTAAATATACAAATACAAATAATTCTACTAAGACTTACCTCTAGTCATTTTGTGTACTATTACCATCAACTATATCAACTATTATCATTTAATCTTGAAAGAAAAAAATCGTTTGCCTTTCATTGTTGCAACTCTTTGGGTGACCCATTTTTCTGGACTGACTGAATGTAATTGTTATAGGTATAGACACGTGCACGTGACTTGAACTAATCACAGACACTATTTCCTATGTTTTATGCGCTGATTATGTGTTTTATGTCCTTATTAACACCATTGATCCAAGTACTCACGTTGTTTTTTTCCATTCTGGAAGATAAAGAAAGAAGGTAGTTTGATATAAAAATTAAATACATTTAAATTATTCCAAATAGATCATTCACTTTTTGTTGTTCCTATCGTAGACAGAGTTTTAGTTAATTGTGAGTTTATACCATGTAGGAAAAGCATAAATCTCGTCTACTTGTTTTTAGCAAGCCACTTCTGTTAGCTACCCAAAGCTCACTCTTTGTGATCACAGCTGTGGCTGCAGCCCACTGGATCAGTCTGCAGGCTATTGTTCAGACAACATGAGCTTTAGCACTGTAATCACCAGCAGCTGGTAGCTGGCTTCTGGCTACCATCCAGCTGTGCCTGCTGCTCTCTAAAAGATAAAATGAGAAAAAAAAGATATCGACCAGTGAAAAGCCTTTCTCAGACTTAATGCCTTGTGTGGATGTCTGCATACAGTCTTTTAATATTTATGTAGTAGTTGCCATTATCATGGTTCCTAAACAAATGACTATAGTGTTGATGGCTATGCCTTACTTGGACTTGTTGTGTGAAACAGTGTCTGAATTGATGAACAGGAGACCTTAATGTCCACACTGTTTCAATTTGGGGCTTCAGTATCTTGGACTGTACCCCAGGTCTCCAGAGATTAGACTGTGAATACTCTGTGCACTATAGAATGCAATGGGTCCTCAAAACTAAATGACAAATGAGGGTGTTTATCAGCAGCTTGCAAAATGACCAACATCCCAGTCCCACTGGCAGGAAGTTGTCATTTGTCACTGTTGTTTTCCTGTGACAAAAATACAAAATATAACATGCATCATCAATATGGGTAATTAATTTTTAAGAATGAAAATGTTTTTAAAGAATTATTTTGGAACCTTGATTCAGAGAATGTATCTCAGTACTGGAAAAATATACTTGACATTGTTGTTTAGCTTATCTTTTAGTAGGTGGAAGAGATGGGAAATATAATACTCAAATGATATAGTAAAAAAAAAAAAGTAAAATAAATAAATAGGTGCTTAAGGCTACAAGGTGTGAAAACCTGCTTCATCTGTGAATGCCCCACATGCAACACCCCAGCTGATACCGTTTAGCTGTGACAGTTTCAAAAAGTGTTTTTTTCTGGGAGCTGTCCTGTGTGAAAGGACAAAGAAACCAGCCCAAAGACTAGAATAAACAGAACAAAAGCAACAATAACATCCTCCCAGTGGTTTCAATATCTAATAATGACTCCACCCTTGTATGTACTGTAAACACAAACTCATGCACTATCCAAAGTACATGCTGTCCCTTATGCTGCCATGGTTACATGGTGTTTGCCACTCCAGTCATGTGCATGACAAGATGTAACAGTTCCCAGGGTGTTACTCAACCATTTAGAGCAGGTAAGTGTTAGGGTGTGTTTGAACACAACGCCCCATTCAAAGCTTGTCTGCAACCTCGCCCAGAAGATCTGTTTTGTTTTGTTAATTTATTCTTTCTGGTATGTATGACGCACAAGAGTGAAACACACACCAGAGCCAGAACTGAGGCCAGAGGAATAATGTCTGTGTGAATATACAAGTTCATTCATTGTGTTAGCTGTCATTACAAAAGATTTTTGGAATAATTACCTTTATCTGCTGATATATGTTTTTTCTCTTAAGCAAATTAAGGTCTCGTGTTTTTTGCTTTTTCCCCAGTGATGTTATGTCACGCTACAACACGCAGCTATGCAATATTGCACAGTTTACCTTGCCAAGGAGATGGACAAAAAGACAAACTATATTTTAAAATAATTTTAATCAAAATATCAAGTAAGACAAGTTTTCACATTTCAAAAGGGAAGTTAAGCTTAGGAGGTGGAGGTGCATTATGTTTGAATTGTTTCAAGGGTATATTACAGATCAACCAGCACTGTCCACTGAAAACCTCCACTAGGTTTAAGTAACTCTCCACCATTTAGTTTCAGAATTGAAGAAGTCTCTTGATGAAAATGTCTTCACAAAACTTAAAGAAGTCCAGTCGCTTTCTTTGCAAGCTTCTTAGACCACCATGTCCTGGATGACTGAGAATCTGCGCAGACATATACAGCACAGTAGATTTCATAAGCATGTACCCCTCCCTAAAGCCACTGTTTCTTAAATATTTTAAGTTAAAATAATATTTCTCAAGTCTGTGAAGAGGGTATTGGGTGATTTCAATTTGGACCCGTTTTCCAATCTTCCCTGAGTCTTCTGAATATACTGTAGATCAGGGTAGTTCTGCACACTGATCGACTTCTGTAAAGGCCACGACAGTGACCTGTGCTTTGAAAATGTGGGGTAAGAACGATTAGTGTTGCCTTGGTTGACATTTGATCTTTCTTTTTCCATCCAAACTCTGTAATTTTGCCCCCCGTTGTTGTCCCAGTGTAGTGTAGCACAAGGCCCTGGTCTGAAAGACACACAAAACTCAGTTCGCTCCCTTGGATCCATGTTGTGAGTTAAGCTTAAGTTGAAGCCAAAAACATCCACATCAGACCCCCCACAGCGATGTTGCCACAAGAATGTGCAAGGAATGTCACGATGGCTGCGCCAGGAGTCAAAGGTCACCCTTATGCACACATCCTTTTCAGTAGCAACATGGGCAACAAACACTTTACCACTTAAGGCGTACTCAGAAATGTTGCAGCTTTCCAGCTGTACTTTCATATCTTGCAAACGTGCAAGAAAGGCTTTCTGGTCCTGGGCCGGCTGAGGGAAACCCAACCGCAACTTGTAGGGATTCAGTTTATCTGAGGTTGACTGCTGGCCTTCCAGTTTGGCTGGAGAGGGTCTCATCACCAGGGTAGAAGTGGGAGACAAAGGTTCAGGAATAAACATACGCACAGCAGTAAGTGCAAATCCTTTGGCATCTGCAAACACAACTTGCTTCTTGATTTCTCTGCTGATGTGCTTGCGTAAACAGCTCCGAGTATTTTCTGGTGGTGAATGAGGGGAGGGCAACAATTGTGATGGTAAAGATGAAGTGGAAGGCAAGGATGGGTGTGATAACGGATAAGTGGTCTTCACTGGATAGTCAGTATGCTTACAAGGAGGCTTTGTGGATTTCAGGTGCGACATGGAAAACAGTTCATAAAGTTGTTGCTCCTGCCTGAGGCTCAGACACTTAGCCATTTCAACTGGATTCACAGCATGCTGGGGATGACTAAAGGCATGAAGAACTCTAAGAAAAAAAAAAGTCATAGGTTTAAAATCAGATCTATTTTTATATAGATAAATGAAATTATAGATATATTTTATCCTATATTTCAACATAAAAAATATTTTGTGAATTCTGATGTTAATACAGTTACCACATGGTTAAATATATAACAGTAACGTACCTTGTACAGCTCATTTTCAGGCTGTAAATGTGACACTGGAAGTCTTTTGTCTTTTCTTGAAAGCTGCAGTAAACTCAGTGCAATCTATAAATGCAAAAGAGGAAATATAACAAATAAAACATCTTAGTAAACCCAACAGTCAATGAATTAACTATAAACATGACGTGACAAATAAATGAATAAAATGCAAAGTGATTCAAATTTTTAAATGCAAAATATACTTACAGGTTATAACAGTAACCATATGCTTAATCAAATCCGCCACTTAGAAAGAGCACGAGAGCACCTCAGTTGCAGTCTGTTAGTGCTGTCTCTGGAGCTTCACTGACAAGTTTGAGAGTAAGGCGGCACTGTCTATGACACCATGCCTACATGTGGGTATACTTTAGCCAATGAAGTCAAGCTGCTTTCTTTATATCCTGCCCCTTAAGAACTGATATGTGAAAGGCGGTCTCAAAGTTTTCCTTTTATGGAATTCTTTTGTAATGGCCAAACTTTAAGTGTGTTTAATGGTGAAGGTGAACTAGAGAATGATTTCAGCTCCATCAATACAAATGTAACCTTTTAAATGATCTCTCCTTTTTACAGTTCAGATTTAAAATTATAGCAGACACAGGAAAGGCACTCATTTCTGAGATTATGGACAAGATGTATTGCTAACAGAAACTGTAATGTAAAGATAAAAAAGAAGTGACCCAAGCTTTAATATAGTTGTTGGGGAGAGCAACATTATTACTGTGCATGTATGGTGTTCTTTAAAAGTTCTGCTTGTCAGTTAAACATATAATACATTATAATCTTCTCACGTGTTAAATCATTAAATTATTAAGAAGTAATTCATTATCATTGCTAATGTTTAATATAGCTTTTCCTTTAGAATAGTTCAATCACATAAGTAGTTTTATACCTCTAAATTGCATAGCTTTATTTCTTAATGATAAACCTGGCATTAGGGGAAATGTTCCAACATGCTTTCTTTCTTGGTGAGAAGATCAACAATACTGATTGAGAAGCTGCTGTGCTTAGCTTAGCATGCTCAGTAAATGGTAAAACAGCTACCCTGCTCTTTTGGTACAGACTGTAACATGGTCAAATGCTAATGTCAAAGCTTTGAAAAACAAGTTTAGACTGAAACAAGTGTGGGAGTAACTGCAGTGCTGCCGTAGACAACTATTATGGAACATTTCACTAGTTAATTAACTTCAAGTTCAGACAAATCAAATTCCATGAAGTGAAAGTCTTGGTTCCAATAAATAGAGTACACCAAGTTCTGGGATTGGCATTTGCGAGCAATTACCTTTTCTTTTGTTTTTTTTAATAGAGTTGGCTCTATGTATAATTTTCCTTTTATGACCTCACTGTAAATTGGCAAGCTACAACCAAAAAAACCCCAAAACCCCCCAAACCTGTCTTGATGTACAAGGTAGGTTAGATGAAACAATGTTCTCTGTATGTAGCATGTTTTGACTTGCAGAAAGAGACAGCCAAGAGACAGCCAGTCTCTGTAGAGCGAACAATTGAGTCATGGAGAAAGAATGTTCCCAAAGAGCTGGCATACTCCTCGTACAGACTTTCACAGGTGACGTGAGGTCATGCAAAAGCAAAACTCAACAGAATCTGTGTTTAGTGGCAGTTTGTTGGTTGATCTGTCTTCTGGCATAAAAGCTATTTCACATCTGCACTGGATCCCTGAATTTGTACCTGATATTGTTGGAGGTAATAGAGCAAATAAGTGTCTACAACAAATTCTGAACTACAGCTTTATTTAGAATGCATAAATACACTATCTGATATTAATAAATGTGTTATTAATCCTTAATTAATGTTTCAGAGTGCAATAGTGTATCTTTTTTTAGGTTTTATAATACTCACTTTTGTATCAGATAAAATCATGCCCTGTTTTACCCAAGACATTAACATGACAGCTATGATGACTTAAATATATTTTTATTAGGAATGTACATGCAAGAATGTTCTAGAGGTCCTCATTTCTGTATCATAAAAAAACCTCAGAACTCATTTATATAGAGCGCTTTTGACTGCATGTCATACTTTAATGATACTTTCACTTTAACAATACCTTTATACAGCACTTTATTTTATACATTTCAAGCACTTCGTCTATCTCACATCCATGGTCAATTTAAAACCGCCAAATAAAAATTAAACATGTTCAAAACCCATAACAGGTGGGTTTCATACAAATACAACCAAACTGTTTATTTCTGGGAGTTAGAATACTTGAGGGGTGTGTGCTGCAGGTATTTTCAGACAATATCTCAACACACTCCTGAGTCAGTGAGTGACACATGCTACACAAAAAATGACCCCAAATATCTAACTAAATATCTAACCAGCTCTCAGTTACTCATAGACTGCCTGGAATGATAGCATCTAAACGGTCTGTTCTAACTTGCAAGATCAAAAATGGCAGTACTCCATGTCAATAAAAAAAAAAAATACCCCAAATAATCTTATTTTGTGTGCACTCTCCCATTCAAATTGCTTTTTGTTTTGTGTTTCTTTTTTGGGGCATATTCTAAAAAATGTGTTGCAGTGCAGTTCCAGGCATAGCTAAAGTTTTAAAAATGTAAAAGGCTTCTTAAAAAGCATAAAAGATGCTTGATGTTGGTGAAAGAGATAAACCGACTATTATGAGGTTTATGGTAAGTAACCTCATATTATAAAGCCTGCCGTGGATTATCACACCACCAAAAGAGTCCTAACATTTAGAGCATTCATATGAGTTCACTGAATGTTTTGTGCTTATAATTTAAGACATAAATTACAATAATAATATTAATAATAAAGATCTTATATGTGCTGAGTTGTAAACACTGTGGTGTTTACAACTATTTGCATTTTTAAATAAGGCCCCTATGTATCCACATACCTATTCTTACTATCTAAATGTACTGTACTCATTTATTTATTTTATATTAGAACATGGTTTAGAACATGGTTTAATCAAATCATACAATGCCAATAAGCAAAAAACTGTGTATTCATATGTTGCAATACCTATTTAAACTTTTCTTTTCCAAGAAACAGAAGTTAACCCCATCCAGGTAAATTTTCAGTTCCTTCCCACCAACGTTTCGCAGCACTTGGCCCCCTGAGTACAAAAAGCAATGCAATCGAAGAACCCCTATGTGCAAGTAATGAATAGCCAAGGTGAGAAAAGAAGAGCTTGAGAAAATTCATGAAATGCTTACATTTAAAAATTCACTGAACCAAATCAATTTCAGAATCAATCAGCATTTCAAATTTTTCCTGTGAACTTCACCTCTTTCTTATATGTTTAAATAATATATATTCACACTGTTGGCTCATATTTTGCAAATGCATAAAATCCTTCAGACATGTTTTTAGTTATTATGCAGCATGAACAAATCACAAACCCTTCATTGTTAAATGGACATACTTTGTTTTCCCTCTCTTATGCAAAACATTCTGGCCACTTGTCTTGACAACTCATATAAATTCAGTTCTTTTTTGATCTAGTAGTATCCCTGTGCTTTTAAATTCTCACCATTTCAAGCATATGGGTCACTATTCATAATTCAGAAAGTGTTGTCATAATGTGAATAGTAATTTTGTCATTTATATTAATGTTGTTTTCCCTTGTATTTTTAACTGTGGCCATTTATTTTGCATTACAGTAGCTCATCAGCCCAGCTGCACTCTCTCACCACACATGGATATCTGATAACATTATGAAATGCAAATGAAAGAAAAGCACAATCCCCCCCACTCCCCCTCCACACACACACACACACACACACACGCACGCACACACGCACACAAACGTGTCCGCACACACACACACACACGCACGCACACAATTGCGTGCGCACACACACACACACACACGCACGCACACAATTGCGTGCGCACACACACACACGCACACACACAGCCACAAAGCACTGCCAAAAGTAATGATAAAGTTATGACACATACCAACTGACTTCTGTCAACTGCATGCAGATGTTCAGTGAGCTCATAAATGAAGTCACAAAGAGTCATACACAGTGCCTCATTAATCCCAGTTTTTAAAGTGTCTGTCTGTCTGTCTGTGTGTACTATTGGCTTGACTACCTGTCTAGACTTCTTCTCGCATTGTGGTCTCATGTGGAGATGAGCAATATGGGTTTTAATTTATTTATTTAATATTTAGGAGTTCAGCAATTTTGTAATTTCACTCCAGCACTCACTTTCCCTCATAAACATCCATCATCTGTCAATAACAGAGTATGGTAAACGTGAGCGGAACTTTGTTTGTTCCAGTACAAAACCTGGCTGCTTGAGATGAGCTCTTTAACCCTTAATTTCTTTTTAAGTTATTCCTTGCTGGATTTACTGGTGTGTTTGGGGATATTATTGTGTTTATAGTAAATACTCTTTTAAATGGTGCAGAATTTATTGTTGAATGAATCAGTGATGGCAAGTTTCCCTGCCTCTAAGGAAATCATGATATTTTCACCATCATACTTAGCTGTTGGTTTGAACTCTCTCTTAGTCCGTTCCGAAGAGTCACAAAACATATCCACTGCATATCCTTACAATGTTTTTTTTTCTTAACATTTTCTCTCACATGTTTATTGTCAAAGTGTTTTTTATTTTGTTTTTTATTATCATAAAAAAACTGTCAGTATCTTTAAACTATTTTCCTTACTGTAAAATACTCTAAGTAATTTGAAGTTCTTTTTAAAATTCGTATCTAGACTCAGACATATATATATAAATACCAGACGCTATATTGCAGAGGTTTCAATAACACAGGTTCTAGATTTCAGTACTAATCACTGGTACTTAATCTGAAATCTCAGTGTATAAACATATAGCAGTGTTCTCAAAATTTAAAAATAGTTCCAAAATTCCAATTTTATGTGTTTGTGTTTGAGAAATTTATTATCCAGCGACTTGTATTTAAAGAGGTGGTCATGTATTAGTTTTGTATTATTGTAATAGCAGTTGTTTGGGATTCTGTTGGATAACAATGCTGCACTCAGTTGGTATAGTTTCTCTGCATTAAAAATAATGATTAAATCAAAAAGAACATGGCAGCATGCCTTTGGTTTTCGAAGTTCCATGTGAACAAACCACAAGACATCTGGACCAAAGTCCTCTTGACAAACGAGACCAAAATGAAAATGTCTGTCCATAATGCAGAACACCATGTTTGGAGGAAACCAAACACAGCATGTCATCACAAACACTCCCTACCAACTGTCAATCATGTGAGCGATTGACAGTTGGAGAGGTGATCATTTTGAGCTTGTTTTGCAGCCACAGACCTGAGCACCTTGCAGTCAACTGAATCAAGCATGAATTCCTCTGGTATCCTAGAGTCAAATGTGAGACCATCTGTCCAACAGCTAAAGCTTGGCAAAATCCAGTCATGCGCACCATGATCCTAAGCAGATCAGCAAATCTGCAACATAATGTCAGAATAAGAAACGAATCAAGGTGGTGCTGTTGCCCAAATGCCTGGAAACTTCAGTGACCTGAAGCACAGGCCATACATAAAGAAGAAGGGGTCAAATACCAACACAATTACCCGAGAGACTGATGAAGTCATGCAGAAAACAACAACTTTGAGTTACTGTTGCTAAAGGTGGTTCCACAAGCTACTGAATCATAGGTTAAATACTGAACCATAAGCAGACAAAATTACTACAAAAGTATTTCTTGTACTCTTGTTCAAAAACAACATATTACAATCTAAAGATCTATAAATCTCCTTATCTATGAACTGTTTCTCACAATACCTTGTGGGTTAATTTGATTTGTAAAGCTCTCTTGGGAACACCCATATGTTCCAATGTGGATGTTTTGACAACTAAGCTGTAGAATTAAGTTGTTGCATAAGCAACCTTGCACATTCATGTCAAGGCTTGAAAGACATTATTGGGATGTTCTGTTGTCCTTGGGCATTAGTTCCTCACGCACAATTTAATACAAACAGGACAAGTAACGAATGAGGCAAGATGATAGCTTCTATTGCGGAGTCGTGAGTTGTTCCATGCAGTGAACTCATGAGTAAAAGTATATTTAGTCAACACTCAATTCATTTACTGATATACTGTGCTTGATGACAGGTTTGATATGTGCTTAAAATTCTCATCAACTGCCAATAATATTAATAATGATAATTAATTCTTTATGAATATTTTTATTGTTATGTTTTTTATTCATATGTAGAATGTAATTGAAAGTTATTGTAATATGTATGTTTAAAAGCTTTCCTAATTTATACTATATTTTAGTAGTAAAAATAATATTTTATTCTTAATAGACTTGTGTTTAAAATATATAGTCCCTAAATACACTGTGAAAACCACTTTGTCAGTTATGCCGCTTAAACACTTTTGAAGTTTTAATTTTAAATCTAAAATGCCTCAGACACTTTTACAGGCTCAAGTCCATTCTGGGTAAATAAATAAATAAATAAATTCATCTGTAATAATAGCATCTTCAAAGTCAAAACTTTATTTCTTTGGAAAAAAATACCATCTTCAAAGCCAAAACTATATTTCTGCTGGCAGAACGATTAGGAATCCGCTTTTAAGAGGAACGATGAGAGGGGCTGATGTAAGCTTGCAGGGGTAGAGTAGCAAATTGCACACTGTAACCCCATTACCACCCTTGGCTGACTGAAGATAGCACCCTGCAGGACCTCTATCATCATTTGTGCTAACTTCCTGTACAGTCAGTGGGGGGGGGAAGGGAGGAGCACCTTCCTGCAGGGAAGGAAGGGAGGACTCCGTTCACTGTGAAAAGCAGATGAACTTTAGTCTTTATGTAACATGGCTCATTTAAGTGTCATCTTCAGATGTTGCTGGGACAAAAAAATAAAATCCAGGCTATTAACAGCGAAGATGCCTGAGAGAAATTGTTATACTTTCTTGAACATATAATTATTTCTTTGTGACTTTCTTTCTCTGTAATGAGGAGCAATGTTAAATTAAAAATTGCAATGTTAAATAAAAGTGAGAGAATAAATAAACTAGTAGTGTTGATGCATCTAGTGATTACAATACAGCTAGGCAGTTAAAAAAATAAACACAGTTTAATGACAGAAATAGATTGCATGTAGGATTTTAACTATTTAGCTGGAATACAGATAAAACTGATAAGCATAATGTCATCTGCAAAAAAACAAACAAGCTCAAAACAACTATATCTATCAGGGCTGGACTGGGACAATCGGCCCGGGTATTTTGACTAGAGACCGGCCCACCAGGTATTATAGGAAAAACCATAAAGCCTTTGAATGAAAACAAACGCTGTTGTGACAGTGATGTACACTGTCTTGTTGGTATATATGGTATGATTTCTATACAGTCCACTTAAGGACATCTTCTGGTTTCATCTTCATGTTTCCCTCTCACCACATATCCAAACCGATATCATGACCAGCAGCTTTTCAGCTGTGGCTCCAGCAAACATCAGCTGATACTAGAAAGTAATATTAAATAAATTCTAACAACAGCTTATCAAGCTTAAATGTGCTGCTGTTGTTTAACGTGACATCCGCTGGTTTCCTCTTTCTGGCGCAAAGTGGGCAATAAACAAACAAGAGAGACAGGACTTGCGACAGAAAAGCCGATCCCACTGATCATTGATCAGTTTCATGATTGAAGGAGCAACGGGAGAGGGAGGGGGAGAGAATGAGAGAAGAAGAGGCAGCTGTGCAGCGTAAAGACACAGAATAACTCAAGCTTTGTGTCTTTTTTTCATTCTAGCTGAAGTACGGGACAAATCGCTTCCTCTTCACCACCGCCAGTCCAGCTGTGATATCTATATAACTATCTCTATCTATATAACTATCTATCTATCTATCTATCTATCTATCTATCTATCTACATATTGGGGAGGGGGGGGGGGGGGGGGGGGGGTGTTACTTTTGATATTTCAATCAGTATATCCACCCCAAATACACTCCCAGAAAATTGGTTCTCTGCTGCGTACCCAAGTGTCACACGTTCCTGCATATAGTCATGTGCTCGAAGTTAAACAAGCAATTTCTAAATTTTCTTTTGTATTAAAAAATGAATAAATACATAGAAAAACAAAATGAAAGTCAGCTTTCATATAAGCATTTAATCAAATTAAAATTACTGCGTCTGTTTGTGTGTGGTCATGCATGCATGGGTTAGTCCACATGTGCAAATGTATTCTTGTGTGTTTCTGTGTGTCAGCATGTCTCTGACACTTACTATTATGTATAGGACTTAATGAAGAAGAGGTGGATACCTGACCTCTGTCATGTGACATTTGTAATAGCATGGCATCGTGAGACCTTACATATTCCTTCATAAAGTTCTCTCCAAAATCCTGGCACACACACACACACACACACATCTATACACACACGTTATCATTTATATACACACACTATTGCTTACCAGTACACACTGCATACAGTGCTATGAAAAATCACCCCCAGCCCTTGCTGATTTCTTTCATTTTTACATATTAGTCACACTTAATGTTTCAGATTATTAAATTAATGTTTAACATAAATGTTTGCAGTTTTTAAACAATCATTTCATTTATTCAGGGAAAAAAAGCTATCCAAATTTATTTGGCCATATGTGAAACAGTAATTACCCCCTCTTGTTAAATCATGAATTAACTGTTATTAACCACGTGTTTTGAAAAGCCGAGTTCAACATCACTAGCCACACCCAGGCCTGATTACTGCCAGAATCAAGAAATCACTTAAATAGAACACGACTGAAAAGTGAAGTAGGCTAAAAGGTCTCAAAAAACAACAAATCATCTTACAATCTAAAGAAACTGCTGAGGAGCAAAGTCACTGACATCTATCAATCTGGAAAGGTTTACAAAGCCATTTCTAATGCTTTGTGACTCCAGCTATACACATTGGGGGTATTATCCACAAATGGAGAAAACATTAATGACTAATCCAGGAGGTCACAAAAGAGCCCAGGGCAACATCAACAGAGCTGCAGGCCTTACTTGCCCCAGTTAAGGTCAGAGTTCATGATTCAGCCATAAGAAAGATTTTGGTAAAAATGTCATCCATGGGAAAGTTCCAAGGTGAAAACCACCGCTGACCAAAAAGAACACAAAGGTTTGTCTCACATTTGCCAAAATAATTCTCCTGAAGTAGAATTCCCTGAAGCTCAAACACACTTTGGATATGCAGCAAGACAATAACACAAACAAGCCTACTTTTGAATGGCTCAAGGAAAACAAAATGAGGGTTTTGGAGTGGCTTAATCGAAGTCTAGGCTTAAATCTAATTGAGATTATCACAAATGCTTGATTGCAGTTTTAGCTACCAAAGGCTGCATAAGCAGTTATTACTGTAAGGCGGCATTTACTTTTTCACCCAGGATGGTTTATCCAAACCCACTTTTCCCCTGCATTATATGTTTGACCCTTAAATGACCCCTTACCTTGAACTGTTCCTCAAACTCACACTCATAAAGTTCACTGTCTTCACTGAGGGAATGACCCTAACTGACCCTTATATTTCATCATGTTAGTCCATACTTTCCCTATGTATATATTCTGCCCCTCAGTGCTTTCAAAATGTTAACACAGAGGTTCACCTGTGACCCCAGTCCCTGGACCCACACACCTGATTCAAATGATCAGCCAGTTAGTAAATCCTGCCTGATAACAAGATCATGATTTGAATACAGTGTGTTGAAGCAGATGAATTCAAGCAGTCCCACCGAGCTTAATAGCACTGTTTTAGAATTATTGCCCTAACAAAATTGTCTAATTGCATAATGCTGCCCTGAGGCAACAAACTGCAATGCAATTAACAGTGATGTGTCTTGTGTCATTAAATAAATAAATTAAAGTGTTAAGGCACACCGTAATAACAAAAAAGATGTGGTTTCTTGCCTGAAGGGTACACCATGCCATGGAGTGTTAGATACATTGCACTGTCTTACTGCATCAGATGAGTGGCTAGTTATTTATTGTTAGAGAAATCAAGATGAGAAAAAAAACAAAACTTTTTTTTGTATCCAAATTGATTATGTGTACCAAAAGATCTTTGCTTTCTGCCATGTTTACTCTTGCCAGCTGCACAAAACTGAATTGAACGCAGCTGTGGGTATACCCTGTAGCCTTTGCCAGTAGTCCTCAGCACGGGTCAAGGCAGCAGCTGGGACACTCAAGACTAACTCTGGTGTTATAGAAGCAGGATCTAAAAGCAGGACTGGGGAGGTGTACAGCTCAGCTTCCATAATCAGATACAGCAGTTTCCCATCTATCTCTTGTATCGTTGTTATGCTCTGTGCAGGGACAAGGCTAGTAGTGAAGACAGCACTATTCACCTGTATGTTCCCAGGTGAATGACACTGCACATATACAGATCAGGCATCATTCAGTCTATCAACAGCAACAAGGTAAAGGTGGCAAGTTTGCAGACAATATTATCCAAAAGAGCTGAAATGTACTTAAAATAAAAATAATACTGCTCACTTTCAGGAACCTTTTTACATTATTGTCCTATATTTCACTGTAGCTCAGTATTTGCACAGAACATGGCCAAGAATCCAGTGATGAAATATTGTGAAAAATTGGCTTGAATGAGACAAAAATTATGTATCAGTCATGAGGCAGTGTTAGGAGGCCTGGGTCGTTGACCCAGGGTTTTTGAGTTTGTTATATTATTTATAATTTCTAGTCTTTGGTTTCTTTGAGTTCTGTCTTATGGTTTGTCTCTGTCGTCTCTAGTTGCTCTGTCTCCCCTGTCAGCTGTATCCCCTTGTCTAGTTCGCTTCTCTGTGTATCCTTAGTTGCTATATTCCCGTGTCCAGTCAGTCTGTGTCTGTAAGTTCAGTCTGTGTTGTATTTCCTGTTTTACTTTGAAGGTCTCTGTCTTTTCTCAGTGTGTTGAGTTTACGCTTCTTTGTCTCGTTAGTCCTGATTTGCCCCAGCTGTGTTTCCCTCCTGTTGCCCATTCCCTGATTACCCCCTCTGCGTATTTAAGCCCTGTGTTTTCCTGTGCTCTCTGTCGCGTTCTACCGTTTACTTGCTGTGTGTTTCTGTCTGCTTGCCTGAGTTTATTTTGCACTTTGGAAGATTGTTATTTTGAGTTCAGCATTAAAGCTGTTTTTGAGTTCACCTTTTTGCCTCCGAGAGTCTGCACTGTGGGTCCTCCTTACCACCACTCCTGCCTGCACACAGCCTAAACCTAACAGGCAGTATTGCTAAATGGAACATAGTTGGCACAGATCAAAATGTTATTAATGGCAGAAGACCCATAACAACTAGAATATAATGTGCATATAAACATAAAGGCAATGAGGCACACAGGGAAGATGACGTTTCGATTGTCTGACTGCTACAACCTCCATAAACCGCCACAATGCCTACAACTGAAATGAATTTAAAAAGATTAAAGGCAAACTGAAAAAAGACTGATACTAACCCCACGAGGACACAAAGCAGAGTTAACTATACAGGAATAATTGTAACATATCAAATAAAAGAAGTGCAATATCTACCAAGAAACTCATTAAATGTAATGGTACCCAAGAAATAAACTTTCATATGTTAATGACTTTCTATAGTGGAACCTTTGATGGAATATAAAAAAGTATGCATTCTTTTGTACATTTGCATCATCTACTCATATTTCACATGCCATGTGGCTCCACACTGCACAAGTAGAACAGTGAAGATGTAAAAGATGTAGATGTGTGCACTTGCAAATGGTTATTTTGTGGCAGATTGATTTCAAAGTATATCAGTTTATTTATCAAATGTTTCATAGGCTGCATAAGTAATGATAAGGAACACTTTTGGTACTGAAGTATTCTGTCATGCAGACACATTGACATCTTTTTTTTTTGAGAAATGTTTGAGCTGAAAAGGTCTTCACGATTTTCCCAGCTGAAAAGTATTCTTAATAATTGGGTACAGTTTGACTCATATGAAAGGACAAGGCAGAATAAGAATAATTGTTTTTAAAGACTTGCCTTTAAAACAAGCTTTTCAAAAGTTTCACTTTTTGCAAGTTCTGGTAATTGATAAGAAGTTGAGACAAGGGTGCATTTTCCTACTGGATCTTTCTTATTATTTCAAACAGTGTCTAGTTTATTTTTGCATCTAATTGAAGTGCCGATTTGTCATTTTCAAGGAGAAAGAAGAAAATAATCTTTGACATAAGAATGAAATGAAGTATGGATTTATTTTATTGATGTCACATCCAAACCCTTAGGCACATCTCCAGAAAAGGTACTGAGATTTCCTACAATACATGGCATTCTCATGCCACAGATAAAACCTTTTTTTTTTTACTGGTATGTGTCACTTATTGTACCTGAATAACCTTGTTGAATTGCAAGATTTGAGTTATACTGAGGTAAATTTGCCTTTCTTGGTGAAAGTGTGAAAAAAACAAAAAACAAAAAAACATAACTTTTTAAGAAAAAATAATTTTAGCTGCATTTCTAGGGACAAACTCTCCATACATCCAGGGTCACTCGGACATTGTCTATTCAACTCTAATGGTGGAAGAATCAGCAGGATTATGTGTTAAGAAACCACAGTGCATTTGGAGACGTAAGACAGACTGTATTCCAAAACCAGATGTGTCTTAACAGATTGCAGGACCATTTTATTCAACATCTGTGAGAAGCAAAGCATTTTCTACTGGGTGCATTTTACCAGCTGGGGAGGACATGGAGCAGTCAGGTGAATCCAGGTGTAAATCGCTAACCTTCATGGCTTTCAGCTGTTATATATCATTTGAATCATGATGAAAAATGTGTGACATAAAGGTAAGTCCAGATCACAAAATAACCTACTCAGTTAACATTAAACAAAGTAAATTATATGAAATATACCTTCAGAGCAGGGTGTGTTGTTTTTGAGTTTTAAAGAAGGTATATTTAAGTAGGTATTTTTGCTAAAAAAATATTTTACAAAACATAAAAATTCAAGCATCACTGCAATTTTGCTTGCTTTTAATCTAATAGCAAATAATAAACAAACTACATACATGAACAACAGTATAAATTTCCCCATGGATGTTTTATCTTCACATTTCCTACTTCACTGTGAATGGCCTTCAGTTGCAGACTCTTTCCTCTCCACTTGATGGCAGTGGAGCATCAATCATAATAATTACAAAGCGTTCCTTTTTATTCTGCATCATTAAGTGCCTACACAAAACTTAAGCACAATAAAAACTGTACTGTAGCCTTTTTATTATGACTACCACAGCCACACTGGCCTGTGGCCCACAGGTATGTTAGTGGCTTTGGCTCAATCAGCCTGATAAAGCCTCATGAAACATTTTCCACAAACGCAAGCACTTCTGTAACCTTGGAGAGAATATCAGCAAATGATGTATGTTGTTGAGAACTTTAACAACTGGAATAGCTCCTCTGCCAAACACGCACTGCCCTTTGGGCTGCTTTCTGACACACAGGGTGTGCAAGAACGCGGTTATATTCAAAGAGTACCTAAAAAAAATTGTTCTATTTTGTCTTCTTCTTTCTTTCTCTCTTTTTGTTTTTGTTAATGATCTATGGATGTCCTTCGCCTGAATGTGCTGTATTAGAAAATGTTAATTTAAAAGCTGAAAAGTGAAAACATTAATACAATATGGAAATATAGCAAATTATGCACAACAGAGAATGTCTCATGAGGTAGTATGAGACATTGCCGCTGGTGCTAAAGCACAATAGAGAGTCTAAAGTGCATTTATATTTGTACTCCACTGCTGTAAATGTCACTATATGGTATATTAGAAAAACAACGAGAATGCACATACAGTATTTATTGTAAGTGAGAAATAAAGTTCCCATGTGGTACAAATGATTGTAGGTAAATAATGAATTCTTGTTTAGTGGAGCATTGGGATGAACACAATGTCTCAAGTGTGATTGCTCATTTCGACCCATTTTCCAATTTCATGATACACTACATTGACCTTGCAGGAGACGTCTCGGGATAGCTTATTTCCTATAATGCATGTCATGATCCCATAGGCATTGGAGGCTGAGTAGTGTGGTGATCAAGTGGATTTCTGCATTATTAAAAGGCCTTACATCAACTGTGTTAACTGTAAGGAGGTCAGCTGCAATGCTTTTATCCTATTTTTGCATATATCTGCATGCACAAAGAGCTGTAGCATCACGTTACATTTACATAAAATAATCTGGATCTGACTAATCTGAGCTCAAATAAATATTAATGCCAATCTGTAAGTTCCTAATCCAGTATTACCTGCAGTGTTGGTCTATAATCAGCTGCTTTCCCCAAAATGACCTTAAAGATAAAAAAAACACAAACATATTTCTGTATCCTATTTTTTTTTTTTTTTTTTTTTTTGTCATTTCAAGACTGTAAATATAACATAACCCCAGGAAGGATACTGCAGAGAGATGGAAGCAGCTGGGCACAATCTGTTGAGCTAATATATCAGATATTACTGTTCTTCATGTCAGTGTGAGTAACTCACCCTTTGCCTTGATAAGATACAGTCAGATTTGAGCTGCTTTCAGCTGAAAGAGATGGTGAATGAATTAGCCACGCATTCAGACAGGCAGGCAGAACTGTATTAAAAATTCCTCCTTACTTCCTCATTCCCTGTGATGCTGTTTGATCTTGTGCTTTTATTCTTTGTACCACAATTCACCACCCCATCACTCATTTTCTCTTTATATCTGTAAAAAGAAATATATGGACTTATTGTACAATCCCAAAGTTCACAAATTGATTCTAATCATCCAAAGATCACACCTTAGGGGTGAATTCCAGGCACACTGTATCTAGGATCCTTTTCAGTGGTAATGTCCAGGTATAAGTCATTATTCAAACAGATACAGAGAAATGAAATTGCAGTCTTACCTGTTCTTGGAAAAAAAAGTTTCTTTCTACCATTATTAACCCCATTATTAACCCCATTACTGCTCATTATTTTATTACAATATGAAACCTTAATACTGGCTTTAACATTTGGAAAGGAAGAGCAGCATTTATGGTCTGTTTTTATTTATGTGAAATTATAAACTTTGGTATAAAAGTGAGAAAGGACTTCTTTACAAAGTGAACTCCTCAGTGAAATGACTTTCTAAAGATGGTATTATATGAGGAACTGCAGAAAGTGTTCGTGACCTGAAGGTACAGTGTTTTCTGTCAGATAACACTGTTATTTTCAAAGAAACCTTTACTGTTCCCGCCCTTATATTCACTCGATCCAAACAAATTAACTGTGAATATCTGCACTTACTGCCATCAAAGGATGAGTCATTTTGAAGCCACCTCTGTGTTAGGCTTTGGACAACACTCATACACACTGATAAGAAAGTGAAATTTGAAGTAGGAAACTACAAAGATACTTCAGTAAATTAAATATAAAAATAAGCAGTGATGCTCAGCTACTGTTTTGAAGCTTTAACCCATGAAGCTTAGGAATAACTTGAATACAAAATTTATACATATGATGTAATCAGAATAATCTACAAATAAAAGTGTGAAATGTCATTCTTGGCATTGTTAAAGAAAAAAAAGCCATCATATAAAATGATTAAATCACTTCTACTCAAAATAATTGCTGGTATTTAAATCTTGTTATTTAAAAGAACAACAACAACAATAACAACAAAATACTGTTTCTGCTATTTGTCAGGCCTGAGACACTTTTTCGAGTATCTTATATATGCACAGACATGTATGCTTAATTTATCTTGCAATTCTTAATATATTCCTTAAACCACTCTATAGTCAGATGAAAAAAACATATTTGTTTATAAAGACAGAATGATATACACATGTGCACACACACACTGAATAAATTCCCCACTCACCCTGCAAGGTGTTCTTTATCCTTCAAGTTTGAGTTTGAGGATCCTGCACTATTCTGGGCAGAGATCTCAGATGGCGTTCCTGGGATCTGCTGGAGCCACTTGCCCAGTTTGTGGGTCACTGGCCCGAGTGCTCCGATTACCAAAGGAACCATTGTTGCCTTCACCTTCCACATCTTCCTGGTTCCCATTTGCCAGTGGGATTCCCAGGTACTTGTACAGTCAGGGAAGAAATTACTGGAAATTAAGGACTGATGTACATCAAGTACTAAAGCACATTTTTGCAAAGGGATTCAATACTTATTTCTTTCATGAAATTGCAAAATAATTCATAACTTTTTTGAAATCCATTATTCTGGATTTTTTTTATTGTTCTGTCTAAGTTATAGAATGATCATTTCTTTGTTAGTTGCTCCATTCTGTAGTTGGTATCTATAGACAGTCGTGTCAATGATCTCACTGAGGGGATTCAGGCCTATGCAGAACAGCAGTGGGGAGAGAGCATCTCCTTTTTAATTTAATTAATTTAAGTAGTTTCTGATACAGTAAATTTGTATTATATCTTACTTAATTAAAAAAAATCTTTTGATGTAAAATGTACCTTATGTGTAAGTGAATGACAGCTGAATAAGGTTGATTAAATGTAATTCACACTTCAATTTTCATGTATATACAAATAATGATAAACAACACACACTGACTGGCAGTGTTGGGGAGTAACGGAATACATGTACCGGCATTATATATTTAAAATACAAAGTATGAGTAAGATAAGATAAGATAAGATAAGATAAGATAAGACTTTATTGATCCCACGACGGGGAAATTTTTGCGTCACCTCAGCTCAGGTACAGATATCAGAAGGAAATACAAAAATACAAATAAGTACAATCAATGAAAAAAGTAAGATAATACACTATATACAATGGTAGCATACACAGTATGTGATTATGGATATGGTTGGAAATATGGAAGACATAAGCTATATCGCTTGATATAGCTATTGTACCACTACTATTCCTATTTATAGACATGTACACACACACACATGTACACACTAAATATACATATGTATACATATACATATATATATACCTGCACATGTCCATACACATGGAAGGTCCATTATGCATGAAGTGGTGACCGTGGATGTTCACAGTGTCCAGTGACTTATGACATCGTGATTGAGGAGTTATGGAGTCTGACTGCTGTTGGGATGAATGATCTGCGAAAGCGCTCCTTCCTGCACCGAGGGTGTTTCAGTCTCTGACTAAAGGAGCTGCTCAGCCCACTCACATACTCATGCAGTGGGTGATGTGGGTTGTTCATGATGGATGTCAGCTTTACTAACATCCTCTGTAACTGTATTCCGTTACAGTTACCGTTTAAAAAGGTGGTATTCAGAATACAGTTACTTTGTGGAAATAAAGGGATTACACGGTGGTTTTTTCCTGTTTCATATGTTAGGCTGTCCCCTCTCTATTTTTGGTAATTCCACGCCAGTGGAAACCCAAACAAAACACGCATTAAGAGGCTCTAATGCCTGTGTCTCAACCTCGCAGCCCATGTCACCTCTACTTGCGGCCCGCATAATGACGTGACGAAATATTTTTTAAAATTATTGTTCAAAAAATTATGTAATATGAAGGCAATATGAGCAGAGTGTTACAGGCATAGCCCTAAAAAATGTAGCCTCATGGGCACTGTAGTCCAGTTGTAAGTAAGCTATTAAGACTCGACTGTACGCTGTGTTTGTGTTTTTCTCCAAAACAATAAGTTCCATTGGAGCAGCCTTTTAACGCCTCTCTCTGTCTCTGGCAAGCAAAGTTGACCCAGACAACAAAGTAAAGCTAGTTTTCGGCTACGAGCCCAACATGGAACCCGACATATTAGCCAGAGGTTCCTTTACTACGGTTCGGAGCCGCGGACCTGTTTTATATACGCGCAGAATAGTTTTCTATACGAGATCGCTGCAAAAAGTGCAGCCTTACCTAATGTCGACCCTACTGTTACTCACTTATTAAGATTTAAAAATCTAGTTGATGTTGGTATGGCGAGTAACCTTCAGTAATAGTAATAAATCACACAGCAATAGTACATTCATGTAGTTGTAAAAAGCATGATAATATATTAAGTAATCCAAAGTATTCAGAATACGTTACTCTCATTGAGTAACGTAACGGAATACGTTACAAAATACATTTTGGGGCATGTATTCTGTAATCTGTAGTGGAATACATTTTAAAAGTAACCTTCCCAACACTGAATATAGCAGGCATTTCGCTCATGCTATGACTGACAGAGTGCATTCCTCCTGACAGTGTGTGATACCTTAAATTAGGACCCATGACATACACTGAACTCAGTAAACAGTTCCAGTTCTATTAATAGTGTATAGGCAGAACTAGTAGCTTTTTAATGGAGTAACCCCAATACATTAATATTTTTAACCAACACTCATGAAAACAGAAAACAACAAAAAAAAGTCATTAAGGATTAATTATGGATCATTAAGGATAGACCAGTTTACAAAGTCATGAAAAAAGATGATACTGTTAAAAGAGTATCACTAGAATATCACTAGATAAGCTAACTCTGTACCTTAACCTTAGACTTTGTCCTTATATGGGAACTTTGCATTTGGGCTTATTTGCACCTCATTCTGCTCAGTGAAGTGTTTTATACTTTATACAATGGTCACTTTATTGTGTTACGCTGTGAAATATGAAGACATAGCTAAAAGATGACTTCCTGTTTAAAGGTAAAACTTTGAACAGAACATTGTTACACTTCTCAGGTCCAACTAATTCCCAAAAGAAGAAATTAAAAATGCATTCTTTACATGAGATAAGGTCTCAGCAATATAACATAACCCAACTATTCTACTTCCCACAGGAAACTAGGAAAAACAGCGAGCCTTACTAAAGGTAAAATTTGTTTTACTTTCATTGTACATGTATAATGACAATAAAAGGCTATTCTATTCTAGCACCACATCTTCTTTAATGTATTGCTGCTAGCATACTATAGGACTCATACAAAGTTATAAAGCATTCTAGTAGGAATATTATAATTTATTTCATGCTTTTAAAGACCTTAGCACCAAATGTAACATGTTGAAATTCATGAGACAAAACATTTTCTGGTTATTCTAATTTTTTTAATAACTTGGTGTTGATATCAGACCAATTACAAAACAGAGTCAACTTAATATAGAATAGAATAGAATAGAATAGAATAGAATAGAATAGAATAATCCTTTAATTGTCCCACAAGGGAAAATTTGGGTGTAACAGCAGCAAGAAAGACACATATACAAACAAACAGTACACAGGATACAGAACAGAAACATACACAATTTTTACAGATTTACATCAAGGACAATGGTTACCAAAAACAGAGTACTGTACCTTTATTAAATTAATATGTCATTTAATCCTGCACTTGGGGTTATCCTGAGGCTGCTGCAGATAAGGGACCCAAAAAATATTCAAGTGACGACTTGCTTAATATCTTGTTGTTCGTCACTTATTACATTATCATAAAAACTGTAATACAATTTCACCTAACATTGTGATCATTACAGTTCACTCAAGTAAAGGACTTATTATAAATAATGTTAAATACAGGTTTGGTACACACATCTAATCTTAAAGTTACTCTATTTTGCAAATTGGCTTGATATAAAAGAAAATGGCAAGTCTCATATATAAGGGCTTTTGCTAGATCGTAGAATCGAGTCTGAAAATCTTATCTCACTTTCAATTTTTCCGTGGCATATTGGAGTAAGTTAATTCCATGCCTCCTTCTTTTCTCCATCTGAATTTCATTGTGTCTGCCTAATCAGCCAGAAGCAGAAATGATCTGCTAACATTTCATTTCTCCATGAATATTTGATTGTCAAAAATTGTCCTAAGGGAACGAACTGGGCTCAAGGTTCGGTTTTGATTTGCGATTAAACTATCAAGAAATCAATTTCATCTGCTTTGAATAATTCAGGGTTTAATGGAATGAGAAATGGCAAAAGGGGCATGGGTTATGAGATGGTCTGAAGGAGGTGTATGTGTATATGTGTGTGCTGGATGGGGTGGAGGGCTGGGGTGGGTGATGCAGGGTGGGGTAGTTTTCCTCAAAATGAAATAAGAGCCCTGCAATGTGGTGCAGAGAGTCTGGGGAGCTACTGTCATTTCACCTGTACTGCTGTGTAGCATGCCAATAAGGTGTCTTTGTGAGTAATTTGATGATCACAGCAAGTCCAGAGCCAATATTTTGGATTACTCACTTGGACAGATGTGTTAATAGACTACTGATTTGTGGCCTTCTCCTTTAGGAATTAAAATAGGAATGTGCAAAATGTAGATGGAACATTTTCTGTTAATTTTATGCTTTAATTGGTCTCATAAAAGCTTTCATGTTCTGCAGTCCACTAGCCACTGATCATTTTTTCACTCCTCTTCATGATTCCTAACTGGTGTTAGCCCCAAGTTAAGATTCTAGTAAGAAATATGGCCAAAGAAGAAAATAAATGGGTTAAGCTGCTTCAAGGACTCTAAGAAGTTCTTTGTAGAGCATATTTAGTTTGTCTCCCTAATGAACATGGAACGACAAAGATTCCAAAACACACTTTGATGTCTCCCGACTGCTTAGAACGATTCACTGTGACGTGCGCAAACATGTCATCTGTTCTTGTCAGTTTAAACAGAATGGTAGTGCTGATGTTTCTCGACGAGACACAAATAAATGGAGCTGCACTGACTACATGCAGCCTGACCTGACAGGTGAATTAAAAAGGTGGCTGTGTTGTCAAAAGGCTAAGGCATCTCATACCAGACTGGAGCCAAAAGCCTTACCTCCTGTGGAGCTTGTCAAAATGTTCTGTTTTATTTGAAAAAGTTAGTAAGCTAACTCTAGGAGGCCAACTTTAGCTACTCTTTGTCACTCTTCATACATTCAACTGATCTTGTGCTTATTTCTATATAAGGTTTTCCTGAATTTAGTTTGATAGGGCTGGCAAATTATGGTAATGTGAGGAGAACGAGGATTCTTTGAACGAAAGTTCCCAAGGTGTCCCATTTCAGTGCTAATCACTTTCTAGATACATAGCATCTCAGCAGAAGATGACAAAGACAGAGAAATATTTTGGAAACACCATCATTAGTGGGATTAACTCATAAGAATCCAAAGAGTCTAAAAACTATATTTGGTTGTTGACAGAAAGCAGGTCACAGCAACATACCTTATATGAAGTGGGAGGTGTCGATCCTACAATTAGGATAGCCTTATGCAAAGCTTGATGACATCAGATTGCTTTCACTTATACTTTATTTCATACTTTATTTTAGTTAAAGTTAAAAAAAACATGTCAAGAGGAAAACATGTCTCAGTAAGTTTTTCTTTTTTTTTTTTCTTGCCTCGGATCTCTAGGGATCGTCTAACTGGAGGCAGCCATTACTGTTAGGACTCAATAGGAGTCAATGCCGATATAGATCAACCATCAACCTTATGAAAACCCCCTCATTTGCATAATGAAGTTGAAATGCAAAGTGAAAGTAATACATAAAAAAACCCATACATTTGAAAATTAATCAATTCTAAAATGAGATGGGAAACTGAAGAGGAAAAAACAAACAGGGGTTAAAACGCAGGTTACAAAACAGAAGGTAAAGCTTGCTTCATTTTCTATTTTGTGCATATAATGCCACAACAATAAAATTCAGCTTTACTGAGAAAAATTTTCTTTAATTTTGTTCAAGGGAATTCTGATCCTTGAATAAGATACTAAATTCATATCTGCTGACCTCCCAGCAAAGGTCAATACCATATATGAATAATATATCCAAAAAAGCTTGAAACCCACATGTTATTTCTTTCTTAATATTCTTCTATAAACTTTTAAAAGACTTTTAAAAACCTTCAAAGCCTTATCGTGATTAATGTGAATTTGTTGATATGTAAACTAAAGTGATATAACATATCAAAAGGTTAAATACTTAATAATGATAGTAAGTAATACAGTAAAAGACTCAGAGAGAAAGCAAAAGAGGGACACACACAACAGAAAGCGAGAGAGAAGGAAATAACAATTAGTTGCTCTGCTCTGTGCTAAGTACGTACTTTCTCTTCTATTTGACTTTCCATTTTGCAAATTGCATTCTCAAAATTGTTTTTCTGTTTGACAGGTACATCACCTGTAGTTTATTTCCTTCTTCCTCATATTTCCATCTCAAAAATTTCTACCATGCTTTTAAATTGCTCTGCCTCCACACCCGTCGTGATAAGGCAGCAATATGCATTTAAGTAGTCCATTTTGGGCATTTACTGTGGGAGGATAACTAGCAGAGTGGCTCATTAAAATTCACACTTTTGTAATATTTCATAACTCGACTTCTGACCTCTTGTCAACAGTTTCTTCGCTCTTGATTGCCGAGACTACAATGATTAAAATTGAGGAGAGAGTGCAAGCTTTTATGGATGCTGAGTATGAATACAAAATTAGTGATGCAGCTCAAGAACAGTTTGGGAAATAGGACTGACACGAAGTGTTGACACATCATCAAACTGAGACTGATTGCTTGAATAATTGGTTTGTACCTAATTATATTAGAGTGCCCTCTTGGGTGTGTGTATGGTTATGTATGTGGAGCTTTCTGTGTTCTTTCACCGCTTGTGTATAGTGAAACAGGGGCTGGCTGCAGGAGCTTTGCTCTGAGGAAAGCTTTCTAGTGGAGGCTTCGATCAAATTCACAAAGCAATTCTCCAGAACCTCAATTAAATTTTAAAAGTTTACAATCATGTTAGGGAGCTGTAGAGAAAGAGGGAAGTGCTGGAAGGGCGACCTGGTGTTTTTGTTTTGAGCCTGTGATAAGAAGGCAGCTTCTAAGTGAGTTAAATGAGAAATAGCATCGGCACAGCTGTTGTTCTATTAAAGGCCCCCCTAGGAGGCTTTAGAGGGGGTCTGAGAGGATCCGATATGGGCAGTGAGCCAGCAGGCCTCACTGATTCTGTTACCAATTCTTATTGTGGCAACAGAATCTTGTATTCGGCGTGTGACTATGACCTATTTACTTACCAATTGCTGAACATTTTACGGTCATCTACATTCATTACATATGATACATTAGATAATATGATTTCCCTGCCATTGTTTTATTCATTTGTTTGAACATTTTTCTTCTTCAGCAACCCCTCAAACATAAGCAAGAAGAAAGAAAGACAAATTTCTATCTAACATTTGTTGCATTAGATTAGAGATGGATACTGTTTCTTTGCCTATATGGCACTGTTGATCCTATATAAGTGCAAGCTCCCGCAGGAAAATGGGAAGCTTTGCACTGCTGAGATGAGAGCTACACTGAAAAATGTGACCTGAATGGGAATGCTTCTCTTATTTTACTTTTTCCATGGAGAGCTGCTTCAGAATTACTTATAATACCTAAGACCAAAAATAATGTAAACAAAAAAACAACAGTTTTAATTGTATAATTCAAATACTGCATTTTAAATTATATAATCTAACTTCAAAGTCTATATCAATTGTTGCAAGACCCGTCTTTGGATGGCCTTGTACTTCTAGTAAGCAGTTATGAAGTGGTGGACGTTACACCCTACTGAACAAAAGATTTTTTGCATGCAATTGCTATTCACTTTCCATTGTTAGCAAGAGTTTAGCCAAAAAAGGTTAGATTTTTCTCCGACGAGTTAGCAGGAAAATATACAGACCCCGGAGGAAAGTGAAAAGTTTCATTTATCAAGTAGATAATGTTGCTCTTTAACAGCTGGAGACACAAAAGGCTAAATGTGAACATATTCTCCATATTATGTCAGTCCTACAGATTTCAAAACACTGTTTTTCTTATATTTCTTACTTTTGTTGGTTTTTCCAACTACTACAACTACTACTAAATTTTATTATTAACAATGGTGGTAATAATAATATAAAAAAATAACAATAAGGAAATAAAAAAAGGAAGAAACACTTCCTTATGAATACTGGGGGATCTCTGTGATAAAGGAAAGTGAATGTTGTGGGAAGTTAGTAGTTCTACTTTAACATTGTGTTCATGCACAAAATTCTCCCCAGGGGTCAACTGCACAGAGAAAGCCTGAAATCCAGCTCTTAGTCAGACTGCTAAAGATATCTATGTCAGAACCATACTTATTTTTCCCGCATACACATTCATATCTTGAACCCCTGTGACCATAAAACTATTCCAGCATGTAACAGAAATCTCTCCTTATGAGTAATTTCTTTGTGGGCTACTTATCTTGATTTCATGTCTGAATAAAACACTGTGCCTAGTGTAGAACATATCCCAGTTGTAGAAATTATATCGGACTTGTCTGCCTAAACTTAACTACTCCCGTATCTTTAAGCTTATGTCTTAAAGTGATAAAAAAAAGAATCCCCCCACCCTCACCCCAATTTCTGCATGGTTTCCTTTCATTATTCCAATTCTACCTTATTAAATCTAAAAGCTGTGCTATGTTTTGTGTAGAAATGCGTAAGGAGCACTTATAATTTGTTTTCCAGCTTCGGCATTGTTTTTGACAACGTGGTATCAACATGGTTCTTTTATCTGCAGACTAGGTTTGATTCCCAACAAATGCATCCTGACGGTCACTTTCTTGTCATGCATACTGAATTTGTCTTTTTCCATCAGACCTATTTGCATGAAGGCAAGATTCATTTAGATATATCTGGCAGGAATGAGTCGGACCACCGCCCCAAGGCTCTGCTGTAACCATTTTTATCTTTTGTTGTTTTTTTTTTTCAGTTCTCTTGTCATTTATAAAAAATACTTGCACTACCGCAGGAATTCTGTATTCTGACAATAATTTCCCATATGGAAAAGAAATAGTAAAAACTTATAAAAGACTTGCATAAGATGTGGCCTACTTCATATAGTGAATCATATAAGGCTTATATGATTTACTCATGAAAGTGGCCACTTTCTCATTACTTTCATATATTGTTTTAGTGAGTATCCAAAACATACAAGTTTCATTTATATAATTTTTCAACGGATCTTATATCTGTTTTCACTCTTGTATGCTTTTCATACATGTTTCACACAAGACAGATACAAACTTTATAAGATTTATATATATCTTTTCCATATGGGTTTCTTCTGCTTGCTCTTTGTATTTTTAATAGCGTACTCTCACATGTAGCATCCCACTGTCCCAACAAGTCCAGCAAACAAGCAATCCAACAGTGTCTGTAATGGGACATATAATTCATGACCACATGCAAAATGAAATCTGGAGAATAAGAAAAAAAGCCCCAAAATGATAAAAGGAGTATTTGGTTATTGGTTCAGCAAAAATGAAATTACTCAGTCTAACCATAATGCCTCCCAGAGTGAGGAGTATAGAGCGCACACTGCTGGGGATTAATGTCTGTAATGGGGTTTTGAGGATAGTCAGGATTTCAGATCTGGGGCGATATGGTGCCAGGGGTAAACACCATGCAAGGGACTAGAGGATTTAGCTAGCAAAGGCTTCCCTCTCCACGTGGACCGAGTATCACTGTGTTCTAAAGTACACTCATTTCCCACGGTCATTTACTCAAGTATCTCCAGTGGGGATTCAGTTATCCTCTCTGAAAGGGCACTGCAGTCTTATGATGCTGCCCCTGTACGAAACGGGGTGAGGGGAGGGGAAAAGATAATGATTCATTGGGAGCAAAAGATGAACTGAAATGGCAGAGAACAAGATAGGAAAAAGAAAGAAAAACACAGTACTAAAGTACTTTTGCTTAAAAACCTTCAGCTTTGATAGACTTAAACTGTACATTAGTATTTTCATTCTAACTGAAAACTAGCGTTAGGAGAGACAGATATTTTTCAACAATTTTCAGATTAGTTAAAGTTTGTAAAATCATGGTCAGTTATTACCCTCTAGTGTCAAAAGATTATTTACATATAAATAACTGGTCAACATCTACTTCATATACTATTTTTGTACTGTGCAATGTATATAATCGATACATTATAACAGCATGACGTTACTATAGAGATGTTATACTTAAGGAACTTTTTTTCAAAATTGTTTTCATAATTCATTTTTTGACAGCCAAGAAAAAACAAACACAAAAAAACCAAAACACAAAACACAGAGCTCAGGCCTTCTCTGCACGGCCCTGGTTTACTGCTACCACACATTAGCCTTCCCACACTACTTTTAACTTCTAACTTTTAACTTATTGCACTGCTTTTTCTACCAGTGCAATAAACTGCAGTGTTCAAAGACTGACCACTTTAGTTTACTCAGCAGGGGGGCACACCTCACCCTTGAGGTGTTGATGCTGTGAAATATCCTGTTTGGGTCAAGATCACTAAAACCACAGTTCCCTCTTACAGAACTACAACAATCCAGCGGCTCTCTAAGCAGCCATGCTTGGAGACAGATGGAGTCAGAGAGTGTGTCGGGGCTGTTTATGATGAGCTTCACATCTGCCACTCACAAGGAATCGGGCCACAGACGGTGCAGGATTACAAAGTGGAAAAGATGGAGTCAGTAAGAATCTAAGTTCAACTTTGACCTCCCTGACCCAGAGGCAGAAAAGAGTCGAGCAGCAGGGTGGAAAAGCCAGAGAGACAAGTCAGGTTGTGAAATAAATGAATGCAACCATGCAAGAAAGGTGAGATGATGTTCGTGCAGGCTGACCTAGATGCAGATAGATGCTGCATTTGTTGCAGATGGTATTTAGTTAATTGAATTAATAAAACACACACTAAGCCACTGTAAATGACACATTTTTTTCAAACTCATCTCCCGTAACTAAATTTAATTAACACACTGTACTTAAGCAATTGGGAAGTGTCGGGTACTGCAAAGCAGATGAGCAAATAGAATTGTGCTCAGTGTGTGTTCATAAGGGACGATGAGGGCAAAGGTTTTTTTTTTTTTTTAAATATCTTGTAATTTAATGAAGTGAGAAAATGTCACCCACACAGGCAAATGACAATGTGCGATGAAATCAGCAGTAAGGAGGAAATACTTTAATCAGGCAAATCATTAAGATACAGGTAAATTCACAGGCAGAAATACTTTAATGTGGATGCATAGGTCTAATGTGTGTCTTTAACAGAGCATAAAAAAGAAGAAAAAGTCATACATCTTCAAAATGATATTTCTATGATCATTATATAGTGACAAACATTCACCTCTAAATGTTGCTTCTTATTGTCTAATGTAGTGCACAATGATTTATGTAAACCAGAAGCACATTCAGATTTTAAGGAATCTCTTTTTTTTCTTTCTTTTTACATAAAGAAAAACAATCTATGTAAAATAAAAAAAAAATGCAAGACATAAAATACACTATATTGCCAAAAGTATTCACTCACTCATCCAAATCATTGAATTCAGGTATTCCAATCACTTCCATGGCCGCAGGTGTATAAAATCAAGCACCTAGGCATGCAGATTGCTTATACAAACATTTATGAATGAATGGTTTCACACTCAGGAGCCCAGGGAATGTAGTACTGTGATAGGATGTCACCTGTCCAACAAGTCCAGCCATGAAAATTCCTCACTACTAAACATTCCACAGTCAACTGTTACAACAGGCGAAAAACATCAACTCAGCCACAAAGTGGTAGATCAGGAAAATCACAGAGGAAGGTGAGTGGATGCAGAGGTCTATAGTAACAGATGTTGCCAACTTTCTGCAGAGTCAATTGCTTAATTTCATGTGGCCTTCAGATTAGCTCAAGAAGCGTGCACAGAGAGCTTCATGGAAAGGGTTTCTATGGCTGAACAGCTGCATCCAAGCCTTACATCACCAAGTCCAATGCAGTGGTGCAAAGCATGGCACCTCTGGTCTATAGAGCAGTTGGGACATGTTCTCTGGATTGACAAATCACATTTCTCCATCTGGTAATCCAGTGGACGGATCTGGGTTTGGCAGTTGTCAGGGTACGTATACTTGCCTGACTATATTGTGCCAGGTTTAAAGTTTGATGGTGGAAAGACTATAGCGTGGGGTTGTTTTTCAGGAGTTGGGCTAAGTTCCAGAAAGAAATTCTTAATGCGTCAGCGTAAAAAGATATATTGGACCATTTCTTGCGCCCAATTTTGTGGGTGCAGGTTTTGGATGGCCCCTTCCTGTTCCAACATGACTGCACACCAGTGCAGAAAGCAAGGTCCCAAAAAGACATGATTGAGCGAGTTTGGTGTGGAAAAAACTTGACTGGCCTGCACAGAGTCCCGACCTGAACAGAATAACTTCGCAAAAAGAATTAAAGTGGATACCGCGAGCCAGGCCTTCTAATCCTGGAAGTGCCCAGAAGTGCCCTCACAAATGCGCTTCTGGACGAATGGTCAAAAATTCCCATAAACACACTCTTAAACTCAGTGGAAAGTCTTCTCAGAAGAACAGAAATTGTTATATCTGCAAAGGATGGGCTGACATCACATTAAACCTTATGGATTAAGAATGGGATGTCAAGTTCATATGCATGTGAAGGCAAACAAGAAACTACTTTTGGCAATGTAGTGTACATAAAATTAATCAAGACAGCACAATATAAACAATAATGTTAAAATTAATTAACATTAGCATTTATTACATGTAGTATGTCAATGAAATAAAACACCTAGTTAATATGTTTCATATCAACTAGGAGGTAAAAATATTTTGGAAAAAAAAATTTCATTGTGCAACATCTGACAAAAGAATGTAAAGCACGTCTGAGTTTATATTTGGGGCACCTGTGATCAAAAATGAAAGGAAGTGAATCATTTTCCTGTGCCTTTGTGAAAAAGAAAGCTTTCCTGGTGCTCAGCAGAATACAACTCATTTCACTTTGAATTTAAAATTGCCCCACATGCAGAGCTATTTCCTAAAAGCTATTTATGGTAAGCAATGGAAGCAGTCAATGTTGTGCCAGGACTACTTGTTTGAAGAATAAACAGAATGCCACCCTGCAGATTTCCTCACCTAAACACATCTGGCCGATCGCAACTGAGAGCAGGTGAAAACTCAGGTGAATTAACAAAGGAACATGGGACGCACCCCAAGACACCTGAAAGCTGAATATCCCTCTAAGCTCATAAGCTGGTCGACAAATGGTCAGACTTGTGATTTTAACTGCTGACAGTGTCATTTAGCTGTGGGTGGTGACTGTTGCATTGCAGGAGAAAATAATGGGAACAAATGCGCTCACACACACACACACACACACACACACCTGGACAGGTTGCTAGTCTATCGCAGGGTTAAGGGTTAGACAAACAACTATCCATGCTGACATTAATTCACACCTATGAGTAGGTTAATTACAATGATCAATTAACCTAACATTTTAATTTTGGACTGTGAGGGGGAGTCAGAGTACTTGGAGGGAACCCACACAGGCAATGGGAGAACGCCACAGAAAAGGGTTTGCCAGAGAAGTCAAACTCAGGACAGGCAATGTTGCTAACCACTTCACCACTGTGTCACCACCAGGTGGCTTGTAGTGCATAAAACCAAACCAAGCCCTCTTAGTGCCTAGAGATAACCAGCAATTTAAATGAAATCAAAGTGTAAGTGTAACCAAAGCTAATCAGTGAGCATAAATTGAGCAAAGCAAGGTGAAAAGCATAAAGATCCCAAGTGGCGCACAAACTGCTCTCCTCATTGTCAGACTTAAGACCAACCAACCCTCCAACCACCTAATGTCACCTCTATTCCTCTTTACAAAAAGAACCTTATCTCATGGCTTCCAGTATCTTGATGGCCAGGGCATCAAGGAACAGCTGCCAAAGGACACAGTATATGTATTTCTGTGATGCAAGCAGGATATGATAGAAGTACTGTATTTTATGCCCTGTAATAAAAAGCAGTTACATTACAAAAGAAGAAAAAAGAGAAGTTAGATTAATTTAGATACCAAAAATCTAATGAAATAACTAGATATAAAAAACACTATAATGTATCTGCTAAAATTTTGATTATTAGTTTGAAGATAACAGCATACAGTTTTTTCAGTCATGTATTTTTCATAAGAATCTTAACTCTTGTCCTAAAATGACCTAATTACATATCGTTTTTTGTCTTTTCCCTTTGCCTTAGCTTGTCATATTTATCTAACACCTGTGGAAAATATGTTCTTGTCTGTTGTAATGTGGGTTTTTTCCCTAACAAAAATAATTTATATTATTTTAAAAGTTAGCTAACATGGTCCCAGATTTTATGCCGAATAGCTAATTTC
Organism: Oreochromis niloticus; assembly: GCF_001858045.2. Classification (NCBI taxonomy): domain Eukaryota; kingdom Metazoa; phylum Chordata; class Actinopteri; order Cichliformes; family Cichlidae; genus Oreochromis; species Oreochromis niloticus. Next base: position 28,501,632 of record NC_031972.2, read on the forward strand.
ATAATTAGCTGATAAACATATTTCAGCTGCTATTTATTTTTTTCTAACATTCAACTTAAAGTGAAATAGGAGACAAATGTAAATAACAAAAATGACAAATGTTAAAGTAGCTACAAGTTCTTCATATTTATATTCTGTATGCACTAACTTTAAAAAAAAAACAAAACAGCAAATCCTAGACTGTGTATCCTTTAAGACTGAGCTCCATTAAGCTTCTAAACAGATCCTGGTCTCAAGGGAGTTCTCCCTCAAGACTAATACATAGCAAGCAGAGTGAAGGTCACCTCTGTATATCACACCAGTAGCAGAAATGAGAATAATAAGAAATGAGCAGAACTGTCAGCCTGGGCACTGAATGGGTAGTTCAGAGCCACAAACACCTCCAAGCTCCCTATCCATATATCTTAACCCTTAGACAAACACCCTCATTAATGGATTTGAAAGATCTTACTGGTTCATTAACAGCGGCATTAATAAGTAGTTTATAGGTCAAGTGTTTGATGCACTTCATCTAAGAATGGACCTTTGATTCACTGAGCCACCGGCACAAAGTCCCAGACTTTAATGCTCTAAGCAGCTAATATGGATTGGCACACTGCCAGAAGAGCAAGCTCAGGATGGTGAGCTGCAGTCTGACCCCTGACCCCACAGCTTCCTGACCAGTCCCTTAATTGGCTGCTTTTCTCCCTCAGACTCCAGTACCCTTTCCAATTACACCCACTGTTTGCATGCTGGTGAGCACACTGCAGACAGATCAGGCTGAAAGACAGATAATAGACTTTGTGGCAAATATACAGAAAGAAATGTAAATAGATAATTGAATAACAAAGGTCAAATTGTACTCTACTTAAGTATCAATTTAAAGGTACTAGCAATGTCCCCATTTGTTTTTTTAAATACCATACATTTTGCCATAGCTTTTTATTTTCTTTTACACATAGTTTATGATTTCCTTCACTGTCCACTCTATATGTTTGATTTGTGGTTACTGACCTCACCAACTTGGATTTATTGTTTATTGCTTATGTTTTTGTTTGGTAGCACATTCAATTACATTATTACTTGGTAAAAATGGTAGTGGCATTATAAGATTTAAAAAAAACCCCAAGGGTAATGAAAGTTAAATAGAACAGTGGCTGAAAGTTTTTACCACTTAATTAACAAGACATAGCTGAATAGTATCATGTTGAAATGTGGGTAATTGGGTAATAATAGGTCAGAAAACTGGGTGTAATAATGTGGAATTAAACAAATGCCTTTGACGCAAACGTAGTTAGTAATAATATAGTAATACACTAATAACAACATGCTAACCGACTAGCAATAAAATATTAATATCAGTTTATTACAATTTTTATGCACTGACTTGTTTTTGTAACCGTATAATAATAAGATAAGATTGGTTGATTTGTTAACATCAACGTAAAGCATTTTTCCATTTAGTAACCAGGCATCAGGGCTGCAAACTGCAAACTACGCGTTTCTAGTAAGTTGCATTGCAATATTTCTTACAACTAAAAACAGCACCAGAAAAGTCTGCCTGTATTTGCTAAATGTAAATGTTATGATCATCAAATATATGTTATGATCATTATTTTTATTGAACCACTGGGAAGTAAACAACAGCATTGTATACTAGTAAAAACATGATTACCTCCTTTTTAGTTAGTGTGTTGTGGTAGTAACCTCATAATAAAATGGTAATATTGGTTGATCCTTTAACATATCAGGATACTGTTCCCTCATATAATGCTGGAATAATCCTACATCATGTATCCAGCATTCTTCTTTGTTTGAAGGTAACAACAGATTACTTGATATTACTAATTGATAGAACTTTTTAATATTACTAATATTTCTCTGCTATTAATTATTGTCTTGTTAATATTAATTTACAATTTGGATATTACTCTAGCATTACTTTGGTAATTAAGAGCCAATAACTTGCTTTTAGCATCTTCTTGTTTCTATTTTATTACACCACTATTACCACATTATACCTGAGTTGTGCGAAAAATAATGTTTTTTCATTTTTTTATCTTTTTCAGTCTCTTCAACTGCACTCTCTCAAACTGGTCCAGACAGACACCCGCCCACATGAGTTCAGTTCTATCTGAGGTTTTGTCTTGGTAAAAACTGTTTTGTTTTTTTTTTCTGCATAACTACTTACAAATTCAGGCTTAAAGGTTAAGACCAGGCTCATAGCACAATATGCTATGAGCTATATCACTTTGGCCTACAGTGCAAATATATTATTTTTAAACCAAATTATAGTTGTTTGTGGGGGAGGGTGGAGGTGAAGGTGTATTATAGGGCTGTGACACCAGAATGGTGCTGAAAGCTTGCTAAAAGTTAAACTAAAAACAGTACCATAAACCACATGAATTCCAGACTTTGAGGGAAGTCTTATGACCCAGCCTACCCCTAAAGCCCTCTAAAGCAGACTTGGTAAGCCTTTTAGACTGGTGCAGTTTTCTCTCTCTCTCTCTCTTTGACAAAAACATCTGTGAACTGAACCACAGCTGGCAAAGGGCAGTGTTTTTGCAGAGAAGGCAGTGGCATACATGTCTTGCCTCATGTGTTACCTGTTATTGAGACGGGGTAAAGATACACACAGTTTGTTGCAAGGGTAGGGCTGATGGCTTGGCTTCTTCATCAGCATGTGCTACATGCACAAAAACATCTATATCAGTCTACATCAAAATGCAAAGACGATGTCAAGGCTAACTTCATGACAATTTTGTGCTATAGTCATGACCTTTAACCTCCTAAGACCCGAACTCTTCCATGCCATGCATTTTTAATTTCTCTTTGATATTTGGGCTTATTGGGACCTGATGAATGTAAAAACAAAGAATTACCAGATTTTATTTTTTTTTACCTAATTTTTGTTTCTGAGAAAAATGAGATCCACTATAAGGATATTTGTTTAAAATTTAAATAGAACAGTGGCAGTATAATGTCCTCGTAAGTGGATATCAGGCCCTTGTAGAGCAAAATGTAGTATTTTGATCTAGACAATCCAAAATGTGATGTCCACATATGTGGATGCCAGGTCCAAGAGGTTAATCTACTGACTCGCGTTGCTGGACATAAATTTCCCAACATTTTTTCTTTCCCCGACACTCTGCTCTTATATGTACTGTTTAAAATGCAAAACAGTCCACATTTGGATGTTGGAAGAGTGGTGAAGTAGTAAATTGTCTTAACATTAGTGCAAGAAGTTTAAACTTGAAACATATACATTCACACATCATTTATATGCTTTTTAAATACAGAACTAATTATGAATATGTTTCTTGGTTTGGTGAAAGCATTAAAAACTACTTGGTAGGGTTAGAAAAATGTCATGGCATCGGTTATATTGCAATAGTTGTCACATCTTTAAAAACTTTATTTTCCTGGTTGCCATGGAACTTGCTTGCTCCTGACACAAATATATTGCTTTATTGAACTGCATTACTTACAAATTTGTGTTCATTGACGCAAAAAACTTGTCCATGAACATTAAAAAAAAAACAGATTAATTTTCTGTGACTATTTCAAAAACTGCCAAGAAACCAAGCTGTGGTAAGTGGTTTCCAAAGAAACAAATGGCAGTATAATCCTAACTGTATAGAAATATTGGCCAAGTAGGACCCTAGAAATAATTACATGGCATCTGATGTCAAAAACAGGAGATGAAGGCAAATCTTCGTTTTTCTTGACCACATGCAAATGCAGAAGCTGAGTTTCTGAAAATCTTCACACTGGAAGGAGTTTTTCAAAAGCTTTATTTTCAGTGACCGAGTCCAAAATGCATAGAAAAAGCTATCCTTTCACGTACTTTTATATATGTGGACAAGACCGCACACCCTAGAGAGATAGTTGGTGACCTATGAAAAGAGTAAAAAAGCAAAAAACAATCCTGGGGCTTAGAATCTATTTACAGCTGGGAAGCATCTCCCCCCTTAAAAAATCTGAGCTAAGAGAGAAGTGAAGGACATAGGTGATTGGGAGAGGAAATGGAGAGCACCACAGAAAGACAGAGAAAGGAAGGAGGGGTGCAAATAAGAAATCTTAACATAGAAATGGGAAGATGGAAGTAGAAATGAATAAGTGGGGGCAGTCAGTGAGTGTCCTGATCAGGACGATGGGCTTCTATCACACACATGCTGTCAGTGAAGGAAAGAGATGGGTCTGATGGATTTGTATGATAGATGTGTGGATGCATGGAGCCACGGCCCCAGCTGCTGGGCTTAATGAAATGTGTCTCACTACAAGATAGAGCACTCTGATTTAAACACATCCTGCCATGCTATTCCTCTTCTCCCTAATGCAGGCAGAAAGAGCCGACGCCACCATCAGTCCCCGTTGTCTGTTTGTCTTCCTATTTGAAAGTCAGCTTTTTCATTTGGAACCAATCCGCTGTCTCTCGTCTCACCCTGCAATGAATCATGCCTCTATTCTGTGCACCTGTAGATCATTGATAAGTCAAACTTGATCAAAATTGTGCTTTGTTGTTGTTGTTTGAAGCGTGAGTTTCATCTTCTGCTCCTTTGCAACTTCAGCATGTTTGAGGGTTAAAGTGGTTTAATCTGAATCAATATTTTAATGAACTGAGAGCACAAAATGAAATACCAGTCTGTGGGCTTTTTTGTTTTTTTTTACATATAAAAACAGAAAGTAGTTCCCTCCGGTTTTTCTTGTCTCCCATTTTATCTCCCTCGTGGCTTTTCCCTGTTGCCTCCTCCCATTGCCTGCTCGTGTCCCTCTCTGCCACTTTGTCCTCTTCTCCTGCCTCTCTTTCTCCATGTGTAGCTTGTCCCTCAGGGTTCACTAGTCCTGTTTTTCTGCAGGAGTTCAGGGCATGAGGCCAAGGAGAGTCCTCGTCAGCCAAGTGTTTACAAAGCTGTCTGCCATGTCAACAAGGACAAGCACTTTTTCTCTCTTACTTCCCAGATCCCAAATTCCAGCTTCACTGTCCACCTTTTTACTTCAAGGCCACTCTGCAATCTCTACAATCAGTGTCCTCCGCCACCTCATGTGTGCGTCTGTGTGTGAGATATGTATGCTTGTGTGGATGGGCTCGCCGAAAGCATTGCTTCTTCCCCGGAATAATTGATTTAACAAATTGCCGGCCATGTTTCATTCTGAGGAAGTGACAGGAGCAAAGCGAGGAGACGGAGCCAGGAGATTAATTAGGAAACAAAGTCATCTTTATGGAAATTAAATGCATCCTCTGATGATAGCCTTCCTTTCCCATCAGTCTGCCGGGTTTTGTCCCTTGTGCATTATAAAGTACTGGGAGGCCTCCAAAACATCACAGAGATGACTGTCGGCGCCAGAGCCCAGCGCCTACACAGCACCCTTTAGCAATGCCAGCTCTAGCTCCCAGTTTCATGGGTGATGTGTTTTGGGCTACATCATTGAAAAGCACTGAACCTAAAAAAACAGCTGCTCCTGAAAACAATGCAGGATCCTCTTCTGGGAAAAAAAAATACAGGGAAAAAGAGACCTGCTTAAAAATCAACCTCATATCTCAAACAGCCAGTCCCTGCATATGTGCACAACTCTCTTTTAAGCTTTTGGTATAACAACCTCCCAAGAGACAGTGTGTGAGTGCACATGGTAACTCTAGTATCCATTAGGTTTAGTACATACTTTCATATGACATTGTGCCCTTATGATTGCAGGTGTGGGATTAACTCTTCTTAGCCGGCAGCTCTCCAACAACCAGTCCTCCTGCTGGCTTACAGCTGCACTGACTTAGTCCTTGAGAGAATTCTGAATATGCATAACCTACCTGAGTGCACCACAATTTAATTAGACAGGAAGGGGGCTCAAAAAACATCACCAACAGAAAGCCCATGGATGAATAGATATCTGTTTGGCGTTACTTGCAATGTTTGAGGTTTTTTTTTCATTGTTTAATAAATATAGTTGTTCATCTCTTTCCAGATTTCAGAATAGGTGACTTGAGCAAGACAGTTGATTTTGCCGGAGACAAAATCAATGGGCAATTGAGTAGCTTTAGGCTCACAAGAATGTCAATATGCTGTATTTGATGGGAAGACTAAATGGAGTCCAACAGATAGAATAACAAAAGCAATATATTCAGCACAAGATTAAAAAAACAGCAATACTTTTGAATGCATATCAATTTACATCACAAAGAAAAATCTGGATTTTAAGTTCACAGTGTTGACCAGAAAAAGACTGAAATCATCAACAAAAATGCTTTGGGGCTCATGTGCTTTCGATCAGTCAGATGGCAATTGTAGATAGTGTTTTTTACCCAGGTAAATGGAAAGAAAATCACCAAAATGATTGCTCTGACCTTGTAAAAGTGTTCATGGGGAAAAGTAACTACACAACACTTTGCCAGAGCTTCTCTAAAACTATTTCTTGCTTTTAGAAAGTTTCTGAAAAAGGTTACACGACCTTGTCTTCATTTGAATGGCTTACACAGTGAATCATTAGCTGTAGCTAGTTATAAATTTTATTAAAAAAATCTTGAAGATAAAAATCAGAAATTGCTCTTTAGTGTAACCAAATTCCTCTAAGGATAAATGTTTCTTAACACAAAACTATGCGTGACATTTTGACCTCAAGGGTGTTAGAGCCAGAGTAATGTTTGCATGACAATTATGTATGCACAGCTGCATTTTATGTGATCGTGTGAAAGTGGAGAAATGAAAGGCCAATTAAAATAACCATCATTAGACCCCAATCATTTGGGGTTGCACACCGAGAAATGAAAATTAGGATTGTGCTGAGTTTGCCCATCCCCAGGGGTCCCAAAGCATCTCTGGTGCAATGCCTTCCAAGCTGTTTTTTGTCTCACTGTGCCATTTCAGCTCGCTTTCTCCTACCCACTGCCTCTCTGTCTGTATCTGTTTCATTTTTTTCTTCCTTTTTTATTATCCCTGGCCACCCGCAAGCTGTTCTGTGGTTTCGGTTTGGAAGATCTTTCAGGTGCAATTTCTCCCCTGGTAAATAAGTGTTGTGACAGGAGACAGGTTGAAGAAAAGCTTGAACCCGATGAGAGGAGGGAAGCCCCTTCCTCCTGGAGCCATGTCCCAAGGCTTATTTTCTGTGTGACTGTGACTGCCTTTTTGTGTGCATACTTTGTGTGTATGCCTCACTGGCTGTGCAACATTACAGATAGTGGAACTCAGGAAATTCATTTTATTGGAATAATCACTAAATAATCATCACTAAATGTTTCTGTAAATGTTTCTATCTGAGAAATTGCTTCTAAGACTCTGACATTATAAGACAGTGCAAACAGAGAACACAGGTCGGATGAAATTTTTACCCCCCTGAAGTAAGTAAATCTATGCACTGCATCGTTAAGGTGTTCTGCAACATAATAACAAAAATGAACAAACCAAAAAGCTCCTCACCTGAGTCAAAGTGTATTATTACTTATATCACATTTTTGTCAAACACAGAAATATAGGATGTTCAAATCTTAAATTCATGTTGGCCATTAACAGGTGTAAACCATTGCTTTCGGTTTCCCCGGTAAAATTACCCGCAATTAAGGATTCTCATCACACTTCTATGGTTGGATGGTGAAACTTTAATGGCATCACATACTTGGCATTCAACCAGAAAGAAGTAGAATGGGACTATCTTCAAGGATGGGGCTACCTTCACCTTAAACATCAGCAACATCAAGTGAATTGCTTTGATAATTAATTTCAGTGATTGAAGAGCCTAAATATGCTATCTGGTGCTTAATGTAAGAATACCCTACTTTATATAGCACCTGGTAGACTCATGATTAATGTACTTAGGTTCTGCTGATACTCTTGACATTCTAACCAGTCTAACAATTCTAACAATGTACTTAATACATGGATAATATGTAGTTATTGCAAATTAAAATGTGAAAGTATTCATTGTCTTGACCTTTTTAAAAAAATACATAGTGTTTAATCTATTTATCTAGATAGATTATTAAATAACTATTTATGCAGCTATAGAGATAGGTATAGAAGCGTACAGTTTAAAATATAATTCCCCACCATATTTTCTGTTTATGCCAGGGTCATAAAGCTACCAGTCTAATTAGAGATGCCAAAATCTCCTTGGACATCCCCTCCATCTCTTCTACTGTAGATTCAAAGGTTCTCCCAAGCCAACAGAGCGATACCGTCTCTCCAGCATATCCTCGTTCTGACCCTGGGTCTCTTCCCATTAGGACATGCCCAAAATACCTCACCTAGGAGGCATCCAGATGGTCCATCTGAACCTCAACTGGCAACTCGCTCCTGCATGACTGAGCTTCTCACCCTATTTCTAATGACACCCTTAGGATAAAGCTCATTATGCTACGTTTCCACAATCTTATGCAACCCAAAGTTTGAGGCCATAAGTGAGGCTAGGACTGTAGATGATTCCTTAAGCTTTGCTTTACAGTACATTTGGCTTTAATTTTGTCTTCATGCTCACCTCTCACTATAGAACACCAAAACATTACAGCACCCACATCACTACAGAAACTGCACTAGTCTGTGTGTCAGTTTCCCCCTACACTCTCCCCTCACTTGTGAACAGGAGCCTGACATACTTAAGTTGCTCCAGCAGTGGCAACTCCACCCTTTTCCAGATGAGAACCATCGCCTCAGACTTGAAGGTGCTAATTGTCATATGCTCTTCTTTAAATCTGTTGGCAAACTACTTCACTAGTCATTACTTCATGAAAGCAGAAGTATATTTTTTTAAAACCTAAAAATTTTTTTATTTTATATTTATTTGTTTTTTTTTATTTTGTGAATGCAAATGAAAAAAAAATTCTATATCTGGGATTTATTATAAAACCATGTATAACCATTGTGACCGTTAAACACGTCTCGCTGCTATATCATGAAAAAATCACCCTATCATCTATAATTGTCCATATTAAACAGTAATTAATACTAGGAACACAAAACTTGCTTATTATAAGCTAGTCTTTATATTTAAAACAGTAGCAGGAAACCTTATGCATGTAGGACCTACATATGTTTCTAACACTCGCTACAGTGGTAGCTCAGGTAAATTTAATCTTATGATGGCCCCCAAACCAGTAATATTACTTAGGTCTCAGTTAGTTAATTTCAGGTTCCTTTGCTTACTGGTGCAAGTTTCACGTTTGTGTTAAGACACTCTCTGTCAGGGCACCCTCTGACCTGTATGTTTCATATCTCATCTTGAATTATGTTTATTTAAATTTTTTTTAACTAATTTCCAATAAATAATTGACTATTTAGATTAATAAAATGTAGATGAAAGGCTTTGGAAACAAATCTGTAGCATTTTAACACATGAACATTTTACATGGTTGTCTGTTCTCATGTGTGTCATACAGCAGGAAAATAGTCCATTTCTGACATGTTTGCACTACAGGGGGGAGTCCTTGGGGTTTAGGCAAGATAGCTGCAGACATAAAATGCAGGAGGCAGCACACATTAAGCTCATTCGCTAGCAGTGAATTCAACAGACTATTACCTATGCTCTTTGCAGATCAGCACAATCTGATGTAACAGATGTCATACTCCTTTCTATTGCAGGTTCAAGACAGGGTAATTCGCATTCTCATTTTCCATTAAGCCTCTGATATTTTAAAAAGTTCAGGGTACACTGTGCAAAAAGCCAGTATTTGTCAGAGTAGCTGTTTTTTTTTCAGAAAGAATGATAATAATTGAAACTAGTTAGCTTGTTTTTTAGCATAAAATTAAACACATTCAGTTAACACATATTTTTATGCCAAAGGTAAAACTTAGACCTAATCAGTAGTTTAAGGCCAAGTTAATGAAATTCTCAGACTTTATAGGTGGAAAACATTCAACATCCCATTAGTGCTAAAATATTTACTTTAATTATATATACTATAATAATTATCTATTAGAGTACTATCAGTGAGGTACTAGGATAACATGTCTTGATTCCTTTCAATTCACACTAAGTAGACTAACGTTATAAAGCTTCCAAAACTAGCAACAACTCTCCTTCTTACATAGTTCATGAGGCCATGTCACTGACCTAGATTCACTTTTTTTTTTTTTTGCTGTTGTAGGCTCTAAACATTTGACTGTGACAAGTTAAGGATTCAATGAAATTATAGCTTTGCTTGTATTAATTAGAGGTATTATATGAAAAAAATATCTGTAATAAATGTCCTAATTTGTTTTCTGAAAGTTGTCTCTGTTCCTAGTTTAAAAGCTACCAAAGCGTAATAATGGGACTTGATCATGGTCTAGGTGAAAGCTCAAAAATGTATTTCTTGTGACAGAAGTTCAATCCGATTTCCAAGTTAGGATGTGAAATTTCATTTTAAGTTTGCAGTCAGAAAGGAGATGTCTCACCAGGGAGAGAGAAGTATCTGAACAACAAAGAAAGCCATAAAATAAATAAAAAGAACACTAAATGAAAGACAACTTTTAGTGAATAACAGCCACTCCAACACACACACTCAAACTTGCAAGCACACCCGGGGAGAGAAATAAAGAGGCAGGGGGAGATGGACAGATGCTGAACCAGAAACAAGCTAAATAAGTGATGACATGGTCTGCTCTCAGAGAGGAGATGAAATGGAAAATGTGTACAGCAGCAGAATCCAGACTGCACGCTTTGTGCAAAAAGAATGTCCTGGTCAATACTGTCCCTTTTCGTCTGAAACCAAATGTCAGTGACAGCTCATTCAGTCTTCTGTAGGTAAACATTAGTAAACAGGGTAAACCTCTGTGAAGATTCATTAAGTGGTTTTTGATGCTAACTCTGACATATAGAAACATAAACACACAGGAACATACAAATTAGCTTTCACTTCTCCCTCTTCCATAGTACGTAAAACATTTGATTAAAATTTCTTTACCTGGTGTAAATTGCATCAGCCACTCATAATACTGGAAGCCAGATTAATGCAGGACACAACAGACACTCGAAATGCTTGTAATTCATTGAATGGGTAATTTTGTTTTATGTAGTTGCAAAGAGGAAATCACTACTTAGTCCGGATATATTTGACTTAGCTTAAAAGAGACATTAATTATTGTCAGTCAAGGATATCGCATCCCTCCTCCTTTTGTAAGTTGAACCTTATTTTTATTCCTGTGAACAGCCATTACTTTTAAGTGTCCTAAGCATATTAAGCACACTGAAAACAAAGCTATGATGGCAAAGACATAACAAATTATACATCACTAGTTGTATAACTTAGAGTAAACACAGTATAAAATGTCAATTAACTTGGGTAAAGGGCATTATATTACTCTACAGTGTGTTTAACCTATAGAGAGTCCTCTTACTTCAACCGTGCTTCATAGAAAGTATGATTTTGTATAAATAATTTGTATTACACATAATTGCTACCTAACAATGATTATAATGTAAGAACAAGATGCCCTTTTTGCATACTATATCGAAAAGTTACTGGAATTGCAATTATACACAGCACAGACCTTCAGGTAGTGAAGCTTTGATTAAGTTAGATTATGGTAAGGGTTAAATTTTATTGAGCACTTTTACCTTTTTTCAGTAGTGAAGAAATAACCTGCACCTGCTTCCTCATCAAACACACCAGTAATCCCTCTGGAGTGCATCAGAGTGTCACTCAAGTGATTTTTTTCAGGTTCACTTAACCATGTTATAATTCATATACAGTATTTACTCTAAAGAAGATCCAATCATCACAAAAGCATATGCATAAATCTACAGGGAGTGCAGAATTATTAGGCAAGTTGTATTTTTGAGGAATAATTTTATTATTGAACAACAACCATGTTCTCAATGAACCCAAAAAACTCATTAATATCAAAGCTGAATGTTTTTGGAAGTAGTTTTTAGTTTCAGCTATTTTAGGGGGATATCTGTGTGTGCAGGTGACTATTACTGTGCATAATTATTAGGCAACTTAACAAAAAACAAATATATACCCATTTCAATTATTTATTTTTACCAGTGAAACCAATATAACATCTCCACATTCACAAATATACATTTCTGACATTCAAAAACAAAACAAAAACAAATCAGCGACCAATATAGCCACCTTTCTTTGCAAGGACACTCAAAAGCCTGCCATCCATGGATTCTGTCAGTGTTTTGATCTGTTCACCATCAACATTGCGTGCAGCAGCAACCACAGCCTCCCAGACACTGTTCAGAGAGGTGTACTGTTTTCCCTCCTTGTAAATCTCACATTTGATGATGGACCACAGGTTCTCAATGGGGTTCAGATCAGGTGAACAAGGAGGCCATGTCATTAGTTTTTCTTCTTTTATACCCTTTCTTGCCAGCCACGCTGTGGAGTACTTGGACACGTGTGATGGAGCATTGTCCTGCATGAAAATCATGTTTTTCTTGAAGGATGCAGACTTCTTCCTGTACCACTGCTTGAAGAAGGTGTCTTCCAGAAACTGGCAGTAGGACTGGGAGTTGAGCTTGACTCCATCCTCAACCCGAAAAGGCCCCACAAGCTCATCTTTGATGATACCAGCCCAAACCAGTACTCCACCTCCACCTTGCTGGCGTCTGAGTCGGACTGGAGCTCTCTGCCCTTTACCAATCCAGCCACGGGCCCATCCATCTGGCCCATCAAGACTCACTCTCATTTCATCAGTCCATAAAACCTTAGAAAAATCAGTCTTGAGATATTTCTTGGCCCAGTCTTGACGTTTCAGCTTGTGTGTCTTGTTCAGTGGTGGTCGTCTTTCAGCCTTTCTTACCTTGGCCATGTCTCTGAGTATTGCACACCTTGTGCTTTTGGGCACTCCAGTGATGTTGCAGCTCTGAAATATGGCCAAACTGGTGGCAAGTGGCATCTTGGCAGCTGCACGCTTGACTTTTCTCAGTTCATGGGCAGTTATTTTGCGCCTTGGTTTTTCCACACGCTTCTTGCGACCCTGTTGACTATTTTGAATGAAACGCTTGATTGTTCGATGATCACGCTTCAGAAGCTTTGCAATTTTAAGACTGCTGCATCCCTCTGCAAGATATCTCACTATTTTTGACTTTTCTGAGCCTGTCAAGTCCTTCTTTTGACCCATTTTGCCAAAGGAAAGGAAGTTGCCTAATAATTATGCACACCTGATATAGGGTGTTGATGTCATTAGACCACACCCCTTCTCATTACAGAGATGCACATCACCTAATATGCTTAATTGGTAGTAGGCTTTCGAGCCTATACAGCTTGGAGTAAGACAACATGCATGAAGAGGATGATGTGGACAAAATACTCATTTGCCTAATAATTCTGCACTCCCTGTAAGAGAGCCAACAAACATTATCGTATTGATCTGTCATATTGATCTTTCAAGAGTGGTGATCAAGTGATGAACTGCATTGAGTTGCATTGATGCATTGAGTAATATGCACACAAAACCTTCTGCTTTTGAGCAATGCTGGAAAGTTAAAAGTTGAAAGGTTCAAAGGTAAAAATATGACCATGTAGTGAAGCAAAGCAGTCACATCATAATGTTGGAAGCCACATTAATGCTCATTTAAAGTAGCTAGGGTAAATCATAAAAATAAAATAACATTTTTTCACATTCCCGTTGGCACTAATTTTAGAAGCTGGATGGATGTTCAAAACTCTAGACCTCAAACTCACATACTCAAGTATTACAAATGTATCAAATGCATAAACTTGATTTCCTTCATAGCATACTTTTTTGGAGGCTCAGGCTGACTGTCCATGGTCATGAACATGTCAGGATAACAAGATATTCTAACACCAATTATTTTTTGATGATTGAATCAACTTCTGATAATAGAGTGTGACATGTTGCAGGCAGGTGGTCAAGCAGGACGCAGACCTTGTATAGGCGCATACAATGCACTCCTTGTAGCATTCCTTGATGAGCTAACTCTGGTCAGCACAGCTGTTATGTTGTTTAGTGGAACAATGTCAGGTTCCTCTATGCTCAGCAGGTGCAGGCATAATTTCAGGCACATCCAAAGTTCATCACAGGGTATTTGCCCCAATAATCTCCTTTCCTCAACATGACTGAAGAATTTTTACACACATGCAAGTGGAAGGCACCCAGATCAACAAGTTACTGTTCTCCAGACGTCCCATCTATGTCCCATCAGACCAGTGTCAGACCCTGATTTGCCATGCTGGGAGGCTTTTTCATCACTCATGACATGTTTGACTGTTTTTTTTATTATTGCTGTAATCTAATGTTTTCCCATTGCTAATTGTTACTTACCTTTAAAGGCAACCTATGCTATGATTTAGAGTGTATTGCATCTTTAAATTCTAGATTTGTTGAGTGAATCCTTTGTTTTAGAAGTACAGATTATCTTTACAAGTTTTTTTTAAACATATACACATGTATTGGGGAAATTAATTGACTTTAAGTTTTCAAACTGCACTTTATAATGCTTCCACAGCACTGCAACTTTGTTGGCATGTTATTCAAATGCTAATTACTGAATAAGTTATAAAGAGTGGAGATTCCTTGCACAGGTTGTTAAGCCTGCTACAGCTCCTGCCTGCCAGTTAAAGTAGTCATGCTTTTAACTTAAAGCCTCAATAAATTTTAAACAGCTCTTATAAAGGGGTGATTTAGCTGTAGAGACCAAAGTCATTGTTCTACCAGGCTGTAAACAAAATAAGTATTTTAACATGGGAGGCTATGAGGACTTATTTTTGGAGAAAGCATCGATTGATGACTCTAAGATGTGTGGTTTTTGGCACTTTTACTAAATAGTTTAGTTAAGTAATTTTCATGAATTTGTTGGATTTGTTAAAATGACAGTGCAATAGATTTTTGTTAAAAGGTATGACCATAATATAATATGCAACAGTACTTATTTTACACGTGTTTTTTGCCCTGGGCATAATCTGACAGACACCGCTGCCCCAGGGCAACAATTGATCCAGGTTTTACCAAACAACATTTTTGTTTGTGGAAATGCAACACATATAACATTATCAGCAGCTTTAACATTTACCCTCCAGCAAATTGTTACTAATTCATGCATTTATAAGTTATAACTGAATAATGTTTGTAAACTTCCCATCATAGGAACAGTGATTAAATAACCTTTTATAAAGGAATGCCTTTGTTGCACTTGCGTACTACACTTTACCCCTGCTCAGAAAGTAATTTAAAACACATTTAATCTGATTCTGATTGCAATTATTAACTTACAACTGAAAAACTAACTAATTTATAACTTTTTAAGCTGGGTTGTAAAACACATTCGTCAGATTCTATTCCGGGCTAGTTCCACAAAAAATTGAGTTGTTTGCTATAATATTTATCCATGCTTTTTGACCCGTCAGTGCTGTGCTTGAAAGTCTTGAGACACTCCTCATTTCTTTATATTTTACTTCCAAGCAGCCAGATTTTTTGTAATTTGTTTTTTTAATGATCTGAGCAGTCCTGAGTAATCTGAGTAGTCCTCCAGGATTTGGAGGTATATCAAAATTTTATTTGGGCATTGGTTCATTGTCAGTTGAGTCCTTCAACCTGACTATTTTAAGGGGAATATTTTGGTTAATTGTTTGTTAATTTGTTAAACCATTTAACACTGACCTAAGAGTCATTAGAGTCACATAAAAAGGCACCTAACTCAAGGGATGAACCAGTGTTCTGTCAATAGATAACAGCAAATAACCAATTTTGAAATGTATCTTTATGCCCTTTGTTACTAGCACGCTGTCACAAAAACACGTCATCAGTTGTCAGTTTTTTGTCGAATCTATGAAAAATTTTAAGATAACACAATTTGACAAAACACTTTCTTCACATACAGAAAGAAGGGTTGGCTTGAGACTTTTTCACAGTGTTGTAAGAAACAAAAAGGTTATTTGCAAAAGCTTTTTAAAATATCACAGTTAAAAAAAATGTTTCAGTGAAAATGTTGTTTCAGTTAGTTAAATAAAAACACCGAATGAAGGTTGGAATTATGGTTATAGTTGTCATATTTTGGACATTTTTGAGTTTTTCACAACACCAAATGGAACATTTGGTTCACTTTCACTAGAGTCATGCATGTATAATGAATCACTTAGAAATAGTTTAAATTTAAAAGAACTTTGTGAAAAAGAATAAATTGTGAAGTAGAAGAAAAGGCAGTGCTGTTATTGTAAAACACCTTCTGAGTTTTTCTCATCTCCTCTTTTGCTAATGAAAATTCAGCTGGACATATCTAGGGGAAAGCGGCTCCTCTATTAATTTCATCCTGCTCCCTCTTTATTGGTCCACCCACAGAACCCAAATGAAATAACCCTGTCAGGTCCAATTCAGGTTAGACATTGCTCTCTCAGAACAAAGGACACACACTGGTAGGTTACTGTGGTACATCTTATGAATAACCAGTCAGGATTTGTATGTGGAATATCTACAAAGAATGAAAATATGTTTAATTTAAACAGAGATAAATATTGATTGGGACGTTAATCAAAAGAGCTTGTAATACAACTAGTGCACATAATATGGTTTATATGTTAGAGACACCTTGAATATGAGCACTCGAAACGACATTGTACGTTTCCAAGTGTGCCAGGTTTACTTGTCTCAGGTGCATTTGTTATTGCTGACCTTGTTTTACTGGCTGCTTTAAATTATTCTTGTTTTTCCTAGTCTATAAATGCTACATGGTAGCAATATTATTTTTCATGATCAGGTTTATTGATGTTTGTTTGCAGCGCTTGTGTGTGCTTAGAGTTCCTCTGGGGACCACACGGAAACTACACCTCCTCATCCTTGGAAAAATAGTTCATAGATTTTTTTAGAACTAATGACTGTTATGATTTGACTTTTCCTTCTATTTTTCATTTCTCACTTTCTTAGTGGTGCAGTGATAGCACTTATGCTCTGCCTGTGCGTGGCTCTCCTCTGTACTTGGGTGGTGTGGGGTGTGCAGACAAGGGTCAGCTTTGCTGAAATATTGCATGAACAAGATTTGTGTAGTCACTAATGTCTTCATCGTTTCTCTTCCAAAGTAAAATGATGAAGACTGGAATTAGGGCAATGTTTATTATTACTGTGAAAATTTCTTTGTAAATCCCAGGGGTGGCTGTATATTATATCGCTTTTGGCAGCTCTACTGTGTGATTCTAACAGGACTAATAGCAAGGTAAGTAACATGAAAATATGGGTCAGAATGGTGAGAGGAATATTGTTACTCAAGATTATTTTCAATTTTTGTAGGATAATATCAGTTACAGTCTAGTTACGCCTACATGAAGTTTATTTTGCATAATTCGGCTATAACTTTAATTCATGAATGTGTATGTGTTAAGACTAACTCATCATGCTAAACCCACTTAGAGTTAGCATTCAACTACGCAGCCCTTTTAAGAGTTTAAGCTGCTTTTAGCTCATTGTTTTTCATCACGGGTTTGTATTCAATATGTGGCTGCTTCCCAAAGGATCACACCAGCCCCCTCACATAAAACTGTAGACAGCTGTTTCCAAGATACAAATAAACTCAGACAAACTGACAGTGCCTCACATTACCTGCCCAGCATGAAATGGCAGAGAACATGTGCACACAAGTGACTCGTGAAATCAAGCATCTATGGCAAAAGCAAGTAGCAAACATAATGAGAATTGAGTAATTGTTACGTGCATGTTATAGCTACTCAACCATAGCAGACTTCCAACATGGTAGCATGCTGGAAATGAAATAAACATCTATATCCTAACACATAAAACTAGTAACAAAACAAACATAACAAGCATAAAAACATAACAAAAATTATTTTGGAAATCAAATATTTTGTGTTATAGCTTCAAATTAATCTGTTTGCCTGAGCTAACTTTTTAGGACTGAGCTAACAATACCTGATTTATACTGCAGCTGCTTTGTAAATTATTTTAACTCAGATAAATTACCTTGTTCAGTGATCTACCATAACCTATTGCAATTCACACAATAACATATGGTTGAACTGTCACGATTTATTGTACTGATTTGTAATTTTAATGGAATACAATTTTTTTAAGCCACACACGTTGAACATGTGTATTACTTGACATTGCTCACAATTTTTCCACTATTTCATTAATATAGTTAGGTGGTCCTCACAGTTTAAAGGATTTCATTAGCTGTAATACTGTGACATCCATGTTGTTTATATATACACAACATGGATATCTTTACTTATTAATTTATAAATGGCATTTTCTCTTTGGCATTATTTGCACCATGACTTTGACTCCCCATTTTTTATGGAACATTTGGACAATGATTTTGGTGTGAAATGTTCTGTTTCTGCACACCGAACTACTTCTTTTGAGTTTTTGAGGTGGCTACAGCTTTTTCATTCACAGCAGGTCATCTGTGTATGTTCAGAACAGTCTGAACTTGAAACTCCCTAGAGCTGGTACTGCAGAGGGAAGCAGGCTGCCCTGGAGTGCTTTCCCTAGAGTCTTGAATTTCTGGAGGGTTCAACTTCTGTTTTACGTTGCAGTTCTTATTAACTCTGCAGCTTGCAGAGTTATGGCACCCAGGAGTTATAAGCTCAGAGCACTCAAGTGTATACTTTAAAGTGGCAAGTATCTTGTCACTTGTTCAAGTTTTGATGTTCATGAATAGGTATGACAGGAAAATGGCATACAATCTGACTTCTGAACCTATGGAAAAAGTGGAATATGGATGCTATATATTGGGAAAAGCCATGTTATTGTTAAAAAGCATTCCATTTCAAGGGCTTGATCCTGTAATGAATGTTGTCCTGGGCATTAAACTGCACAGAAGCTAAAGTAATGTGGATTGCAGAATCCAGATACTGACCTACATCCCAATGCCTTTCTGTGGTACAGAAACATTAAAATGATCTGTCTGTATTTCTCTCCCCATGGTGCTAAAACAGTCAGTGTACCCCAATTCCATTAAAACAATCTATTCAGTAAGATCTATATACATTTTAATATATGTTCTTTTTTTCAGTGTAGCTAAAAAAATAAATAAAAAATAAAATTAAAACTCTCACTCCAACTGGGGATACAATGTGTGCACAATATACAATGTATTAGTACTACCTCTGTGACCAGATGGAAATACTGTATTTTTCTTTTAGCTGCTAAAAAAACTGATAATTACCCTGTGAGACAAAAAGGATAACCATAATGTTTTCTTCTTTGTGAAATTTAGTTTAGTTCTTTTTTGCAAAACATCCCAGCAGAGTTCACCTGGACTTACTGTTCTGTCTTTTTTTGTCTTGTTTCCTGCTTTTTTTCTCCCTGATGTTTTATTAGCTGAACCCAGTGGAAGCAAAATTTAAATGATCTAGTAAGACCACCCTTTTAAACACTTTTGAATACATTCACGGGCCACACTGCATTTGAGAGGGATAATTAAATTGGTCCTGTGTTTCAAGATGAAAGGTTTTTGAATTCTTTGAAACCTCCTTCTTATTTTTAATGCACTCACCGACACATTTTAACTGAATGAAAATGTGCATAATTGTCTGATGACTGGGACTTGTTTGAGTTGCTTCATGTTGCCTTGCCAAGTTAACAGCTATTGCATAAGCAAGATGAAGTGTATGTTTTAATGAGGAGAGCCACATGATAAGCCCTCTGGGTTTTTCTTCTCTGTGAACACCCACACTTGATATTAACACACTTTGAACATATAACGTATCAACACGGGGAGTTAAAACATTAGCAAAAGAAGTGATTGAGTTCATAATGGCAGATTTCTTACCTCATTGTGAATAAAGCATCAACATTAACAATGTTTGAATTTGAGTTTGATGACATTTGTTGAATAGTTTTATAAGTAGTGACAAGTAACTTTTAATTAACATCTATTCCTGATATCCTTGATATTAAACTGGTGTCTGACATTTAATATGCTCTGATTTATATGCCAAAGGCAAGATATGTGAGATTATTGGTTGGGTGTTTTGTATAAAAGGCTTAGTTGTTTGAATATATAAAATCTTATAGACAAACATTTGCCTAAAGTGCAGCTTCTTATGAAATTTCTTCAAAAGTATAGCCTCCAGGTCTGACTCTGTGATTCAGGAAATTTTGTTTACCCAAACTGTAGGAGAGGTTAAATCGACAGAGGCAAAAATAACAAATCTATGAGATGTATATCCTTGTAGCTCGCAACCCTGTAACCCTGTTCTTTCATGTTGTAAGCAACCTTCACCAGCAGTGCCACATTGTTTCCTGTCAAACAGTCAGGTGACACTCCAGACATTCCAGAGAGAGCTGCATCCGCAGTGTTTTAGAAACCTGGATGATCCGCTTTATATATTCCACTCAGGAACGAACCCCCTGCTGAACTGCCACACGCTACCTGATAAATCATTCAGAAATCATTCAGCACAGACACTCATAGAAATGCCTTGCCTGCTGCTTAGATCACTGGGTTGAAATTACTTGCACTGAGTCAGATCTGCAGAAAAGCATCCTAGTATGGATTTGCTCTTTGACTACCTGTGAGATAGCCTGTTTTTTTTCTGTCAGAACTTTTTTTTTTCGTTTTTTTTTTAACCATTCAGCTTTTCCAAGAGCTAATTAGTCAGTTTCATCTAGTGAATTGTCTTTCAGCTGCTTTAGAATGGAGACAAGTGTGGAATTATACCCTGTGGCATAATCTCTGCCAGTAACAGGTAGGTCCTGAGGGGACAAAAACAGATCATGACTAAAGTGGTATAAATTAAATCAATTTATCAACGCTCTGGTGTCCATTTACTCAGCCTAACTGTGACAAATTGTCTTCAAGGTATGACTCTTTTAGTTTTGCATCTGAATTAAAAGTCCTCCGCTATCATTAATTTGCAGTCTCCCTTGTAGTTAAACATGTATATAAAGCAAACCCCATTTACTTTTTGAGCTGAAAATGTTTTCAAACCAAAACTTAAGTGAGCTTCAAGAAATGATGTATTACTTATATCAGATTCTGTCTTCCAATTTCCCCCTTGTGCGTAAAAAAATGCAAGTTTTCTCTTTCGCTTGATCGTTGCTTCAATTAAACACCATTTTAAATGCCACTTCCACATGGAAACTCATGGTTGCTATTGCTGCATCCTGGTATAACATGACTTTAATGATTTTGTATTAACTATTTAATAATTACAGTTGGGTCAGACTGTACATACTTTGGTCTTTAACTAATCTTTCGGGGGGGGGGGCAAGAATGGGCATAATCAAGTTGTAAATTAAACAATACAAGAGGGAACTGAGCTGGTTATGCTTTTTTTTTCTTATAAGAAATATAAGCATAATTAGTCACTTTTGAATAATGCATTAAGCATTTAGTTTTTTAGGACTAAATGGAATTTCTAATGAGTCATGTGATTTATTATAGGACATTTCAGTGCTACCAAATTAATATCAGAACTTCAGAAGGCTAATGGAACCAATGCAAAGTACAACCCCTTAGAAACTGCATTCAGTGTTGTGATTTAGTCATTAAGCTCTTAATCGGATACACAAAACAGATATTAAATGAATTACACTTATAAGAGAATATCCTAATTAGGAGGCACTATACATTGCAATAATTACAAGGTATGTGAAATAGATTAGTCCTTCCTCTCAATTTTTTTTTTTTTTGTCTTGTGTTTTTTGTTTTGGTCTCCCCCAAAGAGAGGGAGTATGTGATCGGTTTCATTTTTTGTCTGATTGTCAGAAGCCTAGCATCAACCGTTTTCACTACATCATTTTCAAATTTTGTGTGATGATAAATAAAAATAACCGGTTATTTATTTATTTTTTTCAATTTTGAAACTTGGTACAAGGTCACACCAAGTGAGAAAATCTTTAAAAATTGTATATAACCCACATTTTTTTATGGATCATCTTCAAACTTCACAACAAAAGACTAGGCCTTGGGAGACATGAGTACCTAGGTTGGCTATAAGCATTTGATCTCGACCTTCATTGTTGGCGCCCAAGGTCATAGCTGACCTTGGAAAAAATTTAATAAAACCATTTCAAGTAATATATGAAAGGACATGAAGAGAGCTGTGGAAATCACTTGTTATTTTTTCCAATACAATGCCCTACAATTTCACAATGAAGCCAGAAAAGGCTGATGTCATTATATTGTAATAAAAACATCATAAAACATCACAGTTTTAGTAGAGCCCTTTCCACTTGGGTGGAGCTGTACTCTCCGAGTGTGCTTGTTTTGCTCTTTTTTTGCTTTGTTTTGTCAGGAAAACACTCTGTTGCCAAGGTTAATTTTTATGACATCTGCCTTTGTATTGTTAAGGTGTCTTGTGTTGTTGTATAATACAAAATTCTAAGTGCAAATCATCCACAGTCTTGTCTTGAGTTATCAGTAATTGCAGTTACTCTTTACATAATACCTTCTCTGTGCCATTCACACTAAGTCCACTAAGTATATTTTAAAAAAATGTTTTGTCTTCTTTAATTGAAAGGGTGAGTGTGTGGTTGGCTAACTGTCACTCATTATAGGCCACTTTACCAGCCATCTCATATCCACTTCAAAAGGCCCTTGTAATCCCTCACCATCCAAGAGTTAAAACATGTTTTGCATTAGCATTAATTAATGTCACTTGGTTATCAAGATGACAATATGCAACCAGCAGTCTCTCACTGGCTCCTCCTAAAATCTATTACAAAGCAAACGGTGAAACACAGATACTGTATTTCCCTGTCACGGTGTTTCCTATAGGTGTGCAAAGTTGTGAGCTTGAAAGATTATATTTCTTTTTTCCATGAAAAAATGTACAGGAGATGAAATTCTATTCTTGTTATTATACAGCAAGCTGCTATGTATGACAAGCTGTTCACAATCTCTTGATCTTTTGCATTTTGCCCTGCTCGACCAAATGTCAGGAGTGTTGTTTGTTCCCACCTTTTTTGTGCAGTAAGTCAGTTACTAACCTAAGATTTATGAGTGAATTGCTTCTTTTGGGTTTGCATTTTTAGCTACTCCTGATTGCAATTTAAATTTCTGTCCTTGCACAACAAAGGCATAGAACAAATTACACTGGAGTCTCATGCAGGCTTTTAATCATTTTTGAAAAAGGCAGCTATAACTGGGGCCTGAAGGGCTACTTTTTCTGCTTCATGTTCTGAAGCATTTTTCTAAAACTTTATCCTACTAGTCTAAGAATATTTTCAGAACTTGTTAAGATTGGATATTCTGATATTTTTGATGTCCTTTAGTGAAACCTCTATAAAAGTATAACTAGACGTCTGAACATTGATTCTTCTTTATTCATCTTCATTCTGTTTCCATGTTTTAGAGACTGTAGCCTATGATGGGAAAATTTGGCTATTCACAAATCTTTTAAGAAACAGGGCATTGCTATGCACTATAAACCCAAACGCTCAAAGTACTTAAAAATCTTAAGTAATGTGAATTTAATAGTTTCAAAAAGTCCTATTAAGTCTAATAGCTCAAATTCATCTAACATTTTCTTGCATTTGAGTTAGTTAAACTAATTATTTCTGATCAACTTCTATTATTTTGGATATTAAGAACTTGCTACGTAAAAAAATATCACTTAATTTTACTAATTTATTTACATTATATGGTGGGCAGGAGGTTTTGATTCTCAGGGTCAATTTAACCCCAAACATAAAAGATTAGTCTTTAGCCTGATATAACAGCTGGATTGATTTAGATTGTGAGAAAACACAATGGGGTAAAAGTTAAATGGCCTTGTCTTCTATCAGATGTAAAAGGCCAGGAGTAATTTTTAGGTAAGTGACATGAACTGGTAAACGCAAAGAGCAGTTCTTGCACTAACATTGTGCTCGAAGTTTAAAAAATTGTTATTGTTTTTTGTCTTTTTGCTTTGTTTTTTGGTTTCATTTTATTTCTACTTTAAACATTTTGAACATTTAAAAAATTGACATAAAAATAATGAATACATTTACTGGGGTATTTTAAACATTTGCATCAACTGTAAGGTTGTGTAAGGTTATAAACAGTCAACTGACAATTCTATTTAGATTTTTAATTTTACCACCCTTGTGGCTGTGCATTCATCACTGTTGACACTGTTTGTATCACAGTAAGTATTCTGATTTTCTCTTTTTTTCAAATCAATTTTAGTGAAATTAAACAATTAAACGATACTCAATAAGGTTGTTATTAGGCTAACAACTAATAAACTAACACAGCTACTTCACAACGCTAGCTGACTGAGTTCACTGTGGTAGCTGAGAGAGAGTTTTTAAACTAATGTATTATTCTAAAGTACGTGATTTCTTTTCCTTCTTTTGATACAATGCTCTCTATTGTACACAGACATTATGACTAACTCTTTCAAATTTAAGGGGATGAAGCTAATGAAGATTTCAGAACTGATGTAAAAAGCCAGGAGTAACTGTTAGATAACATGAACTGGTAAACACAAAGAGAAGTTTACCTTTAGTCATTTGATCATGTAACTTGAACTTTTTGAATGGAATATGTTGCTGCACACAAGCCTTTTGAAAGTCAGAATTCTTGTTTCAGTCTCTTGCAACAATATCTAATATTACCAGATGTGCCACCCACTTCAGTCACTCTGTTCTCACCATAACTACGCTGCTGGTTGGTCAAAACTTGGAGTATCCCTTACACGTGTATGGAGGAACAAACTGTTTTTCAGAAGAGCCATAACTATCACTTCATCATAGTTCAATTAAATTTGAACTGACTATCTACTTTTGCTTTTCCAATGTAAGTGTACTCAGAGATCCAACCTTCAAAAGGGTTCAAACAGTGCATGCCCAACATGTTCTACACCAAACTAAACAGCTTTCTTAAAGGCTCCCAATACAGGTAAGCCAGCAAATGATTTGGCTGAAATTTAAATGTCCACAATGGAAAGTAATTTAACATGAACCTCAAACTGAGATTTTGAATTCTAGCATTAACCACTTAGTTTTCATTTTTTGCATTCATCTTTTTTTTCTCCTGCCTCTCAGTCTTCAACATCTTTCGTCCACTCTTTCCACTGTCCACTCTATCCACTACACATATTCAGACCATCTCAGCCTTGCCTCTCTATTTGTCACTTGGGTTCGTTGACCTCAGAACTGATTACTGTCTAGAACACGGATCATCTGTTTTTACCAATATGCAGTTTTTTCTTAAAACAACTAGTTCAACAGTTTACAGTGTAATTAATCTAATCTGCTATTAGCATTTGATATTCTTTTTAAAATGATTCATTTTAATATTTCTTATGTATTAACAGCACAGTGTGATATTAGTGGAGGCCAAGAAAATACTGTTTAACTGAGGAAATGTACTTAAGCTTTTCAATTTAACAGTACAAGCAATTGGTTGCCTTAATTTTTTTCACGTTTTGTGTGACATGTTTTTGAGTTTTCAACATTGAAATTTGATTATTGTTTAATTAAAAAGGATTAAAAAAAATTAAACACTAAATATTGAGTTTTGCTAGACTGAAAAAGTGACTCTGTTGTACTCATTCCTTTTAATTTATGTCAGTTTATTCACATGGGAGCCAAAAATAAAATAAAAAAAACTTTAACTACTAGTTACTAAATATCTTTTAACTTAATTATTAAAGATTTTACTTTTATTTTAGTTAAAAGTTACATGTCAAATGTAATCAAAATATTGGATTTCTGATAAGATTCAACTTTTAAGTTCATCAACTTAAAAAACTTAAGTTGCCTTAATTTTAAGTTCTGCTAACTTCTTCACGGTTTACAGTGTGCCTCTTCTACTGAACTGTGGTAAATTTCAGACAACCAACAGGAAGCATGACTATATAACTACTCAGGAAGTCAGAGGTACAAAAGATGGTCTCCTCAGGCCCAAACCAAAGCTCCAACTTTGAAAGTAAAATGTCGACCATGTTCAAAACATTGATATTAATTAATAGTATCAAAAGATTAGCAGCTTGCTGAATGGAAATCATTAAAATACAGGCTTATCAGAAAATGTTTTAACTTTAAACCCTGCATTGAGAGAAGAACCATGTTGTTCATCAAATGCATTGACCTTCAGAAAGTACGGTATTTGATATTTGTTTGCAAAATGACCCTACAGAATATCTTCTGATCAAATGGAGTTCCTCCAAAGATGATCCCAGTGAGTGCAGTGGGCAGTTGATGGAAACTATGGTTTACTGTAGTATATGAAGGAGATGTTTCATTTCTTCAATCTTTTTGGTTGCCAGTGTTTATAATATTTGGAACCCAATGGCTGAAAAACCCAGCGGCATAGGCTGAACACCTTTGTTAAGCTAATATGTCTTAACATCAGCACCTCCAAAACCAATGTGATATGCATAAATGCCAATCCACATACACCCATTACAGTAAACAGTGATTCATTCAACTTTGTCAAGGTCTTTACCTATCTTAGCAGCACTGTGAGCAAAGACAGGGAAAAAAGAGAAGGGCTGTAAAAGTGTTACATTTGCAAGACTTCAACCCAATCAAAGCAATACACCATGCGAACAAAGGTCAGACTGTTCAACAGCAATGTCAAGCCTATTCTCTTTTTTTGCTTGAGCATAGTAAAAGATCAAATGCCAGTGGGTAAATTGGCTTGGGCATGTGATCAGAATATACCAGAACTGCATACCAAAGGCAGCTTTAAGATGGACATCACCTGGGAAAAGCAACATATCAGTGAGTTGTGTTGGATGAGGCAGAAAACAGGGATCAAAGACGGGGAGAGGCCCAAAATGTAACACAGCAGAGGGCCAGATGCCTTATACTTCTAAGTGGATAAAGAGGGCTAACTAACTGACCCTTTCTACTGAAGTATAACCAAGATAACCTTATCAGAAGAAACACATAAAAATGTAATCACTTATAACACAAACAGGAGAAAACCAATCAAAAATAAACAGCTGTCTGTCTCTACAAACTCCTTTAGACTAACAAGTAAAGCACGTGGCAAAGATGGAAACAGGTGTGGCTGATTGGGAGGACTGTGTCTGAATCCTCTGATCAGATGCCTGCCATACAGTAACAAGCAGGGTTTAGGGGTTCTTCAGGTTTAACCCTGGTTAAAATTACTTCACCATACCCTGAAGATCCCTCAGGCTTTAGTATGCTGATGTCAGTAAAGTCTAAAGTTTTTAAAAGATCTTTCTATGATGATCAATAAGAAATATAGATACTTATTAACATTATTGCTTTTTTTTTTTTGCTTTTTTTTTACTTCTGGCTGCAAGCACTTTTAAGGGAGTTTTATTTTTATAAGCCTTACTATTGATTTATAGTTTTGAAACAGGACTCTTAAACCTTGTGTTTGATGATCTTCTATAAAATTTGCAAGTAAGCCTACTTACATATTTGAATTTTTAATGTATATTTTTATATCCCAGCAATCATGGCTGGGTAACTGCAAATTCCATTCATACAAACATTCATAGTGTACATAATCCAGACCTTTTTATATTGTGTCAAAAAAATATGACAGCAGTGATAACAGCACTCTTATCAATTATGCTACAAATGCAAAATGATAGGACAAATTGCTAGAGAAAATGCTAAATTGTATCTACAGCTGCTTGGAAGTATTATTGTTATTATTATTATTATTAGTAGAAGTAGTAGTAGTAATATTTTGTTCCCTGATTCCCAAGCTTGGGAGAAGAAATAATATTCTGTCCCTAGAAAATCCTGTTTTTACTGTTTCTTCCTGCATTAAATGATGACAGTATTCATAAAAGGGCATGGCTTTGTTTTAATCATATCTCTGCTTTTACTTGGCCTATCAACAGAATTCAAAAGCTGGTATGTCCACACTTTTGACACAAGATGAAACAGAAATTCAACGATGGTGCACCTTGCTGCTACATCATCTTAAATAGGTTGTGTGATTCGGATGCACCGGAGTGTCCATTGACTTTAGAGGGTTATTTACCATAGTGTTACTCTGACTAAAACATTGGCATCTGCCAAATACTAACACTTGGACCTAACCCCAGTCAACCTTGTCTTAGAGTTTGACTGCTGTTCCATATGGTAATCAATCAGTGGGAATACAGCATGAAATAACGTGACTGACAATGATTAACTTGACATTGACATTTTTGAAAAACCATAAAATGATTAATAGTGTTATATGGAAAAAAAAATGTTTTGGACTTTGACAAAAGCAAATCAAATTCAGTTGTCAGCTGAAGATTGATTATAAGATATCTTCCAGCTGTTATCACTTTTAAAGGGGGCATTGCATAGAAACAAGTCCTTTCATTTTGTTCTTACATCAAGTATGATGCCCCATAAACTTTATTACATCCATAAGTGTTGTGAGCATAATTTCTTCTTGTGGCCATTATTTTATTTCTGCCTCTTGCTGCAACAGTCAGAAAGGACTTCCAGATGAGAGCTGGGTAAATATGACATTGTTGAACCATTTAGTATGTTTTGTTTATACACTGATAAAACAGTAATTTTGTATCTGTGGCACAGCATTTCAAGACAACATTTAATTTTTAGTTTAGTTGAAGTTATCCTATGTGACATATAGACCAATAAAAAAACAAAAACAAAAAAATGAAAAAATTACAAAGGAAACACATTGTTTTCTGCAATGCTCTGTGTGTGTGTGTGTGTGTGTGTGTGTGTGTGTGTGTGTGTGTGTGTGTGTGTGTGTTTCTGTCTCTCAGAATAATTATACTGGTGCTTGAATTCTAATTTTATGCTGTAAAATAGATCGCCATTAATTTATTCAGCTCAGCTGTAATCACATTTTTCTCCCTCTGTGTGGAAGGTCACCATCCTTGAGGTGAAATACCAAACTGCAGTAGCTTCGTCACTTAGTGTTATCACCAAAATAACGAAAAAAGGTTTTGAAAGCTCTGTAGAGAGCATGAATGTGACAACATCACATAACAGGTCACAGAGTTTATCTACACAAGTTAATTTTTTTATTCATGTAAGTAGCAGAGAGTAAAAAAGCACCGTCCTTCATATTTCAACTGTTTTGAATATCCTTTATGAATGGGATAATTATTTTTTTTTAATTCCATGGTTTTGTTTGTGGTAATACATTTTTGTAAAATAAAAATTAAATTAAAAAAATCATCCTTAGTTGCAATCGGGCATAGAAAAAACAGCTCATAATCTAGAAGACTAGAATGAAAAAAAAAAATAAATTAAAATAATTAATTAGTCCAGAAATGCTCCACAGAAACACAAAATTAATTGATTAAAGTAGAGGGATTTTCTACTCTAATTGCTTTAAATGACAGGAGACATTGTTTGTCTTTCATTACCATAATGACACAAACACTTTTAATCTTTGAACATAGCATTCAAATCTGTCACATGTGGTAGTGACTTCAAAGCTTGCATGTGTGTGTGGTCGTGGGTAAGTGTGCTGTGTGTAAAACAGCATCAGTGAAAGTAGTTAAACAGACATCTGCTGTATTTACATGAAATGCTGGAGATTATGAAAATCCTAATGCTTTAGGATCTTAAATCACTGACACACTAACATTAGTGACATGTTGTTAAAAACTGTTAAAAACTTCCATGCCCATCTCCTTTCAAAATATTAGGATTTTGGTTTATTTTACATGACATTTTATGTCAAAGACGAGCAAACCCCCAAAGCTTGTCAGAATCTTTTTTGATGTTACTTAAAAAATGTTCAATTAAAAAGCTTAAACACAAATGGTAATTGAGAACAGGTTATTTTTAACACAATACATACAGTATATACAACTTTCCTCTCAATGTTACATAAATCTTTGATCAAAAATAAATCTGACAACATAAATGACAGATTTGCTTCCTAAACTTAAAGGTAAGCAGCAGCACATCTGGATACAAAGAACTTCGTCATGTATCTTTCATCTCAGGAAGTACCCATGTGAACTAAGTTTTCCTTCCCGGATCAAAATCTGAAGTGCAAGGATGAAAGAGAGACAACGAGCAAGGGTTGGGGGAGTGTTGATACAAGTGGAGGAAGTGGGAGCCTCCCCCATACTGAGCTGTAGTGTCAGACACTAATGCCTCTGGATAGAAGCTCTACTCTAGGGTATTAACTCAAACATGGACGACTAATGCCACGGGATAAAGCGTTCAGCCTCACTTACAGGGGCACAGGCACTCCCGCAGGATCATAGGGCCTGGGCAGCAAGCATTAAATTGCCACAGACTGCTGTGTGCCTGTGCCAAGGGATTGATTGGAGGCAGAGGGGCACAGCTCGAACCAGTCTCTACAGCCTGGAGACTTTGATCTTAAGATGTGTAGTACAGGCAAGTTGCCAATGCAAATATATAACTGAGGAGAAAATATATGGGCACTTTTACATGCAGTATTTGTTAATAATAGCTGCATACCTACATACCTACCTTGTCTTGCAGTTATCCAATTAGCTAGCCATGTTGCTACACCATAAGGCATTTAAATACGTAAAAAGAAATTATATATATAAAAAATGACAAAAATTATTGTCACTACATAAAGAGGTTAAAAAGGGCTGTCTTAAACTGTTCAAATCCTAAAATATATTAATGCACTACACTATCTATAATTTACTCCCTTGTTTTTAACAAAGTATGATTTGAAAACATCATCTCATGCACTTATAGCCAGGTAAAGACCTTGAAAGATTTCTCTGTATTTATTATTGTGCTATCTACTGTACAATATAAAGCGCCTTGAGGCGACTTTTGTTGTGATTTGGCGCTATATAAATAAAATTGAATTGAATTGAATTGAATTGAATTGAATTACATAACTGCAATTCATAATGGTGAGGAAAAACAATGAGTGATGAATGTGCCTTGTCAATGAGAGCCATCACAGAAAAGTGGCCTGACTGGTTCAAGCCAACTGAAAGCCTGTGTTAACCCAAACATTCGCTTTTACAACTGTGGTGAGCGGAAAAGAAACTCAAAATGCACAGCCTGTCATACTTCCAGGTAGATGGGCTACAACGGCAGAACACGTCAGGTTCCACTCCTGTCTGCCAAAATCAGAAATCTGAAGCTGCAGAAGGCATGGGCTGTGATGCAGGCATGTCAACATAGACCAGAAAATTCTGTGTCAATGCTGACAGGTTCTATGTCTAAAAGGAATATTTATAATGTATCTTCTGGAATCAATGCCACAAAGAATTGAGGGACGCCCTATAGCCAGTATGACTTGTCTTATTACAGGTGCCTTAGCATTTAAATGTTTTAGTTATTAAGGCACTGTAGTCTTCATGCTGCACTTTTTGTGCCTTTTTATTTACATTGCTTTGCTGAATCTTCATTACTCCTGTTAAAAGTCAGCAAAAAGTTTTACTTTACATTGTGTCATGTTAGATAAACACCTGGCACTATGATATAGAATAGTTCATGATTTTACTAAACTAACCGATTTGATTAAGCAAAAAATACTATCCCTGATTTACTATTGCGTTTCTCAATCTTTCTGTCTGCCTTTTCTTCACTGCAACCTTCAAATGCTCGTTTCAATACCCCCGAGTTTATTATTCATTTAAAGATTAATGTTAATGCTCCAATTTGAAACCAAAACAATAATAATAAATCAAGAAATGCACACCCTTCTAGTTGTCAGATGATAACTTTCGTGGTGTTAAGACAGAATGTTACAAAGTTAAAAATAACGCTGATAAACTCCAAGTTCATCCAGTGTTATGAATTAGTTATTGCCAAAATGTCAGAAAGAGGCCTATTTAAGCACTAAATGCA
Organism: Oreochromis niloticus; assembly: GCF_001858045.2. Classification (NCBI taxonomy): domain Eukaryota; kingdom Metazoa; phylum Chordata; class Actinopteri; order Cichliformes; family Cichlidae; genus Oreochromis; species Oreochromis niloticus. Next base: position 28,533,197 of record NC_031972.2, read on the forward strand.
TTTTGGATTTTAAAGGAAGATTGTTTCTCTCAAAATATCTTCATATCTTTAACACAAGTGCAACAATGAGGCCATGATTCATGGGAAAAATAAATAAATAAGTTCATGACTAGGGCTGACAGTTGGAGAAGTGCATTCAAAGTCCCCCTGACAACAAGAAGTTAATAATGTTTTTGATGTTTTGTTACTTTTTTTTTTTTAATTTATTTTAATTTTAGTTTAATTTCTTACTGTGCAAATCGGATATGCATTGCTGACATATTTATGATATACTGAAACAGCCATAATGTTGGTTGTTTTAAGAGGTATATGGACATTTTTGCACACTAACCACATTGGGGCTATATCTTTATAACTAGCTTTCAATGTAACTACACTATTTTGTGAAAATAAAAAGAAAGAAGAAAAAACAGCACATAAAGATGATTGTAAATGTCACTTTTTAATGTGCAAGGTCAATGACGCTTTTGTACAAGTTCACAAGGAAGCTTGATACTTGTTTGTTTGCCTTCATTTTTGGGTGTTTGGGCTGCTGTTCTATTATTTTCATCACCTCTGCTGTCCCATACTGTCAAACTCAATTCTATCATCATCACTTTGATCCAATAATCTTCTTGCCTGCTTTCTAAAAGTCAATCAGTCTTTGTCGCCTGCGCTTAAAATTTTAGAGCTATTCTGTCAATCTTCCTTTCAGACTCTCATTCATGCAGGCTCCTCCATATCTTATTACTTATGCTGGTTGCTCAGAGAGCCTCATTCAAGCCTCATCTGCCATCTGGTCCACCACCAACATCTAAGCTTGGACTTTGTGGAGAAAAAGCACAGTGAATGCAGCCCACCATCCCATTACTGTGTAGCTGCTAATGAGAAATTCAGGGGTGGCTAGGACAAGATCACTAAACAAAAGAGGTTTAGCAACTTCATAACCCCACACAAAAGTGACACTTAGGTTACAGAGGGTGGTAAGCTGGGTAATTATTATCAAGATGGCCATAGTTATTGCAAACATTTACCGTATTTTTCAGACCATAAGGCGCACCGGATTATAAGGCGCACAGTCGATGAACGAGTCTGTTTTCATACATAAGGTGCATTAAGCGGAACAAAACAGTCAGATTCCTCCACTCCCGTACCATTGATTCATTAATGGTGAATTTTCTCACAGCTGCTCTACTCCCGTGTTGTTGCAGTATATTATATATTGTGGATGGATTATCTCAGTTGTTCTCCTGACTGAAGTTTGGTCCATTTACAGCATCCTGCCATGCGATTGCATTTGTCCCTAACCATCGGGAACCCTCACGTTAACTTTTATCGAGTCGAAAAAAGTTAGTGTTCATCCTCCAGCTTCAATGTGTTTATGTTATGCTAACATAGCTGTGTCGCTACCGATCACGTAGCACATCATTATATACCAGCTAGTCCAACTTCAGTAACCGTACAAAAGTCTCTGCTGTTTAGTTTTCTGTCTTCATTTATGTTGGAAGTGATAGAAGAGCTGTATGTTTTAATTTTTTCTGAAATCTCTCAGTCAGAACATGGTATATAATGTTTAGGTGAAAACTAGCAAGCTAACTTCCTGATAACTTCTAACTCTGTTAAATTTAATAAATTCTGTTTTCATGTATGCCTGGATGTTAAACTTAATTGTTACACCAGCAACGCTGATCATTTTATTAACGATGAAATAATTTGGACAGTTTTTAACTCTCAGTGATGCCGCAGTGTTCATTTGACTTAGAGACCTGAAGGGGACGGAGTTTTGGACCCAGATTACTCCCCGAGGCTCCTGACTATGGTAGCCATAATGCTATGGCTAATGCTAATGCTGCAGCTTCGTAGCTTGCCAAAGTCGTACTAAAACATTTTTTGACAGATTTTTGAGCGCCGTGTACCACATAAAATTGGTTTGAGGGTCAGTAAGCACAACCAGAATTCATACATAAGGTGCACTGGATTATAAGGCGCACTGTCGATTTTTGAGAAAATTAAAGGATTTAAAGTGTGCCTTATAGCGCGGAGAATACGGTACATTGAGTAGGACTTGATAGGACAACATAACTTAAACTTTGGCGAAATTCACATTTAGTAAGGTTGAGAGCCATTTGGCCAACAGAAGACTCCCTTCAGGTTGGCAGCCTGGTCTATCCACTTACCAGAGTGCATCTTTAAATCAGTAAGGTACCCAACAGTTTGTGACACACTTTCTGCATTAAGTAGCTACACCATTCTTTTAGCCAAAGTACATCGGTGTGTATTATATAAAATGTTCTGGCATAAAAAACAAAGAAAAAAAAACAGATGTCTGAAGCTCCGAGGTCAACAGGACTTGCCAATATCCTTTTAACGTGTCAAGTTTGGTTATAAAAATTGCTGAACAAATGCTGTCAATGCAGTGTGAGGTAAAGGAAAAGAGTCTGGGAAAGAAAGTATCAAAGTAGAAGTTATAGGACCCAGACATACATTTTAATTTTGAAACAGCATATGATACTTCTAAATTTCCATCTTTTTCAAAGTTTTGGACATGACGTTTGTGCTCTTGTTCAGGGGCGATTCTAGGATCAGAGCTTTGGGGGTGCTGAGCACCCAGAGAGCTGCCCAGCCAGGCAAGATAAACTTTACTTGTTACGATGAGACTTCTTCCCTGTCTGTGTCAGTCCCTGCATCCTTAGTCCCGAGTTCTCTCTGACTGTCTTGGTGCATTTAAACCCCTGTTCCTCCCTGTCCTCGTCATCTGTTGTCTTCGTCTCCGTTATCAGCAGTGTTGGGTAAGTTACTTTAAATTAGTAACTTAGTTACATTACTAGTTACTTCTCTAAAAAAGTAACTCAGTTACTTCAAGTTACTCGTTACTTTCAAAGTAACTAGTTACTAGGGAAAGTAACTTTGGTTTTATTCAGAATTCTCTTGTTAATGTGTTGCTTCCGTAACTGGATACCCAGCAAGACTGCCAGTCTTCTAGCTTGCTTACTTGCCACAAGTGCACTGTGCCACCTACCAATAGAAAGGAAAAAATAATGTGCACATTTCCACGAGAGAAATCCCACGCCTGGACCGTCATTGACCGCCGCCATGATTCTAGCCTGCTTTTTACATCCAACACAAAAACTGCAGTCGTGGTGCTTTTGATTGTACTCAGAACTTGGAAATTCTGCCTTCTGAATAGGAAGATGTAGGTAACACCAGACTGCAGATGAGCTGCATACAGAGCTGGACTGGGACAAAACAATCGTCCCGGGCATTTTGACTAGAGACCGGCCCACCATTATAGGAAAAATCATAAAGCCTTTGAATGAAAACAAACACTGTTGTGACAGTGATGTACACTGTTCTGATGGTATATATGTATCAATCTATCAATTGTTTGTTGTAAGACTCAGATAATTATTTTTTTAAAAGCCAGACATTTTAAATGAGAATAATAAAGAAAACTATTTCCTTGTGCCCCCTTTCCCTGTTAATGCCCTACATGGACCCCTGGCAAAAATTTGCTAGATCCGCCCCTGCACAGTTACCAGCTGTCAGCTACGTAGAAAAGGATCCTGGTGTTATTTGTCTCTCAGAAACAGCTCATAACTTCCCTTCAACTCATCCATGTCACCTAAAAGGTAAACCTGTTTCTCCATCACCTGTTCAGCTCTGATGATTCAGTAAGGACATCTCCTGGTTTCATCTGCATGTTTCCCTCTCACCAGATAACCAAACCGATATCATGACCAGCAGCTTTACAGCTGTGGCTCCAGCAAACATCAGCTGATACTAGAAATTAATATTAAATAAATTCTAACAACAGCTGATCAAGCTTAAACGTGCTGCTGTTTAGCGCGACATCCGCTGGTTTCCTCTTTCTGGCGCAAAGAGAGAAAAGCCGATCAGCTGATCATTGATCAGTTTCGTAATTAAAGTAGAAACAGGAGAGGGAGAGAATGAGAGAAGAAGAGGCAGCTGTGCAGCTCCTTTGTGTCTTTTTCATTGTAGCTGAAGTCCGGGACAAACTGTGTTCCTTTTCACTTCAATACGAAACGCGTAATATTTTCTCTGAATACCAGACGATTCTGTTTTTTACAGGATGGTTGGCAACTCTAATAATTAACCTTATGAACAAAATAAAGTTCAACATCAGTAACATAGCACCCACCCAGCTGTATAGAAACTCCATGCTAGCTAGTACGCAGTATGAAAAAGTCAGCATACCGAAAATAAACTCCACCTAAACTTGGTTTATATCTGACTGATAGACTGCAGGTCATAACTTCTTACCTGAAGTTCAGTTCACCTGATACTCGGACCGGCAGCCGCTTCGGGTCTCTCCTCTCCTCTTTTCCTTCATCCACCTGCTGGCCTCCACCACTTGCTAATGTTACTGAATCTGTGGAAGCTCCGCGATAGCCACCACACGAAGTAACGAATAACGAGCCTATTTAAATCCCAGTAACGAGTAACGCGTTCCTGGTTTTGGCATAATAACTAGTTACCGTGCTCGTTACCACAATAATAACGTAGTTACTGTAACGCGTTACTTAATAACGCGTTAGTCCCAACACTGGTTATCAGTCATCATAATTTCTTTATTAAATCATATGATTCTTAAATTCATCAAGTCTCTCTGTGCCTGGGTCCTCGTCACAAAACATGACATCACTCACTGTTTTGTACATTTTAACACAATTTAATCCCCACATTTGTGAAAGTAAAGCAAAACACTTTTTGAAAAGTCTGTAACAAAACCATCAAATCTGATAAAGGTTATTTAAATGCTGCAAAATACTACTACTGCAAAAGAAGAATGGATTGGAATTAAAAAAAAAATATATATCCTAACCTGAATTACTGGGAGAGAATAATGAATGATGCTCATAGTGAGTAAAAAGTAAACTGTTTTTTGGTCAGAGATTCACTTTTAATGTGTATGTATAATATAATACAGATACATAAAAATACACTCCAAAAATAGAAGAGTCCTTGAAATGTACAAATGTACAAAATATTAATTAAAAAAAAATATAAAAATGGAGGCAACTTTGCCTATGGTACAATGTATACTGTGTATGAAAAGATCTTTACTGCAGATACTACTATGGCTCTGCAGAGTTTTTCTTTTATTTTAACCTATGTCGCCTCACTTTCAGGTTGGCAAATCTGTCTATCACTTTTTGGTGGTCAACTCTCTCAAGCAGTTTAACAGTTTCTGTTTTGCCTGTCACTATTCCCTGTCTGTTTTCTTACCTGGTTCTTCCTGACCTTGTACTTTCTCCTCACGTTCCCCTCTTTCCTCTCTCCCTCTTTGGACTGACAATCATACAAAAATAGATTGTATTCAATTCGATGAAAAAATTACATTAATATGAAAAAAAAATACTATTAGAAGCACTAATAAAAAAAGTCCTCTCTCAGTGTACTTTCAACCCAAAGGCAAATAACCAAACCACATGTACACCTAATAAAAGATATAAATATTGAAACACTGATCCAACATTATCCTTTATTGATGGATCATTTGATCTTACACTTTTACCTTAATGTGGCTCCTTTTTTTGAAAAAACGGCCTTACATCATTCCATTTCAAACAGGACAGCGGTAACAACAGTAGGCTATGGACAATTGTTTTTGCTACCCTACAATCCGTCCAACAGAGTAGGACGGATTGTAGGGTAGCAAACATCGTCGGATAACACGTTTTCAACACTGCAGGTTACCAGGATGTAATGTTTTTCAGCTAAAAAGAAACATGGTCTGACTCCTACCTAACTATATAAAGAGTAACTGAAGGTTAAATGCAGCTAACATATCCTGTTTTAAGCCAGGCACTCATACCTCCGCTCCGCTGCATCAGAGCCACCATCGCTCTGGCAGAAAGGGTGCTAGAGCCCGAGTAGGGGAGAGGCCAGCTGGAACAAACCATTTTGGGGGGGGACATCTGTACTTTTGTTGTTAAAATATTACGTCTCAACCAAGTACTGTATGCTTTTTATATTTTTAGTAGTGTGTCATCCGATTACTGTAATCCGATTACTTTTTTCAAGTAACAAGTAAAGTCAGGGATTACTATTGCAAAAACGGTAATTAGATTACTGTTACTTTCCCGTAAGCATGCTGCATTACTGCGTTACTGAAACCGTGATTTTTTTGCGAGAGTGTCTCATGACAATGACATAAGCAAGTGCAACGTTCGTGGCAACAGCTGTGTGCAGATCAACAATGGATAATATATCAAGTGCGGAGAGAGTATGAGCATGCAGTGTTTAAAGCGTGGAAGTACTGACCTTACTTTGAGTTTGATTCCGTAAAAAGTGACAAAAACATTTTCGTCCGCTGTTCACTGCGTGGGAAGAAAACTTCTTTTTACAGCGAAAAAACCCCTTAACTTCCGAGCAAGCACCGACTATGCTACCACGGAATGGGAAAGTCACAGACAAACTCGTGGATTCTTCCACTAACCGCTGAGGCACACCTGCACCAGGACAAACATCCGCCTGTTAGACAGGTGAAAATAGAGCAACAGGACCGCTGAGTCTTTGATTTTATTTATTTTCTCCTGTGTTTCACTTGCATTTATTTGAAAGACTGAGTGTAAGCACAAAAAAATATTTTATTTTATGTGCTGGAATGTGCAGAAAATAGTTTTAAATGTTAAACAAATTTCTTCCAGTCAGAGAATGTTGCATATAATTTAATTTATATGAAGAAGATTAAAACTAATAAAACAAGTTTTAAAAAGAGACTTTTCCATTTGATTACATTTTGTATGATGGATTATGCAGAAAAAGTAGAATTGGGCTGAAAGATCTATCACTTTATCACCTATTCAGTGTAAATTGTGTTTTTAAAAAGTAACTAAGTAATTAATTACTTTTGAAAATAAGTAATCAGTAAAGTAATTAATTACTTTTTGGGGGAGGTAATCAGTAATTAGTTACTGATTACTTTTTTCAAGTAACTTGACCAACACTGTGTGTCACACAAACAGCAAATATTGTCAAAAAAAGTAAGAAATCTTTGGGGGTGCTTTGAAAACCCCTGCTCTGGTTCCATCTGTATAGTTTCTTGTTAGTCAAGACTGCTATGATGGCTTTGCTAACAGTTTATGAGTAAAGTCATATTTCACACGAGACATATGTTGAGGGACATAAATGGCAATTTATGATTAGCAGGAACTGACTGACAGATTAAGTTGTCAGCACAAAACCAAAACCATCCACGATGATATGTTCAACAAAAGGAACCACGGCAGCAGGACAGAACACAGAGCAGACTGGTTCAGCTTCCCCACTATCCAATAAATCAAGATAAATGATCTCTACAGAAGTGGGTCATTTTTTAAACTTGAACATAAGAAGTGTTTCAGAGTACATGCCATAATCAACAGATCTGCTGAGTGCCAATACAAGCGCGTACCACTATTTGACATAATGTGCTCCAGTGATCACCATGTAGCTAATCTTGGAAACTAGTTACACAACAGCTAATCACCATTCACAAAGTAAAACTCTGCATTTCTTGACGTATTCTCAATCATCAAAGTAAATCCCCAAAGGTTGATTCTGTTCATCTGGACGTAGTTCCAGATGAACGCTACGTCCAGACAGACAAAATCAACCTTTGGGAAACTCTGTACATGATGGTGGTTGTAGTTCTCACCATACCTACCAGCATCCTTAGATTTAGGTGAGGGCTTATTTTTCTGGGCTAGGTTAATTGTATTCAATTGGAAACAATAAGGGTCCGACTAGATCAACCATTTGCAAATTTTTATCCACTGTGATTTAAATGAAGAAGTAATCATTATGGGTGACTTTAATATTAACTGGAATGTAAAGAATGAAATCATTTAAACAGATCGCTGACTGTTTTAATTGATACAATAGCCTACTAGAACAATGTATAGGATAACATCTAATAATGTACCATGTCCCAAAGAGCCAGCAGCAAAATTTGAAATAGCTCTACGAGGGACTGATTGGAGTGAAGAGATTGCAAATGGGCACACAGACAGTGGGTGTGATTTATTTCTTGCAAAAATTAATGAACTGGTGGCGTCATTCATTAGGAGGAGGAATCAGTATAAAAGAAATGGAAATACTCTGCCCTTGCTGAATGATGAATGCAGGAATTTGATGAAAGATAGGGATGGTCAGCTTTAAAAAATGGTTGAAGTCTAGTCTTGTCACAGACTGGGAAAAAATTCCCTTTTATAGGATATAAGTAACACCACACAAAAGGCTAAAGAAAATTTATTTATTCAGAAAATTCAAGGGAGAAGAATTAAAAACAAAAATGATATTCTGGGAAAATATTATAATAAGCTACTCTCCAGACCATAAAACAATAATAAAGAATTAACAATTCATTAATGAAAATCCAAACCTCCATAGCTACTTGTGGTGGGGCGTGGTCTGCGGTGCCATGCGGACGCACCTGCATGGCATCTGCAATCACGCCCGCCGAGTTAAAGACACGGGGATTCAGGGTTGTTGTTGTGTGTGGTGGCAAGGAGTCTGTGTGGCTGGCAGCTGAGAGCTGCAGTCGCACTGTGTGAATAAAGTTGGCTTTCAAATCAAACCTCCGGGCCTGTCCTTGCCACACTACTAAATTTACTTTTTCTTGACTTCTGATCATGAAATGACTTGACTTTTTACTCCACCTCTTTAAAATAAAATACATTTCACAATAAGGAGTTTTCAGTATTATTAATTCACTAAAAACCTCCTAAGGTATTGATGTCTATGAGCTTGATATGATTTTTTTTATTAATTACAGAAAGGCTTACTTTGGCCAGCTGCACATTTTGATTCATTTATCATTTGACTACATCATTTTTTAACTCAAGGGGAAAAAAGAAATATGGTTAATTATTGACAAATTAGTGTTCTCCCAGTCATATGTAGGTTAGCAGAAAAATGGTTGGCCAAGTTATTGACTAATTATCATCAGACAGAAATGCTCGTTTAGATGTGATCATTTTTTAATATTTAAAGAAAATATTTGACACTGTCAAATTTCAGCTACTTTTATTTAAATTACTTTTTAAATTTTTCCAACGAAGACAGTCCATGGATTAAATCATATTTGTCTCATTAAAAGCAATGTGTACACAGTGGTGGCATTACAGCTCCATGTCTTGAATGCTCTGTAGCTGTCCTGAGCTGCCCCTTGTTTTGAAGGGTTCTGATATTCTGATATGTATCTTTCACCAAACATCTAACCTTGATGTAGCTTAAAATAAGACAGCACAACTTAATAAGCAATATAAGTTTGTATAAAAACAACCCTAAATACATATAACATGTAGTGTAAAGACAGCAATAGAAACATATATATTATTTTTACATTTTTTAACAACATTATATATAAATTCTGCTCTCGCCCCTGCAGGTGGTCTATCCTTCGAGCTCAGGTCCTCTACCAGAGGCCTGGAAGCTTGAGGGTCAGTATCTTTGCTCTTCCTAGGACTGCGCTCTTCTGGACGGAGATCCTGGATGTTGTTTCTGGGATCTGCTGGATCCACTCGCCTAGCTTGGGGGTCACTGCACCTAGCACTCCTATTACCACTGGGACCACTGTTACCTTCACCCTCCACATCTTCTCGAGCTCTTCTCTCAACCCTTGGTGGTTCTCCAGGTTCTCATGTCCGTTCATACTGATGTTGCTGTATAGCTACATCGATCACTACAGTCATCTTACTCTGCATGTCCACCACTACTATGTCCGGCTGGTTAGCCATCACCAGTTTGTCTGTCTGTATCTGGAAGTCCCACGGGATCTTAGCTCGGTCATTCTAGACCACCCTAGGGGGCATGTCCCAATTTGAGCTTCCAGGCCATATTTGGCACAGATGTTCTTGTATACTATGCTTGCCACTTGGTTATGACGTTTCATGTATGCCCTGCATGCTAGCATCTTGCACCCTGCTGTTATGGGCTGGATTGTCTCGGGGGCATCTTTACACAGCCTGCACCTGGGGTCTTGCCTGTATTTTGTTTTCCCTAAAGTTCTTTGAGTTTGCATAGAATAATTTAAATTGTGGAGTGTTGTAGTTGTCTGTTGTAGTGTGGTATCTTTTTTTTCTTTTTAGAGCATCATTTGCCAGCCATCATCAGATTTTTATTTGTTCTGACAAAAGAGAATACATCATAAACTAAATGAACTGTATCTAGATCTATTTTTCTTACTTTTTAAGCTAGTTAATGATGTTTGTTTTTTTATAGGAATGCAGGCAAACTACAAGACCTTGGAGAAAATTCTAATTAATACAATGCAGACAGATCTGTGCTATATACAACCTATTATCAAAGGACTGCAAAAAAAAAAAGAGAGACAAACCACAGGAAGCCAGGTAAAATATTGCTACTTTTTCTCTTTTGACATACAGAAGAAATTTTTTAACAAAACCTTCTTTTCTTCCTTTCTTTACCTAATCATACATGTAAATGTATTTACATAGTCCTTTTTCTGATTTGGATTGTTTCAAGATTGCAGTTCACTCCTTAACTTGCAGTTTCTTTCCGGGTATGCCAGGAGTACTCGATGGTTCAGTTTTAGACCTCAGTTTAAGTGCTTGAACTTGGGCTTTCACCACCATATTATAAATTTTCATTATTATGCTGACAACACAGCTACACATCCCTATAAAACCTCATAGCTCGAGCAAGCCGAGCAACTGCTCTTTAGATAAAAAAGTAATGGATGTCATGAGTTTTCGGCAACCATATGAAACCAAATCAAAAAATGTTCCTTTTGAAGATCCACCAACACCATATAATTGATTCGGCACAAATATCTATCTGCCAAAGCAAAGCCAGTAGCAATTAATGTAGGTGTAATTTTTGACAGATATTTGGGCTTTGATGTTTCAGAGTGCTCCATGCAGTTTCTTTTAACTGGGAAATGTTCACGTTGTGCTTCTCATCCAAAATAATCTGAAAAAGGTCAATGAGGCTTTTATTTCCTCTCTTATATGACTACAACTCCTTCTTCTGGCTCAGACAAAAGTCGCACATGCTGTAGTGGCAGAACAACATCAAATTCTATTACAGTCCCTCTTATTTACATATTGTTTACATTTTTGTGTGTGTGTTTGTGTGTGGTAGCAGTTTTAAAGTTGACATTAGTTATAAACCCTGAAAGCAAAGTGAATGTACAGAATGAAATGTGTGTATTGTCTTTTGTGGTTTGGACGGTGCTTTGTCAAGTCCGGGAAAATAATCCTGGAGTTATCTGAGCTTTGGCTCACAGACTTTAAAAGATCAATCATCAAGTACATAAATAAAGCAAGAAACTAATGAGTCACTATTAACAAACCTGCCAGTTTAAAATCATATACTATCTTTAAGTAATTTTAAATTACATAAATGTGCACTTAAAAACAAACAAACAAACAAACAAACAGTTTCATGATTGAACACATTTCATTGCAAAACAAAACAAATAGCCACAAAAACCAGATTAGGCAGGCAACTGAATTGTTTTCTGTTGCTCTCCCTTGTCATACTAGCACACACAGTCTGTGATGACATGCAATTGTTCTTTTTACTATATGCAGATGTGAAATATATCATCAATTTGGGTTCTGCCAGTTTGGACTGTTAATGCAATTTAAAACTGATTCTTTCCCGTAGAGTCATGGGGCCAGACTGCACAACCCTTCAGCTTTGTTGCTTTTTTTTAATAACATCAAATGATTTATAAAACACTAAATTATCCTGTCAGTGTAAAATGAACTGTTTGATGACAGAAGCTACTTGAGGAAAAAGGACTATAGCAGTAGAGAAAATTTGCTTTCACTTGTGAAAAGCAGGTATGTCATCCATCTTCATTGGGCATGTGGTTTGTCCAAGTTGGCTGTTGCCAGGTAACAACAATGATAATAGAGCAGGAATTGAGTTGATCTCCTTGTTTTCTTCTACCCCCTTTGGCAAAATCGTTATAAAACATTTCCATGATTTTAGAATTAAATATCGATGACTTGACCTACTATGGCAAAGAATAATGCAAGGTTTCACTGCAAAATGTAACAGAGTATTTTTTGTTACCAGGAACGGAAACTGCCAAGCTCATGCTAGACGAGTCCAGCTGGATTTTTTTCAATTGTGACACAGTTTCTGTCCCCACAGCAATAATTACCAGAAACCGATATTGTAATTTAGCTGTGAATGCAAAATTGTAATATTTACAAAAGTCATAATCTTCAAAAAAACAAATGATAACACTAATTAGATATTTGTTATTGATTATTTTCAATGCAGTGTCTGAGAAAGGCATACAAAGCCATACAGCCGAGGTAAAAATTTAGTTCAATGGTGGCTAATTGAGGGATGTGAGAAAGAAGATGAAGAGGAAAAAAAGACATGATGAGTGCAGAACTCATCATAAAAATTGTAGTGTTAAACCATCCGTGATGTAACCATCCTGAAATGGCCACTTGAAGCCCTGGTGTGATGATGATTGACATTCTAAGAGTGACACTTAAGAAATACATTGTATCAAGCTAGCATTATTATCTTTCCACTTCACTTCTCTCTGGCTGGCATAAACATGTGTTTTCAGTCAAACATTTGGAGATTGAACACAGGTTGTTTTGACATTTTAGAATTTTGCCTTTCCTGAACAAAGCAAAAAAACCCAACAAAAAACAAAAAAACCTAAATAAATAAAAAAGAGGATGTTAGAAAATTTAAAGTTTAATCTGTATGAAATTGTCATTTTCCTGGTCTTCTCTTTTTAAATTGCAGTAGTTGTAGGTGTACATGGAGGTTCACTTAAACAAAATAACCTGTTGGTCCTTGTGGTGTTTCACCTATGAAAGAGATATATGTTGTGGCTCTCCTGAAACAGGTTCAAGACCTCTCAATGATGTGGTGATTCACACTGTGAAAGTGACACTTTAATGCTACTTGACAAGCCTTTCCATTTATTGTTCTTGTTATTCTTCATCCCTTCTGCCTCATCCCTTGGCTGACGCTAAAATGACCATCATCATGAGCCTGTGTTTGCTTGCTTACCATTCTCACTGGAGTGACAGAGTGTTTCAAAGCACCTGCAAAAACTAATATGACAGTGCTGTTAAAGGATCTACCTCCCATCTTAGCATATCTCTACTGATATTCAAGAAAAGGCCCTATAACCAGAATTTACTCTTAGAAATTTGCATGTCTAAGATAGATAAATATGTATGGGAGCCACAAATGTTGAAAAACACTATATATATTTTATAATAAAAGTCAGTAGAAAGTGATCTTTCAGCTGACTTCAAACACATTTATTTCAAAGTGAGATATGGATAGATCATAAAACCACAATACATTCCCATGTCATTGTTCCCTCTGTCTTCTGAATTAAATTAAAATCACAAAGAAAATACCAATAATACATTCCCGCCCTTCTGTTCCATGTTTTGCCAAGGAAATGAGAAAAAAGTAATATTTTTTAATGTGTAATGTAACAAGCTGCTTCTATGAACCTCATTTTTTCAGTTTTTTAGTGTTTATACATTTATACAGTACATTCTGACTTACAAGAGCAAAAAGTTTATGTGAGCAAACATTTCACATTTCAAACAGTTTTTGATTTGATTCATGAATAAATATAGATATATTTAAAAAATAACCTTTAAATATACGGCATTAAATGTGATTCTGATTCCTATGGTAATAACAACAGTTCTGCACCCACCGATTTTTTTTTCTTCTTGTGAATATGAAGTCTTAATGAGAAAATGTGTCCTTTTTGGGAACAGAAAGATTGTGTGCATATGAACAGAAATAGACAACCAGATATACTGCATCTACACAGACTCTAAGAAATGCACAACCTAACTCACCCAACCTAAGCTCTAACTCTGAGTGAGTCAATTTAATATTATAAATATTCTTGTTGGCTGAATTTTATACAGCACACGCAGCATACCTACCCTGTTTGCCACTGTATGTGCTGGACAACAAAAATATGTCAGTAAAATGTAAAATGACTCTTCCTGACAGACATGAGCTTTATGAAAATAAATCCTGGTCACGGCTTCTATCCCATATGTCTATGTGCACCATTTTTACACATTTTAACCTTAAATTTTATTAATGATCAAACTCATTTGAGTGAAAACAATCCAGGAAAGGGAATTTATGGCAGCTATCAACCTTTATCTAAAGCAGAGGCTCCTTTACGAAAAGTGGCATTATGCTACTCACTTCATTTATTTTCAAGGCTTTTAACACTTCCAATAGTTCAGCAAGTTTTACCTATTTTCTTTCTTTCTTTAAAAAAACAGACAAAAGAAACACACATGTAATTCACTGGGAGACGGGGTGGATATGTGTCTTACATGTTATGTTTATTTTAAAACTGGGTTGCTTTTGCAAAAAAATTAATAATTTTCTAGCAGCCAAGAGCTTTTATACATTCATTTGTTTTACATCTGCAGATTTTTTATATTGTTATTCTGGTCTGTGCTCTCAGTGAATATCTAACTGTTACAGTACAGTGTGTAGTTAAATATAGATTGTCCTAAAAAAATCATGTTGAGCACACACACATAAGACTATATTAGTGAGGACGTTCTTTTTTCTCATAAAACAGTCTTCCCTGAACCTACAGTAACCATAAACCAAGTTTTAACCTTGCCTTTACAGCCAAGCCTTCAAACAGCACTTTTAAGCTGTATTAAAAAATTGGTGACCTGCCAAAGTTTCCTCATTCAAAAAGTGCACATCCTCACGAACCCTCACATGCAAACAGTGACCTAAAATGCAATTCACAGTCTTATCCAACTTCATCACTCTTGTTTTGATACAATATTTTGATGTTCAGAAAATAATAAGAATTAATTAATTAACAAAATTATTACCAAAAGATGTTATTGCCCAGTGAATTAGTTCACAGAATTTGATTCTATTATAGAATAGAACAGAAGCATAATTGCACTAAACAGCCATGTCAGATATATCTGAAATTACTCTGACATTTAGGATTCGTCGTTTTGTTCTTTTACAGCCAGCAGTGAGAGAGAACTGTGTGACATGAAGGGGTGTGAACACTGCAAATACACAGGGGAACAAAATCCCAACCAATCTGATACAAGTCGGCACCCTACCTTGTCTAGCTACAGTAAGTCATGACACAGAGACAGGTTCTCTCTCTAAAGGCCTGAGCGTTTATTCCCTTCCTAGCATAGCCATTTGGGTTACTGAATAAATCACCTCTAAGTCGCCTTAAGTCCAAATCCTCATGAGCTTTGAATGGCGTCTAGCACTAGGACTGTGGGATTGCTGAAAATTGAATTTTAGTTCTGCAGATTTACTTATTGTTGGGGGTAATCATTCATGGATTTGGTTTGGTCTCAGTTGCTTTTTTTATTTGCAGTGGAGATAGAGGGATTTAATATATGCATGCCATTAGAGGGTTATAATGGGCCACTGAAGGCAGGTTTCGCAAATTGGATGTGACTTGTATTATACTTCTGAAGCAGTTCAATTCATGTACAAAGCACTAAGGATGACCGCTAGTGGTGGCCATTTGATGTGAATAATTCCAAGGGTCATTTGTTTATTCAGTACATTTTTAAAAATAGAACCTTGAAGAATTGGATTTGATAACAATGTTTATTTTAAAACAAATCTTCAAAAATAATATAACAAAACTGATGATCCATTAATAACACAAAATTAGGATGTATCACATCAATAAGCACCTCTATAGCAAATCATGCACTGATGGCGTGCTTTTCTATGCCCGAGATTACAGTGTAAATAAATAAATAAAAAAGCAAATTACTATTAGCATAATAATTCAGTGAACTGTCATACAGGACACACTAGGTATGTGTTGGCAGTCTATTGGCTGCTGTGTGCCTATTGGAGAGGCCTTTAAACTGACTGGGGCAGGGCAGCCATCAATAATTCAATGGGCGTGCCAGCGCAAAGGTAAACAATGGCTGTAATTAGGGGAGGTCTGCACTGTGGACAGGGAGATTAATGAAAGGGCAGTCATTTCTACTGGTGCCCAGAGACAACAGGTCTTTCACAGTGACGAAGGCCCTGCCAAACTAAGCAGAGCCATATCAAGTGTGTGCGTGTGTGTGTGTGTGTGTGTGTGTGTGTGTGTGTGTGTGTGTGTGTGTGTGTGTGTAGGGGGGGGGGCATTTGTTTATTGTATCTATGTGTGCCTGTGTGTAGTATTTGTATCATAATATTACAAGGCATGATCTACTATATAGTCTATGTGTAAAGCAGTCTAGATGAATATTCAGTCCATTATGTTTAGGAGAGCGTGCTTAAAAAGGTCAGTTTGTTTACCTGCATGACTAACAACAGAATAAGATAAGAACCTTCATACTTTTTTCTTTTCTTTGTATTGATGTCAGTCTTTTGCACCCTGCAATCTTGGTGCCTCCCATAACATTAATCTCTATATCAACATTCATAATTTATCATAAAAAAGTTACTCTCTATTCTCCCATTTCAGTATACTTGTACATTATATTGTTTGCATCCTCTGTCAGTCAGCAGCACTGGAACAGGAAGAAGAGACAACACAATTTGTTTTTGTTCACTGTGCATTGAGTTGCTTGCAAATTCAGCACCAAGGACAGCAACATCTGATGGCCTTTCACCTTAGTCTGTATCTTGAACAATGGCACTAAAAAGAACAACAAAGATAAAAATAATAATAAATAAATACATGTACATGCAAGGGGCCATATGTCTTAACAGATAGGACACTGTCATATACTATAATAAATGCTATAAATGGAGGTTATGAGCTATGCAAACACTAAGCACTATTACCATATACAGTCATCTTAAAAGAAAGTACATCAATTGCAAACCAGCTTTTTTGTTTATGTGAGCAATTGTTTGATCCAGTATCAAGCAAAATCATTTAAACATGATAGTTGGAGCCCACGCCAACTATCACAGGGTGAAAGGAGGGGTAAACCCTAGCAGGCTGGGAATATCACAGAGGGAATACAGAGAAACACCTATGGCCAGTTTAGAAACACCAGAATCACTTCAGACTGTGGGAGGAAGCCGGATACCTGAAGTAAACCCATGCAAGCACAGGAAGACCCAGTCTAGCTGGCTGGGTCAAACTAGGAACTCTATAGGTTTGAGGGAACAGTGACCACTGCATCACAGTGCTCGTGATTGATTGACTGAAGTCTCTTCCTTGAAAATTCCCAATTGCATGCAATTTCTTCTGCAAGATATTTAAGGGTTGTCTTGATTGTACTACTGAAATAACATTTAACTGGGATTTAAATATGGGCTTGTTTTGATATGGCCTTTTCAAAACAATCAATTTTCTCCTTGGAGCCATGCCTTGGTCGATTTGTTACTCATCTTATCATTGTGTTGAAAGGTCAATTTCTGGTTCAATTTCAACTTTTGGAAACATGTCCTATTATTATCTTGAGGCAGCCTTTGACATAATGCAAATTTCATAGCTCAATCAATGACTGCAAACTGCCCAGTCCCTTAGACAGCAAAGCAACAGGGATATGGACATAAACTGTAGGTGCCGGACCTCACAGTCTGTTTCTTCAAAGGCGTGGGGATGTTAAACCAGTTCAGTTTTTTTTTATTATTTCAGTCAGGTGTGTTGTTGTTTATTGTCATTATCTATATGTATAATTTAATGAGTACAAACATTTGTCCAAACATGTGAAAATGTCAACCATTTCATGTATTTATTCTTCACAGAACTATTCACTACAAAATCATATTAATACTCACACTGTAATACAGATGCTGCTATTGTTTTTTACACATACAAACGGACACGTTTTGGGTTGTTCTTCTGGCATATTACAGCATTTGGAGGTATTTGCTGAAAGATGATATGATTTACTGAAGTCATTTAAATACATTATGGTTTTCCACAAGTCAACCCCAAAGCGTTTACAATTCTTCATAACTTTAACCAAAGTCTGTAAACTGATTTTTCAAATTTCAGCATTTGCAGACTTTGATTAAATAACTATTGTTAACACCTAATGTTGTTTTTATTTATTGTCCTCAATCCAATTTCACATTTTGCCAAACTTTTTTTCTTACCACATTATGCTAGGATATGTGTATCCAAATCTTTGTTTAATACTCAGGGTTTGTTGCTCTGATGAATGAACACGGAGCTTTACTCAATAAACACACTGAAAAAAGATCACCTTAACACATCTTTTAAACTTTTGCAAATCCCTTCTTATCTCTGTAACATTGGCCCCATAACAAAGGAGCTGTTTAATTCAAACAGCCTCTTGCTCTTGTTTGGCGTGCTAATTCAGTCAGAAAGAACATCTTCCATACGACCTTGTGTCTTCACTAAAACTGTTATCAAACTGAACATGGTTGACCAAGCAATCACGTATAGTCCCTCAGCTCAGTTCACTCCAGTAGGAATGTGGATTAAAAAATACAATAAATAAAATGAAGTTTTGTTAGTATTGACAGGATAGCATATTAATTATTCATCCAACTGAAGCATCAAAGATATTGGCATAAAGAAGATTTTAACATATGGGCCTTAAATTTTAAAGAACCAGTGCAGTGCAGGAAATGTCACATTTGGGTATGATTTATATCATATTCTTATCCAGTGGTATATTTAGTTTCTTAGTGATACCTTGATAGTTTAGCTAGTCAAGGAAGAAGGTTATATGCCAAGAAAGACAACACAAATCTCAGTGCTAGAGCTTGTGTGTATTGAAGCTTCTGTGTGTATGTTTGTAAGTTAAATTTGTAAGTAAAGAAAGAAAAAAATCACCTTTCATTCATTCAATCTAGAAACAGTCAGTGGGTTCTGTTTAGTTTCTGTCAAATTTAATCTATAGTAGACAGCTGATTTCTACCATATGTAGCCCTAAAAAAGCCATGAAAATCAGATCACATGCACCAAGTGAAACCTAGTTGAAAAGACGATGAAAAGACAACTATTCCAGATGTCTTACCAACTGTGAGATTTAAGCTTAATAAGTTGAAATCAATTAATTCTGCATCATTTTATGAAGTGCTTATAAATGCTTTAAATCAAGCAATTCAAGTGCAATGAACATGTCCCCTTTAGCACCAATGACAATAGCAATATTAGAGCTATGAGCAGACCAACATGAGCATGTGTCCCTAAGTGCTGTTTTGGGAACAGTATGATGAATTTATGCAAGGTTTGCATGCACATGCTTATAAATGAATTTCCATTTAACAAACTAGATGAGTTAAAGTTGAAGTTGTTTGGTCCAAACAGTGAAATGCCCGAGTTAAATCTTCATCTTAAACACTCACAAAATTGTTGAGAAAACACAAACAAATGCAGCATTCAACAGGGATTTAACCCCTGCCTGAAAACACAAAACCAGCTACCCCAAGCCCACTTGACCCAGTTACCTTGACCTAGTTTAACCTCTAATTGCTCATTATTATTCTGCATTTTCATACATAAAATAATAAGCTGTATACATCGGAAAATCAGTTTGTGCATTATTTTTTAAAGGTTTGTATTTTCCTGTATAATGTATGAGAATAACTTATTTACTGAAATATACTGACCTTCACATTACAGATTAGTGTCTATAGCCATGTGGCCTCCACTAAAGTTTCACCAGGGCCATGCTAATCCCATCACACTCAGCTAAGTCACTGAGAGCCATGTGTCTCAGTAGAAGAGAGCGTGTTTATGCGGCTGTTTGTGTCTGTGCACGTGCCTAGAAAAGTCCAGTGGCACTGATTTAAGGAGGATTAAAAACGTCAAATCTTAGCCTCTGAAAAACAATGTGTATGAGTCACCACCTGTCAAATGTCACACAGGAAGCAGGCCCTCAAATCTGCCACCACCAACTCTCAATAGACCCACCACTTGCACTCCCAGCTAAGGGGACAGAAGAACAAAACCGGAACGCACTCAGTGAACAAATCCACTGAATTTATATCCCATGATTCCTTTATGTCAGACCTGCCCCGGCTGCATTTCTTATGCTTTCCCTCTGGCAGTCATTCATCATGTCGTCAGATAGGGACAGAGGGGAGCAAAGCACAGGGTACAGCAGCTTCCTGGAGCAGACACAGGGATCACTGCATAATCAGCTGATTCTTTTATGCCTAAAATACCTCATCTGCATTAACTTCATCGCTGCTGATTCATCTTATCTCTCCTGAATTGATTTACTGTGAATCACCAGGTTTGTACTGCAGATATAATCAGGTTCATGTTTACAAAATAAGCTAGAGGACACAGCGCCTGAAGTGAAACATTCTTTGGAGTAATTGCAAGAGTAATTCAGCAGATTGTTTTAATGGTTGTCTGCCCACTGGAAGCATTTGTTTCTAAAATCTTGCTTTGCATATTTCACAATCTGGTATTTAGGTCACATCCGCTGAACGCATTTAAATATGGATTTTTGATGAAGCCAGTTATGACAATGAATTGTTATATAAACAAAGCAATCTAAATAGCACATAATTTCTGATATTAACTGAGTAGGAGGATATAGTTTACACTGAAATTTTAGTCGCTGCAGTTGAAGCAGGATGTTTCATAGAATCTACAGGTCTTGTTTAAAAATAATAACACCTACTTCCAAGTACAATTGTCTGTGCAGCTCAGTGTCATGTGAGAGTACAGCCTGGTATATCTGTGACACCAAGATGATTTAGGCTTGGACAGGGCCTTGTTTGTTTTGTTAAAAGATGTAGCTATTTTAAGCGACATTGATCTGTGCCTCTGCAGCCCCGCAAAAGAAGATATACCACTGTCAATGCTTCGGATTACTCTCTTTTATAGATGCACTTGGTGCATATTGCTGGCACTTTCACTCTGATGTGCTGCTTTAAGAACAACTTTGATATTTATCTATTTTATCATTGTACTCTTGTGCCACTTTTGTGCGTTTGTTGCTATGTTTTTAAGTTGTTCCCCTGTCTTAAGCTGTTCTCTGTAAAGCAATGTGTCAAGTCTTATTCCCACACCCAGCAGGTTGTTGTTCTTCTTGATAGCTCACCAACAGGCACATTACCAACCCCAGTTGTTATTGTCATTGGTGCACAGCCCCAAGACATTGCCTTCTTCTGTTCACAGTTCCTCAGAGTGTTATGTGTCATGTAATAAGAGTATACACCTTTAGTCCAAGTTGGGTCCACAGGGACTCCAACAGCTAAGAAATGGGTGGGTGGGGGGTGATGTGAGATTGAGGCGGCACGTCTGGTTGCTGTCCCTGGGAGACAAATGGGCCATGGTCACCCAGCAATGTCCCCAGAAATCCCCAGATGTTACTGGACCTCATGCGGCCAGAGTAGTTGACAGGCCCGAGAGACGCACAGTCACCACATGATTAATCACCACACACGCTGTAGCAAGCAGCTCTGCTCCCGCTGGCCTCATGCTGAATAACTGGGCATTTCACTGCAAAGTGTTCCCCTCTGTAAGGAAAACATAAAGGGAAAAAACAAAGTAATGTTCAGATTACTATTTTGGTAATAATAATAATAATAATAATAAATAATAATAATAATAATAATAATAATAATAATAAGAAGAAGAAGAAGAAGAAGAAGAAGAAGAAGAAGAAGAAGAATTATATTTTTAACTATAGTTAGAACTGGTATAAAATAAAGGTCACTGACATAAAAAAAGACACAGTTGAAAGCCTAAAAAAATCAAGAATAAATAATAATAAAAAGACAAACAATCAAATACAGTCATAAGTAAGAATGTTTTGCATTTTTTTGCATTATTCAAGCTAGAAGTAAGGACAGGCTCATTGCTCACTGCTGGATCAGAGACATCTATCTAGCTTCATGCACCTACTTACACTAAGACTAACATTTAGGATTCAAATGATTAATAACATGCATTTTTTGACAGGGAAAATCATAAAGCATAAAAGAGACAAAGTCACCCAACACATGTCCCATCACTCATTTGTTATACAGTTTTACAAAATGATGAACTATCTTATAATGTGAAATTAATACTGTTGTAAAACAGCACACTGCGAAGCACAGTAGATGAAAATATGGGTATCAAATATCAGTTTAACAGACTGGAGTTTTGATCAGACATATATTATGATGGCACTGGTCTTAATACACCTCTTGTGTGCTTATAGCACATGGAAACAAACAAACAAACAAAAAATGTGTCAGTCTGTCAGTTCTGTTCAGTCTACATAATTATGAGGTAATCAAAGTTTCTGGCAACTTCCCAAATCAGTTGGATAAATAAATAAATAAATAAATAAATAAATAAATAAATAAGCAAAACCATATTCTTGTGATGGCACAAAATCTTCCTCTAAATATGTGAGGGAGGTTTAGGCTGTCATTCCATTTCAGTGGGCACTTTGAGGTCATAAAAAGAGAGCAGAACAGTGCAGAAGCTTAAAAAATTGATACTCTGATGCTTTTGTCCTCCAATTAGAGCTTGGTAAGGTGAGGTTTTTCTTCTGGCTAATTTACCTTTCCTTGGCAGTATTCCTGACATTTTTGAGCAGACATTTACATTGAAAAGATAAAGATAAAATCTGAACAATGTAATGTTTTTTGTTTTGTTTTGTTTCAATTGAACTTGTACAATACAATTAATTTCCCCCTAATTTTAAGATAAATATTAATTACTTTGAGACAGTCTGTCATGGCAGTCATGGATATTAACTTACACTGCAGATATCCCATTATTGTGTGTGTGTGTGTGTGTGTGTGTGTGTGTGTGTGTGTGTGTGTGTTTCATTATAGACGCTTTAAAATGTAACGTTTGAAAGATAAAAAAAACACTGTGAAAACATCTTGTTTCAATGATGAATTCGTAACAAAGCTTATGCTTCTTTAATCAGTTTTATTATGCTTTTGTTTCTCCAGCCTTGATCTGATTGAAACTATAGTGATTGTTCACCATTTTCAGAAATATGTAGTTAACTTGATCTGAATTGAATTTATGTTTCTTTTTTGTGTGTTTTACCACGTCACTAATGTATATCAGATATCCTGTGTATGTCTGTGTTTGTGTATGAGATACACGTAGTTCATGTAGTTTTTTTTTCTTTATTAACTATAAAGTTTATTGAAGAGAACCACGAATGTTACAAGCAGCCACAACTTTAAAATCTCTAACAGATGAAGTGATATACATTGATCATGTTGCTACAACTGAAGGTTTTGCTGGGAAGCCTTGGGTTCTGGCATTCCCATGGCTGTTACTTTGACACATACCACCCATTTAGACATTACTGCAGACTCATCTGATCTGGATGCAACTTCACTCCAATGGCACCAGTCTCACCAGCAAGGTAATGTACCACACCACAAAAAAACTACTTTAGAAACTTGACAACAAAATCATATCATTGAACTGCCCTAAAGTACCCACACCCCACAACCCAGAGAACCCAAATCCACTGCCAATATCTTGGTGCTAGGTTCCATGCCTGTACCACAATAAGTCAACAGGATATAGCTGTTTTGAGCAACCTACACGAGATTTGGAATATTAGGTTTTAATGTCATGGCTGATTAGTGTATATTAAAGTCATCACAAAAAGAAAATAAGATCTTCTAGCTTCAGTTATGCTGCTAAATTATCTGATTCAAGAATGGTACAAAAATAAATTCTTGATCATCAGTGCCCTCGGGCACAGGCCATTACATTTCTGTGACAATAAGCCAAAAAGACACCACTCTTTGTCATTGTTTCTGTAAGACAACATACAGTAGCACCATGAAATAACTGGAAACATTTTCGTCAAAGGAGCTTGCAAAGAAAAGTGTCTGGACTTCTTTAAGTTGCTTGAAGACGTTTTACCTCTCATCTGAGAAGCTTCTTCAGTTCTGGAAACATTTTCCTTATCATTTTGATATAACACACTGTGATTAAATTGAGAAAGAAAACAATCTTTATAAGTTAACACTCTTTCTTGCAAATAGTTATTTCAAATGCTTGCCCCCCGCCAAAAAAAGAACAAAAAAACAAAAAACAACCAAACAAACAAACAACAAAACAACAAAACAAAAACAATATAGTTCAAAATATTAGTTCATAGAGTTGTACTTGCAGTTGTAACTGAATGTACGATAAGCTGCTCACTGGTCTTTGTTATACCTGCAACTTGTATTACTCGCAAAAATTACACAAGTTTCCAGAAGTTCATTATATATTATGTTTACAGGGAGTGCAGAATTATTAGGCAAATGAGTATTTTGTCCACATCATCCTCTTCATGCATGTTGTCTTACTCCAAGCTGTATAGGCTCGAAAGCCTACTACCAATTAAGCATATTAGGTGATGTGCATCTCTGTAATGAGAAGGGGTGTGGTCTAATGACATCAACACCCTATATCAGGTGTGCATAATTATTAGGCAACTTCCTTTCCTTTGGCAAAATGGGTCAAAAGAAGGACTTGACAGGCTCAGAAAAGTCAAAAATAGTGAGATATCTTGCAGAGGGATGCAGCAGTCTTAAAATTGCAAAGCTTCTGAAGCGTGATCATCGAACAATCAAGCGTTTCATTCAAAATAGTCAACAGGGTCGCAAGAAGCGTGTGGAAAAACCAAGGCGCAAAATAACTGCCCATGAACTGAGAAAAGTCAAGCGTGCAGCTGCCAAGATGCCACTTGCCACCAGTTTGGCCATATTTCAGAGCTGCAACATCACTGGAGTGCCCAAAAGCACAAGGTGTGCAATACTCAGAGACATGGCCAAGGTAAGAAAGGCTGAAAGACCACCACCACTGAACAAGACACACAAGCTGAAACGTCAAGACTGGGCCAAGAAATATCTCAAGACTGATTTTTCTAAGGTTTTATGGACTGATGAAATGAGAGTGAGTCTTGATGGGCCAGATGGATGGGCCCGTGGCTGGATTGGTAAAGGGTAGAGAGCTCCAGTCCGACTCAGACGCCAGCAAGGTGGAGGTGGAGTACTGGTTTGGGCTGGTATCATCAAAGATGAGCTTGTGGGGCCTTTTCGGGTTGAGGATGGAGTCAAGCTCAACTCCCAGTCCTACTGCCAGTTTCTGGAAGACACCTTCTTCAAGCAGTGGTACAGGAAGAAGTCTGCATCCTTCAAGAAAAACATGATTTTCATGCAGGACAATGCTCCATCACACGTGTCCAAGTACTCCACAGCGTGGCTGGCAAGAAAGGGTATAAAAGAAGAAAAACTAATGACATGGCCTCCTTGTTCACCTGATCTGAACCCCATTGAGAACCTGTGGTCCATCATCACATGTGAGATTTACAAGGAGGGAAAACAGTACACCTCTCTGAACAGTGTCTGGGAGGCTGTGGTTGCTGCTGCACGCAATGTTGATGGTGAACAGATCAAAACACTGACAGAATCCATGGATGGCAGGCTTTTGAGTGTCCTTGCAAAGAAAGGTGGCTATATTGGTCGCTGATTTGTTTTTGTTTTGTTTTTGAATGTCAGAAATGTATATTTGTGAATGTGGAGATGTTATATTGGTTTCACTGGTAAAAATAAATAATTGAAATGGGTATATATTTGTTTTTTGTTAAGTTGCCTAATAATTATGCACAGTAATAGTCACCTGCACACACAGATATCCCCCTAAAATAGCTAAAACTAAAAACAAACTACAAACTACTTCCAAAAACATTCAGCTTTGATATTAATGAGTTTTTTGGGTTCATTGAGAACATGGTTGTTGTTCAATAATAAAATTATTCCTCAAAAATACAACTTGCCTAATAATTCTGCACTCCCTGTATGGTTTTGTGCCTCTACCTCCATGTGTTGCCTTTTCACTTTGATTTAATATAGCTACAGGTCAGTTCACAATCATTTGAAATGACTCACCCTCATACCAGAATATTTTTCTGCACAACGATAGAACACAAAAATTATTATGTGGCAAATCACTTTTGCTAACCAGAAGATGTGGTTGATGTTCTGCTTCAAACTTTGTTTCTTTTGCTTTCACTTACTGATGAGTTTTGTTTACATTTGTTTTTGCCTTCCACTGGTTGGG
This sequence comes from Oreochromis niloticus, assembly GCF_001858045.2. NCBI lineage: Eukaryota > Metazoa > Chordata > Actinopteri > Cichliformes > Cichlidae > Oreochromis > Oreochromis niloticus. The sequence goes on from NC_031972.2 coordinate 28,559,157, forward strand.
TTTAGAAACCGTTAACTAGGAAAAACCTGGTGTTTTTGGTTCAAATGTGCCCCTTCCTGACATTTAAAAAATTCCTGAATGTTTAAAAATTGACCTTAGGCCACTCAATGTGGCATTGAGATGTCCTTTTCAGTTGTTCATAATGTGACGACCTAGTATTGCCATAACCAAGAAAATATCAACAACAACATTGTGAAACTATATTAGATGCAAGCAGTATTTGAGTGTTAGGTTTAAAAAGGTTAGAATAATTTCATGAACATATTCTAACTATGAATCCCCTACTTTCTTTGTGCCTGTGATTTCAAACAAAATAACATAATTGTGTCAAATACCAGTCTTAGTGTCAATATACTTGGAATACAGATGCATTTGCTTTAGTGACAAATGCACCTGAGGTGGTACAACTAACACACTAATTTCAGTCATTACCTACTCAACTCCTTTTGTTATAATCCTTTGTAAAGATACAGTATTCTCTAGAGGTTGTTGAATGCCTAATGTATTGTGAGATGATAACACATCATCTCACAATATAAACAAGCACAGAAAACATAAAAGTACCTGTGACTGACAATTCAGAGATGGCTTATTATCCCTTTATTGGGCCACTAAATGGTGATGAGGACAGGAGTTGTGCCGTCCAGAAGATTTCGGTGCCCATTTGTTCCGCCAACATGAACCAGAAACATTATGATGCAAATATTTTCTAACACAACATGGTGTAATAAATCAACCTCATACTACTCTTTTCATCTTAGCCTGCTGATTATTTATTTTTTAAATGGAGACCTGGATGGATTAAATGTTTTGTTTTACATATGTTTAATATATATGGGTATTTTCTTTCTTTTTTTTTTTTTTTGCCAAGGTCATAGAAAAAACATAAGGGTGCCTGTTGCTGCCTTTTAGCTGTTTTATGTCTGCTAAGGTTAAGGTTAAAATGTATTTATCTATCTATTTATTTATTTTTGCAGGTCTCAGATCATTTCTTTCTTCGCAAATGGGCCTGAAATGAATTAATGATGCCTCTTTCAGCTGCAATGGCAGTATTTCAGTATGATACCTTTTGCAGTTAAAAATGATAAATGGCTAGAAAACAATGTAAATCATAAATTTTGAGCAAACAACTGTATCTTACATTTCAAAGTCAAAGTGCCAGTCAACACAAAGTGTGCTCTTGCTTGTCAGGCCACTTTAGATATGTGTTCATTAAAAAGTCAGCCTGATAAAGATAGTGGATGAGTGACTGGAAGAAGTGGAGGTCACAGTCAGAAAAGTAAAGTAAAATTGTTGGAGCAGAACTACAGCAAAAGACCAGGAACTCCTGTGTCTCCGTTAAAAGAATCAAGGAGCGATCCCAGACCAAGACATGAGCACAAATCCAAATAACTTTGTTTTGGAATAGTGATGACCTACTTTTCTTTTAACTGGAGCATTTCTGTATGAGAATATCTTGAGGAATGCTATCCATTCCACATAATGTTTACAAAAAGCCAGAGGGAAGGATTACTTATTGTTTTACTTCTCTCAAAAAGACTGATTTTGTCTGCAGCCTGGGTAATACCACTTCAGGACTGGTGGTGATGGTGCTACAGCAAGTTGTTGTTGTTATCAAGTTGTTGACTCTTTTACCTTTATAAAGTTTTTTTTTCCCTCACTGTGACTAATGAAAGTGAAATTGTTCATTTTTTGTTTTGCAAACTTTGAAAATTCAACTTTTACAAGTCTATTATTGGTTTTTCTTTGTATTACAGTCTTGGCAATGGAGAATCTTCCCCAGTTGATCACCCTGACAGTTTTACTGCCTAGAGCAAGGCCTGTAATCCAGAAGGAGCTAGGCTGGTGATGACAGTTTCAGTGCTGGAACTGTTCCAGGGGTCATCATAGGGAATGTAATGTGTTTGGACAATAATATGCAAGCTAATTAAACCTAGAGGGAACACAGGAAGTGTAGCTCATGTAGCTGCAATGTTGACACACTCATACTTACCTGACCACAGTGTGACCGTAGGTGGCTTTAGGATTTTCTTTTGTGGGCAAGAATATTAATCTGAGGGGTAGAAAGAAATGTGCAGGGACTGCATTAGTTGTGATTGAAAAGTGCTGTAATTCGAGACATGCCATTGCAATGCAACAGTTCTGTGGTCTGAATATTGAATTGGTAGCTACTGTAGTGTGTATGTATTAGATGCCAAGTGAATCCATCATTGGTGTTATTTGAATTCCTCCATCAGCTGATGAGTCCATCCAAATGGTGAATAGCCATGGATTATTAATGTAATCCTGACCACATGCTGCATGACTTACTGGACATGCATATGAACACATTGTCTAACATCTCTTTCAGTTTCGCCGCGAGAAGTATATTTACACAAAACTTTACCCCCAATGCAACAATACAGACATTTATTTTAAATGTAAGGTTGGTATTGTGTCAGGGGGCAGGGATAGCTCAGCAGGTAGAGTGGTGGCCCCATGATCGGAAGGTCGGGGGTTCAAATTCACTTAACGGCTACCCTGAGGTACCCCTGAGCAAGGTACCATCCCTACACACTGCTCCCCGGGCGCCCAATGGCTGCCCACTCCTTCACTGAGTGAATGGGTTAAATGCAGAGAGGAATTCCCCCATGAGGATCAATAAAGTATACATTATTATTAGATTTCAATTCACTGAATCACCTTTTCTTCCACTTTTTTTTATTTACTGTTTAATTGAGGTCTTTAATTTGTGTTTTTATTTTTTTCTTTATATTTTTATTGGTATTATAATTATATCATGAAATTTAATCTTATCACAGCAACACTTGTAACCCAAAGCCAGAAAGTAATAATTGCCCAAAGCCAGTAATAAAGCTTGACAAGGCACAGAAAATTATGAAAGTATTAGCACTGTAAACATCCAAACAATTGGATGTGATCCTACTGATGCACAATGTTTTGGATCATTGTTTTATTCAGTTTAAAGGATTGTTTAGAGATTGTTTTGTGGTGAATTGCATTTGTAGGTTACTATACTAGACTTATGTATTGTGCACATCTGATATAATGGGTGTAAGCACAGTGTTTATGCCTTAGTGGTCGCCTAGCCAGAGATTCAATATATTTCATTAGAAAAGCCATAGTCACAATGACCTTGCTTGCCAAAGCTGCAGCTGAATGGTAACAAGTTATATTTCATCACCATGGCTGTCCAGTAATGGAAGCGAATACTGCCCCTTATTGATCCTGTTGTTTTTGTTAATTTCCTTTGGAATCAGGCAGGTTGTTTTTATAGTTTCATTTCACTAAATTTACTTTGATTAAATCTCTTTGTTTTACTGCTTCCATTTTTACTTTTGTTTATGCTGCTTATAAAGTTGTTGCAATTTTAGTGGGTCTAGTAGATCCAGTTAAGTATTACACCATGATGCAGTGTTTAATGTGCTGTGGTATTCAACTATTGACTTCTGATAAGATGACTTTTTTTGTGGCTTAACCTTCAAATATATATGTAATCCATCATCAGTTGCGTCAATTCATAAAAATTAAGTTCTATTTTTAATAATTATGTATTCTGAAAAATGTGAATGTACAAAAGTGAATTTATTTGTAGGTTTTTAGCATTAAAACTAAGATGTAGAGCCAAAAATACAGATTGAATAATGGGGGTTAAAAGGACCAACTTAACTGATTTTACCCTGTTAACAAAATGCAGTGGTGACAGGCAGTCAAAGGTTTGTCATGACCTGCAGGCATCTACATACAGTAGTTACCCTCATCTTTTCCTTTGACATATCACTCATACATACTGCAACATCTTTTCGGGGAGTTTGATCAATTTCACGGTAGTCTGCAGAGTTCCCAACGAGGAAGTTAAGTTTGAGAGGCTGCGATACCATCGAGCGCCCCCTTCCTCACCCATGCTTGGGTTGTCTAATCGGCCCTCCAGCTGCATCCAGCCAGATGAAGGGAACCCTGTTGACTCCTAATCTGTGTCGCCTGTGATCCGTTCCCCACCTCAGCAGCACATGCACCACTGGGTGCAATGGAGGGAGGGGGGAAGTATCCGTTTGTTTTCTTCTTGTCATCGTGGAGGTTAATGGAAGGAGAGGCATGAGCCGCTTGAGGAAACAGAAGACGGAATGTTTGGTTTCACTTTGTGCAAGCTCTCCTTTCCTCTGTCATCTCCTCTGCCTCCCTTTTTCACTGCCCATTTTCTTTGTTTTCTCTTTTTAGTTTTCCCTGTCTGACTCCTGGATTTACATTTGTTTTCATGTCTCTACCTTTCTCTTGTCTTTCTCCTGCTAACAGAACAACAACAGAGTAAACAATGAATTTTTGATTGGACAGAGAAATGTATTTTGTTCTCAACACAAGATAAATGATGGAAGAGCTACTTTTGATGTCCTGTGCAAAAGTGTAGAATATAAAATTGTAATGTTTCTGAAGTGAAATTTGTGACAGTTATTTAAACAAATCATGCCATAGAGAAATATGTCATAATCAGTTCAATTTACATGCACTAATTGAGAAAGTATATTTTTAGTGCTTTTTATTGCTCAGCAATGAGAAGTTTGCAAAGATTAATTCTAAATTAACCTGCTTTAGTTTCTGCAAATTAACAAGTTAATCTTAAATTAAGGAAAAACATATAGAATGTAACACTTCAAGTGTGACAGCTTCAAGTATAATTTAGTTAGCTCACATTTCTGGATTATCTCTTTACCCTACAATATATATATATATATATATATCTATATATATATAAATATATAAAACAGGAAACTAAACTGAATTGAAAAATTGAGTCGCGTTGCAGATGTAGATCTTGTATTTGTGTCAAGGCACCTTCTGACCTCTGTATGACCTCTGTTCTTTGTGTGCACCTATTCGTACCACTGCTATGCTGTTTTACTATTTCACTGTTTTAAAGATCAGCAGGAACCTGGAAAAATGTGGTGAGGACACAGACAATTTTTTGTTGCAGCAAGAAGATCCTTCTTGAACTCTTTCACCACTGCCCCAGAAATACAAATATACACAGGCATTCACAGTTTCACATTTTCAGGATTCTCTAAAACGAACATTCTTCTTGATATAACTCACGCTAGTGGATCTAAAATCTGTCTTGATAGGAGACGGATCCAGGACAGCCTCAATGTAAGAAAAAAAAATCTACCATATGTACAATGTTATAAAATTTATAACTGCTGTTTTAACCGAGATATCAAAACAGGTCAGATTTGATGGAAACAATTATGTCAGAGTTAATATAATTATTCTGATCCTTTTACTTGAATGGAAATATCCTAAAATAAAGAAATAAAAAATAAATAAATTGTACTATTATGACAAATTGAACCTGGTGCTTAAAAGTTTACAGAAAATAACTATTTAAGAGAAGCCTTGCACTTCACTGCCATACCCGAAGTACTAAAAAATTAAAAAATGTCACATTAATCACTGTGTTTCAACCACTGCCTAGCCATCAGAACACCATTATTTACAAAGCTATCAAGCTTAATGACAAGTTTACACATTTCAGACATGCCAAATCACAGGTTTTGAACAGAAGCCCCAAGAAATTACAAAAAAAAGGTTATTGTTGTCTATTTGGTATTCCAATCTTAGCTTCTAAGATTCTAATAAAGCATACATACCTGGTCTGACCTGAAGTTTTTAGGCATATTCCATGTTAGTTATCAGAAATCACAAATATCAGAAAGGTCCCTCAAAAAGACCATCAATCTGGACTTACATTAGCAGAAACCTGAAATTTCCAACTGACAAAATTATTCACGTCTAAGCTGAAGTGCTGTGTGTAACTTTAATTTCACTTTTTCAATTTCTGTCTGTCTTTGTCTTCTCTGTCTGTTAGGCTGATGGGAAAAATGGCCCAATACTGTCTTTAACAGGGCCAGGAGGCAGAGCAATGTGAGTGCATCCACAAGCAACATGAAAATAGAAAATGCATGAGAGATAAAAATGGTACAGTCTAAACCCATGCAGCGTAACATGTCATTGAAAGAGGTAGGACGCAGCAGGTTTGCTGGGTCTTTGGATGACAGCACAGCATATAATCACTCAAAAGACTTCATATCATGCATTTGCAGCTACATTTATTATTTCTCAAAAATATATAGAATGAAAGAACTGAAAATATGTGCTGTCTTTAATCAATTTCAGGGAAAAACCCACAGATTTCACTGAAAGTGAAGTGACCATTTTTTTTCCAGCAGTACACAATGTCATTGATTGACAGTGGCAAGGAAATGGTCTGCCAGTTTTCTGGATTGGGAAATGTACTAAATGAAGATTCACAGCTCAACAGCAAAGACAAAAACAGAACACCTACCCCTGACTGTCACTCAGTTTGTTTTTGGGTTTATTTTTTTTTTACCATTTGTGAGAGACTATCAAAAGAGCAATTTCCAAAGCTGTTGAATATTTTTCTTGAGTTAACCTCAGATAACATTTATTAGTCAGTTATTTAGTTTTGGTTTACTGTAAGCTCTACTTAATTGTCTTATCCTATGAATGCTATTTGCAGGATAAACAGTAAAATGATTCATTCATTTTGCACTTTGCTTGAATAAGTTGAAATGAAAATCCTTAGATTAAACAAATAATGAACAAATAATAGATGCTACTTGATGAACCAATAAAATGGATTAGACAATAGAAGAGATAATTGTATTATCCAAAAAGCTTAATGTACGTATATGACATATGCAGATTCGGTGCTTCAAAAAAGTTTTCTTTTTCATGTTGTACAAGTATCCTGAAAATCCTTGAAAATTGTTTTTTGAAAAACATTTAAGAACACTACAATGATGCAAGTGTATTCATCTGATCAATAATAATAATGATAATAATAATGATAATAATAATAATAATAATAATAATAATAATAATAATAATAATAATAATAATAATAACTTGGCCACCACATACATATAGTGAGTGCACATATAGCTTTAGATAAATGTTGAAGGTACTTTCAGTCACTATGGTCAGCTGCCTGCTGACCTGAGGTCAATTATGACAGAACAAACATAAAACCTTTTATCTTCACAGACTTACAGTTAATAACTCTGTGTGTGTGTGTGTGTGTGTGTGTGTGTGTGTGTGTGTGTGTGTGTGTGTGTGTGTGTGTATGTGCATGTTATTTTTGATTTTTTTATTGCCTTAAAACATGGATGGATGGATAACTGGATGGGTGGATGGATAGATGGCTTTCTGTGTCTCCCAGCAGAGTCTCAAGAGCATGGAGGAGATTCCAGGAGAGGGGCAGCTATTCTACGAGAACTGGACATGGCCATAGGAGGTCAGTGGGACTGGTATCTGATGAGCACTGCCAGAGCCCTAAAAAGTGGCCTCCTGCAGTCCGCTGGTGTAAATGTCTGTGATAAAACAATCAGAAACAGACTTCATGAGGGTGGCCTGAGGGCATGATGTCCTCCAGAGGGCCCCACATCAAGACAGCTTGCTTAATTCCAATCGGACTTCACAATGCTCACTGCCACAATGCACTGTTGGCATTTGCTATATTTCTGGAAATTTGCTATTGTTCTGGAAAAAAACATAAAGAATTTTATGCTTCCTGTAACATTGTTTAGGATAACCAGTTTGGTGGGATGGTCTGGTCAGCCATATGTATGGAGAGACACACAGACCTTTGTAGACTAGGCAACTGCACCTTGGCTGCCAGTGGGTCCTGGTTTCTTTCTGGTGCTCATTTCTGAAGGAGGAAAAACTCATACTATTAAACATTTAAATAAATAAAGATTATGAAAAAATTCTAAAGATGCATTTAAAAAGGTATAACATACCCTTCACCATGAGACAAAAATGTTCGATCTGAGCAATGCCAATATGTTATTATTTTATTTTAATCCTCAATTACACCCATCTTGATTAAAGCTAAATTTGTATGATTGACATTACTTTCTAATAAATAATATAATGAAATAACTGTCTGTCTCACATCTTTAATGCAGTTGTGTGTATATTGTAGAGCTCTTGCCATGTATGAGCCTTAATCATTTCAGTTGATTAGTTGCTAAAAGGCAACTCAGCTTTGCTCCAGTAAGCTGGTGAAGCTTACCAAAAACTGAAAACCCTTACTTTTTAACATGATTAAAAATGTGTTATTTAATATAAGTGGATGTACCTATTCATTTATTAAAAAATAAATTCATATATAAATCTATGTTTATTTAATCTCGATGCTTCAAATATTCTAAATATTTCTATATATAAAGGCGCATATGTAATCACATTTGTCAAAATAATGTACAAATAAAACATAAATATCAATAATCTATATAGATATATCTACACTTTATGGCCAACTGTCATGTGAAATGCAAATGCCTGAAGTGGTCATTTGGATGGGTGGTTTATATATATTCTTGTTCAGCATTAAGGGTCCAAGGGGTAATTAATCATGGAAGTAATTGGAATGACTAAATGATAGTCTGTCAGGCTTCAGACGTGTTTTGTCTGGATAGATGGAATCAACATTTGCACAGAGACCAGTGGACAGATAATCAAACTATTCCTTTTTTAGTCTTATGTCAGAAGCAAACTGGATTGATGAAGACATTTAGAAAGACAGTACTCGAGTAGTTTAGTAAACAATTAGTAAACAAGTACCTTTTAATTTTCCCAGCGACTATTGCTTAAATATACTACAGAAATGCATAATATTTATGCATTTATTTGTATAAATATATGGATACAGAAAATGAACATTGTCAAGTAAATAGAAGACACTATGAGACACTATTAAAAAGCTGCAAGTTTTTATGACAACCAAATGAAAGTTGGCAGCACGTGCAGCAGTCTCTTTAGGCCCACACTTTTTAATTAAGATTTGAGTGAATATGAAGTGATTGCCTTTGTGATATGGGTGTGCAGAAACATCATTTCCTTTGAGAAGCTCCTCAAAGACTTCGGTAACTCTTGACTGGATTTTGTCAGGGTTTCTTTTTCAATAACTTCTCTTTTCTGTCTTCTCTATACTATAACTGCAGTGACTACTCTGGCAGGCAAACTACAGGGCAACTTTGAAGTGTGTTGCTCTCTAAAACCTGTACTATTTGGTCTTAATTTGTCATAGAATTTAGGATAGGGGTTGCACTATACAGGTTATAAAGAGGACTTTTTTGGATTTATGTTTTAGATATTCTCTGAAACAGAAACATGAGAAAAGAAGATGAGTGAGAAGAAGGACAGCTCAGGATAAAATCCATTTGTTGAAAGAGAGCAGAGCAGGATATCTGGGCAGAGAATCAATAGGATAAGAGGTTATTAGCTGAGAAATGTCACTTGAAACATCGATCATCATCTCCATCGACTACAGGGACATGTAGACATGCAGGGTCAAAGCAGCTTATCAGTCAGCACTGATTGGAAAGTATTCAGTGAAAAATAAAGAAATTGTTGTGTTTACATAAATTAAAAACAAAACAATCCAATCATGCACAAATATCAATACGACTTTAAGGGATTTATTTATTTATTTTTTATTTATTTATCTCTTAACTAGGAAAAAAAGACACATTGTGGTGACTCTGAGTTGTTGGCAGCAGATCCTTTAAGTCCCATGTGGGCTGCAGGTTGAGGTCTCACTGGACTCGTGCACTCATTCTATCCTACATTTTTGTATGTTTGATACGTTTTTGTGATTTTGTGAGTTTTTGTGGCAAGTCACGTTGTCTTGGCAAATATTCCTACTTAAAAGCTGTAATAATCCTGCTGTAACTTAGTCAATAAAAAAATAAATATATAAGATTTTAAGATATCCATGCATGTGATTCCAAGAACCCAAATTAAGTATTCACATGTAGTTTCAAAACTATCAACTTTTATCACAAAACTGGCTATCATGCGTACTGTGACCATGACTGAAAGTTACTTCTGCTGCAGATGATAAGTTCAGAATTCACCAAAGAATGTCAGCTCAAATTAGAACCCGCATAAGTGCTTTCCACAGTTCAAGTACCAGACATGTCTAAACATTAAATGTTTGAAGGGGACTGCGTAAATCAGGCCTTCATGGTTGAATTGCTGTAAAGAAATCACTACTGAGAGAGAGCAGGAAAAGAAGAGATGAGAATTGCTGGGTGAAACTTAAAATTTTGACTTCAAACTGTTGTTTCTTTGTGAGACTCTGCGGGTGAACAAATGGAATCAACGTGTGGTTTTCACTCATCTTAGCATGGAGGAGTAGGTGTGAGGATTGTGTTGGAGTACTCTGGGGAATTTTTGCAGAATTCACTTAACCAGTGTGACTTGAACATTTTCCAGTGTCATGCTATCGATATGGTTTGTGTTTAGTGGGGATTTCTTTTTTTTTTTCCTAGCAGGGCAATAAGGAGTGTGACAGCCTGTGAGTTAAGACGAGATAAAAGAAAACTAGAACTAAAACTACTTACAATATGCAGGAACTTCTTCAAGGATGCTGGAACTATTCCAGCTAACTACATCAAGAAGATGGCCACTTCTAAGAAAGCTGTTATGAATAAAAGCAGGTTATTTTAAAGGAATTAAAATATTTATTTACTGCTAAAGATTTGGGCAAGCAAACATTTTATGTTATAAAGACGTGAGTGTATGCCTACTGTCAGTCCCAAGAATTAGTAAATGAGGAGGGTTATGTTAGGAAGGGCATCTGATGTCAAATCAAGCATACAGCACATCAAGAAGGAGAATTCCATACCAGATCAGTCAGTGCCTTGGTTAACAAGAACCGCCTCTAGTGCTGTTGGTAAACAAGGCGCTAGTGGAAGCTGTGTTACTGTAGACCAAAGATGAAGGAAGAGGAAACGGGGAAGGTGTGTTCAGAGGCAGCAAGAGAGAAGGAGAAGCTGGAGTGTGTGATACATTGTGATACAATGGACACGCAATTGAAGGGAACAGAAATGATGAGGAGATGTTGTGTAGGTATAGTGTTAAGGAGAGATATGCAGGAGGGCAAAGGGTAGTGGATTTTGCAAAAAGGATGGAAATGGCTGTGGTGAATACATACTTCAAGCAAAGGGAGGAACATAGGGTGACATATAATACTGAAAGGAAATTTGCACAGGTGGACTATATCTTATAGGGATCTAAAAGAGATGGGTGACTGCAAGGTGGTGCAATGTAAGGACACAAGTGAAACAAGGATTAAATGGTGGAAGCTGAAGAAAGAAGAATGTTGTACAGAGTTCAACAAGGAGCTGAGACAGGCTCTGGTTTGTAGGGAAGAATTACTAGATGACTGGGAAAGTACAACTGAAGTGGTGAGGGAAACTGCCAAGAAAGTGTTTATTGTATCCTCTGGACAGAAAGGATAAAGGACACATAGACCTGGTGGTGGAATGAGGAACTGCAGAAAAGTGTTCTAACAGAAGCTGACAAAGAAAAAGCAGGACAGTCAGGGAGATGAAGAAAGTGGACAAGGAGTACTTGGAGTCTAGGCAAGTAGTCCTGGAATAGAGTGGAGAAGAAGTCTACTGATACCAATTTTTAACAATAAGGGTGATGTGCAGAGCTGTAGTAACTACAAAGAGATAAAGTTGATGAGCCATACCGAAAAGCTATGGGAAAGAGTTGTTGAAGCCTGATTAAAAAGAGAGGTGAGGATCAGTCAGCAGCAGTATGGCTTATCACTGAGAAAAAGCATGAGAAAGAGCATGACAGATGTGATGTTTGCTTTGAGAGTGTTGATAGAGAAGCATAGAAAAGGTCAGAAAGATTTGCAGTGTGTTTTTTTTTTGTTTTTTTTATTTAGAGAATGGTTATGATAGGGTGCCAAGTGAGCAAATATGGTGCTGCATAAGGATGCTGGGAGTGGTAGAGAAGCATGTGAGGGTCGTGCAGGACATATATGAAGACAGCAAGACAGTGGTGAGATGTGTGGTAGCAGTGATAGATGGATTCAAAATGAGGGTGGAATTATGTCAGGGATTGGCTCTGAGACCCTTCTTGTTTGTGGTGTTGATGATCAGGTTGACTGATTAGGTCAGGCAAGAGTCTAATGGAGAGTAATGTTCTCAGATGACATTGTGATATGTAGTGAGAGTATGGAGCATGTGGATGTTTGTGCTGGGGAGAAGGGAAATCAAACTATTAGAAGTACAGTGATAGAAGCAAGACAGAATACATGTGCGTGAAGACACGTGTGATATTGAAGCTGCAAAGAATATACATTTTGGCAGGACATCATTACATGCAAACCAACAAATGGTACACAAGAGAGATGGTAAATCAGCTGTTTCTTATATAGTGCTTTTCTACTTTGCGCAAGCGTGCAAGACAGCAAGCATGGTGATGTGGGTGGAAATTAGGTCAGGCTGAATTATGACAGAAGGATAGCAGCAAGGTTTACAAAATGGTATAGAGATCTGCTAGGATGTATGGATTGGAGAATGCAGCACTGACAAAAAGACAGGAGCTCAAGCTGGAGGTGAGAACCAAAATTGACAACACAAACCTAAGTTGAAAGTCAAGACCTGAAAGTAATGGAAATAGTAACATAACTAGAATCAAAACAGACATAACTAGTCATAGCAGTTTCATGACTGGATTTAATACAGTAACATTGCATACTAGCGTTACATACAACCTTTTAGAAAACAATAAGTAGGTAAGTAAAACATTACATCTAACACTGCCCATATTGTATAACAGAACATATTATGCCAGTGTAGTCTCTAGTCTGGATTAATTAAAAACATGAATAAATAAGACTACGTTCACACTGCAGGTCTTAATGCTCAATTCCGATTTTTTGATCAAATCCGATTTTTTTGTCTGCTTGTTCACACTACATATAAAATGCGACATCAAACGCGCTCTAGTGTGAACGCTCAAAGCGGCCCGCATGCGCAAAAGAAGATGTCACACACAACTCGCTCTGTTTAGACCCAGAGCAAACAATATTGTTTGACTGATTGCCCTTAATATAAAGACTTCGGACTTTATGTTTCCAAATTTTTGCTTTAAGTTATTTTGTTATTTACATAATAATGCAAATAACCTAATAATGATCCTTTTTGCTGTTTTAGAGGAGCGGTGCTTCAAAGGATAGTTGCAGATTTCTGTCAGAATCTGCAGAAAATACAGTAAAAATAAAATGTTCACATTTCTCCAACGTGGTCTTCCTAACAGTTTCACCGGATGGCAAGAAATCGTTCGCGATGTCCTCTCGGGTGCTTCTCCGGCACTGATAATTGGCGTCTGTCTTGTGTCAGTGACGTAAAAGACGGATTTAATGCGACTTGACCGTTCACACAGCAGTCGCTTTCTAAAACATCGGATATGTATTGGATTCAGTACCACATACGAAAGTGACCCAGATCGGATTTGAAAATATCGGATTTGTGCCGTTCACACTGTCATAACGTGATCGGATATGGGTCGCATAGGGTCAAAAAAATCGTATTTGATGCGCTTTCGCCTGCAGTGGGAACGTAGCCTAAGACACTGCCATTTTCTGGCACATCAATTACAACATCTTCCGAAGGCCACCAGCGTTAGGTGAAGCTGGACACCTGAGACATGTTCCCTACAACAAGCCATGTCATTCAGGTTGCCTGTTGAATAATTTCTATGGTTTACCAAAATCTGGGAAGACACACACGCCAGTCGTGCTGATGTCCATGGCACACAGATTACAGAAAGCCACAAAAATACCACTGGACAGAAACTAGACAGAAACAGCAGTCGCCCCCTCCAGAGAAAGATACTTTGATACAAGATACTCTGACACCAGATACAAAATTTGTTTTCCCAAATGAAGCCTCAACCTCAGTGCTACATCATCATGGACAGTACAGTGACACACTGTCCCCTTTTGATGTACAATGTGAGGTTATGGGACAGAACAGGCTGCCATAGAATACAGTACATAAAAGGTCATGGACAGAAAAAAAAGTGAAGTCAACACTCTTTGATAATTTTTGACTACATAAACTTAGGCAGAGATTAAAAACTGTTATAAACTTATAAACTGTTTTTGTATTATGTTGGGTTAAGTTATGCCCATGAACTTTTCCTAACTATGGCTGAATCAGTCTGTTGAAAAATAAACATGTTTATTTCAGACTTTACTGGGGCTTTTAAGTGAATACATTTAAATGTTTCATTACCACTTAACATTGGTAAGTTGTCTTTTCAATGTTCATTACATTTTTCTTCTTCAGGGTTAATTAGTCTGCCTAAGCAGTGATGATGAGCACAAGCAATATATAAACTAAAGGTATATCATTAAATGAATTCATATTCTGTCCTCAGCCAGATGTTGCTGGAATTTCTCGGCCACAGTTCCTGACAATCAAGGCTGCTATACATCTCCTGGCAATGTGGCAAGCCTCAGCATATAATCAAATTTCTAACTTACGGAAGTTGTTGCTGATTTGTCTACATCGCTGCCTCCAGATGGAGGACCACAAGAGCCACGCGCATCGAAGTAAAAAATTCTGTGCTTAATTAATGAATTGTAGAATAAAATCTGCATTTGTAAAATGTTTTTTGAAATGAAGACTTAAAAAGCATGTTAAAAATCAGTTTATTAAATTGGAATTCAAAAATGAATTTACAAATGCAGATTTTATTCTACAATTCATTAATTAAGCACAGAATTTTTTATTTCAATGCGCGTGGCTCTTGTGGTCCTCCATACCTCCATATATGGTGAGTGGAAATCTATTTCGTTTCCCATAAATGGAACTGGCATGTACAATGTAGTGTTGTGTGGGAGTTTAACACCATCCTTTGGGCGTCCAGCTCATCCATTCAATCATAAGAAGGGGACTGTACAGTAGAAAGAAAAGAGAGATAAGGAGATGATGGGAAGAAAATGTTGCAGGCACATTTCAGTTATATGTTTAAATGAAAGAAACATGGGAGATACTGATAACACAGAAACATGAGAGGAGCATTTCCTGAGGATCATTACAAGCTAGAAAGTGTATAAGGATTCATTAGCATGAGGCGTGGAGGGAGAATCCCTATCTTGATAAATGATTCATAAGAGTTCTGAAGAGAACAATAGCTCTACAAGTGATGGAGAGATAGCCCAAAACAAAACTTCTGCAGACTATTATAAGTTTGGTGTTTATCAACACTCACATACACAGTAAAAAAAAAAAAAAAAAAAAAAGACACAGTAAACTAGAGGTCCTTCTCCAAGGCCCAGTCAATCCATCAGAGGCAGAAGTGTGCCATGGGACGGGGCAGAACCAGTCACCTTGGACATGGGGTGTAGGCCGCTTTCACGGCACACTGGACATTAATGCTCCTCCCCTGCTAGAGGTCAATAACTCAGCACACTCAATCACATGCACGAGAATGTGTGCATGCACGCACACATATGCTCTCTGCACAGCTATCATCACTCTCACCTTTACATTCAGAGACTGAAGCAAAGGATTGATATGGATGGCTGGAGAGGGAAAATCACCTTTTAATGAGCAGTGGTGAGTTTCTGTATACATCCCACAATTTAATCACACAATGTAGAGCTGCATCTCATTGTAATCTTCTATATGAGTGTCATTCCCCATGCACTGCAGTGGTTTAGCCTCTGCTGTTGCTAAATATTGTGACCCACATTACTGCAGTGTAATCCATTCTTAGATTATGATGTGCAAAGCCAGCCAAGCAGCGTGCTTTAATCAAAGCAAGTCATCCATTTCCTGCACCATCCATCTGACACGCCAGCAAATCATGCTTCATCAATTTCCCTCCAAAAACCCACCAAGAAATGTTAAATGTGATGATGGAAAGAAGTCAACGGGGCATTCAAAGAGGAATTGAAAACATGCTAGTGTGTGTAACATATGTGGTTACAACTAAAATTACTCACCTTGCAAAATACCCAGATTGCTCAGTACTATTGTGAAAAAAGCAATACTTGATGGTCATTTATATATTTATTAAAATGTGCTTGTATACATGCTCACTTTTTGTCAGGTGTGGTTTGAGCACATTATATATACACAGATCAGTTCTAACAGTATAACAAAAGATGAAGCACTACCTGGAGGTAGCAGCTTCCCAAAGGGGAACAAATTCCCCTACCCCACTGGAGAAAGTATTCAAGAACGGCTCAGATTACACAACAAGCCCTGTCTACACCAGTCTCAGTCATCACAGGGTGACGCAAGATTTCCTTGTCCATACCCAGATGGGTCACAACTGTTTTGATGTAATTAGTGACACCTACACAGCTTTAGTGCTGTGGGTGCTCAGTGTAAATATAAGATACATGGTGTTATCCTTACCTTTTACCCTTCATATATTCCTTTTGATTATTTACATTCACTGAGAAAATGCACTCTAAATGAATAAATAATTACCAACTGTTGTGCCTTTATCTCCCTGCTGTCATTATAGAGACTAGCAAAAACAACTGTATATATTTGGAAATAGAAGACTGTAAGTGTTTATGATTTCTATATATGAGTCTTACAAGCGTAATACTGTATATCTCACAGTGATCACATAATTTCCATTTAAAAGTGGGGCCTTCCACATTTTTCTCATTCAACATAATGTTTATGTGATTCATTTTCATTTTTTATTGTTGTAAGGGACAATGCAAAAAGCACTTTCATGAATAAATAATCATATGGGACAGAAGTCTTAAGGGACATACAGTATAAATAAAACATAAACATTTAGTGTAAGTTTGTTTTTATCTCTTTTCCATATGGTATTCTGCACACAGTACTGAAAATTTAACTATACCAAGGGACACTTTGCAATAACATTAGTGAAAGTGACAGGAACTAAAACCTGTGAAACTGGATGACAACATATCTCAATAATTAAAGTTTGATGAAAGTACATTTTAATTATTTGATAATTTTGCATTTTTGAACTATAAATATATTTCTACATATAAGATTCTACAGATATCTACTATATAGGTACATAGTTCTTCATTTAGAGTTGTTAATGGAATAGCTATAAAAATATCTGTAAAGGTTCTCAGTTATCCACATCATGGTAGTCTTGAGCGCTTAAAAATAGAAGCCGACTGGTCCTTTCATCCATGAAACTTGTTATACAGTCTCAGATACTGGAAGTAGTCCTGAGGGTTGTTGGCACACTAACATCCAAGGTGTGAAAAAAGTCATTGTCATTACCATACCAAACTGCCAGGATTCCAAACTCTGTAGAACCAGCAAGAAGGGTCAGTTTGAGCCATGGCAGTGGTTTTACATTAATTTCTAATGTGATCGGAATTACATCCTTGGTAGTTTTATGTAAAAGTGAAAACAGTCAAATGTAAGATGATGGGTTTTTTGGGGTTTTTTTTAACAGAGTTGTATCATTTATGATTTAAATACCAAGAGTTCAAAATTACCTCATTGGTGCTTCTTGTGTTAAGGGTGAAACCACCTTGAGACCTTTCTCCACCCCATCAAGTGACCAACTGATGTCAAGCTGTGTGTTGGGGTAGCTGGTGTTGTAAGCCATGACCTCTGTTGAGTGATTATCGTTCGCAGCCTCCTTTACTTCTCTCTCTAAAGAAGTCCATTTGCTTTCTCTTTTCAAGTTCTCGAGAACAGGTACAGAACTTCATCAAATAGCTCATAGTTCCTTTCTCATAGTTCCTTGGTGACTACTCCCACATGGGTGCACAGTACAGTAAGTGTCACTGATATCTAAAAACCCTGAAAAAACTGTTTTCATTTTCTTTATAATGGGTTTCTTTTTGCAGTTGGTGAGTTGATGGCTTATGGCTTTTAGACTTGATGGCAAAATTCTGCTGTCTCAATATGCACCCTGTGATCTATTCTCAAGCCTGTATTCATGAGCTAAAAAGCACTGCCATGCTTAACATGAAATGTATAGTTTCTGTGTGCTACCTAGAACCTGTTGGGTGTTTCATCTCTAGCAGTAAAGCATGTCCCCTTATAGTTTTTCAATAGTGACTAAAGCCTATCCTTGTTCTATTATTCTCTCTAATAAAAGGCACTAATCCATAAGCCTGGTAGACTGGATCTAGGAAAGGTGTCATTCTCAGACAGATTATATGGTGCTAACAGGATCGGCAAAGGTGGATGAGATCAGGGAAGAAAATAACAAAAGAGACCTGGTATTGATCATTCTCCTTTCAGACCATTTATGTTTTTCATTAGGATGCTTGAGTGCTTGGTAGTGGAGCATTTCTATATGGTTATGTGTCTGTCTAGTTTTATCCAACTTGCCTCATGGTGTTAACTAACCTTTTCTTTATCAGGTTAACTGTACATAATAATTGTGAGAAGATACTTGAGTGAGTTTGGGTTTTGTCTCATTTTATTTTGAAGAGTAAATCTTCAATTGTTTTTCAGTCCTGTCCTTATTAATAGTAATAATTATAATAATAATACAAGATTGCACTTTACACACACATACACACACACATGCACATAAAATGTATTTCCTAAACCTAACAAAGCTGTTTTGGTCATTTTAGCAAACCAAATAAAGTACAGTTTTTGTAAGCAAGCATGATTAATTGCACTGATACTCACTCAGTACACCAAACATTATTGTCTGCTCCAATGAAACTTTGAATTACTTTGAAACAGTTGGCACTGAGTTCCACAGGCCCTTCTCAAAAGTGTTTCTTCCTCTTATAATTGTAATGGAGTTGTTGAGTTGTTAGCGTTTTTCATCATACCTCCTGCCCAGGATCAATTGTACTTGACCACAAGTGAACTTTCTAAATCTACCCAGTGTCCAAGTGGGGTTCTGCCTGAGATCAAGAAACCACCATTCATATAATTGGAAAAGTTTTTCATTGCATTCCCGTTTCAATATTCGTGTGATTGTACATTCTTATCAAATATAGTTGCATTTCAATTCCACTATAATCTGAACCTACATGTCCCCAAAACCCCACTGATACTTAAAGAAAAAGCAGATTTATTGCAACTCAGGTTTAACAACTGCAAAATTTAAACTATAAGGACGTGGAAAATGGAAACCACATTTGTGACTTAGGGAAGGTTGTCAGTCAGTGCTAATGAAGTATTCTGGTAGCGCTTTATTTGGATAATTTCATATGCAATGGAGTTTGCTTTAACCACTAAGCCACTGGCTCAGAACAGGGACTTTGTTTCATCCCTTTGGTTTTGGCAAACATCACTCTCTTATTGACGCATTACATAAACAAGTTGTCACTCAAGTCAGCACTCACTGCTAATTAGATTCTCACTGGCTTAATTTAATGTGTGGGAGATGCTTTATGGACAGTTACATTTTAAGTCTCATCATAATCCTCTGAGGTGTTGAAAGTAAAAAAAAACAAAACAAAACCCCACACACACATTTGAAGCTGGGCATGTTTAAAGAAGAACACACTTTTACAGGTTGATTTAGCAAGATTTTGGATCTTAGAGGATTATCACACAGTCTACGGTTGAGAATCTACTAGAATAAAATGAACTTGACTGTGATCAGTTTCAGCTTTCTCAAGCGATTCATCTGTGTGTGCATCTATGTGTGTGTTTTTTCAGCAATGTGAAAGGTCAACCTCTGAGTTTTGTGAGGATTACCAGCCCAAAGATGAACTGGATAATTGCTTTGGAAATAAGGAGTGAATTTAAAATGAGAGAAAGAGAGAGAGAGCGAGAGAGAGAGAGAGAGAGTGGTACAGAAAGGCTCCACCTTTCTTGTATGAATGTATGAATCTTTCCACCTGCACCTGCAGGTCATGTAAGGGGAATAAGACTTTTTTCTTTTTTACTACATACACGAAAGCACATTTTTATTAGTAATGTCAGTTTATATAGCAAGAGACTACCCTGTACCTGTATTTACCCCGCTGAAGATTTCCTGGAGAAAACTGTCTGTCAAGCAATTCAGAAAAAAAGCAATGTTTGATAAGTTCAATTTGCTACAGGCATCATCTAAGTTAGAAGGCCTCATTTTTACCAGCAACTTCTTTATTTATTTTTGGCACTAAGGGAAGTCAGGTCAAGGTGTTCCATTAAATGGTAGCAATTTAGAAAAGTGGATTGAGCCTGGCTTTCTGATGGCCTGCGTGGCAGGAAAGAGCTACAGGGAAAGTGGTTAAGACTGAGATTCTTCCTCTGCAGGGGTCACCTTCTCCTCCACCTCATTGTAAAGAATGAATCCTGCCAAAAATTCTTCTCTCAAGAGAACTGAGTTGCTTCACCCCATACACATTTAGAAATGCTTTTGTCAAATAAATCACAACTAAACTTTTTTCCAAAGGTTCCTGTATGTAGTTCACAGATTTCTTTGCAGCTATAGCAAACAGAAAAGTCCTATTTCTTATATAAGTTGCTGGTATGAAGCAATGGTAAGAGCCTCGATCAAAAGTGAAGTAGCTAGCGGCGGCGTTTCAGAGGACTGAAAAGCGAGTCCGGTCATTTCTTTCAGAATGTCAGAGGAGTTGTAGGAACAAAACAATTATCTAACTTATATGGGCTGCTAAACTTCTATGACCTAATTCAGAAAAATAAATAAATTACAACAGTAAATCAGATTGAATTTTTGGCTTGTTTTGTGTGTTTCGTTCTCTTTTTTCTTTCTTTCTCCTCCTTGGTGTCCTCTTTGAAACACTGTTATTGATTTCTGTCTTTTCTTTTCTTGTGCGTGTTGTTTTTAAAAGTATTTATTTATTTATTATACATGATTTTCCAAAATTCAGTAAACGGAAACAAAATACACTTTGGTAGTTTCTAGCATGAATACAGTGACACATGAAAGATGATGGAAAAACACTTCCCATTTGTAGCACTTGAATAAAAACAAGTACAAGGAATCAGTAACTGATAACCTATCTTGAGACAGTTAGAACATTTAGATCCTCGTGAAACTGAAACAATCTTTGTCTGAACCTTAACCCTAATGTTGACAAACACTTTAATTGTGGTAGTGCTTCATTGTAGTTACAAACCTGGTGTCCCCAGACAGTTTTCCCAGTGAAATATAATTAGAGCTCCTGGTGCTGTCCAGGCTGACCTTTGAGAGCTTGTGAGGACAGAGCTAATACAGAGATTGTTTTATATAGAATCGCAGACACACAGACACCTTGAAAAAATAGGCCTGGTTTGAAAATGTCATGATAGTCTCAACCAGACTGTTTACTGTTGTGATCTTAAAAGGCCAGACCCCACTCATCTATCAGTATAGCATCCTTGATATAGAGAAGGCCATAATGAATTTTGTAGAGGCAGATTCCAGTGACTCGTCCAGTTAATTTAGACCTGTCAATAGAGACTCAATTAATCAGTGCAGTTCTGCACTACTGGAAAAGTGAAGATAACTCTAATTGTATAAGTGGGATTATGGAGTTCTAGGTAATATTAGAATCAATAAAAGAGATGGAAAAAAAACACCCACAAAGCGAAACAGTTTGATGTCCAGCTTCCAGAAGCTCACATTGCTCTTAAGAAAATCCATTTAGGGACCTTGGGACACATAATAATTCAAAACTGTGGGGATTATTTCCTGCGTGCTGTTCTGGCTGAGATATACAGTCCTGAGGGCGTGCATAGGTCAACATCGTTTTTTTAACTACCATCTTGGGAAAGGACTGAGGCTGGTACAAAGCTTACAAGGCAATCATTTTCACCCTGCTGAGGAAAGGTTGGTGCCATTTACTGATAGCAGCTGCCAGTCTGAGGATACAGGGAAGAAAATATGCCTGAAAACACAGCAGGTGAGATATAAAATCATATTCAGCATGGATACATCTAGTCTCACACTAAACTGCCTGGGGTAAATGAATGCAGAATAATCACAGATTGGCCACCTGAGTAATATCTCCATCACTGTATGGGCAGTGGATAAAGTTGGGCAGTTTATTGCTCGACTTTATATGCTCACAGACGTTGGCATTTGTAGTTAATCACAACTCAGAATTAATGCAGAAGTAGAGGTTTATGATAAATAGGATAACCATAAGGCCTGCATGCATAAATAAGGCTGAAGTATGTATTGGGTCCCAGGATAAATTACAGTAGAGTAATTTGGGAGAGGTGCTGTGTCATGCTGAGAGGTTGCAGGCATATAGTAGCAGTGAATCCTCCTTCACAGTGAAACACACCTGCAATCTATCTGATTTAACAGAGCCTGACAAAGTAAGGGTATGGGGGAGGGACTGAAAAAGGGAGTTAGGAGAGATTTCATATGAAAAGAGAGAGAGAGAGTATGTGTGTGTATGTGTGTGGACAGTCAGAGAGAGAGTGGAGGTGGGGTGGATAGGCAGAAAGATAAAGGAAGACTGAGTGAAAGAGGGTCCTCTTGGAAGATGGCCGACAGCTTTCTTGTACAGGAGAGAGGAAGTCACTGAAGCGGAGGACACATTGTCCCCTTTCCTTCTCCTCCTGGAGCTGACACATCTCCTCACTGAAAGGTCATCCTCCTTTTCCCACTTTTCCAACAAGCTGCCTGTCACTCAAACACATCTTCCTGCCTGCTTCTATTGGGCTGTATGAGTTTCTTACTTTCATTGGCACTGGCCAAAGAATAGACCTCTTTCCCCTCAGTTTGATTGTCGCTACATGATGGACATATTTCAAGCTTAAAACTTTATGCTCTTTATGAGATTATATGTAGCGATATCTATTTATACGCATTTTGTGTTTCCACATCCCCATGTGCATGAAGACAAGTACATACATTTGTGGACAAATTAGACCAACCTTTGCAGAGCCTTTAATGTAGCCCATCTAACATCCAAGTATTATGAGATAAACTGGAAAGCAGAGTGGGAACCAGCTTTAACATCCAATATCTGTGTGACAACCTAACTAATGTTCTTGAAGACAAATAAAGGAAATTCAGATAAAATTTTCCATATGCCAGTGCTGTGAAAAAGTATTTGCCCCCTTCCTGATTTTTTAAGTTATTGCATATTTGCTACACTTAAATGTTGCAAATTATCGAACAAATTTTAATATTGTGGAATGATTACCAAAGTAAAAACAAATTAGGGGTTTTAAATGATAAAAAAAAGAAATAAAAAGGCTCCCTAAACGTAATAACTGCTTGTGACACCCTTGGCAGCAAGAACAGCAATGCAATGCATTTGCAATAACTGGTGATGAGGTTTTCACATCACTGTGAAGGAATGTTAGCCTGCTTGTGATTGCAGAAATGTTTTACTTCAGCCACACTGAAGGCTTTTTGACCACGAACTGTCTGTTTGAGGTCATTCCAAAGTGTCTCAATTCAATTTAAGTGAGGACGTTGATGAGAACAAAACCACTGTTTTGGTATTTCTTGAGCCATTCAGAGGTGGACTTGCTGTTGTGTTTCAGATCATTGTCCTGCTGCATAACACAAGTGTGCTTGAGCTTCAGCGTACTGTTTGATTGCCAGACATTCTCCTTCAGGATTTTCTGTTAAAGAGCAGAATTCATGGTTCCATCAATTATGGCAAGTCAACCAGGTCCTGAAGCACCAAAGCAGTCCAACTCCATCACACTACCACCATCATGTGTGACTGATGACTGATCTACTTTGTCAGATGGGTTCTATTTAAGTAATTTCTTGATTCAAGTCTGTCAGTAATCAGGCCTGGGTCTGTCTAATGACACTGAGCTGAGTTTTCCCAAAAAAATAAAAATAAATAAAAAAAAAATCTGATTAATCACAATAAATTCATAATTTAACAAAGGGAGGTTATTTTTTTCACACAAGGTCAGTTAGGTTTGGACAACTTTTTTACTATTAAAAATTAAATCATAATTTAAAAACAGCATTTTGCCTTTACTTGGTTTATTGTTTTCTAATAATAAAATGTGTTTAGTGATCTGAAATATTTAAGTGTGACCAACATGCAAAAACCTAAGAAATCAGGAAGAAGGGAAATGCTTTTTCATAGCACTGTATATTATATTATGCCATTCATGTGCAAAACCCATCATATAAAGCACGTTGGTGTAATGAGAATGTATACACGTCAAAGGAAGACTGACAGCTTATTAGAGAATACACTACTGTGCACAATGCTGTTCATTGGTCCTTTTTGTGGAAAATATTGAGACAATAATTATTCAGTATGGTTCTGTCCATCTTGCTGGCACACAGACATGCACATACTGAAATGCTTTTGATTTGTGAAATCAGAACTTCTACATTGTAGTAATGGGACTGGGGAGGAAGAGGAATGTCTGTAATACATTTTCAAGGCAGTCCATCCAGTATTTGTTTAGACATTCAATCAAAAACAAAAATGTCAAACACAAGGTAAAGGTAGAGGAAATGGCAAGGCATCACAAAAAATAATTAAGATGTATTGTCTGGAAGTCAAAGAGATTCATTATCTTATGGAATAAATATCTGTACCAAATGTCATGGCAATCTATCCAGTAGATGCTGAGATATATCAGTCTGGACCATAATTGTGGATAGAAGGAAATACTAAAGCTGATATTTGCTATTACTGTAGCAGAAACCTGTAGGAAACTGAGGACAAATACAATGAAATGTTCAAGTGGACAAACCTGTTTCTCTGCAGGTTGTACCTCTTCTGCAATCCGTATTTAAGTAACACAAAACAGTGGGTAATTGAAATTGTCACAATCTACTGAATTTCTTATTATTTGTTTGAGGTTATGCAGCTATGTGGTTGATGATGATCAACAAGAGGATGATGGGTCTTAACACTGACCAAAACAAATGTCTAAAGACCTCCAATTAGTACCTTACATTGCATTTCTAAGTATTCGGTTCACTAATATCATTACAAAAGAGTCCACATGCTAAAAATTATTTGCACTGAGTGTATAAGCGTGGTTGTGTGTGCACTTAATACCCTGTGTTGTGACAGTGGGTGGGAGAAGGTTATTTAATTGCATCTAATTACATTTCTTTTACTTAACACACAACCTTTTGCTGAGACAATTTGTCATCATGTTGTCCACATTACGGAGCCAAATTCACCCACAAGCACAGGCAGTCCAAATGTTGGATCAGGCATGAGCAATCTGTTCATTCACTGACAAAATTCTTCTTCTCGCAGTCAAATCACCTTGGAATGATAATGATGATTCACTTGATCCTAATTAAATGGCACGATTGAAAACATTTGGGGGTTGCAATTTAGTGAAGCTTTTTTTTTTTTTTTACATTTTAAATGGTAATACCTAGCATCACCTTAGAGGCGGATCAAGTGCTCACAGTTCCTCTGAGTCAGAAAATTATTAATTCAATATAAAAACCTTTTAAAAGAAGTAGAATTAAAAGATTATTTTCCATGCATAATGGAGGTTGACAGAGTTAATTGTCAACAGAGCAGCGTGTACAGACTGAAGTCAAAAAAGTAATGCAAGATTCAACCCACACAAAAATCTAGAAGCACTAGAAAGGCATGGGTTTAATAAAAGTAATTATTTGCCCCATATAACTGAAATCATTTACTGATGTCTTGGACCAACAAGGTCATTAAATCTAATGATGCGAATAACAATTATTATACTGGTATTTCACTGCAGCCTGCTGCCAGTCACTATTCTTTTTTTAAATCTATTTAAAAATCAATTTCCGGAGCCTTGAGACCTGATTGAAATAAGCATGTATCACACTGAACATTTTGTTCATACTGATTTAATATTGTTTGTCAAAGTTAAATGATGCTCAGATGTTACTACAGTCATAGACAGGCTGTTTAAAAAAATCTTTTTTTTTTCCACTTTCAAGGATGCTATGACTTTCTTGTGCACTTCAGTATTTTAGAGTAGGTTGATGGAATTCTGTCTTCAAGAAATCACATGTAGTTCTTATTTGTTCTACCAAATATGATTCTTTGCCAATATTAGGGGTCTCACACCAGAAACTGGGAATTGTTGAGTTTAAATTTGCAAAAGCTATTTGGTTTCAGTCGTGAGTTACGGTTAGTATATTTATGATAAAATGAAAATAGACAACAGGGAACATATTATATTCCATGAATTTTTGTTATTGGGCGCAAGAGCCCACTGAGTCCTGCTGTATATTATATTATTTGTAGTTAGCTAAATTGCCTCATGCTGCTTAAATTCAAGAATGCCCAAATATTAGAAGTATATGAAAGAAATTTCTTGAAAACCTGGTAAAAATTAAACCAAAAGATTAATAATAACTTTAATAGTTCTGCATAAGTTGTACATAAGACTGTGTATGCTTAATATGTGTTATAAATGGAAACTGGAATGCATGGGATACATTATTGGATGTGTGGATGAGTGGAGTATTCATGGGGCCTTTCTGCATGGACCCCTTGTGCCTCTGGAGTTTCCTCCAAGTATTCTGACTTCCTGCATAGTCCAAAGACATGCTTATGATTATTCAGAAATAGTTCTGGTTGTGGACTTTATAATATGTGGTTGTTGGTCCCTTTGTGTAAGACCTTGATGTATTGCTACCAAAATGTTTGCTGTATCACCCGGGATAACATCCAAAATTTAACGGGTGAAATTTGTTTTCTGCTTTTAATGTTTTGTGCACTGACTTTTAGTTTTTAACTGCATCTCTTCTGACAGCATAGTCAAAAAAAAGGAGCTACTTTCGGCTGTTTCCTTATTCACAAGGAGTTCCCACAGCAGGTATATCTGCATATTTGATTTGGCAGATTTTTTTTCTTTACACCATATGTCCTTCCAGTAGCAACCCCAAAGGGATTTGTGTCTCCTCCCAGGATCAAACTGTGGATCTTTTACTTGTTAGTCAAATGTGTAAACCAGCAAACTACAGAGCCACTTCTTTTAGGATCATCAGTTAGTAAAAAGTGAATACAAACAAATTTCATTTCATTTAATGTGCTAACATTTTCTCTATTATTTACTTACCAAAAACAGCCAATAGCTCAGAAAAATTTAAGTTAAACATAGAAGACACACGTGCACAGTGAGAACATGCCAGGTCCCAGCTGAACCCATAGACCTCCTTGCTGTGAGGTCACAGTGCTTACCACCAAATACATTTGTGGATGTTTTCTTGGTTTATCTTTATGTGTACATTTGTGTAAACGTTGGAATTTAAACATAAATTGTTCAAATGATCATATAAATACACTTCTTTGCTTTTTTTTTTTTTTTTTTTTTTACTGAGTCTGTTCATGGAGTCTCTTATTTAACTCTACAGAACACATTGGATTTCATTATATTGTACATGTGTTGCTGTTATTGTGTCCATGCCCTGTCTGTGTGCACAAATATTCAGCATGCATATGTATTTGTGAAAATGTGTTCATGTGTTTGTGTCAATGCGAAAGCTGTTTTGGCCTGTCAGCCTACACCTTTCCCTCTCCCTGTCATCTCTTCAGGCGTGCAGGCGCTGGAGCGTGAAGGCAAGCACCGCTTCTCTCCTCATTGAGGATGCCAGTCGTCTCCTCTGGTGTCCTGCAGGCACAGCAGCAGCCGACAGACGCCAAAGAGAAGGGACAGAGGAAGACACTGAACTTATAACAACAACAGCAACAACAATTTCAAGACGCGGGGAACACATTGGCCCATCGAAATCACTCCATCACTTACTTTAACAACATTAAGGAAGGAATGTGTGTTTCTTTCTGCATGATCGAGAAAGATAGAGACATAGGGAAAACATCCGAGACAAAGAGAAAAAAGGAAGGCCAGGATTAAAGTTGGTGCTAGTCTCCACAGAGGGTTAGAGTTAGTGCTAGTAACCGCATAGGGGAAAGGATTCCAGTATTTCTGCCCTCTTTTTTTTTTTATCATAGCTAGAACTTTTCCCTTAGAGATCTGGAATGACAAATAGAATTAGGCATGAATCTTGGGCTGATCTATTTGGTGATGAACCAGAAACGAGAATATCATAGCTGCAGTATGCACTTTGATAAGGCATCCAAAAGGAATAATGAAGGGACAAGAAACATCCTACTACATGTAGAATACTTTATATGTGCACAAGCTGTCTCCATTTATGATAACATGAAAAAATAAAATAAATAAATAATTTTTTAAAAAACACCTCTTTTTTATTACCCAGTAATTCAGATTTTTTATTATTATTAAAAATACATTAAAACACTGGACAAGTGTACTAGTTTTAAGACTGTAAATTAAAAAACAGTGTTTCTGAGTTGTTGAAGTAAGAATAGTGATATGGGGAGGACCACTTCTCTAAGCAAGGACATGATATAGCCTGGCACTGTCATAACCTCAAAAGCCTCCGTGTTCATCAGCTAAATTTATAGATTTAATATTAGTCGATTTAGGCATTCTCCGACAGTTAAATTGAGTTGAACTTAGAAGCACGCAGTACGCTGCAGGTGAAGGAGTGCCTTTCAAAATAGCATGAAGAAGAGACTCAGATATTGTTTTATGAATCCGTTTTTCCCCACTTCAACCAACTCCTCTATCCTTTTTCTTTGTTTGTTGTATTTTTTATTTTTTTTTGCCTCCAAAGTCAGAGATAATGCTACTTCCCTATCCCACTCGAAGGCTAATCAGATGCATACATTGGAAAGGAGTTTGCTTTTCCTTTACTGCCGCTAACCGGCTTTATCTCAAGTACACACAAACACAGATGAAGATAATTGTACACATAAATACGGATGAAGATAACAGAAAGGAGGGCTTACATTTATTTTCGCTTATTTTCCTACTAGTAGATTTCCAAGAGATATTTCCCTGTAGTTCTACTCCACATCCCAGTTCTCCTCTCTAAGCTCTTAGAGGGATCAACATAACATGCCAAAGCAATGTTTTTCCAGTGTCTTTGTTTTCTCACTTTCTTCTCTCATGTCTCAGTCCAAGAAGTGGAAGCGTGGTACTGTGGAGGATCTGGGGAATGTACCTGGCACAGGACTTTAATCACTATAAAACACATTTTGTTAAGTCCATTTGTTTGAATTTTGTTCAATCAGCCTTGCAAATTCACACCTGAGAAGGAAGTAGTCTG
Organism: Oreochromis niloticus; assembly: GCF_001858045.2. Taxonomy (NCBI): domain Eukaryota; kingdom Metazoa; phylum Chordata; class Actinopteri; order Cichliformes; family Cichlidae; genus Oreochromis; species Oreochromis niloticus. Next base: position 28,588,008 of record NC_031972.2, read on the forward strand.
CTATCTGTATGTGTGTGTGTGTGTGTGTGTGTGTGTGTGTGTGTATTTGTGTTTGCAGTTTTTAAAGACAAAATGAAAACAAAAAACGAAGGCTACATTGACCCAAAAATGCGGTACATGCATGTGAACATTTTAAACACATCTTGCTGAATTGTATTACATAATTACTTATCATTAAAACCGGATTAGTGCATCATTTGGAGGCAAAGTGCGATAAAAATAACAAGCTATCATATAAGCCCTTGCTGTTTGAGATGAAAACAGATCATTACATCTGGTGTGCACATGTCATGCTAGATGAAGTGTGACTGGACCACAATTGTTAGAAGATGGATGAATATTGTGGTCTTAGATTGTTGTGAGGATAAAATTGGAAAAAAAAACAAAAAAACAACAACAACCAAACAAATAAAAAAAACATGTTGCTCTCAGTCTACTTGAGCATGGTCCAGCATACTAAGGTCCTGTGGTGTTTACATATTCAGATTTTAATATCCATCTGCCCTCACCTTCTGTTGTTTAGATATCTGTAACATTTACAGCAATATGAGACATACAGCATCCAACGGAAAGTGCATCTTGAATGTTCTCCCTCATTAAATAGATGAGATGCAATTACACAGTATAATAGTGTGGCTTCGGGGACATGGATATGGATATTCCTGCCCCTAAAAACAATGTTAATTTCACTGATGGCGTTTGCAAACTATTGTTTTCAAAATAATTAATAGCAATTAAAATCTGAATTAAATTATTCATTCTGCTTTAGCTTGTCAGTAAATTAAATATGTTAGAACACAGACACATCGAGACACTGCATCTTTATCATGAAATTATTAGACAGATATTTATTTATGCAGTAGTGCAAATGCCATACGTGACAAGAATCCCAGCGGCATATTTACCAGTTGATGATTAATGTTCAGCTAAACTTTTGATCTATGATCATCAGCCTTTGTTTCATCAGCAACTAATGCATATGTGTTATCTTATAAAACACCAGTCTCATTTGAAAAGGTTTTAAACCTTAAACACGGTGCTTAAAATAGAAAATTAGTATTGCTATAATAGGATACTAATAAGTAACCCAACTTATAAACAACTCAGAGTTTAATAAGTTACTCTGAACATTATGTCTGCTTTCAGTTGAGCCATTAGAACATACCTGAATGATGATGATGATGATTATGGCTTTTATCATTATTATTTTGTTCTTGCTCAAAGTATTGTGGGTGAGCAGTGGGGTTACTAATATTAGTATTGACGCTGGTGAAAAAGAGATTGTTTTCCATGTAATTTCCATCTGCCCTTCAGTTGGTGAGACAACAAGCAGCCAGCACGCTGGCTAATCCTCTGGCCTCTGCTGAGGCCTGCTTGTTCAGGTGATGCCATTATTTAGGCCAGCTGACATGGCTTAAACAGTCTGCCTCCAAACACAACATAATAACCAGGTCATTCCAAGGTGAAAAGGGTAGTTGTGGATCCTATGAAAGGGCTCTGAGGTGAGGGTGCCACTGACCACTGTGGCCTCAGGGCCGTTTAGTGGCCTTATGCAGGAGGAATACTGTGGTTACTAGTCAGTTTGGCTCTGGTCAGCCTAATCTTCCTAATGATGAAGCTGTGACTCCAAACAATATACAGCCTACCTGGCCCAGAAACGTAAATGGAGGAAACCTCAGGTAAGTTCAGATCCTACTGCAACTGGTCAGTGCACTGTACTGATTATCTGATTTATCTGTTTAGCTACATATTTTTTATAGCCAGTATAATAAAATTCTAAATTTACTTTAAGGGGCTTTACAGGCTTTAAACTCTAAAACCCCAGCTTAGCCCTAACAGTAAATTTGTCTCAATTTGTCTGGGTTTTCTCTGCCAGACTGGATAAATGGGCAACAGGTGCACGTTGCATGTATGGATGTATGGCTCTATGGATGTATAGATAGATAGATATATGTATGTATGTATGTATGTATGTATAGATGTATAGATGTATAGATAGATAGATAGATGACACAAATGCCATTTATATCTGTGTGAATAACACTTGAAATGAGATATGGGCTGTGATAAACAGCATAATGCACGGTGGCCTAGACAATGAAAATGAAATACAAAAAATGACCCAAAAAAAGAAAAACGAGAAAAAAAAACATGTCACCGGAGTGAGATGGGATTTCCAAGCCAATACTGCACCTGCATCCACTGCCAGGTACAAAGATTGCATTGGACAGGCATCTGAGAATGTGGAAAGGCAAATACTCAGTCAGACAGTCATGTCGACCCTCACGTAGGGGTGCATACTCATACAAAAATGACACACACTGTAAGTGTGCACAGAATAAAAAAAGGAGAAAAATTGAAACAGAAGCTTTTCAGTGGTTTCAAACTACTGGATATCTCACTTTTTTTTCATTTTTGCTTTTTGCTTTTTCAGTACTCAGTTGTAACCACAGTATAATTCTACATATTTGGGGAATAGAGCCTATTTCATCATTCATTTTGGCCCCCTCCCTTTTACTTTTTCTCTCTGAATGTTTTAACGTGGTCATGTGGGCGTTGGGGCTTTCGATGTGCTCTGCTGATTTCTCAGATTATTGCTATCCATCATTTGTTTATACTCTCATTTAGAAAAGGAGGTCACTTCCATTATTGCGATATAATTTCCTGCAAGGGCTACTAAGGCCAGAGCCAACTTTAGTTTTGTTTTTGCCTCTCTCTCACACCCTGCTTTGCAATTTCTTAACTTACATGGCTTCAGCTAAAAAAACACACTGCTCCTTGTTAGCGTTGGCATTAATGGCGTCTTCAGCAAATTGCTTGAAATGCAGTTCATGCACAATAAAATCTAAGTTAAACACCTGAGATGTACCTTGCAGTAATTCAAAGATTACCATTTAGCGCAGATTATCTCCTGGCCTTTAAGACAGGGAAGCATTTTGCCAGCTCATGACCCCGAGGAGCACTGTTGCAGAATTACAATGCTCTCTGTAGCCCTGATACTGAGCAATAATATCATACACCTGTCATGGTGTATTCCAGAGGTGGCTGCGTATGTCTTGTCATGTTAACAACACAATAAATGTGATGCTAAGAGGCCAGTATCCTCTTAGATAAGTCACATATCCTCAGGAATGCTGCCTTTACTGCAGTCATCTTGTGTTAAGTCACCATCACCAGCTCCAGGGGCTAACATTTTGGATAAACGACAACGTTGGCTGGCTGGAGGCAGTCCAGGGTCATGACATTGTCTGGAGGGGTCCCATGACCATGTCAGCACAGCCACTGCAGGCATTTCTCTTGTAGTCTGAATACAGTTAGCTTTCAGGTGCTTCAACTCCTCTTCCCTTTTCACTGTCCTCTCATTAAGCAGCCTCTGGGGACAAGCTTATGGGCAGCTCTTCTCTGGCCTGCAATAATAATGTTGATCCTCTAGGCTGTCAGCCAAAATCAGAGAACTTTCTATACTTAGAAAGACCATCATAAGCATATTTGTAATAACATTATCAGTGCAGCAGTGAAAAATAAGGCTGGGCAAAGAATTTAGGGGTTATTCAAGCTTAGTGAAGTAGTTAGCATCTGCTGTCTTATCAGTCTTAGGGCAATATCATATCAGAATAATGAGGACAGATATACTCCAGCTTTGGAGAATACGCAACGCAATCTTGGATATATTTGCCTTAACATATAATCATTCAGTGGTTAGCCGATGACAGTTCCATATCTCTATATCAGAGAATGTCAGAGTACTCATGTAAAATGGGGACTGTTATATAATAGCCAACTACTTGAAGTAAATCTATGCAAATAATTTGTGAGTCTGGAGATCTTTTTCAAAGGCTGCCATTTGCTAAAAAGTGACAGAATTGTATAGTGAGAAGATAGAGCTAGAAAAAAAAGGGCAAAATGTAGGAAAGTGTGAAAAATTCAGCCTTTGTATTAACATATCAATCAAAAATCAGAGTGATACAAAAGACTAGGATAAATTACTTTCTTCTTTTTCTTTTTCTTTTTCTGTTTTTTTTTTTTTTTTTTTTTTTTTTTTTTGCTTATTGATTCTCCATTAATCCTGATTACCCTTTATAATGTAAATATTTTAACAAATCAGCCGAAATATTTTATTATAACTGAATGTAACTAAAGAGTTGAAAATGGAAATGTTGAAAAGCTGTCTCATTTGTTATTAGTTCCTTATTAGACAACTTTGCTGAAATTGAGCTGGATACAACACAAGGTGCTCACAATGTAACCCTAAGGTTCAGTCACACTAGAGTTAAAATGGAATGACAACCTCTTTGTGACTAGGAAAAATTGGTGGTCACCCAGTGATGGCAGTGAATTTTCTTTTGAAATTTGGTGACCAATTGCAAGTAGTAGTGGCAACATACTAGTCTCACAGAGGTTAAACATGAAACCTTTACATGCCCACTTTTAATCACCTGGCAACTGCACAGGCTGCCTGGTGGGAGGCAACCTGTCTCTAAACAACTGCGGTCATTCTCACTCATTGTCAGACAGAATGGCAAAGATTTGCACATAATTGCCCTGTAATTTATAAACAGAAAGCTTGCAGCCAGCCTCTTAGATTGTTTATCTGAGCCAGTCTACATCAGTAAGCATACCTCATCTGCAACAAGAGACTCAACTCCATTGCCCCACCATTTAAATGATGTACTCCCTTAACGCCACCTATTTAAAAAAAATATATATATATACATATACATATATATATTTGTGTGTGTGTGTGTGTGTGTGTGTGTGTGTACTGAAATTACATCTGTGTTTTAGTTTAGAACAACTCAATTCAGTTTGATTTACTATTAAATCAATCATAGCTAAAAATGATTGATTTATTATCAGACTGAAGGTCTTCTGGGTGCAGTTTTACAGACCCACTAAGGAAGATTCAATGACTAAATAATAAAACAGAACAACAGAACATGTGATTTAGCACTTAATGATTGTAGAAAACAGAAACAGACTGCAGATTGCTGCAGACTGTAGAGATGCCAAGTTATCATAGCAAATTCAACCTACGTAAGATAAAGGCAGAGGCATGGTGGCTCAGTGGTAGTACTGTTCCCTTATAGCAAGAGTATCTTGTTAGGATTAGGATCCTCTTGCTTGAGAGGGTTTTGAGGTGCTTATGTTGGTTTTCTCCATGTGCTCCGGGTTCTCCTGCCATCGAAAAACAAGCTTTATTAACAAGTTTTTCATTTTTTTTTATTTTTAAAACAGTGTGATTGGTTGTGCAAAGACAAAGCTGGGTATAAAGATATTGGAAAGGAAATTGATTTCAATGTGATACCAGCTTATCTGTTAGAATTATTCTACTGAGTAACTGTCATGACATACTGCCTTTACACAACACAAAGCACAGTGCATGATTTGGTAAGACTGTGTGAAACAAGTAACAACACAGCAGGAAACAACTCAAGCTTCACAGGGATCAGTAAGGTCTGCATCTATTATTGTTCGTTATCAATCAGAGCACAAATGGCGTAAACTACTAATAACTAAGAATGTGACAATAGATTTCTCTAAACAACAATTAACAGAGAAGTTATGTCACTCTAAAGGATAGAACGATCAAGTGAGATGCACAAACAGCAGTTAAGCTTCTCACATAATTTAACAGGTACCTAAGGTCCAGATTAGGCAGGGATAATGAGCATGATACCACATTTGCAAAATGTGCAAATTGTAAATTTTTTGGGCAACCTACTAACAATGCCTTAATTTATAAGCACAAACATAACCAGTTAATTTCAATAATGACCAGCATTCTACCAAGACCTGCTCAAATTAGTGGGTCAAAAACAAACAGTATAACTATGCAATTTTTACGCATGTTTTTCTTTCTGGAAACAGCATACATAATGCAAGAAAGACATGTTATTAACAAGCTAAAGTAATCCATCTTTCATTGTGAATAACCTGGATGCCTGTAAAGATCCCAGTAAAATACACTTTTTTTCCCTCCTCCCTCCAACACCACATGCTAAGTTCAGTTAGGTTCTGCACTGTTTCATCAAAAATAACAGTACTGTTACTGACTCAGTTAAATGCTACATGAGAGAGCCAAAGGATTGGCACTGCATTCACAGCTTTCAACCATCCACTCGTAACATTGCACACTTGTTCTGATAACATCTTCTCCTTGCAATCAAAAAAGTAACACTCCTAGAGGTAACTATCACTGCCTCATCAGCCTCAAAATAAGTCATGTTGTTTTTTGGATATAGCATCATATGCAGTAAATTGCCTGCTGCAAACCTTAGTAAATCATGTGAGTATCATTCATTTTAACACTTTTCCCATTTTTTTCTCTGAAAGGACTGAAAGAAAAACTCCTCAGTACATGATGCAAAAATAACTTTTTCCATACCTGTCAGTCAGAAAACTGACACTACACCTCTTTAGTAAATACCAAGAAAATGTTTTTAACATCGCAACAGGGTTTTGCACTGTTGCTGAAAGAACTGCCACCCCATGACTGGACTTTGAACCAATGTTCTGATCAGACAAGTGGTTGCATTCTATTACATGTCTATATAACTATACAGTCTTTTAAGTCATTAGTTTGGCAGACATAAAATTGAATTTTTGCACCAACAAAGTCATTTTCAAAGAGCTATGAGCCAAAATTATCATATTTTGCCATGATGTGGAGTATCTTTAAAATTGAGGAAGTGAGTGATGATTGAAGGACAAAAGAAGTGGCAGGCCTGAAAAACTAACAGTATATAACAGTCATGTTTTTAACAAATAGGAAAAATTCATACTATAAACTTAGAAACTTAGAATTATACCACTAATATTATCGGACTTCAGTTGTCAAGAGTAAGATTTGTTTTGTGTTATAGTCATTACTTAGTTGTATACTATGTTCTTTTTTATCCACAAAACCCCCTTCCGATGTAACAGGTCAGCGCAACTACTATTCATATGTAGATATCAATTTATTGAGATTCCATTGTTCCCAAAAGTAGAGCATTTATTAGGGGAGGTCAGCTATAAGTGAAGGTGTATAACTGTAAATGTTAAGCAAGGCATTGTTGAAAGCAAGCCTGCCTGCTCAGCAAACCTTCCCTGAATAAATAAAGCTTAAAATAGAGAGTGGAATACATGTGATGAAGGTCATGAGACATATTCCATGATCTTGCAAGTTCACATTACGCTCCTGTGCCTGCTGGGACACTAAGGCAGCCCATTAAATAGAATTTAATATAAAGAAAGAAACAGTATTTCAGGGGCATAAGCCAAGGATTTGGCAGCAAGGGGCTGCATTTTACAGAGTGCTGTGCAACTTTGTCAGGTAAACGTGACTGTTAGGGACAAGCGAAGATTGATGGAATCTTTTTTCCCCTTGGCTCAGCAGTCTTTGATTTTCACAGCACAAGGGAGGAAGAAGGGGTGAGGGAATGGAGGAGGAATGATAGATAGGAATTCATGTCATTTATATCCTTAGGTCAGTCTATCACACAACTGACTGTGAGAGAAAGAGAGCAGGAGCTAAAGAAAGATGGTAAGATACAGTTACCATTTAAAAATATATAAATCTATGTTCATAGCAGCTTCCTATAAGAAATTTGCAGTAACTAGGGGTTCAAATGTTTCCATGTGCATGAGTGCAATGATTCATGCTGTCTCAATTAACATCTGTGTGCTTTTGTCTGATTGAATGAAATAACTCTGTTCCAGTCCTTGAAGCATAACTGTGTAGTGCTTTTCAATTTCCACCTATTGGTGCCTCCATCTAACATTTACTGGGAGGCAATGTATGAAGATGATTTGGGTTTACAACAGAAGTGCTTTCCTTATAATTGCTTCTGCAGAGACATTGATTGATAAAAGCCTTCAGGGTCTCCAGGCCAGATTAAATGATAGGCCTTCCAAAAAAACAAAGGAGACAGTAGCCATGGGAAAATGTCAGTTCCTGTTACATTATATGCTATCTTGTTGCTGGCTTTCACAAATAACCTGGTGGTAGTTTAACTTCTCTTTAATGTATTCATTTTTTTTTGATTGTGTGCACTTACCTGAAAATTAGGACTAACTTGCTTGTACAAGATCTAAAAGCATGTTAAATTCTCATATTATGCATAAAAGATACTGATCATACAATGAACATTTAAAAATTTCATTTTTCCAATATATGGACAATGTAAAAAAAAATCTTAAAATTGTGCTTGGATTTCATTAATATTATACATGCTGTTTTGGGAACATTTTTGTACTGCTTTGTCATTTATTGTAATATCATTTATTGTAATATGTCCGTATTTCAAAATCCAAATCTATTTTTAATTTTAAAAATGACATAATTGTTTAATGCTTACTAGTTTCTTTAAATTGGTATGTAAAACCAACTAGTAACATTATTTGAATGGTTGATGTACAAATGTTTAAATTGTTTGTAAATTCATTACACTCCCTCTGTGTAAACAACTTTTAACGCTGAAATCTATATTATGCTGATAATAATTGTCAAGCCGACAGTAGGCCACAGTTCTTTGTGTGTTTTGTTGTTAATTTTAGAAAGATGGTGTTTTGTGTTATCTACATGTTCAACTATAGATAAAAAAAAACAACAAAAAAAAACCACCCAGCACGCCCCTGCGGGCGGTTTATCCTTCAAGCTCGGGTCCTCTACCAGAGGCCTGGGAGCTTGAGGGTCCTGGGCAGTATCTTAGCTGTTCCCAGGACTGCGCTCTTCTGGACAGAGATCTCCGATGTTGTTCCCGGGATCTGCTGGAGCCACTCGCCTAGCTTGGGAGTCACCGCACCTAGTGCTCCGATTACCACGGGGACCACCGTTACCTTCAGCCTCCACATCCTCTCGAGCTCTTCTCTGAGCCCTTGGTATTTCTCCAGCTTCTCGTGTTCCTTCTTCCTGATATTGCTGTCATTCGGAACCGCTACATCGATCACTACAGCCGTCTTCTTCTGTTTGTCTACCACCACTATGTCCGGTTGGTTAGCCACCACCATTTTGTCCGTCTGCATCTGGAAGTCCCACAGGATCTTAGCTCGGTCATTCTCCATCACCCTTGGGGGCATCTCCCATTTTGACCTCGGGACTTCCAGGTTATACTCGGCACAGATGTTCCTGTACACTATGCCGGCCACTTGGTGTGATAGACCCCAGCCTCTATGGATCTTGTACTCAGAGCTTGTTCTTGTGCTGCCATGATTAGTGCCTCTGTGCTGTCTTTCAGTCCAGCTTTGTCCAGCCACTGGTAGGATTTCTGGATATCAGCCACCTCCTCTATCTGCCGGTGGTACATACCGTGCAGGGGCCTGTCCTTCCATGATGGTTCCTCGCCTTCCTCCTCTTTCTTGGGTTTCTGCTGCCTGAGGTATTCACTGAGCACGCTGTCAGTTGGGGCCATCTTCGTGATGTATTCGTGGATGTTTCTTGTCTCATCCTGGACTGTGGTGCTGACACTCACCAGTCCCCGGCCCCCTTCCTTCCGCTTAGCGTACAGCCTCAGGGTGCTGGACTTGGGGTGAAACCCTCCATGCATGGTAAGGAGGGTAAGGTATATATACCTTACCTCGGTAAGGTATATATATGCATGCATACCATGTATATATATATATATATATATATATATATATATGTCTCTGGGCTGCCTTGGGAACCAAACCAGTGTATCTAGTTTTTCCTAAAACAATCATTTTTTAAACACTAAATTTGGCTGTTTTGTTTTTTTTATTCTATCTCCAGAAGTGTCCTTACTTCAAAGTTACTCCCCTCTAACCTCTGTATTTATAAACCTGGCTGACTTTTTCTGTTGGGTGACATGGCTTTCAATTGCTGATGGATTTTCTTTTCCTTTTTTTTCCCTTCTCTCCTCCCACACAAACAAATTTTGTGTCATAAAAGCTGCAATTGCACAGCTTACCACAGCCAGAAATTCCTTCCACACTGTTACCCATCCATCCCCGCCACAGTGAAAACACAAGATGTGTGTGTCACCCATGCAATTAATTGTCCATTTCCTCTCTGGTTTGTTCACACAGATCTACATTCAAAAAAATGGGGACACTCAGGTTTGTATTTACAAAGGCAAACAATTATGACATTGCTCCATAACATTCTAGCAGCATGTTAAATGACCTGTAATTTGAGTCTGTACAGCCAAATCCTATAGTTCCAAAGCAAGGCTAATTCTGTGTAAGCCTGTCAATTGGACACTACTGAGGAGAAAAACCCACGAACAATTTCTGCACGTGCTCATCTGCAAGACACATTACTCATCTGAGTGTTCATCCATAAATTGTAGACATCAAGCAGTCCCCATAAGTGAAGAGTTTGTTCATATGCAAATGTGCTTCTTCTAATCCTCTATTATTCTGTATTTGCATGCTGTTCTGAAAAATGCCTCAACCCCCCCACCTGCCTTTCATCATACAAAACAAAGGTGTTTACACGACTCAGTGCAGCAACTGCTGCAAGATATTCGAGGCACTGCAGAGATGCAAATTAGACACCAGTAGAATTCTGTAGTTGCTAATCCATTTTCTATGCATATTCACACTGTGCCATCGCTTTCATATATCAGAATAAAATGTCAACTCTTGATAAAGCCTTGGCATGCTCGAAGGATTGCCTTAAGTAGGACAAATGTCCATGAAAAAAACATCAAGCTGTTACAGTAGCAAGGATGATAATTACATTTAAGATGTGACATGACAATATAAAGTCATTACTTTATACATGCATGTTTTTCATGAATCATACAGCAACGGGAATAGTTTTCATTTCAGTTTGCATAAATTAAGTACGTACATTTTATTGTTCTTCCGCAGAACACCTTTAAGGACCATAACCTTTAAGGTTCCACAATGCCAACTGCATTTTAATTTTTCTTCGCCATCTCTAAAGATTTTAGCCTGAAAAGGTAACCTTACATATTTTATATTGGATAAAGCAAGATTCCAAATTGAAATATGCAAAGTAAGTAGTGTGAACAACACTGCCAGCAGCTGTAAACATTAATATCAATTTGCATAACTGTTGACTATATAAAGTCCTATTAAATAAATATCTTAGTACAGTTTTGTCTGTTAGTAATTGGACAATTCCTTTTTTTTGTGTTCTACAGCACAGCTTAACCCAAGCAGTAAAAGTTTTTTACCTTTAATTAAAAAGTTTTAAAAAATGCTTAAGAATTGCAATCATTATTATATAGTTTCTTGTCTTCAGAAACTAAGAATAATTGGACAAACTAACAAAATTTTAAATATAAGGACTGAAGAACTTCCAGTTGTGGCTTGTTTGTAGCCTTCAGTATTATCTTGTGTAACTGAAAATCTGCTTTATTGGGTTAAGATCAGGTGACTAATGTGGCCATTGAAGAATTCAAAATTTGTTGAAAGCACCTTTCAATCAGTTTCCCGGCATTTGGCTGAATCTGAGCAGAGATTTTAGCCCTGTACAGTTCAGAATTCATACTTCCATCGGCAGTCACATCATCAATGAACACTAGTGATCTGGTTCCAGTGGCAGCCACACATAACCATAACATTGCGCTCACTGGTGATACAATTAGTTATGTCAAGATCCAAACAAACATTAATGAAGAAATTTCATTGCTGTCTCTTGGCAACGGGACCTCTTGCTGTGAAGCAACAGTGCTAACCATTGAGCCACTGTCATAGTGTGGGGGCTGATTAGCCTAAATAACCTCTTATTTCTATATACCGGTGAAATATTCGGCTTCGATAATGCATTTTGTGGTTCTCAACAACTTGTGTATTTATTGTATAATTAATTCCCAGTTTGTTACTAATGAATGTCCTCTCACTTATGTTTAAAATAATAACTGATTATAAGAAGTGAGTTCATTTTATTTTCTCCAAATGACAGAAAACTGTTGCTATGTTTATATTCTATCAGTGTCTTCAGCAGCAGGTGTTGCTTTGCGTTTGGAGCTACAGCTTCCTGTCAGAGAGCTGAAAGGAGAGCATTTGACAGAAAGAAAATATTCACTCTGCCGATTTGTCATCCTTCTTGTTCCACACATCTGACTGGGAAGGAGAAAGGAAGGTGTAACAAGGGGGATATCTTTGGAATATCTGTTTAACACTCTAATTGGAAATGACAAGCACAGTGGCGCGTTCAGCCCTGCAGGGGAGATCAAAGAGTTGGAGCTCCGTGAGCAGTATGGATCGGAACCAAACAGATTCCCTCTTGTGTCGACTAATTAACACCTGGCTCCCACTAATTAGCTAAATCCACTGCATTCCAGAAACAGATACCCTTAAAAATAAAATATAATGAAACAATAGTAAAACAATAAAAATAAAGGGAAAAATGTCAGGGTCCTGCGTCTCCTGACCCAGCGTTTTTAGTTCTTTGTGATTTTTGTATTATTGTACTTGTGTGATTTATTCTATGGTTTCTAGTTTTGATCCCTTGCCCTTCATGTCTCTCTGTGTCCCCTCTGTTCTGTGTAAGTCTGTGTCTGCATGTTTGAGTTTCCCTCTGTGTCTTTTGGTTCGTCGAGTCCTCTGCCTTCCTGGTTATGTCTCTGTGTTTCTTAGTTGCTGTCTCCATCGTGTCAAGTTCGCGTCTCTGTGTCATACTTCCTGTTTTACTTGGAAGGTCCGTGTCTTATGTGAATGTGTTCAGTTTATGCTTCCTTGTCTCGTCAGTTCTGATTTCCCCCAGCTGTGCTCTCCTTCTGTGTCTCATTCCCCTCGTTACTTCCCAGTGTATTTAAACCCTGTGTTTCTCTGAGTCAGTGTCGTGTCGTACCCTCAACAAGCTGTGTGTTCTGCTTCCGTGTTTCTAGTTTTTAGTCACCTGCTCAGGTTCAGTGTTTATTTTCCAGTGTTTCAGTCCTCAGTTCCTCTGTTCAGACTTTTGTTTGTCTTTTGGTGAGTTTAATTAGTACGAGGTTTTTCCCAGAATAAAGCTGCGCTTTAAGTTGTACTTCCGTGTCTGAGTCCTGCATTTTGGATCCACCACTCCTGCTTGCCTGCCTGCCACACAGCCAACCATGACAGAAAAATAGCTCTGTATGAAGTTTATCACCTGTTGTTTGACCTCTGTTACATTTGCTACTTCCTGTCTGTGGGTGAAAATATAACAACAGGTGTTCACCAACTGCTCTGCTGCACAGAGTGGTAAATTAAATTGAAGTCGGGTGTTTAGTATTCTCAGTCAAGTGTTTTGTATTGCTAATCCTGTTTCTAAAGTGGTTGCTCAGTATAATATCTATGGCAACTCTAGTCTGTGATAATTGCTCAAGTCTTAGCATCTTGTCACACAAATGATAACATTATCAAAATGGTTTATATTTTGCAGTCTTAGACTTTACTGATGAATTTAATACTCATGAAATGTAAGGTTGACATTTTAACAAAAAACGATTAAGGCCCCAAAATAGACCTGTATTCATTGTGCCTTTAATTAAAAGCTGTACTTTCTAGTACAGCTCAGTAATAAAGGGGTAATAGTAGGGTAACAAGGCAGAAACAAGAATGTAGTAATGTAATAATTTTGTAAGTTATTACCACTCAATTACCTGTGGTAGTTTCTGCATAATAAGCATGAAATAGAGCTGAAAAATGCAAAACTGCCTGTTTCTATTTAATAAAGCATTAATACCCTATTAAAGCAAACTTAAAGAAGTGTGACTATTACCTCGAAATATCTCTGCTAGTTTCTATGTAATAAGCAGGAAATTAATACCATGGTCATGATAACTTGTGCACTGGAAATTCAGGGTTGTGGGGGGTGCAACACCATCATAATGCACCGCCTTCATCGTTGGTTGACCCATAACCATCCGAAGATCCAGCCTCTCCTGGAAAAGGAAGCACCAAGCTACCCACTTGCATATTGAAAAATTTGAAGTTTTGAAAGAAAAACAATGGTAAAGCAAGTGTGATGTAATTATCAGTTCTTTGAGTAAGAATTTCACCAAAATTGTCCTATTGAAAAAATGCACGATTATAAGTTGTGTATGAAGTAAAATAATGAATTATTCATTTTCCTTTTCTGCCCAAAATAACATATTGGTATATTTAATGTCTATCATTAGAAAGAAACCACTACAAAATTTACTCGGGGTCGATAGCTATATTTTGAGTATACCACACCTCCGACCCCCTCACCTGAACTGTTGAAAACTGGAGTGCTTAATTTTTGGGTGAATATGTCTTATTTGAAAGTATAACTAACTACTCTATCCATATTTACAATAATAATAGTATGATAGTATGTGGCATAAGTTAATAACTACAAGAGACATGGACCTTTATATAACTTAAGGAATAAAAAAAGGTTTTACTTACCTTGCAGTCCTACAGCAGTAGCTAGAATATGGGTTTGATTCCAAATGTATTGTAATAATCCTTTGGTTTATTCAAGCATGGATCTACGAATCAAGCCAAAAAGGAGGCGGTGGCTAAAGTTAGCAGTTGGTGTCCCACTTCTTCTTTGTCTTTATCCAGGGACAAAATATAAAATACAGACTCCGAGTAGGCAGCAGTCTGCCACCTACTTTGCAGGCTGTTTCTATATATGCTTATTACACAGAAACTACGACAGGTGTTTCCAGGTAATAGTCACACACTTTTTAAGTTTTGCTTTAACAGGTAATGTTATGTTAGTAAAATAGAAACAGGCAGTTTTGCATTTTGCAGCTCTGCTTCCTGCATATTACTACCCCTACCTACTTAAACTACCACAGTTAATTGAATGATAATAACTTAGAAATGACTACATTATTACATTCTTGTCTCTGCCTTGTTACCCTACTATTACCCTTTTGTTATCTAGCTGTAATAGAAAGTGCTAGCAAAATTGCTTTAAACAGGCTGCATTAAAAAGCTACTGAGTTTGCAATCATGATCCAGTACAGCCTAATACACTTTACAAGGATAGGATACAAAAAAAAAAAAAAAAAAAGGATCACTGCAATGTAAATGCAGCAACAATATTAAACCCCTTTTACCCGACTGGAACTCAGATGAAAAAAAAAAAAAATCTACAATAGCTTATTAAATCCAGTAACAATAACAGTTGAAACTCATTTTGTCAGTTTCAACTCTGCCAGCCACTTTTCTTTACTATTTTTCTTGTTTAATGTTTGAGCCAATGTAATGGAAACTGACTTGGCTTTCTTTTGGGACATTAATAAAGAAAGATGCTGTGAAAAGTCTATTGTAAAACTGACACTTCAGGTAATGAGCGAAAGGACAGTCATTCTGTTGTCTGATTACATACTGTAATTAAGACACTGATTGTGTAATTAGGCAGCAGCAGGTATCCTATGCTCAGAATACGTCATTATCTTTTTTTTTTTTAGCCTGGATTACTCCATTGTTCATGATACCTATATTGCAATTAAGCTTTTACCACAGGTTAACAAGTTAAAAAAAAAACAAACAACAACAACAAAAATCCCCAACTCACTTTCTTGTCATGACAAGATTATGAATTTTGGCTGAGTCACTCTTTCAGTCTGTAGCTTTCATCTGTCTCTCTATCCCTGGCCAATCTGTTGAGCTGTTTGTT